>NC_081838.1:4465058-5086285 GCF_030867095.1 Alligator mississippiensis | reverse complement strand
ATGCCTATGGTGTGACAGGACGGGACTCGGGTTGGACCGGGATGGGAGACTGCCTGGGATGCGTGGGGGCTGTAGGCCGCCTGCCCTTTTGGGACAGAGCTGGCCCTGCCCTTGCCTGAGCGCCGGCCGCCCGGCAAGCCTTTGGAGCAGCACGGTGCGGAGCTCCTGGGGCCGCCTCTGAGTTGTGCTGCACGCCCCTGCTTGCTGCTTCACCCTAGAGCCTGCAGCGGGCCTCTGGGTGGGCCTTCCCGGCCCAGCGGGGCGGCCCGAGGTGCCTGGGGGCAAGGGGAACCGGGGAAAAGGTGTGGCGGGGGGGGCGGCAAGAGAAGGAGGCTGAAGCCGGGGTGGGGGGACACTTTTCCGAGGCTTAAGCCGGGGCGGGGAGGGAGGGGCGTACTTGCCTGGGAGTTGAAAGCCAGGCGGGAGGAATTCCAGACACCAGGTCACCCCAATGCATTCCTAAGGGGACTTTGGGGCACCAGGTCATCCCTATGCATGCCAATGGAGGCTTCCAGGGACAATGTCAACCCGATGCAAGCCAAAGGGGAATTTTGGGCACCAGGTCAACCCCAGGCAAGCCTCAGAGGGCTTCCAAGCACAAAGTCAAGGCCAGGCAAGCTTGTGTGGACTTTGGGGCCCCAGGTCAACCGCTTGGAAGTCAACGAGTGCTTCATGGCACAATGTCACCCCCGTTCCGGACACCAGGTCAACCCCATGCATTGCAATAGCGGCTTCCAGGCACCATGTCCATGCCATTCAAGGCTACGGGGACTGCCGCCTTCCTGTTCCTTCATGCCTATGGTGTGACGGGACGGGACTGATTGCATGCGATCTAGGAAGCTAAGCCGGCCCGGGCTCGGCTTGGACCTGGATAGCAGACTGCCTGGGAAGTGCGGGGGCTGTAGGCCACCTGCCCTTTTGGGACAGAGCTGGCCCTGCCCTTGCCTGAGTGCGGGCCGCCCGGCAAGGCACGGTGCGGAGTTCATGGGGCCACCTCTGAGTTGTGCTGCACGCCCCTGCTTGCTGCTTCACCGTAGAAGCTGCAGCGGGCCTCTGGGTGGGTCTCGCGGGCCCAGCGGGGCTGCCTGAGGTGCCTGGGGGCAAGGGGAACCGGGGAAATGGTGTGGGGGGGGGCGGCCGGATGTGAGCACGCCAGGGCAGACACTCGCAGTGTGGGTTTTGGTCGGGTGCAGTGAGGTGGGCGGCTCAGGGTCGGAGCGCCCCCTTCTGGCCCGCTGCTCCCTGTAGCATCCTTCTTCCCGTGGCACCCCGCCAGCCCGCTTTCGCCCCTCCAAAGAGCCGGCCCGCCCGCGCAGGCCTCCAGGTCCTTGGGGGCCTGCCCTGGCTGTGGGCAGGGGCATTGTTTCCCGGTGGAGAAGGGCCAGCTTTTCCCCGTGCTCAGGGCTGGAAGGGAAGGCTGCTGGCCCTGGAGCGAGGGCTTGGGAGACCTGCCTTGAGCAAATCCCTGCGCCCCAGGGGGGTGGCGCCTGGGGCCAGGGCAGGAGGCAAGATGGAGGCAGGCGGGCGGGCAGGGCAGGGCTGCCTGCCCCGTGTCCTCCCTGGTGGTCTAGTGGCTAGGATTTGGCGCTTTCACCGCCGCGGCCTGGGTTCGATTCCCAGCCAGGGAAAGCCGGCTTTTGAATCCCCAGCCCGCAGGGGAGGAGAAAGGGAAGGAGGCCTCCCACTTGGAGGCAGGCTCAGCTTTTGCTGGCCTCCCTGGGACGCCAGCTCCTGGTGCCCTGCTATAGGCCGGCCTGACGCTGAGTGCCAAAAGCTGCTGCCAGGAGTGGGATTTGAACCCACGCCTCCAAAGGGAGACCAGGACCCCCCAGGACGAGGGAAGGGTGTGACCTTGAGCCTGGCGCTTTAGACCACTCAGCCATCCTGGCAAGGATGCCCCTGCCTCCCTCCCCTTGCCTGCGATTGTGCTGCATGCCACAGGCGGGTAGTTGGAGTCCCCCTCCTCGCCGGTGTGAACGCCAGAGTCTTTCCCCCTCGGGTGGCAGCACCCCGTGCAGGGGAAGAGCCAGGCCCGAGCCCATGGCACAGGGCAAGAGAGAGCGCTCCTGGCCTCAGCCCAAGCGCTGGCCTGTCCTTCCCTGCTGGTCTAGGAGTAGAAGGGCTACAGCTGCCGTCCAGCTTGAAGCCCCGCCCCTTGACAGAAGGCCCGCCCCTGGCCGCCATCTGTGTAAGGCAAGTGCCGCCCCCGACCCCTGACTTTTGCCACCACAAGTTGCAGCCTGTGCCCCAGAGGCACTCCCGTTGTCCAGCTCAGCCCGCGGAGGCCCCGTGGCCCTTCCCTGGTGGTCTAGTGGTTAGGATTCGGCGCTCTCACCGCCGCGGCCCGGGTTCGATTCCCGGCCAGGGAAAGCCCGTCTTCTTCCCCTGGTCTGCCTGGCCTTTCTCGCAAGCCCTTGTGGCCGGGGGCGGGGCTCTTTTGCCCCTGGAGCCCACAGCACAGCGGGCATTCCCCACCTTCCCTCCCTGCCTGGTGGGCCAGCTTTAGCAATGGAAATGATTGGCTAAGGAAGGAGCAGTGGAGGTAAGCACCCTTCAAGGTCAACAGGGTCTGTGGGCCCCAAGGGGCACATAGCCCTGAGAAGAACCAGGGCCTGGACGGTGGCCGAGATTACCCCAGCTTTCAGGTGTGCTCCACGACAGGGTTTGGCCACACATCTGTGCCCCATGGGAGACACCTAAACCCAGGTCAACCCCATGCATTCCTATGGGGACTGCCAGGGACCAGTTGAACCCCATGCATTCCTATGGGGGCATCCAGGGGACAATGTCAACCTGCATGTCAACACCAGGGAAGCCTCTGGGGACTTTCTGGCACCAGGTCAACCCCATGCATTGGAATGGGGACTTACAGGCACCATGTCAAGCCCATGCATTGCAATGGCGGCTTCCAGGCACCCTGTCCATGCCATTGAAGGCTCCGGGCACTGCCGCCTTCCTGTTCCTTCATGCCTATGGTGTGACAGGACGGGACTCGGGTTGGACCGGGATGGGAGACTGCCTGGGATGCGTGGGGGCTGTAGGCCGCCTGCCCTTTTGGGACAGAGCTGGCCCTGCCCTTGCCTGAGCGCCGGCCGCCCGGCAAGCCTTTGGAGCAGCACGGTGCGGAGCTCCTGGGGCCGCCTCTGAGTTGTGCTGCACGCCCCTGCTTGCTGCTTCACCCTAGAGCCTGCAGCGGGCCTCTGGGTGGGCCTTCCCGGCCCAGCGGGGCGGCCCGAGGTGCCTGGGGGCAAGGGGAACCGGGGAAAAGGTGTGGCGGGGGGGGCGGCAAGAGAAGGAGGCTGAAGCCGGGGTGGGGGGACACTTTTCCGAGGCTTAAGCCGGGGCGGGGAGGGAGGGGCGTACTTGCCTGGGAGTTGAAAGCCAGGCGGGAGGAATTCCAGACACCAGGTCACCCCAATGCATTCCTAAGGGGACTTTGGGGCACCAGGTCATCCCTATGCATGCCAATGGAGGCTTCCAGGGACAATGTCAACCCGATGCAAGCCAAAGGGGAATTTTGGGCACCAGGTCAACCCCAGGCAAGCCTCAGAGGGCTTCCAAGCACAAAGTCAAGGCCAGGCAAGCCTGTGTGGACTTTGGGGCCCCAGGTCAACCGCTTGGAAGTCAACGAGTGCTTCATGGCACAATGTCACCCCCGTTCCGGACACCAGGTCAACCCCATGCATTGCAATAGCGGCTTCCAGGCACCATGTCCATGCCATTCAAGGCTACGGGGACTGCCGCCTTCCTGTTCCTTCATGCCTATGGTGTGACGGGACGGGACTGATTGCATGCGATCTAGGAAGCTAAGCCGGCCCGGGCTCGGCTTGGACCTGGATAGCAGACTGCCTGGGAAGTGCGGGGGCTGTAGGCCACCTGCCCTTTTGGGACAGAGCTGGCCCTGCCCTTGCCTGAGTGCGGGCCGCCCGGCAAGGCACGGTGCGGAGTTCATGGGGCCACCTCTGAGTTGTGCTGCACGCCCCTGCTTGCTGCTTCACCGTAGAAGCTGCAGCGGGCCTCTGGGTGGGTCTCGCGGGCCCAGCGGGGCTGCCCGAGGTGCCTGGGGGCAAGGGGAACCGGGGAAATGGTGTGGGGGGGGGGGCGGCAAGAGAAGGAGGCTGAAGCCGGGGTGGGGGGACACTTTTCCGAGGCTTAAGCCGGGGCGGGGAGGGGAGCGGGGGGGGGTGTAATTGACTGGGAGTTCAAACCCAGGCGGGAGGAATTCCGCACACCCTGGGCTGGCGAGTGGGTGCCGGGGAGGGGGTGGCCGGATGTGAGCACGCCAGGGCAGACACTCGCAGTGTGGGTTTTGGTCGGGTGCAGTGAGGTGGGCGGCTCAGGGTCGGAGCGCCCCCTTCTGGCCCGCTGCTCCCTGTAGCATCCTTCTTCCCGTGGCACCCCGCCAGCCCGCTTTCGCCCCTCCAAAGAGCCGGCCCGCCCGCGCAGGCCTCCAGGTCCTTGGGGGCCTGCCCTGGCTGTGGGCAGGGGCATTGTTTCCCGGTGGAGAAGGGCCAGCTTTTCCCCGTGCTCAGGGCTGGAAGGGAAGGCTGCTGGCCCTGGAGCGAGGGCTTGGGAGACCTGCCTTGAGCAAATCCCTGCGCCCCAGGGGGGTGGCGCCTGGGGCCAGGGCAGGAGGCAAGATGGAGGCAGGCGGGCGGGCAGGGCAGGGCAGGGCAGGGCAGGGCTGCCTGCCCTGTGTCCTCCCTGGTGGTCTAGTGGCTAGGATTTGGCGCTTTCACCGCCGCGGCCTGGGTTCGATTCCCAGCCAGGGAAAGCCGGCTTTTGAATCCCCAGCCCGCAGGGGAGGAGAAAGGGAAGGAGGCCTCCCACTTGGAGGCAGGCTCAGCTTTTGCTGGCCTCCCTGGGACGCCAGCTCCTGGTGCCCTGCTATAGGCCGGCCTGACGCTGAGTGCCAAAAGCTGCTGCCAGGAGTGGGATTTGAACCCACGCCTCCAAAGGGAGACCAGGACCCCCCAGGACGAGGGAAGGGTGTGACCTTGAGCCTGGCGCTTTAGACCACTCAGCCATCCTGGCAAGGATGCTCCTGCCTCCCTCCCCTTGCCTGCGAATGTGCTGCATGCCACAGGCGGGTAGTTGGAGTCCCCCTCCTCGCCGGTGTGAACGCCAGAGTCTTTCCCCCTCGGGTGGCAGCACCCCGTGCAGGGGAAGAGCCAGGCCCGAGCCCATGGCACAGGGCAAGAGAGAGCGCTCCTGGCCTCAGCCCAAGCGCTGGCCTGTCCTTCCCTGCTGGTCTAGGAGTAGAAGGGCTACAGCTGCCGTCCAGCTTGAAGCCCCGCCCCTTGACAGAAGGCCCGCCCCTGGCCGCCATCTGTGTAAGGCAAGTGCCGCCCCCGACCCCTGACTTTTGCCACCACAAGTTGCAGCCTGTGCCCCAGAGGCACTCCCGTTGTCCAGCTCAGCCCGCGGAGGCCCTGTGGCCCTTCCCTGGTGGTCTAGTGGTTAGGATTCGGCGCTCTCACCGCCGCGGCCCGGGTTCGATTCCCGGCCAGGGAAAGCCTGTCTTCTTCCCCTGCTCTGCCTGGCCTTTCTCGCAAGCCCTTGTGGCCGGGGGCGGGGCTCTTTTGCCCCTGGAGCCCACAGCACAGCGGGCATTCCCCACCTTCCCTCCCTGCCTGGTGGGCCAGCTTTAGCAATGGAAATGATTGGCTAAGGAAGGAGCAGTGGAGGTAAGCACCCTTCAAGGTCAACAGGGTCTGTGGGCCCCAAGGGGCACATAGCCCTGAGAAGAACCAGGGCCTGGACGGTGGCCGAGATTACCCCAGCTTTCAGGTGTGCTCCACGACAGGGTTTGGCCACACATCTGTGCCCCATGGGAGACACCTAAACCCAGGTCAACCCCATGCATTCCTATGGGGACTGCCAGGGACCAGTTGAACCCCATGCATTCCTATGGGGGCATCCAGGGGACAATGTCAACCTGCATGTCATCACCAGGGAAGCCTCTGGGGACTTTCTGGCACCAGGTCAACCCCATGCATTGGAATGGGGACTTACAGGCACCATGTCAAGCCCATGCATTGCAATGGCGGCTTCCAGGCACCCTGTCCATGCCATTGAAGGCTCCGGGCACTGCCGCCTTCCTGTTCCTTCATGCCTATGGTGTGACAGGACGGGACTCGGGTTGGACCGGGATGGGAGACTGCCTGGGATGCGTGGGGGCTGTAGGCCGCCTGCCCTTTTGGGACAGAGCTGGCCCTGCCCTTGCCTGAGCGCCGGCCGCCCGGCAAGCCTTTGGAGCAGCACGGTGCGGAGCTCCTGGGGCCGCCTCTGAGTTGTGCTGCACGCCCCTGCTTGCTGCTTCACCCTAGAGCCTGCAGCGGGCCTCTGGGTGGGCCTTCCCGGCCCAGCGGGGCGGCCCGAGGTGCCTGGGGGCAAGGGGAACCGGGGAAAAGGTGTGGCGGGGGGGGCGGCAAGAGAAGGAGGCTGAAGCCGGGGTGGGGGGACACTTTTCCGAGGCTTAAGCCGGGGCGGGGAGGGAGGGGCGTACTTGCCTGGGAGTTGAAAGCCAGGCGGGAGGAATTCCAGACACCAGGTCACCCCAATGCATTCCTAAGGGGACTTTGGGGCACCAGGTCATCCCTATGCATGCCAATGGAGGCTTCCAGGGACAATGTCAACCCGATGCAAGCCAAAGGGGAATTTTGGGCACCAGGTCAACCCCAGGCAAGCCTCAGAGGGCTTCCAAGCACAAAGTCAAGGCCAGGCAAGCCTGTGTGGACTTTGGGGCCCCAGGTCAACCGCTTGGAAGTCAACGAGTGCTTCATGGCACAATGTCACCCCCGTTCCGGACACCAGGTCAACCCCATGCATTGCAATAGCGGCTTCCAGGCACCATGTCCATGCCATTCAAGGCTACGGGGACTGCCGCCTTCCTGTTCCTTCATGCCTATGGTGTGACGGGACGGGACTGATTGCATGCGATCTAGGAAGCTAAGCCGGCCCGGGCTCGGCTTGGACCTGGATAGCAGACTGCCTGGGAAGTGCGGGGGCTGTAGGCCACCTGCCCTTTTGGGACAGAGCTGGCCCTGCCCTTGCCTGAGTGCGGGCCGCCCGGCAAGGCACGGTGCGGAGTTCATGGGGCCACCTCTGAGTTGTGCTGCACGCCCCTGCTTGCTGCTTCACCGTAGAAGCTGCAGCGGGCCTCTGGGTGGGTCTCGCGGGCCCAGCGGGGCTGCCCGAGGTGCCTGGGGGCAAGGGGAACCGGGGAAATGGTGTGGGGGGGGGGCGGCAAGAGAAGGAGGCTGAAGCCGGGGTGGGGGGACACTTTTCCGAGGCTTAAGCCGGGGCGGGGAGGGGAGCGGGGGGGGGTGTAATTGACTGGGAGTTCAAACCCAGGCGGGAGGAATTCCGCACACCCTGGGCTGGCGAGTGGGTGCCGGGGAGGGGGTGGCCGGATGTGAGCACGCCAGGGCAGACACTCGCAGTGTGGGTTTTGGTCGGGTGCAGTGAGGTGGGCGGCTCAGGGTCGGAGCGCCCCCTTCTGGCCCGCTGCTCCCTGTAGCATCCTTCTTCCCGTGGCACCCCGCCAGCCCGCTTTCGCCCCTCCAAAGAGCCGGCCCGCCCGCGCAGGCCTCCAGGTTCTTGGGGGCCTGCCCTGGCTGTGGGCAGGGGCATTGTTTCCCGGTGGAGAAGGGCCAGCTTTTCCCCGTGCTCAGGGCTGGAAGGGAAGGCTGCTGGCCCTGGAGCGAGGGCTTGGGAGACCTGCCTTGAGCAAATCCCTGCGCCCCAGGGGGGTGGCGCCTGGGGCCAGGGCAGGAGGCAAGATGGAGGCAGGCGGGTGGGCAGGGCAGCGCAGGGCTGCCTGCCCCGTGTCCTCCCTGGTGGTCTAGTGGCTAGGATTTGGCGCTTTCACCGCCGCGGCCTGGGTTCGATTCCCAGCCAGGGAAAGCCGGCTTTTGAATCCCCAGCCCGCAGGGGAGGAGAAAGGGAAGGAGGCCTCCCACTTGGAGGCAGGCTCAGCTTTTGCTGGCCTCCCTGGGACGCCAGCTCCTGGTGCCCTGCTATAGGCCGGCCTGACGCTGAGTGCCAAAAGCTGCTGCCAGGAGTGGGATTTGAACCCACGCCTCCAAAGGGAGACCAGGACCCCCCAGGACGAGGGAAGGGTGTGACCTTGAGCCTGGCGCTTTAGACCACTCAGCCATCCTGGCAAGGATGCCCCTGCCTCCCTCCCCTTGCCTGCGATTGTGCTGCATGCCACAGGCGGGTAGTTGGAGTCCCCCTCCTCGCCGGTGTGAACGCCAGAGTCTTTCCCCCTCGGGTGGCAGCACCCCGTGCAGGGGAAGAGCCAGGCCCGAGCCCATGGCACAGGGCAAGAGAGAGCGCTCCTGGCCTCAGCCCAAGCGCTGGCCTGTCCTTCCCTGCTGGTCTTGGAGTAGAAGGGCTACAGCTGCCGTCCAGCTTGAAGCCCCGCCCCTTGACAGAAGGCCCGCCCCTGGCCGCCATCTGTGTAAGGCAAGTGCCGCCCCCGACCCCTGACTTTTGCCACCACAAGTTGCAGCCTGTGCCCCAGAGGCACTCCCGTTGTCCAGCTCAGCCCGCGGAGGCCCCGTGGCCCTTCCCTGGTGGTCTAGTGGTTAGGATTCGGTGCTCTCACCGCCGCGGCCCGGGTTCGATTCCCGGCCAGGGAAAGCCCGTCTTCTTCCCCTGCTCTGCCTGGCCTTTCTCGCAAGCCCTTGTGGCCGGGGGCGGGGCTCTTTTGCCCCTGGAGCCCACAGCACAGCGGGCATTCCCCACCTTCCCTCCCTGCCTGGTGGGCCAGCTTTAGCAATGGAAATGATTGGCTAAGGAAGGAGCAGTGGAGGTAAGCACCCTTCAAGGTCAACAGGGTCTGTGGGCCCCAAGGGGCACATAGCCCTGAGAAGAACCAGGGCCTGGACGGTGGCCGAGATTACCCCAGCTTTCAGGTGTGCTCCACGACAGGGTTTGGCCACACATCTGTGCCCCATGGGAGACACCTAAACCCAGGTCAACCCCATGCATTCCTATGGGGACTGCCAGGGACCAGTTGAACCCCATGCATTCCTATGGGGGCATCCAGGGGACAATGTCAACCTGCATGTCAACACCAGGGAAGCCTCTGGGGACTTTCTGGCACCAGGTCAACCCCATGCATTGGAATGGGGACTTACAGGCACCATGTCAAGCCCATGCATTGCAATGGCGGCTTCCAGGCACCCTGTCCATGCCATTGAAGGCTCCGGGCACTGCCGCCTTCCTGTTCCTTCATGCCTATGGTGTGACAGGACGGGACTCGGGTTGGACCGGGATGGGAGACTGCCTGGGATGCGTGGGGGCTGTAGGCCGCCTGCCCTTTTGGGACAGAGCTGGCCCTGCCCTTGCCTGAGCGCCGGCCGCCCGGCAAGCCTTTGGAGCAGCACGGTGCGGAGCTCCTGGGGCCGCCTCTGAGTTGTGCTGCACGCCCCTGCTTGCTGCTTCACCCTAGAGCCTGCAGCGGGCCTCTGGGTGGGCCTTCCCGGCCCAGCGGGGCGGCCCGAGGTGCCTGGGGGCAAGGGGAACCGGGGAAAAGGTGTGGCGGGGGGGGCGGCAAGAGAAGGAGGCTGAAGCCGGGGTGGGGGGACACTTTTCCGAGGCTTAAGCCGGGGCGGGGAGGGAGGGGCGTACTTGCCTGGGAGTTGAAAGCCAGGCGGGAGGAATTCCAGACACCAGGTCACCCCAATGCATTCCTAAGGGGACTTTGGGGCACCAGGTCATCCCTATGCATGCCAATGGAGGCTTCCAGGGACAATGTCAACCCGATGCAAGCCAAAGGGGAATTTTGGGCACCAGGTCAACCCCAGGCAAGCCTCAGAGGGCTTCCAAGCACAAAGTCAAGGCCAGGCAAGCCTGTGTGGACTTTGGGGCCCCAGGTCAACCGCTTGGAAGTCAACGAGTGCTTCATGGCACAATGTCACCCCCGTTCCGGACACCAGGTCAACCCCATGCATTGCAATAGCGGCTTCCAGGCACCATGTCCATGCCATTCAAGGCTACGGGGACTGCCGCCTTCCTGTTCCTTAGAGGATGAACTTATTTTGTTGTCTGAGTTTGTGTTTAACCGTTTAGCTTACAAACCAACCAAGAGAGCTCGTAACGACCCGTATGGCGTGTATGCGGTCTAAATTCCAGCTGTGCCATCGGCAAGGGGGCATGTCATAACCCAATGATTTTTAGTGCCTCGGCACAGTGAAATTTTCCCACCACATGGAGCTTTCTTTGCACGGTGGATTTCTCATCTGCAGAGATAATCCCCAGTGCAAAAGAGTTCCCAGCAATCGTATGCAGATTAGTGTCCCACTATTGGTCAGTTCTAAATTATTCCTATGTGGCAGCTGGCAATTAGCTCGCTAGCCGTATAAAGGGTTATAGCACTTTCCACCCAAGTGAAGGACTCCACTACCATCTCGTGGAGAACTCTAAGCGCGCTGTGGAGCCTAGCAAACTCCGTGTGTGTCTTAGAGGAGAACTTAGGGGCCTGATCAGCCTGCTCCCCATCATCATGGTGTTATATATATATATATATATATATAGTGACGTACCCCCGTGTTCAGCGCTTGTGAAGTCGTGCTTCAACGACTCATCTCAGTTCGGTTCGGTGCGGTTCGCAATGAGATCTCATCCCTGTTTATTTTGCAACTGTAATTCAAGCAAGTTATCTTCCTGCACTGCGACCATCGGCGGTGTAAGTAAAGTTTTCTTTTACAACCAATACGCTTCCGTGCCTAACTCTACCCCATCGTGGAAAATACCCGACTTTGCGGTCTGGGCTACTGGCCATAGCCTCAGACCGCCGCTCAGCCCCGACATGGCATCACGGACAGGATACAGGGAAGACATGATGGAGTACGAGTTAGCGAGAAACTAACAGTGTGCAGTGGGAAACGGCAAATAACAGACGCCAAAGAACTAGAGGCACATATCGCTTATCATCAGGCAGGCGGAATGGGTGAAAGGCTCATCAGCGGCTACTTTTCACTGAAGGGAGAAGAGAGGGAAGCACATCTTCACCCCGGAGCTTTGGGGTGTGTGATGGGTGGAGAGTGGGTCCTGTTCAGATCCCGAGAGGAAGGGGTCACCGTATCCTCCGCCCGAGTGAAACCGGCGGGCGCAGTGGATTCGACCTTTGATCCAGAGTATACCTGCTGCCTGTGATATGTGCAGGAGACAGAAGACCAATTCAGTCCCCAGGCAGTGTTGTCCAGATTGAGGAGCCACGAGCTCCTGTCCGATCTCCGTGAGAGTTTGGAGACAGAGGGACGCGCCGCAGCTGAAGGGGCAGCCCCAAGGTACGATAAGGGGAACATGTTGAGTGTAATGGTCCGTACTGTGACAGTTTTAATGCAGGAAAATGCAAGTTTAAAAGCCCGGCTGCTCACAACCATTCAGGCAGCTGGAGATGCGGCTGTGAGAAAGGATCCTGAGACGCCATTTCAAGATGGCGCCAAGCAAGAAGGGAGCCATGCGAAGGAGCTGGAAAAGATGGGCGGAGCTTCAGAAGAACAAGTGAGAACCCATCCAGCAGTCCCGCCCACTGAAGTGACGCCCCTTATGGCGGCCCCGCCTTCTTGCCGCGGGGAGGGAGCATTGAGCAGAGGAGGGCATCCACCCCTCCTACCAGAAGCAGTAACGGCTCTAGCAGCAGTTCGTCCTGTGACACCCACCTGTCAGGCAACTGATCCACCGAGTGCAGCTTGTGCCATCACCTGTCGTGCTCGTCATTGGACTGAGTTGCAGGAGCTGTACGAGGAGTCAAAGATCAAGTCCGAAGAGACCCTGGCCGTGTGGTTGGGACGCCTAGTTGTGGAGTTCGGGTCCAACTTGTTGGACTTGGAAGAAGCAAGTTTCCTGATCCAGCGGGCCTCGTGGAGTAGAGGGCATGCCACCGACATCAATACAGTGACGTTCAACGCTCATTGGCCCATTCTGCTTCTGGCGCTTGCCGTAGGACAAGTCAGTCAGGAATCTCACACATGGCACAACGGCCGGCCGGAGAGAGCCAGCGCGGAGCAACTTTTGCTGGTCATAATCGGGATCTCGTACTGCTCCTGGAACCCCAGAGCATCTGTACTGGGACTAACACCATCCCAGCAGAGAGGGCCATGGCCTCACCGCTACCTGTGAAATCCTGGGACTGTTCCAATAAAGCTGGACAGCGTAAGAGCCTGTGTTGAGGTCTATGGAGGAAAGAACACCGTCGTCCTCCAGATTTTCCTCAACCCAATGGTTGGTCAACCTGCAAGCAACCTTTTACGTCAGCTTTCGCAACTGCGCATCCTTATGAAGTTGAGAACATCTAGCGACTGGGAGCATCGATCTACTACATACCCGATCGAAGCTCAGAGCGCAAGCCATAGTGAATCTGATTATCAGCCGTTGCCGCAGAGAACACACGAGGAGCGAATCATGTTTGGATTCCTCATAAACTGTTCTGGGCTCACCGAACGACAGCTCCGAATCCTGGGAGACGCCGGCCAATGGCAACTGGCCTATGACCTGGGTTTTCAGTATTCAGAGAAGCCAGATGACGATTCCTTGACGATGTCATCAGCATTTTCATCTTGCTGAACGTGGATAAAACCCCGCGGTGTTTGTCATCTACTTCCGCGTCGGTTGTATCCGCGAGCGTGCGAGAGGAAAAATCGTCCAAAGCGGAGCCGTGCCCGAGTGCCTGTGTTGTGTGCTGTGAGAAAAGCGGAAAGTGGCGGCAGATCTAGCTGACTGTCCTATCGCGCACGGTTCCATGTAAATATTGTAATATAGGCTAATTTATCGTTTTGAGGATTTTCTTTTACAGGTCCAGGACTCAGAGTGCGTGGCGGGAGGAAGTCCCGAGAGAGAGAAAGAGAGCATCATTAAAGAAGCGAGTGCTTGACTTGAGACTTCGCCATGACACCTACTGAAACCCTGATAGTCGAATTTCTTTGTATGAATATAATTATGTGTCTGTGTGTTGGTGCCGGCTATTATTTGATTCGGTCCTTAGAGGATGAACTTATTTTGTTGTCTGAGTTTGTGTTTAACCGTTTAGCTTACAAACCAACCAAGAGAGCTCGTAACGACCCGTATGGCGTGTATGCGGTCTAAATTCCAGCTGTGCCATCGGCAAGGGGGCATGTCATAACCCAATGATTTTTAGTGCCTCGGCACAGTGAAATTTTCCCACCACATGGAGCTTTCTTTGCACGGTGGATTTCTCAGCTGCAGAGAAATCCCTGGTGCAAAAGAGTTCCCACCATTCGTATGCAAATTAGTGTCCCACTATTGGTCAGTTCTAAATTATTCCTATGTGGTAGCTGGCAATTGGCTCGCTAGCCGTATAAAGGGTTAGAGCAGTTTCCGCCCAAGTGAAGGACTCCACAACCATCTCATGGAGAACTCTAAGCGCGCTGTGGAGCCTAGCAAACTCCGTGTGTCTTAGAGGAGAACTTAGGGGCCTGATCAGCCTGCTCCCCGTCATCATGGTGTTATATATATATATATATATATATATATATATATATATATATAGTGACGTACCCCTGTGTTCAGCACTTGTGAAGTCGTGCTTTGACAACTCATCTCAGTTTGGTTCTGTGCAGTTCGCAAAGAGATCTCATCCCTGTGTATTTTCCAACTGTAATTCAAGCTGTCATGACCCAAGGGTATGATTGTGTGTGTGCTTCGGCACTGTGGAATTATTCCCGCCACTAGGAGCTTTCTTTGCAAGGTGCATTTCTCAAGTTGCAAGAGAAATGCACGGTGCAAAGGAGTTCCCGCCACTCGTATGTAAATTTGTTCCCCGCTATTGGCTAGTTCTAAATTATTCCCACGTGGCGGCTAGCGATTGGCCTGCTAGCCGTATAAGAGGCTTGAGCGGTTTCCGCCCAAGTTGAAGAGGACTCCACATCCATCTCGTGGGGACTCTGGGGACACGGCAGGGTAATAGAGACCCTGTGTGAGACTCAGAGGAGTTTGGCGGCCTGATCCACCACCCACCTCTTCCCGTCTTCGAGCGCTAACCTTTTTAAGACGTATCTACGAGTTTTCTGGTTTTTGTGGCGCGCTTGTCGAGGGCATCCGGAGCTCTGTTTCCGTGGAGCCTAGCGAACTCCACGTGATTGTTCGTGTTGTTTTTGTTTGTAACCGCAACTTAAACAAAGCTTTCCTGCCTGCACCGCGACCATCTACGGTGTAAGTAAAATAATCTTTAAAATCAACCGCTAAGTGTCTGTGCCTAATTCTAGTCCGTCGTGCCGCCTTTCCCCAGCCCACATGCCGGGGCTGCTGGCCACAGCCCCACGCCGCCGCGTGCCCCCGAACCCCTCTGACCGCTCCCGGCCCGCACACAAGCAAGTTATCTTCCTGCACTGCGACCATCGGCGGTGTAAGCAAAGTTTTCTTTTACAACCAATACGCTTCCGTGCCTAACTCTACCCCATCGTGGAAAATACCCAACCTTGCAGTCCGGGCTACTGGCCATAGCCTCAGACTGCCGCTCGGCCCCGACATGCGCGACTTCCGCCCAAGTCGGAGGACTTTGAGCACGCTGCAGAGTGACTTTCCTGACTCGTGGCAGAGCGAATCGGTAGCCTGATCAACTACCGATTATTCCTCCCCATCACCGAGCACTTATCCCCGACGTACCCTTCCCCTGCATGCCCGGTTCATCTGTGGACTCACTGGCCCGGTTTCTTGCCAGTTGAAGCAACTCGTTGCAACTATGTAAGCAGCCTTTACAACCTGCGTCGCGGCCACCAGAGGTGTAAGTAAAAACTATTTTTTGCAACCAATACGCTGTCTCGCCTCTCCATCCACCAGCCCGCCTGACGTTTGTTTAATTAACCAGCATTTCCCTCAGTCGGCTCTACCCGGCCGAGACACCAGGGACCAGTTGAACCCCATGCATTCCTAAGGGGACTTTCAGGCACCAGGTCAACCCAATCCATTCCTATGGGGGCATCCAGGGGACAATGTCAACCTGCATGTCAACACCAGTGAAGCCTCTGGGGACTTTCTGGCACCAGGTCAACCCCATGCATTGGAATGGGGACTTACAGGCACCATGTCAACCCCATACATATCCTCCCAGGCAGCACTGGGTCCCTGCTCGCGCCACTCTTTCTGAAAGTTGAAAATTTTAGACCACTGAAGACTTTTCTGATATGGCTCATGCAGCATTTACCCATCCCTCAGCCTCACCCCCTGCCCCCCAACCCCACAACTCCCTCCTGCCCCTGTGCCTTTACTACTCATTCCCCCCTTCCCCCTCCCTTGGTTCCACCACTTTCCTTGTTGAACCCGTTCCTTACCCCAGTGATTTCATCTGTCACAATACCAGCAGCTGCATCAGCTGCATGTCTCTGCCTCCAGATATGAAGAGAAAAGGGAAGAAGAGAGCTGCTGTCTTCAACCCTGCAGGTTGCCTGAAAGGTGCAAGATGCTGGATGTCACGATGCACATGTGACTTGCACTGCTGTTGAAGCTTTAGGACTTAACTCCAGGGCCATGGGGTGGGTTGGCTCTGAGAGATGGGGCAGATGGTTTCCCACTCATCCTGCCACCAGGGAAGGAGGTAGAAAGGCTCAATCATTATTTGGTTTTCTTCCTCCCCATTTGACCCTTTCAAACACTATGCCATGAGTCACCCATCACCTGTGGTGTGCTATGCCTCCCCATCCCTGATGACTCTGTTGTCTTCAGAAACCCTGGTCCATCCTTCTTCAGGTTTTTCTTTGGCCAGCTCCTAAACATTTCCTTAACCATACTGGTCCAGTTCCCCACATTTCCTTTGCATCATGATGCGTTCTACCTCTTGGAGACACAAGTAAGTTTGTAGCCTAGATGCATAGCTTGTAACAGACTGCCATGTCCGGGTGGCCCATGAAGTCCCTGGAGGCCAAAAAAAAATCCTTTTACCCCGATTCATGGGCAGGCTTCCCTTCTTGCCCACCTTGCCTTGATATAAAATGGTTAGTTCAGATGTGGGAGGCTTCCCTAGTTTTAACTGACTGAGGAGCTGGTGTTTGTGCTCTGCACCTTACCAGCTAATTGCATGGCTCCGACCTGGCCCTACACCATGCCCCAAACCACGAAGGTGTCATCTTTATTGATGTTCTCCCTGCACACATACAGTCCTGCTCTGTGCCTCACCCCCTTGGTATCTCCCTCAACCAGTCCATTGACAGCCACACCCTCCGTCTCTCATGTGCCCCCTCTCCTGGGCTGCCAGACCCCTCAACTCTCTGAGTCAATCTTTGGCTGTCAGCCCTTACTCACCCATGGCGCTGCTTCCTCTAATAACATATGCCCCTTCTGCAGGCTCAAGCCCTTTCAGGCCTTTCCCTGGGCTCCATTCTGAATCTCACTGGTACCCTATGCTCATGGGCCCTCCAGCCCTGCTGGGAACTGCCCTAACTGTGGTCAGAATATTGTTGGAGGGCTCACTTTCTGCCCCATTTCTACACCATGTGTGCATGCACTGACAAGCCTGGTCAGCGTGCTGCATCTCCTCTGCCCAGGATTTAGGGAATACCTCCCCCCTGGTTTCGTAGATGTTGAGGAGGACACAACACAGCAATGATCAGATGTATCAGGTTCTCTTCATCCGCCTCAAGATGTACATTGAGTGCCTGCCAGCACACCCCGAGGCAGCCAAAGGTGCACTCCACTGCTATGCAGCACCTGCTCGGGCAATAGTTGAAATGCTCCTTCCAGTCATCCAGCTGTCCTCCACAGGGCTTCATCATCCAGGGCTAGGTGGGGCTAAGCCAGGTCACCAATGATGACATCATCAAGTATGAAATTGGGGAGCCTGGGCACATAGCATCTGCTCCCCATCAGGTTCAGGAGTGGGGATCTGTGGAAGACACAGGCACTGTTGGTGCTGCCTACCCAGCCAGCAAAGATGTGGATGAAGGGGCCCTGATTGTTGATAACAGCATGCAGGACAACTGAGAAGTAGCCCTACTGGTTGAGGAATGGCTGGGCAATGGGGATGTGGGTGTTAACCAGGGCTCCCATGTGGTTGGGGAAGCCCATGGTTAAAAGCCAGAAACAACCTCATGCAGGTTGACAAGGCAAAGAAATCGATTCACCAGGATGTTCTGGATGACCAGGGCAACCTCCCAGGTGGCATCTCTGGCCATGGACCTGCCCACACCAAACTGGTTGGCAACATAGCAGAGACTGGAAGGGATGACTAGCTTCAAGCCAGTAATGACAACCCATTTCTCTAGAGTGAGTGTTGGCCACAATGGTGTTCTAGGATGCAATGTGAGAGGCCACCTAGGTGACAACATCCATGAAGATGGCCTAGTGCATGCAGATCTCAAACTAGTCAGGTCTTGGGTGCATCCAGACACTGCTCTCAAGTCTGAAAGTGGTGTAGGAGCACCCTAGCATACATGGCATCCAGGATAGCCTTATCTTCACCAACCATGAGAAAGTCAGAGGCAGAGTTGAGGAGGCTTGCTGGGCATGGAGGTGGGGTGACAAGACTCAGGACCACCAGCTGCATGCTTGTGAGGATAAGGCTGCATTGCAGGGATACCCGTTGTCTCATCAGGTCCAGCTGGGCATGTGTGATGTCCTGCAGTCCCTGGCAAATCCCACAGGGTGATCAGCAGGACCCGCGGTTGCTTTTGTATCCCTGCTTGTGCGTGGGACGTCAGACACCAGGATGTGGTGAGGGATGACCAAGACACACAGCAGGGAGACTCTGACAACAGCAGAAGCTTATGCATGTGCTTGTCCTGGCTGTCAGGATGCATCCCAATGTGTATTTTGGGAAGAGAGCCTTCCCCACACAGCACAACGGGACAGGATGCATATGAGATCTATCTGACAGCAGTCTCCTTCTCTCTGCAGAGCCCCCAACTCGAGGGAATCCCAGGTAGTGAGGCTGTGTCTTCCCCACTGGCACGGTTCCCCTCCCCTCCTATAGTGTGATTTTTACCAGCCGTCAGCAGGCTCTTGTTCCTGGCTCCCGGGCTCTTCCCCCACAGACAGTTCCTCCCCACCCAGGGGAAGCCCAGGGAAAGGGACTGCACTGCCAGTCAGAACTGGTGAGGAAGCCAGGCGGGGATTAGTCAGTGCAACTGGGCAGGCTGTCTATGGGGCCATCCTTGCTGGGTCCCTGGCTCTCTCTTGGCAAAGAACCGCCGCAACCCAGGGGATGTCTGGGCGGTGGCCTGTTCCATTGGCTGGAATCAGTGAGGAAGCCAGGAAGGGTTCCCCTCCGCCCCTGAGAATGATTTGCCAGCTGCAAGCAGACTCTGCCTCCTGGATCCCAGGCTCTCTCTCTACCCCACCCCACACAAAGGGGAGCCCAGGGAGGAGGACTGCTCCTCCAGGCCAAACTAGCAGAGCAGCTGTGCAGGGATTAGTCACTCTTCCTCTCTCTGTCTCCCAACACCACGTGCAACTGTGAAGGCTGTCTGCAAGACCATCCTCTTCCAAGACTCAGGTGGTCCGAGGGAGAGGCAGGACTGGAAAAGGCATTGACAGCTGACAAGGGAGCCAGCCCAGGCACTGGGGCAGGCCCAAAGACAAACTCTGTTGGTTCCAGGCTAGAGCAGAGTCCTTTGCAAAAGCACATGGTACGTGGGTAGAAGTGCCAGAAAATTGAATTACGCCCCTGCCATAAACTGTATGCAAGCTTGTTAAGGCGCTTTGTCTTTATGTGCCTTCGTCCAACAGCTGATTTAACAACAGCTACTTTATTTTTGTGCACACAGCCATTTAAAAATGGATCTGCAGCCATGTATGTTTGTTAGGTGATGGTTAATTGTGCAAAAATGTAACTTCTGTAAGCTCCCAGTGTTTGTGAAGGGTCAGAAATGGGTGGTCAGATGTGGAATCAGGGTGCAGAGGCAGAGAAATATTATTATAATTCTTACTGTTATTATTGTCTGTGTTTTTTACAGCAGCAAAAGATAAAACATTTTCCTTCTTTTAACAAAAAAATAAATTTACTATACCCAACAACCTATTATATTTAACATGAAAACACCTCTGTCTCCCACACACACACACACAAATTCACCTATTTCCCCATTTGAAACCTAATTTAACACAACATATTCTTCACATGTGGGGAGTGCAAAAATTAAACAAAAATCAACCCCCCCCAAAAAGCTTTCCCTTCCCTGATTCCTCTTGTTCCCTTAGTGTCGCTTTACCTTATTCAGCCTACTTTTACAATGTCTCTAATTGCTGCTTCGACATGTCTATGCACAATCAAATCTCTCCAGTTCCAAATCACTTTTTTAAGACAAATGAGCCGTTTTCGTCCTCTCCTTGCATGCACGTTTCCAGGTTGTGGGAACTCGCCCCAGTGCACCATCTCATGTGTCACAGTCCATAACTACACCAGCGTCTCAAGAAGGCATCCCACTCTGGTCCATTCCCTCTTAACATGACATTCCCAGACATGCCTCTGAGATCCTTCCTCTGCACAGTTAGCCTTGGGCTCTTCATTTCACTCTCTGGTCTCCAAGTCTCCTTCGGTGCTGAACTAGAAGGATTTGGTGCACCATCTGCCATTCCAAATCTTTCTGCTCTTCCAACAAGTCCACCTTAAAAGTGTCACACACATCCATTTTGATCTCTCCTCATTCAGGTGTCCCACCAGAGTGAGGTGGTCCTTTGACCGGACAAGTACGGATCCTGCTTGCTGCCGGTTCTATTTATTCTCGAACACCTCCAAGACGGCATAAAATGCTGGCAGTTGTAATGCTAAAGGTTTTGTGCTTGGGTATGTGCCCACTCCCTGTCTTCTCCACACAGTCCCTCACGTGATGTCTGATAAAACATGGTTTGGGATTTACCTCCCACTACCAAGGTGCAAGAAAAGCTGATATGTTTTGCAAAGATAAGCAAGAAGATGTCTGGAAAACCCCATCACTCATGCCCCTGTGTGCTATACAGCACCTCTCTCACCAGGAATTGCCAATCCTTCACTTCTCTGATTTCACTTTCAGTGAGCCATCCCATCCCCTCCTCTCTTCTTCAGAGTCTGCCCCAACTCTCCCTGCTCTTGAGGTACTCGCCGCCTGTTGTACCCTTTCCTCCTCCTCTCCTTTCTCCTGCACCTATCCAACCAGAGCAACTCCTCACGTCCTGGCACTGCTCTCCTTCACCACCTTTGCTTCTGTTTTTTCCTGCTCAAACTCCTCCTCTATTCCCTCACACCTTTCTTCCTCTTGTTTTTCCTCCTGCTTTCAATACGCTTCCAAAGGAGAAGCAGAACAGGCACAGGCTGCACCTCGTTCAGCCTGTTACCTCTTTTCACCCAGAAAAGGGACTCCCGCGCAGAGCTTCCTTCAAAACCCCCCAGCACAGGGTCCTTGCTGTACAGCATTATGTAGGAGCAATGCCTCAGGTGTGACAATCCCCGCTCCTGAGTATTAGGAAAAAGCTGTTGATTGTGGTGAACCCTCTCAAAAGGGAAGGGCTTGGGAATCATCTGCTATGAAAAAGGCTTCAGCCCCTGGCTTGCTTCTGTTTTGCAGCTCTGGAGAGAACATGGAGACACAACACAGGGACCCAACATGCTCAGTTCTGGGGCTTTAGTACAAAGGAATCCATTGCAGAGAATGGGATCATGGGAAGGAGGGCAGGGGAAGCAACTGGCACCTGGTGGTGCAGAGTTGAGGAGAGAGGCTAAAAAGCAAAAGCTGCTAAACTCGGCTCAGGCGGTGACAGCAGGAGCAACAGCAGCTTGCAGACACCCGATGAGCATGAGCAGGTCTGGGAGAGGGGTCATGGTGGTGGTGAGGAAAGACAAGGTCAGGGCAGAGAGCAAGAAATGCTTTGCCAACCTTTAACGCTCTTCTCCCTGAAACTCAAGAGCCTCACCAGGACCCTGGGACCAGCATGGAGGACAGAGCACAGGTCAGTCTCCGAGTGTAATATGGAGTCAGTAGTCTTGGGAGGGAACCCTAAAGTTAGTGCACTTCTCCCCCAGGACCACTGATTGCTCACAAAGAATGATGGAGAATGTATCTGGTCTAAGGCTGATGCAAAGATAATAACTCAGAGGTTCCCCCAACATCTGGGCTAACCTCTGCCTCAGGTATTTCTTCCTAGCCTCCACCCAAAAATCAAACTTTTCACATCAACTTCTAGATGTTGTGAGCTCTGTGGTGCCCTAAACAGGCTGAGGGCAGGGTGAACTCTTCCTGCACTCTTCCCAGGATGAAGCTGCCTGGCGGCATGCAACTACTGGTGGGTGCAAAACATACAGACATCCCCAAGTCCATCCTGCACTGCTGGCAGATTTATGGATGCTCCTGGGTGTGGGTGCACTGGTGCTTTTCCAGCTGGGAGAAGAGAGTGAAGCTTTGCCCACACTCTGAGCACTAATGTGGCTTCTTCCTTATGTGGATTTGCTGGTGCCGGGTCAGGTGGGAAGACTGCGTGAAGCTTTTTCCACACTGAAGACACTGAAATGGCCTTACCCCTGTGTGCCTGCGCTGGTGCTGGGCCAAGTTGGAGGCTTCCGTGAAACTCTTTGTACACTTAGGGCACTGAAATGGCTTCTCCCCTGTATGGGTTCGCTGGTGCCGGGTCAGGTGAGAAGAGAGGGTGTAGCTCTTCCCACACTCTTTGCACTGATATGGCTTCTCGCCCGTGTGAATGCGCTGATGCTGGACCAGCTGGAAGTTCCAGATGAAGCTCTTCCCACACTCAGAGCACTGATGTGGCTTCTCCCCTGTGTGGATGTGCCGGTGCTGGGCTAGGTGGGAAGAGAAGGTGAAGCTCTTCCCACACTCTTTGCACTGATATGGCTTCTCCCCTGTGTGAATATGCTGGTGCTGGGCCAGCTGGGAGGACCAGATGAAGCTCTTCCCACACTCAGAGCACCGATGTGGCTTTTCCTCTGTGTGGACATGCCGGTGCTGGGCCAGGTGGCAGGAGCGAATGAAGCTCTTCCCACAATCAGGGCACTGATGTGGCTTCTCCCCTTTGTGGATAAGCTGGTGCCGGGCCAGGTGGGAGGCTTGGGTGAAGCCCTTCCCACACTCAGGGCACTGATGTGACTTCTCCCCCGTGTGGCTGCGCTGGTGCCGAGCCAGGTGGGAGCTCTGGGTGAAGCCCTTCCCACACTCAGGGCACTGATGTGGCTTTTCGCCTGCTTGGATGTGTGGGTGCTGGGCAAGTTGGGAGGCTTCAGTGAAGCTCTTCCCACACTCAGGGCACTGATGTGGTTTCTTCTCCATGTGGATTTCCTGGTGCCGGGATAGGTGGGAGACTTGGGTGAAGCTCTTCCCACATTCAGGGCACTGATGTGGTTTCTCCCCTGTGTGGATGCGCTGGTGGTAGAACAGACTGGAGGAGTGTGTGAAGCGCTTCCCACATGCAGAGCACTCATGTGGCTTCTCCCCCGTGTGGATGCGCTGGTGCCCAGCCAGGCTTGAGGAGCGGGTGAAGATCTTCCCACACACAGAGCACTGATATGGCTTCTCCCCGGTGCAGATGAGCTGATGCAGAGCCAGCTTGGACATCTGGCTGAAGCTCTTCTCACGCTTGGTGCAGTGGGATGGCTGCTCCCCGCTGTGCACACAGTGGTGACAGGACAGCTCTTCACTGCCGGTGAAGTTCGTCCTGCACTGGATTGTCTTCCTTCCTGAGTGGATGTGCTGGTGCTGCGATGGGCAACTGAAGGTTTCCCGGCACTCAGAGGTCAGCTCGGCCCTCTCCCTGAGCTTGGTGGTAAGCTCCAGCTTCTCCCTCAGGCCCACCGTAGTAGCAGAGTTTGGATGAAATCTCTCTCCCTGGTGAATCTCTCTTTTTGGATATTTCCTCTCTCTCAGCCTATCAAATTCTTCCCTGTAACCTTGGCTCTTGCTCAGCTTCATCTCTGCTCCACTCTCACACCCAAGAGGAGTCAGTACCTTGTTCAACAACATGTTTTCCATCTGGTTTTGGGACCTGCCTGCCCTCTTATGCCAATGGTCCTTCTTGGGACTTGGGGGGTCCCTCCTTCTTAATCTACTTAGGGACATCTGTGGTGGCTGCAGATCTACCAGCCCTTCTTCTGGGGGCTGCTCCTCAGCTCTGCTCAGCATCAAGGAAGGTCCTGGGTGGAAAAAACAACTCTGGATTAGCCCTGCCTTGCCACAAAAGGAGAAAAGCTGCTGTTCCCTGAGGTGGGATGCACCTCAGAGAAGGGCTGGAGCTTGGTACTTGTATTTACTTAAGAAAGTAAGCTCTTTTTTCTAGCACCCCAAGTGCTGGGGGAGAGGGAGGGAAGGTCCATATAAAATCCTACTGTTCTGCAACTTGGAGGACTTGTGTCACAGCTCTGAGCCCCATCACCTCAGAGTCCTCTGGAAGAATCACGTGAGGGATGTGTATTAGGACAGTACCTGAATGATTTCATGCACTAAGCGGCTGAGCATGAGATCAGAAGTGTTTGCTTAAAGGAAGAATGAGGCTAAGGGCTGCTCTATACCACAGCACCGATGGGTGACGGAGATGATACCGAGCACTCCACCTGATGGGGCTGGCATGCTCCAGCAGCCACAGTGCATTTGTGAGACTGCTCAGGGCTCGTCCCCAGTGCTCACACTTGATGCACAGCTGTCCGGAGAGCAGCATCTGGGAAAAAGTGTGAACAGCCTTATGATGGAGATCAGGAAGCTGTCAGCAGACATGAATGTTTAGGGAGCATGGCCTTACCTAGGACTAGATGCTTCAGAGGTACAGACATTAACCTACATGTAGACTTTGTGCCGAGTCCCAAGGCTTCTGACACACACGGTCACAGACATGACACAGAAAGAGGGAGATTTTGGTGCAAACCATAAAATGACTCACTTCTCTCAGCCAACACAAAAGCTTGTGAATCCCAACCACCACATAGAGCTATTTTATGCAGGCTGAGACCTTTATTAAATACTTTCTGGGTACCACATTTGCGTAACCAGAAGAAACAAGGGAGAGCCCCAGCCTGCCTCTTGTCCAACAAAAATGACAACACAGAGCTTTGGCCAAACACTCTGATTTCTACGGGGGACCACAAATCCTATCATGCCCTGGTAAGAGGGTGTTAGCTACCATGGGCTGGGAAATCAACTCTTGCACTGCTAAGTGAAGATAGAAAAAGAAAGATAAAGATAATCTTATCCCAGGGGAACCAGGCCTGTGCCTAAAAATCAAGACAGGAAACTTGACTGTCCTCTAACAGGAGAAAAAAGGATTCTGGGAATGGAAACAACCCCTAGCTGGACATATTAGAGAACAAGCAATTGGAGGTTAGTATCCCCGAGTGGCAGCACAGGGCAGGTCTGCAGTTTCCAGGTCCCCGCCTCACTTTGGGTATTGAGCATTTCTGAGAGCGGAGTCAGGTGGAAGGGTCTGCAACAACTCACCTGGCAAGAGGTCTTCAGCTTTTGAGTTTTCCACATGGTTCTCATCATCACAAACCCAGAGCTCCACGTCTCCTTGCTCGATGCGGCAGATTAAGTCAGGTGTCGGACCTTGATATCCTGTTTGGGGCAGTAGTTAAAGAGAGTTTGTGACTGAGTACTGGATGGAGAAGAACCAACGCGGATTTGGGGATTGGATCGAATGAACTCAAGGATCCTACCAGGGCCTTGAAGGAAAAGGGAGGGTGGACATGTAGGATAAAAGAGAAAGCACTGCAGGGAAAAGCCTTCAATAGATGGTCCTTGTCACTCACGCAGTGGAAGGACAGGGTAACAGGGAGCCTATGGCTCTTGTTACTTTGAAAGGGAAAACAGCAGTAAACAGCATTCAGGCAGCCTAATAAAGGGGACCTACAAGGGAATAGGAAGCCAAATGGTGGGCCTATGCCCTTGCTCTATGGCAACACTGTTACCACACCATGCTTTAATACTTCCTTTTGGAATTACTAAAGCATGTTACAGTAACCGCTCATACTGGGCCCTCACATGGTTATTTGTAGCTGCTATTCTGCAGTAGCGATACGCTATGACAGGGGAGCATGCCGCTATGGTGAAGTACCTGTTGGTCACGTGTAGACACCCGTGGATGCTACATCATCATACAGTATTGCGACTGTGCCGTAGCACCACCTGTAGACACACCCAAAGTGGCAACTGCTGTGCTAGCTACCCAGCAATAGTATGGCGGGACACAGTCTATTGAAGCAGTAGAGCTACAGCGACAGGAAACAGGGCAGCAACAGGCTGCCCATTAGAACAGGGGAGAGGCAGCTGCACCAGGGCTAATAAGACACCTGCCCAGAAGTGGTCAGGGCAGGAGTGAGATAAAAGCCAGGTCCTGAGCAAGGGCAGGCAGTCTGGCCCTGCAAGTTGCAGAAGAAAGAGCTCCATGACAGGGTGGCTAATAGGGACTGCCTGGCTGACAGGAGAGGCCTTGAGACTGAAAACTAGATGCTTACCGCCCAGGGAAGTAGGGTCTAGTATGGAGGACAGCAGCACAGTTAAGCCAGGAAGTGGATGATTATGTTGGAACCTAGTGGGGGACAGTTTTCTGTCATAGCCAGAGGACTTGTGGATAGAGGAGGTTCAGGCCAGGGAAAGTGAGAGCAGAGGAGCGAGAGACTGGAGCACAGTGCCCATTATGGGCAAAACCACAGCCTAAGTGGTGTGGGGACAAGGGCCAGGAGCCTGTAGCCCAGAGACCCAGGTGAAAGAGGTGACAACCAAGGTCAGAGATTCGGACTCGATGATCTACTGAGGTCCCTTCCGACCCTAACATCTATGAATCTATGAACCCGTAGCTGGTGAGGGGTGAACACTGGGGCCAGGCCGCCAGAACAAGCAGCAAGGGGCAGAGCCCAAAGAGACTGAAGTGACAGGGCAGGAACCCAGGAGCTGGGCCTGGCGGGGCTGGCCTTGGTAGCAAGGGGCCAGTGAGAGGAAACCGGGAAGGCCAAGGCCCTGGCAAGGGTGGGGAGGCCTAGAATGGTCAGACATTGGCTCGAGGGATAATTTCCACACCTAACTGTGAGTCAGTAACACCTGTGAGGCATGGACGCAGCCCTAAGAGAGGCTCAGAGGCCGTGATTAGCCCATAACGCAAAAGGTGTCCTGGGAGACATGTATGGGCTGGGAAGGCCAGCTAAATTCAAGGACTGGAGTGAATCCAACAGGGTCAAAGGGGATCTGCTGGCACAGGCCAACACGGAGCTCCCTCTAGGGCCCTGGGGCAGCCTCCCTTCCACACTGCACTAAGAACATCAAGACGTGGCAGTGCAGGGAGGGTCCCCAGAGCCAGAGCAGGACAGGAGCCAAGTAGCCTCCCTGGCTTCCCCAGGAACACAAGTTCCTTAAGAGATGGTCCTGGGAAACAAAGCACCGACCACGCAGAAGTATAAAAAGGATACGCAACTAACAGGGTGCATTTATAACGTGCGCTTTACCGTGCAGTTGACTAATTATCTCCACAGTGAAGTGCAATTGTCCACACGTGCCCCAGTACTGGAGCACAGTAAGTTAACTCCGCTGTAAGACAGTGCTGTTGGGGAGAGTGGAGTAAGTAACTGCACTGGATTCCACGTGTAGATAGTTACAGGGGCTATCTAGGGTACAAGGTGCTAAAGTGGGGGGGCTGCCTGCCTCCTAGCCACATGGCTTCTCAGGTTCTGCACCCTCACATGCCAGCAAGCTCCTCTGCCACCAAACACTGCCACACAGAGCCCAGGGCTGGTCCCAATGCCCACTGTCAGCTCAGGTCTGCTCTGCAATGGCTCAAGCTGCTGTGGTCCCAGTTGCACATGTAGTTGCTGTACCTGGGGGAAGTTAACACCAGCATGAACAGCTCCAGAGTTTATTGCGTTGCATTAATTTCACGTGTAGATGACCCGTGGTCACCAGGGACAGAGGTGGAGATGCAGTGATCTGTGATGTAATCGAAAGCAGAAAAATAAAGGTTTTACTATTTTCAAGGTACCAAAATTAATAGAAATTGGACATTGATGAATGCATAACATCATAATAGCTCTGTGATTTCAGATATCTTTGTATCTTAATGAGTTTATCCTTGTACCTTTGTATCATAAATGAGTTTATCCCCAGGGAAGGTTTATGGTGAGAAGCTGTGGCAATGAAAAAAGTCCATGACAGATGGCTGACAATTAAACTTCTCTTTTTTCCTGGGGAAAGGGGTAGTTCATTAACGGGACCCAGGAAAGGATGTTTTTATAAGAACTCAAGCTGCAACTACAGCAACGGTCCTATCCGGGGGTAGGATCATCCCACAAGGGGACATGAGTAGACAGGTTTGCAAGTACTGCTGGGGTTGAAACTAAGATCCTTGGAGTCAAGGATATGGACAAAAGGTGGCAGAAGGAGACACATTTTACAGCATATGAAGTCCCATGATGTAGAAATGGTCTACATGGCCTTTGATAAAGTAGAAAAAGCATCTGAGCACTTCCCTGAGGAAACTCTTTGGGTGAAATAGAGGGGGAAGAAAGCACCAGCAGAGCAAATTGGCCTAGTAAAAGCCAAGTACCACAAACCTTCACTGAAGCCAGAATAAGCCCCTGTATTAGACATCTTCTGGAAATGAAAACTGGTTTTTAACTAGGTCATGCACCTATCCCACTTATTTTTAATGACAGTGATGAGCATCTGATATGCAGCAGATTTTAGGAGGACAAGAAAACTTTTGTGAATGGCAGAGTGGGCTTGAGAGCACATAACTCAAAGTAAATACCACAAAGCCAGAGGCTTTGATCTATGGAGATGAAGATGTCAGGAAGGAATGTAGACAGAAGCTTCCAGCAAGTCCTTGTGAGAAGTACCCAGGTCCCATCACGGGTACATACATCACTAGAGAAGGAGTTGAGAAAACACTTAATCCATCTGTTGTAGCAGCAGAGGCTGATTAGGACTTCCATTAACTTCTGCTGGGTGGTAACCAACGGAGGAGAAGGAGGGTTTAGATAGCACCAGACTGAGCATCCTAGGATTTGCTGCCTGTGTTTGGATAGGACACCTAAGGCAAGAGCAGGAGGAAATCAGAATAATTCTCCAAAGAGTTATTATTCCTCAAAGTGAATTTGTATAGCCAATGAATTGGAGAGGATAGGGACGCGCTGAGAAGGCAAAAGGATCATCTTACCAAGAATCTGCTGAAAATGGAAGCACCAGGAGTTAAACAATTGGGGAAGAGGTAAATGAAGATGAAAGGATCAGATGGAACAGGATATTATAAATACGAAATACAAGAGCCTCATCACTGACAGAGCAGTGGGAAGGAAGTGGATTTAAACTACCAGGCAAAAGTCCAGGAGGATCTGAGAGTTGAAAAACAGGAAGATGGCAACAAAATTCAGAGCTCACAGTTCCAGGGAGAAGCAAGAGACTGAGCTTTACCCAGGGAAAGTAGAGCTTGGTAATTCCTCAGCATCAGGTCCCGGTAAAGCTCCTTGTCTTCCTCTTCCAGCAGCTCCCACTCCTTCCGTGTGAAGTACACTGCCATGTCCTCAAAGGCCTCCCGGAGCTGCAGTCACAAGCATTACACTATCAGCATCTTCTCTTCCAGCTGCCTCCAGCCCCCACAGCCCTGATCTGTACTTACTCTGCGATACAAAGATTTGGGTCTTAGCCGTCTTAGTGGAGAATGGCTCGTGCCACCCCCATGGATGTCAGCCCACATGGCCCGTCTCCTCCACAGTCCCCATCTCTACCATTCTCATTTAGGGTCTTTACTTGTTTTCCTCTCCCAGCATCATCTCTCCTCCCATGGTTCTCTCTTCCCTGCCTCCTTTCTTGATCTTTAGCATATAAAACACGTTCTACTTGATAGTCTGCCCTGTGCAAATCCTCTCACTGTATCTCATTAAATGAGTTGGGCTCACAAAGTCCTATTGTATGCATCTCTGATTCAGTTAGTTTGTAAGGTGCAAACGTATCCTTCCGTCTACCTCACTTTGGATTAAGAGTGATGTCTAGCAACCAGGTGCACTGCTCACTCCTCCCAAACTACCTGACCATGAAGCTGCTTTGTCACTGGCTGTGCTGGAGAAATCCTGCTGGCATCAGCTAAAGTGACCCTCTATGCTCCACAGTCTGAGCCATGTTCAAGGCAATTTGCTGGGGTCAGCTGTAGGGACCACTGCACCATGCTCCCTGGTGCTGGCTGGGTATTGCCCAGTCCCCAGAAGGGCTCTTCCTTGGTTCTTCCTGTCTTTAAAGCTTCTATCTGAGCACTCCTCAGAAGCACCTTAAGGAACGTTTCCAGAGGAGAGAGCTCTGGCTCCACGGATCCTGACCCAGCCTTCCAGTGTCAGCACCCCTGGCTACCTGCACTGGGGAGCCAGCTCCAGCTAACGCCAACTTGGTGCCGTTGTAGCTGCTGTCACCAGTGAAGCCTCCTCCTTTCGCTATTTAGGTCTCTCCACTCCCCGTATTTTTCCTGCACCACTGGCTCCTTCTGGTCTCTGCCCGAGCTGCAGTCCCAGCCCCGACTGAAGCTGGTGTCTGCTCACCTTCTGCTTTGGGAGTTTGTCCTGCCCCTTGTGCAGTTGGCCTGGATCAGGTGTCAGGGAGCCGCCTTCCCCTAGTCTCCCTGGGGGAGTCCCCTGTAGTTCCAGGTTTCCAGGCCCTTCATCACAAGGTTCCTCCTCAGCTCTGCTCGGGGTCCCTGCACCTGCTGAGTGGGGAAGAGAATGCACAAGTTAGCCCGGGTGCTGCCAGCACGGGGAAAACCCTGCTGTTCACCTGTACCTGCCTGGGAATAAGGCAGCCAGGGGCCTAAAGGGAGGGGGAAGGCAAATACAAGGTCTGTCTGCTCCAAGGTGTGTGAAAGACTTCCAGGGCACTGGGAAAATGCAAAAACCCGGCCTCTTGGAGCACTGACCCCATCAAAATGTTCTGGCAAAGAGATTTTCCTTTGATGGATGATGCCTCCTGCTACTAGAAAAGGTGCAAACATGGCTCCTTACCTGCTCCTGGACAAGGGCCTGCTCTGGGGCACCAGCCTTCATGAGCTGACCACTCCCAAGTCTCCTCTGTTTTCAGGCAATCTGCAGGAGGACACAGGCCTGGGGTAAGTGTACCAGCCAAACCTCATTGGGCAAACTCATGTCCCCGACACCTGCACCAGCCCTGTTCTGGGCACAGAGGGTCACCGGGGCATGAAAAAGGGCTGAGCAGACCCCCGATTGTTAGGACACCCATTACACCATTGATGTGACCACTGCAGCACCACGGGGATCACCCACGCTCAGGGATCTTTCTGCTGGGTGCTGCACACATGCAGTGAGAAAGCTCGGGGCCCTCAGCCTGGTGCTGCCCAGCCACGCAGGTCAGAGCCCTGTCCCACCCCAGCCACGTGGTCACAAATGCTGTGGCCTCTCACGGCCTCTCAGGGACAGAGATTTGAGCCTCTCGCCCCTAATGCAGGACAGTCACTCCGGCCCCCAGACCCAGGCCCTGCCCTGCATCCAGTGCTTTACCTGGGTCCTGCTGGGGCAGAAGCTCCTTCCTGGGGACCCAAAGGGGCTCGTCCTGAGGCTCGGCGGTTTCATCCTGTCCTGCCTCCTTCAGGGGCATGGCCACACGAAGGGCCTGTTGCTGAGCCAGCCAGGATTTGAGATGTTTCCACAATGCCGCAGTGGGCACCATCTTGTCTGAGGACATTTCCTCAACCTCGACATGCACGGGGACCTGGGGACAAGGCAAATGCGTTACAGTGCCCAGGGACTGGGAGAGAGCCGGGGGAGGGAGCGTCCCCAGACACATGGAGATGGGGACGGCGCCTGGAGCTTGTCCTCCTCCGCTCGCCCCACACGAAACCCCTCAGCCAGGACCACTGCCTCGGCGCAGGGCTCCCGCTGCATGCCCGCTCCCAGCTCCGCATCTCCCGGGGCAGGATGGCCAGGAACTGCCCCAGCACCGCCAGCTCCAGGATGTGCTCCTCGGTGCGGCGCTGGGGCTCCAGCCAGCGCTGGCACAGCTCCCGCAGGCGGCTGCAACCCCGCGGCCCCTCGCCCTCCTGGGAGCAGCACCCGGGGCGTGAGGGCACCAGGTCTCTGCTGGGGGGGTCGTGCCTGGTGCTGGTGCCAGCCGGGGGGTCCCTGGGCCGTGCTGGTGCTGGTCAGAGGGCCTCAGGTGGTGGCCCCAGCTCAACAGCCGCCGCCTCTTCCCGGGGGAGCTCAGCCCCCTGCCCGCTCATGCCCGGGGCCTCCTGTGTGCGGGGAAGTGGACCGTGCACGTCGTGCCCTGTGACGGCAGAGCCAGGACCAGCCAGCACGGCCCGGCCCGGCCCGGCCCCGCCGCCTCCTCCCCGCACGCCCCGCTCCCCACCCCGGGACGCGCTCGGGCGGGGCCGGTCCCGCAGTCCCGGCTGCTCCGGAAGGGAAGCGGCGCCCGCACCCCGCGCAGCACCGGGCCGGGAGCGGGGGAGGCGGGGCCAGGCCGGACCCGCCCCCTCCTGCTTGTATCCGTGTGCGTGCGCCTGTGTGTGCGTGCGTGCGTGCGTGTGCGCCTGTGCACCGGTGTGTGCACGCACCTGTTTGTGCCCTTGCACTTATAAATGCATACACTTGTGTGTCCGTGCATGTGTGTGAACCTGTGTATACCAGTGTCTGCGCGGGTTTGCACGCCTGTGTATATCCACGTGCGTCTGTGCGTATCTTTATGTGCACGTGCACCTGTGCTTATCCCTCCGTGTCCGTGTATGTGTGCACGCACGTGTGCATTTGCACCTGTGCGTGTGTACACCTGAGGGTGCATGTGCCCGTGTCTGTTTTTGTGTGTGTGTGTTTGTGTGTCTACACCTCTGGGTTCATGTACGTGTGAATGTGTGTGCACCTGTGCCTGTGTACGCCTGTAGGTGTCTGCGGATGTGTGTGCAGGCATGCATGTGCATGTGTATTCGTGTGTGTGTTCAGGCGCAGGTGTGTGCATGTATGTTCACTTGTGAGTGTGTGCCTGTGTGTCTGTGCATGTGTGCATGGATGTGCACTGGTGTGTGCAGGCCTGTGTGTGATGTTGCTGGCTGTAGGGGCAGAGCAGGGGGCACCCAGAGAGAGATACCGGGCAGACCCGCGCCCACCAGCCCTGCTGGTCTCAGTGACTCCCGACTCTCTGGCCCCCGCACTCCCATCCTAACAGTGTCTTCACTAAGTGGCTCATTCAGCAGATCAAGGTGGAGGGGGCTAGAGGGCTTGCCGGGGAAGCATCCCTGGAAGGATCCTGGGTACAAATGTAATTGTTGGTGGTGTTTTGGGAGCCAGCGCATTCCCTGCGCCCGGTGCCAGGGTTGAGTGGGGCTGTGGAGACGTGTGGGTCCTGTGTCTCCCGTCACATGATAACACCTGTGAGACGCAGCCAAGAGGCCACCTGTGAGCGGTAGGAGCACAAGAGGTGGGGTGAGGTCTCCCCGGGTGCAGACAGTGGCTGTTGGCCTGGGACCAGCACCAGCTTTGTCCTTGGACTCAAAGGGAAAATGCCATGTCCCTCCCTGGAGGGAATGGGGCAGCTCTGAAGGGGGAGTGCAAAGGGGACCCAGGGACTGTAACAGGGGAAGGCAGGTGTGGCAGGGCAGGGGGATTGCTGACTTGAAATGTTCTCCATTAAACTCTAATTGCGGCTAATATTGCCCCATTTTCTGACCCAGACCTGTCCAAATATCCCCATGAAGTTGGGTAGAAACTGAGCACACCCAGGCAAGTTCCCCAGCCCCAGGGGACCCTTTCCTTCCACTGAGAGCCTGCTGCAGGGCAGGATTAGCTCCGTAGGGGTGGGAGCAAAAAAGAGCCCTCTCCTGCTCACCATAACCAGGGGCAGGGGCCGTGCCCAGCTCCCATACACACATACATGCCAGATGCCACGCCAGCAGTGTCCACTCCAGGACTGCTTCACATGTGGCTTCTGGTCTGGCTGGTCCAAAGTGAGCACTTTGTAGAGCGTGGCGGGTGTAACCTACACCCGCTGAGTGTCACTGATCCCCTTCCCCTGCCTAATTTGCTGCTCTGTGTTGTCCTCGCATCCTCTGCTCCCTGCTTGAACTGCTGCTCTGCCTTCTGCTCCCTACTCTACCTGCTGCTGAGCTGCCCATCCCCTTCCATGTCTGCTGTGTGCCACAAACAGACGCTGCCTGTGCCACTTATGGCACCCATGCAACAGGTTGGGCAACCCTCTTCTAATCCATCTCCATCCCCTCATCCCTGTGCTCCTCTCTCTCCATCACTTCCAACCCAGCTGCTGTTTCTCTATTACTTTGTCCCCCTGTTCCTCCCTACCACTGCCTCCTACCCTGATCTTCATAATCCACAGGCTCATCCTCTTCTTACCTCGAAATCCACCTTCCTTCTCCACATCCAAAACCTCCTCGCCCTCTTCCTCCACATCCACGGGCCCAACCTTGCTCCTCAAAATCCATATGCTCATATATGATCATTCTGGCAAAAAAACAGAGAGAAAACTCCTGCTATGGCAACACTGCCGTCCTCAGGGCAGAGGTCAGACTGGGCGATCTTACAGACGCTAGAGGCCATCGACTGGATAAGTCTGTTGTAGGGTGGCCATCATAGAGGACAGTCCAGGTTTTCTGCAGGATCATGTCCTGGGTTCTTCCTTCTTACTCACAGTCCAGTGAGTCTGTCCCCAAGCCACAGGGAAGATTATAAATGCCCCCAACTCCTCCTGCTTTGATCATGCAAAGCCAGAGAAGAGAGGAGTACACCATGGCACCCTGGTTCTCCACTCATGCTCAGGAGGAGGAGGAGAGCCTGACTAGGGCTGCAATTGGGGCTGGCGCCTCTACCCGGAGCAACAGCTGGGGCCTGGCGCTCTCAGGTCTCGGAGATAGTCTGGATGTGGCTCTTCAAGCCCTAGCAACAACCTAGGCCTGGCAACTCAGGCCTTTGCAACGGTCTGAGCCTGGTGCCTTGGTCCTTAACGACGGTTGGGCCCGATCTCTCAGGCCTTAGTAACGACTGGGGATGGAGTCAGTGGCCCTTTGGGTTGCTTGGGGCCTGACACCTCAGACCTTAGCAACGGCCAGCTGAACCGGACTGTCCTCTATGACGGCCACCCTAGTGGGGGCCCTTCGGGGACTGGGGACGGGGGAGCTGCCTTCTGGCCCCGGCCCCAGCAGGGCAGGGAGTGGCTCCACGGCAGAAGCGTGGGGTGGAGCAGGGCTCTGGGTTGCTGGAGGTGAGACACCATGGGAGGGGTGGGCTGGGGCAGGGGGTTGGTGGAGATGCTCGGGGCCGCAGTCAAGCTGCCCCTCTCTGTGCTTTCTTCCCCCAGGCTGAACCCCTGCCCCACCTCTGCCCCTGCATGGGCGCCGGCCCCAAATTTAGGCATCAAGTCCTGCAGTTTGGAGGTGAAAGGAGTCTGGCATGGCGGGGTATCCACACACCTGGGCTCTCTGGGTGGGGAGTGGGAGCTGGCAATGAGCATGCAGAAGATGGGCTGGGACACCTGGGTCCATTCCTGGTGGCTCTAGCCCGTGACTGTCCCTGCAGGTCTGTGTCTGGAGCCCCTAGGACCACACCTCCATGGGGAAGCTGCCCCAGCGTGGCACCTGCATCAGGTCCTGCCAGCCCACGCCCCTGCCAGGTGAGTTAGGGGAGGGGAAACCCAGGAAGCCTGATAAGTCCAGCCAGGGTGGACCCCTCCCCTCTGCTCACAGGTGGCGCTGGGATCCCCAACCTGGGCATGGCCCTGGCCAGCCACCACGGTACCTGGCTGATGCTGAGTGGGGTGGACTGAGAGCAGGGCGGGGGGCGCAATGTCATCTGATGGGGTTGATGTGATTCCCCCTCACCCCCGCTCTCCCTGGGACAACAGACACATCTCTGAATTGTGCCAAGGTAACCTGGACATTTTGTGATAACAAGGAATAATTGTGAATGGAGTCTGATAGCAAGGAATAATTGTAGCACTACTAATTGTGCGAATGGAGTCTAAATCCTACAGTTCCCTCTTTCTCCTGGGTTCAGGTTGATTTTGTTCCAAGGACCCTGTCTTACCACCCACCATCCCCCACCTTCCTTGCGGGGAGCCCCTTACCCAGACCATCAAGGTATCTTCTTCTCAATTCTTGCCCTTTATTCACCACTTTCCCCCTCCAGCTGCCCTCCCTTCATTTCCACTCATCCTCTGCCCTGCCTCAAGCAGGACTGAGGTAGGAAAAGCATCGTCCATGTCATGCAGAGGCAATAAATCCCTCGGGACCCAGGGACTGGGACTGAATTGGGTTCATGTGATAATATCCATGGGTTAAATTGTGGAGGTTTCACATTGAATTTCCATGCTTCATTTTACCTTTCTTGTATACTCTTGTATGGGGAAAGAATGGGTTAAGGTTAATATGACTTACACCTGGGAGCAAAGATGGGGCAGCTGAGCTGCTGGGGAAGGAGCCATTAAGAATACAATGTGGTGATTTGCCTATGAAGACACAGCAAAGGAGTGCTGAATAGGAGCCTTCAGCACCTGGAGAGTCCTGCTGTCTCTGGCACACTCAGGAGAGACATGAGTGTGAGACTGGCTTGGAAGAGACTCTCTGGGGCAGAAGGGGGAAAACCGAAGGCAGACTGAGGAGCTGGGTCTGTGCTTGATTGGAGTTCTGCCTGGGATTTTTCCTGGGGTCAGGACGGGAGGACTCTGCCTGCTGCCCTGTAGGTCACTGATCCCTGATGGACAAAGACCTCCTGCTTTCCTGCACTGTAGGGGATGGTGAGTGGCCAGAACTAGTCTCCAAGACAGGTAAAGTCCCACTGCAGGAATGGAGCCAGAAGAGAGTCCCTGAGGGTTTTGGGGGGGAGGGCACAGAGGGGGGACTGCAACTGGAAGGTCTGGGACAGAGTCCAAAAGGCCAGAGCTCCCTGTCTGTAGTGGCAATGCCTGGGCTCACTTCAAGGGCAGCTCAAGCAGAATATTTTTGAGGTTTGGCACCCAAGAGAAAGGTTTGGGTGGTCTGTGACACCAGATAGTGGCAGCAAGCATGGGGCAGGGATGTGTGCAGCTGAGCCCCGCTGGGTCCCCTCAGGACAGCCAGCTTGGGGGTGCATGGAGGGTCTGTGCAGCATGGCTCAGCAGCAGATCTTTGCGGTTTGCAGTAGAGTCTCCTCTTTTCTGCTGCCTGACTGGGACACTGAGGGGGACAATCCCTGGGACCAAGAGTCCATGTGCAGGTTAATCCCCAAGGGCTCTTTCCTGGTGCAGGTCTCTGGGACTGGGAAGGGCACATGTGGGTAGGGCACAGGGCTGGGCATCTGGTCTGGGGCTGGGAAAGACATGGGCAGATGGGGTGGGGAGACCCCCAGGATCTCGGGGCGGTGACACAGTGGGAATGTGGTAGAGCCATAATCCGCTCCCTGCAGGCACTGGGTTTTACACCTCTGAGCTCTGCTTACTCGGATGAGGCTTCGAGTTTTGACCCAACCTAAAATTCACTACAGAACGTGAGCATAGTGCATTGACCTAACCCTTCACCTCCAGATTTGGGAGCACTTGGAATTGGACCTCTTGTTCTTACAGGGCACCCACAGGCTGGTCCTGCTCTGGGGCCCATCCAAACCAAACGGATTAGCAGGGCTTTCCCTCTTCCAACAGCACAGGGACTAATCTCTGGGTTTCCTTCTCCACCTAGCTCATGCCAGGATGCTGAGCAGAGCTAAACAGCAGCCTCCGGAAGAAGAGATGTCACACCTGGAACTGATTTCAGCCAGAAACCAGCTCCCTGTACAATGGGGACAGAGAACAGCTGAGCCCCAGGAGAGCCCTGTGTTCAGGGAAGGGTTCAATGTGCAGAGAGACTCAAGAGGCCATGAGGGCAGCATGCAGAGTGAGGAGGAGCTGTATATATGCACAGAGTGTGGTGAGAGCTTTAGGGGCCAACAGAAGCTCAGCATGCACGTGGGGGCCCACAGGAGGGAGACGGCTTACCTCTGTACTCAGTGTGGGAAGAGTTTCGCCTGCCTGTCCCACCTGCTAGTCCACATGTGCCTCCACACTGGGGAGAAGCCATACCAGTGCACCGAGTGTGGGAAGAGCTTTAACCAAATGTCCCACCTACAAGCCCACCAGCTCGTGCACACAGGGGAGAAGCCGTACTGCTGCCCTGAGTGCAGGGAGAGCTTTATTCAACTCTCTGATCTCCGAGTCCACCAGCGCATCCACACCGGGGAGAATCTATTTCTCTGCAGCGAGTGTGGGAAGAGCTTTAGCCAACTGTCCTACCTTCAAGTCCATGAACGAAAGCACGCTGGGGAGATGCCATACCATTGCAACGACTGTGGGAAGAGCTTTAGGTACTTGTCCAACTTCCAAGTGCACCAGCGTGTCCACACTGGGGAGAAGCCTTACCGCTGTGCTGAGTGCGGGAAGAGCTTTAACCTCTCGTCCCACCTCCGAATGCATCAGCGCACGCACACAGGAGAGAAGCCATTTCAGTGTGCTGAGTGTGGGAAGACTTTTCGCCACCCGTCCAACCTCCGAGTTCACCGGCGCATTCACACCGGGGAGACGCCGTACCTCTGCGTCCATTGTGGGAAGAGCTTCAAGCAGAGCTCTACTCGCAACAGGCACCAGCGAACCCACAAACAAGACCCTCATCACTGACACAGCAGTTCCTGCCAGTTCTCCCCTCTCTTCCTCCCGACATCCTGTTCTGTGACGTGGAGATGGGGAAAGGCCCCCAACTTTGCATTCCCCGGGTGCTGGGTTTGCATGGCTCTGGGGAGGGAGAAAAGTGTCCTCCCAGAAGTCTCTTCAATGGGCCACATTTGGGGTTACAGGCTCCAGTGAGGGCAGAGACAAGTGGGTTTAGGCCTGTGCCTCAAGGACCCTGGTTTGTCCCAGGCTGTGCTAAGGGCACCCTTTGGTATTACTTGGGGTGAGAACAGAAGAGTATTTTGCATTTTGTTATGGTTCTTTGGAGTTACTATGCTGCTTGTTTTTGGGAGTGGGGAGGAATTAAGTGGGCTTTCTAGGGAGGGGGGCTTGATGTCTGCAGTCCCTCTGAAGGAGGCAGGGTGAGGTGATGGGAGTGGGGTGAGGGGGATTAGTATAGGGGTGGGGGTTGTTGAGGGCTCACTTGTCAGGGTGAGAGTGGTGTTTGGGAGGCCTAGGTGGGTTAGTGGAAGGGTTTCCTTGTGGAAAGGGGGGAGCTGCAGTTCTTGAGAGCTCAAGAAATCCTGTTGTTTGGTTGTTTCTTGTAATTTGCCCTGAGCCTCCTGGATAGGGCAGGATGGACATCCTGCCCTAAATAAATACATGAGAATACTCATCCGAGGCTGGGTGTTTCCTGGCTCTAGCTCCCACAGAAAAACAGCTTCCTCTGCATGATGGTTGCTCCTGGTGCAGTGATGATGGTGGTGGCCCCTCACGTGGACCAGCCTATGCCAGCAGGGAGTAGCTGCAGCTGTGTCCACACCAGGTACTCTGGAGCAGCTGTGTGGGCTGGGACACTTCATATTATGGGACATTTCCTATTCCCAATATTGCCAAACCCAACATGCCAAAAATCATGAGATGAGCTCTTAAAAAAAAATCATGAGATGCTATTTTTGAAGTGTGTGTGGTGGTGGTTGGTGGGGGGGGGGGGGGGCGTGTTATTTGTGAAGGTGTTGGGAACTGTGGGTGCGTGCATGGGGTATGGAGCCCAGGGAGGAAAGGTCCCTGCACACCCTGGCAGGAAGCAGCGTACTGTGGGTCAGGAGTGAGGGGCAGCAGCAGGGCTGGTGGGTGGGGGAGTTGTGGCTTGGGAGTGAGGAGCAGGCAGACAGAGGTGCACACAGAGACACAGAAAGACGCACACAGACAGCACCCAGCTGGTAAATGGAGGGAAAGGGGACTACAGAGACTAGGTATTGGATTCCACTAGTAGGGATTCCACTACCTAGCTAGTCTTACCTAGCTAGTATTCCCATACTAAAATGACCCATTCTGTTCCCTGTTGTGCGATTCCCTCTACCTAGGCATTTTTCTGACTCCACGGGATGCTCACTAGGCTCGTGTCAGACAGTGGACATCAATCTGTGTTGCATTTCTCACAGGAATGTGTCTAGTCCATGGTGGTGGAGCACCGCCTTTACTCTGCCTGCCACCCGCAAACCAATAGGCAGATGGAAGGATTCAACCAGGTGTAAGAGCAGCACCCACGGGAGTGGTTAAATTACCACCAGGGTGACTGAATCACCTTCCTACCCCTGGGTCAATTCCCTTAAAGGCATGTGGATCACTCTACCCAACACAGCCTCTTTTATGCTAACTATAGGTGCTAACCCTACTTGCACCCCATCCTGCCCTCCAGCTCGCCAGCCCACACAGCTGCAGGGCTGGTGACACACCTACAGCATGTACATGAGAACCTAAAATGTCACCTCTGGCAAGCCAAAGAGGCTTACAAGCACTACATGGATCCACACTGTCTGAAACACCTGTGTTTAAGGTAAGGGACTGTGGAATTGTGGAAACTGCATCCTTGGAGGCTTTTTCAGAGCAGACGAGACACAGCCTTGGCTGAGATGATCTAGTTGGGGATGGTCCTGCTTTGAGCAGGAGGGGGTGGACTAGATGACCTCCTAAGATCCCTTCCAACCCTCGTTTTCCATGATTTGTGTGAAAGGCACCAGTTTGCAAATGCTTGGTTGCCAAAATCATCTCTTTCAGTGAAGCCAGCAAGGTTGAGGTCTACAGTAAAATGCAAACCCTGGTTGCCGAGTGGACAGTAGCTGCCCAGCCCTGTGAAAGGGACCGTATATGTGAGGTTCTGCATGAGCCGTGTAGGTCTCTTTCCAGTTGGGAACCCCTGTAAGGCACATATACCCATGGCTCTGGTGCAGCTGGAATGGAGGCATGCAAAAGCCCACAGGGTCAGTTCTGAGCCTCATCAGGGGTTGCGTCCAGCTTCCACATTGGGCCCTGGCGTGCTCTCTATGCTTGGATGTGGAAGTCTGTGAGGCATCACGATGTGTAGCAGTGAGTAGCTTCCTGGGCAAGCTCAGGTGTGTGTGGTGCTCTTGAGGTTTGACGCCTTGGTCTGCTTTTAAAAGTCTAGGTAGTGACTGGCAGAATAGGTGGGGAAAAATTATTTCATTTGGAACTTGGTGGCAGCTAGCATAATGGACAGGCCCTAATTTCCTTTGGGGGAGGATGCTGAGCGGCGTCTATAGGGCCACATGACATTCAGAGACCAAGCTGGAGGCTTCTCTGCAATCTTGTGGCCAGATGTTACAGCCGTAGGTCTGTGCAACCTGCCCAGGACAGTCCAGGGTCTTCTCAGCAAGGTGCTAGGAGCCAGGGTGGGTCAGAAAAGTACCCACAGCCCCTCTTGTTCTACTGTTTTTACCCACCTTTCCTTGCAGCTTGGGCCCTTGAGTCTCTGAGGCGGTAGATGAGCCCAGTGAAAGCATGGGGGAGCTTGCAAACAAATCCCCCCTCAATTCGGAGCAACTCACTCTCTCCATGGCACACCCCTGCAGCAGGGATGGAAGACCTCTGTCCCTCTGCTGTGACCCCAATCCTCACAGAACTGGCTGCATTTCAGGAGTGCTGTGCACAGGTCTGTAGCATACAAAGTTGGGAATGGCCTTGTCGTGGACTTGAGTAGAGGCAGGAAAGGCTGACGGTGCCTGCGTTTGATCACAAAGAGGAAGCCCAGCATCCAGGGCTGAACTCATCAGAATTCCCCGTGAGCATGGCAATACTCCTGTGTGTGGGAGGGTGACTGAGCAGATCCGGGTACAGGGATGACACAGCAGCCCCAAGCCTGTCCCCACTGCCTGTGCAATGTTCCTGCCCAGGCAGGTGGTGCCAGCTCACACTGCCTGGGCCCAAACAAGCTGAGCCACCCTGGCCTGCAACCAGCATGTTTATCTGGGAGGAAAAGGGCAGCAAGGACTGGCTCAAGGCTCTGGGATAAGAGGGAGCCCTAGAGCCAGGGGGTAGGTATGCCTCTGGGGAGCTGTGGCTGGGGCAGGGAGCAGCATCAGTGCAGCCACGACTGAGAGCTGAAGCAGCAGAGACGGATCTGCAGCCACGTGCCCAACTGCCCCATGCTACCAGGTGTGTTCCCAGTTCTCTATGCTGCAAAAAAATGTGGGACTGCTGGGGGTGACAACACTGTGAGGAAGCAAATCACCCGGGACCTGAGAGCAGAGCATCTCCTTAAGGGGAGATTGGGGTGGGGGAGCCCTGTTGTGCAGCAGCAGCATCACAGGCCTGATGCTCTGGTGATGGGGGTAGGACATGGATGCTCAACTCTGGGTCTGTGAGCCAGATCTGGACCCCAAAGCCATGTCATCCACCTTGCAGGGCTCCCTACAAAACTCCACTAGACTGGGCATACAGGTTGGTGCAGCGCCTGACCCTGGGGTTATCAGAGGGCAATACGGGCCCTGGATCCTGATCCTGGCCAAGCAGAGGTAGCTCAGGGCTTTGAAATCCATGGATGTCCAGGTGACCGTGCCATTCATCTCCCTGAGCCTGCCCCACCCTGCCCTCCCACCCCAGCCCTACAGCACAGGCCTCATGCTCGGCCCCTTGAGGCTGCTCTTCTCTGTTAAGGAACTGAGCAAAGGCTCCTCTTAGTTGCCTGTCAGTGCAAGTGGGGTGAAAAGGCTGCAACTGCTGCTGAAGGGACAACAGGCTCAGCCTTTTGAGTGTATGTGCGTATTCATGTTCCCCACAGCATGACCTTGTGGTTAAGACCCATCTCTGCCATTGCTTGCTGGGTGGCCTTGGTCATGTCATCTATACCAGAGTGTTCACAAAGGGTCGCTGATCTGTGTGCCCAGCTGGAGATCGAGTGTCTCCGTTTCCCCTATGTGCCTGCCAGCTGCTATCCCAGGGAGCCGTGAGGGCTCTGCATATCCGACAGAGCACCCTTAGCTCATCGCTGGTGCAGCGTGTGGCTCCTGCTGTGCAGGGTGGGGGCAAGGTGCTCTCCCACCTGCCTGGCAACAAAGGGGAGGAATTCCAGTCCTTCTGCTCCTATGCCCGGCTGTGGTGTGACTGGGGCAGTGTCCAGGAGGCAGCAGGGCTGCTCACAGGGCCAGTGGGCAGCCTGACCGCTATGCAGTGCCTGTGTTGGCTTGACCTGTGCCATCATCCAGCTGGGGTTGGAAACCCAGTGGCCTGTTGACATCACTCTTCATAGGTTGCCACAGCTGGAATTGGAGGCAAGTGATTTAGGGATGCCAGAGCAAGGCCCTGCTACAGTTATTTTGCTTCTATCACAACTCCACAGGCCCACCCCACTCAATTATAGCTCCCACGGTGTCTCTCACAGGGCAGGGGGCTGGACCAGGCTTTCCTGGACAGGTCAGTGGAACAGCAGGGACTCCAGCCTCAGCCTGCCCCAACACTCCCCCAACCCGCTGGGGAAACATGGCTGGGGGCTGGATTGGGATCTAACATCCCAAGCCCCAGGAAGCAGGAGATGGCTCGTTAGCCATATAATTTCCCCTTGAATAGGGCAGGCCATTGAATGCCTGGATGGGCCACTAATTGACATCACTCTTGCATTGTGCACAGCACAGTGGCTCCCTCCCCCTGGCCAAGTGCTAGACTGGGGGGCAATCAGTATGCATCGTCTGCAATCACTGCTCTTGGCTTGCCCAGCTAGGCCCCAAGACACCCCATACTAAGCTCCCTGTGCCCCCAAAGGCCACCCCCAAGCTCTCATCCATCACTATCCAAAGCTCCCAAACCCCACAACAGTCCAACACCAGCCACTCTTTACCAGGGAGCAGGGCTCAGGAGTGGGGTGTGAGGCTCCAAGAGCCAGGCACGCGGCCAGGGCACTTCTTCAGGGGCTGGAGGTCCCCCACCCCTGGCTGCTTTCTAGTTGCACAAGCAGCTGAAAGTCTATTGCTGGGGCACCCGTGAGCCAGGCCATCTGTTCCTAAGCAGCTAGGGGTGCATGTGTGGACATGTGTGTGTGTCTATGACTGTGTGTGTGTACCTATGTGTGTGCACCTGTGTGTGTCTGTGCATCTATGCATACATATGTTTCTGTGTGTATGCTGGTGTGTTTGTGTGCTTGTGTGTACATGCCGGGTTGTGTCCATGTACATGCACCTATGTGTGCGTGTGCCTGTGTCCATGCATGTGTGAATGCGTGTGCATACATGCGTGTGTACACGTGTATGGGCCCTTGCATTGATGCATGTGTGCACCTGTGTGTCCTTGCATGTGTACATGCATGTGAACCTTTGTGTGTATACCTGTGCATGTATGAACCTGTGGGTGTACCCTTTTGTCCATGAACACACCTGAACACACGCAGGCACACACATGCACAGACATATACAGGTTTACACACACACACACAAGTTCACACATGCATGAAGCCAGAGATGTACATACCCACACACACACACATGTACACACACATGTACCCTGGCACATACACACACACACACAAATAGAGACACCCCCCCCAAGCATATAAACACACGGGCGCAAATGCACAAACGCGTGGACACACAGGGGTATGCACACAGGTGCACGCACATACAGATCATCAGACATGCCCACACGCACGTGGGTATACCCAGGCGTACACATGCACGCACAGATGTAAACACACACACACACACACACACAGGTGCACGCACACGGACACAACGAGCAGGGGGCGGGTCCGTCCTGCCCCGGCCCCGCCTCTCCCTCCCTGCGCAGGGGTGCGGGCGCGGCGGGCGGAGCTGCGGGCGTCACTTCGCTTCCGGAGCAGCGGGGATTGCGGCCCTGGGTTGCGGCTCCGGCCCCGCCCGAGCCCGAGCGCGTCCCGGGGCGGGCAGCGGGGAGCGGGTGCGTGCGGGGCGCGGGGCTGCGCCGGGGCAGGGGCTGCGGCCACGTGGGCTCCGGCCGGCCGGGCGCGGCGCGCGGCGGCGGCGAGACCCCCAGGGCGGAGCTCCCGCCGGCCCCTGCAGGGAGCGGGGAGGGGGCGAGCGCGGGGCTGAGCTCCCCCGGGCACAGGCGGCGGCTGTTGAGCTGGGGCAGCACCTGTGCCCCCCCGGCCAGCACCAGCACGGCCCAGGGACCCCCGGCTGGCACCAGCACCAGGCACGACCCCCCCAGCAGAGACCTGGTGCCCGCACGTCCCGGGTGCTGCTCCCAGGAGGGCGAGGGCCCGCGGGGGGGTTGCAGCCGCCTGCGGGAGCTGTGCCAGCGCTGGCTGGAGCCCCAGCGCCGCAGCAAGGAGCACATCCTGGAGCTGGCGGTGCTGGGGCAGTTCCTGGCCATCCTGCCCCGGGAGATGCAGAGCTGGGAGCGGGCATGCAGCGGGAGCCCTGCGCCGAGGCGGTGGTCCTGGCTGAGGGGTTTCGTGCGGGGCGAGCGGAGGAGGACAAGCTCCAGGCGCCGTCCCCATCTCCATGTGTCTGGGGACGCTCCCTCCCCCGGCTCTCTCCCAGTCCCTGGTCACTGTAACACATTTGCCTTGTCCCCAGGTCCCCGTGCGTGTCAAGGTTGAGGAAATGTCTTCGGACAAGATGGCACCCACCGCGGCATTCTTGGAACATCTTAAATCCTGGCTGGCCCAGCGGCAGGCCCTTCGTGTGACCATGCCCCTGAAGGAGGCAGGACAGGATGAAACCTCCGAGCCTCAGGACGAGCCCCTTTGGGTCCCCAGGAAGGAGCTTCTGCCCCAGCAGGACCCAGGTAAAGCACTGGATGCAGGGCAGGGCCTGGGTCTGGGGGCCGGAGTGACTGTCCTGCATTAGGGGCGAGAGGCTCAAATCTCTGTCCCTGAGAGGCCGTGAGAGGCCACAGCATTTGTGACCACGTGGCTGGGGTGGGACAGGGCTCTGACCTGCATGGCTGGGCAGCACCGGGCTGAGGGCCCCGAGCTTTCTCACTGCATGTGTGCAGCACCCAGCAGAAAGATCCCTGACCTTGGGTGAACCCCGTGGTGCTGCAGTGGTCACATCAATGGTGTAATGGGTGTCCTAACAATCGGGGGTCTGCTCAGCCCTTTTTCATGCCCCAGTGACCCTCTGTGCCCAAAACAGGGCTGGTGCAGGTGTCGGGGACATGAGTTTGCCCAGTGAGGTTTGGCTGGTACACTTACCCCAGGCCTGTGTCCTGCTGCAGGTTGCCTGAAAAGAGAGGAGACCTGGGAGTGGTCAGCTCATGAAGGCTCCTCAGGCTGGTGCCCCAGAGCAGGCCCTTGTCCAAGAGCAGGTAAGGAGCCGTGTTTGCACCTTTTCTAGTAGCAGGAGGCATCATCCATCAGAGGAAAATCTCTTTGCCAGAACATTATGATGGGGTCAGTGCTCCAAGGGGCCGGGTTTTTGCATTCTCCCAGCGCCCCTGGAAGCCTTTCACACACCTTGGAGCAGACAGATCTTGTATTTACCTTCCCTCTACTTTCAAAATTCGGATGGTGACACTGCACCAACATCCCTTGAGCTTCTGTCCCAGGTAGCGATGTCCCTGCAGGCTCTGACATGAAGTGGGTATCACAAAAAATACAAAGTTATCACACTCCCGAGCAGGGACAGAGTTCTTGGGGCTCATCTCCAGCTGCCTGCCTGTGGATGTCTATTAGCAGGAACTGGGGGAATTTGAGTCTTCCTTCTTTCTCCTCTCCCACAAGCTTGTGGCCTCTGGCTGCCTTATTCCCAGGCAGGTACAGGTGAACAGCAGGGTTTTCCCTGTGCTGGCAGCACCCGGGCTAACTTGTGCATTCTCTTCCCCACTCAGCAGATGCAGGGACCCTGAGCAGAGCAGAGATGAAGCCTCGTGAGGAAGGGCCTGTGAACATGAAGCTACAAGGGATTCCCCCAGGGGGACTGGTGGAGATGGGCTTTCTGACACCTGTGCCAGGCCAACTGGACAATGGGCAGGGCAGGCCTCCAAAGCAGGGGGAGCGTACGGAGGTGAGCAGGGCACCAGCTTCAGTAGGGATTGGGAGTGCAGTTTGGACAGAGACCAGGTGGAGCCAGTGGTGCGGGGAAGATTTAGGGAATGGAGACAGTTGAAGTGGCAAGAGGAGGCTTCACTGGTGACAGAGTCTGCAACCACACCAAGCTGGCATTATCAGGAACTAGCCAGCAGTGCTGACATTGGAAGTACAGGTGCACCGATATATTGGTCCATGTCGGATCGGCACCAATAAAAGGAAAATATACGTTATCCGCAACTGGGGTGTTTTGACCAGTGTAGCTGATAACGTGACTGATAAATGCTGTGTGCATGTGCACAGTTGCAGCATGCATGTTGCCAGGACTGCAGCCCTGCAGCTTGGAGAGCAGCCTCTGGTCAGTAAGCCTGTGCGGGGAAGGGGCGTGGAGAAGGGAAGGACATGGTGGGGGGTGGGTTGTAGATCGAGGTCCCATGAGGAGGGAGGGAGTGGGGCTGGGGCTGGGGCAGGGGAAGGCACTGCCAGCCAGGGTGGGATGCAGGATACCAGCCAGGGCAGGAGGGAGTGAGTAGATGCAGGATGGCAACCAGGGCAGGAGGGAGGAAGTGGGGCTGGGGCAGGGGAAGGCACTGCCAGCTAGGGCAGTTTGTCCCAGGGGTGCAGGGGAAATTTGGAGTGGGGTTGACTCCCCATCACTGTGCACACCCCAGGGGAGGAATGGGGGGGCATGTGCCCCCCAGATTTGTGCGCAGGGTGAGGGCTGGCTGCCCACCGCTGGCTTGAGGCCAGGGGTTGTGCTGGCCTCTTCCTAATGTGGGGGCTGGGCCAGGGCTGCGCTGGAGTGGGCAGGGGCAGGGTGGGTGGCGGCAGCACTGGGAGGTGGAGGTATAGGGAGTTTTGGGGTGATAGAAGCCCATCCTGTAGCCCCCACTTCAAATGCCACCACTGCTCCCCGCCCTACCCCATCCTCCCTCACCACAGCCCCAAACCCAGCCTTCCTGCTAGAAAGATGCTGGTACAGCTCTTGGCCCCAAGCCTGCAGTGGGCAGCCAGTCCTCACCCCGTGTACAAATTCAGGGGGCTATGCCTCCCCTAGGAGTGAGTGCAGTGGCGGGGAGCCACCCCCCTGGTCCCACACCTCCCAGAATAGCTGCCCGCGGGTCTGGCCCACGCCCTACCCCACCCCACCTTGGTGTGGCAGCACTTGCTCCTGCCCCATTCCATCCCTCAGCACAAGGGCCTCAATCTGTCCCTGCCGCGCCCCTTCCCTCCCTTCTGACACTTTCCTGCCACAGACTTACCAACTGGACACTGCTCTCCAAGCTGCTGGGCTGCACGTCGGCTATTGAATTGGTATTGGTTGATATTCCTGGTTAACCAGCCATCAGTATTGGTCAAAAAATGTTTATCAGTGCACCCCTAATTGGAAGGCTGGGTCAGGATCCATGGAGTCAGAGCTCCCTCCTTTGGAAATGTTCCTTAGGCTGCTTCTGAGAAGTGCTCAGCTAGAAGCTTCTAAGACTGGAAGAACCAAGTAAGAGCTCTCCGGGGACTGGGTGATACCCAGCCAGCACCAGGGAGCACGGGGCAGTGGCCTCTACAGCTGACCCCAACAAGTTCTCTTGAACATGGTTAGGACTATGGAATTCAGACTTCAGCTGATGCCAGCAGGATTACTCTAGCACAGGTAGTGACCTGGCAGCTGCATGGGCAGGCAGTTTGGTAGGAGTGAGCAGCACACCTGGGGCTAGACATCTCTGTTAGTCAGAAGTGAGGACAAGGAAGGATACATTTGCACCTGACAAACTAGCTGAATTAGAGATGCATAGAATGGGATTTTGTGAGCCCAAGCTCATTTAATCAGATACACTGAGAGGGTATGCACAGGACAGACTATCAGGTGTAGAGTGTTTTCTGTGCTAAAGAGGAGGAATGGAGGTGGGGAAAGGAGAAAGGTGGGAGGGGGACAGTGCTGGGAGAGGAAAACAAGGAGAGACCCTAAATGAGAATGGTAGAGATGAGGACTGTGGAGGAGATGGGTTGTGTGGGCTGACAGCTATGGGGGTGCCAGGAGCCATGCTTCCCTACCTAACCTGGCTAACACCCAAATCTTTGTATCGCAGAGGAAGTACAGATCAGGGCTGTGGGGGTTTGAGGCAGCTGGAAGAGAAGATGCTCATGGTGTAATACTTGTCACTGCAGCTCTGGGAGGCCTTTGAGGACGTGGCTGTGTACTTCACCCAGAGGGAGTGGGAGCTGCTGGGAGATGAAGACAAGGAGCTTTACCAGGACCAGATGCTGAGGAATTACCAAGCCCTACTTTCCCTGGGTAAAGCTCTGTTCACTGCTTCTTGCTGAAACTGTGAGCTCTGACTTTTGTTGTCATCTCCCTGTTTTTCTAGTCTGATCCGCCCAAACTTTTGGCCAGTGGTTTAAATTCTCTTCCTTCCCACTGCTCCATCAGTGATGGGGCCTCTCTCCTATTTCCTATTTATATATCCTTCTTCATTTGATCCATAGATTCATAGATGCTAGGGTTGGAGATCATTGAGTCCAACCCCCTGCCCTGGGCAGGAAAGAGTGCTGGGGTCAGATGACCCCAGGCAGATGCCTATCCAGCCTTCTCTTAAAGACCCCCCAGGTAGGGAAGAGCACCACCTCTATGGGAAGCCCATTCCAAATTCTGGCCACCCTTACCATGAAGTTTTTCCCGATGTCCAGCCTGAATCTGCTCTCTGTCAGTTTGTTACCATCGTTCCTTGTTACCTCAAGAGGCACCCTAGTGACCAGAGCATCCCCGATCCCTTGCTACGGCACCCAATGAATTTTGTAGGTGGCCACATGATCTCTGCTCAGCTTTCTTTTGTGGAGGCTGAAGACAGCCAGGTCCGTAAGTTTGTCTTCATAGGGCTTGGCCTTCAAACCCTTAACCATACAAGTGGGCCACCTCTGGACTCCCTTGGGGTTATCCACGTCCTTCTTAAGTACAGCTCCCGAAACTGGATGCAGTACTCCAGCTGCAGCCTGACCAATGCCATGAGAGGCATCACCACCTTGGCTCTATTTGTCATGCATCTGCTGATGCATGAGAAAGTGTGGTTAGCTTTGCTGATGATTTTGTCACACTGACAACTCATGTTCATCTTGGAGTCCACTATGACTCCGAGATCCGTTTCTGCTGCTCTGCTGCTCAGAGGGTCGTTCCCCAGCCAGTAGGTGTGCTGGATATGTTTATGCCCTAGGTGCAGCACTCTGCACTTGTCCTTGTTGAACTGCCTCCTATTGTGTACTGCCCACTTTTCCATCCTGTCCAGGTCGTTCCCTACTCTCTGGCATGTTCACTTCACCCCACAATTTAATATCATCCACAAACTTGGACAGAGTACACTTCACATCCACATCCAGCCACCTTCATTTGAGTCTTCCCCATTCGTTTAACTCCTGGTGCTTCCACATTCAGCAGATTCTTGTTTTGCCTTCCCAGCATGTTCCCATCCTCTCAGTTCATTGGGCATACAAATTCACTAACACGGAATAATTCCTTGGAGAATTATTTTGATTTTCTCCCCCTCTTGCCTAGTCTTTCCTGTCCAAACACAGGTAGCAAATCCTAGGATGCTCAGTTTGGTGCTATCTAACCCCTCATTCTCCTCCTTTAGTTACCACCAGCAGAAGTTAATGGAAGTCTTATCAGCCTCTGTTGCTACAACAGATGAATTAAGCATTTTCTCAGCTCCTTCTCTAGTGACGTATGTACCCGTGATGGGACCTGGGTACTTCTCACAAGGACTCACTGGAAGCATCTGTCCACATTGCTTCCTAACACCTTCATCTTCGTAGACCAGAGCCTCTGGCTTTGCTGTATTTACTTTGAGACGTGCTGTCAAACTCACTTTGCCGTTCTCAAAAGTTTTCTCCTCTTAAAATGTCCCTGCATATCAATTGCCCATCAGTGTGATAAAAAGAAGTGGGCTAGGTAGGGGCAGGGCCTAGTGGAAAGCAGTTTTCATTTCCAGAGGCTGTCTAATACAGGGGCTTGTTCTGGCTTCAGCGCAGGTTTGAGGTACGTTATTTTTTACTAGGTCAGTTTGCTTTTCTGGTGCCGCCTTTTCCCTCCATTTCCCCAAAGGACTTCCTTAGGGAAGTGCTCAGATGCTTTTTCTAGCTTAACAAAGAGCATATAAACCATTTTGACATTGTGGGATTTCACATGCTGTAAAGTGTATCTCCTTCTGCCTTCCTTTGCCCATATCCTTGACAGTGGGCCTGTCTACACATGTTGCTATGGTGACATTGTTACTGCGCCATGATTTAGTACTTCCTTTTGGAAGTAGTAAATCATGGTGCAGTAACCGCCTGTACTGTGCCGTATGCACGTGCAGTAATTTTTAGCAGCTACTTTGATGTAGCGGTGTGCTATAGCGGGAGCGCATCACTACAGCGAAGTAGCTGCTGGTCATGTGTAGACCCCCATGGCTACTACATTGTCATAGTGGTAGCATCACGTGTAGATGTGCCCTCCAAGGATCTTATTTTTAACCCCAGCAGTGTTTGCCAACTTGTGCACACATGTCGCCTTATGGGATGATTCTCCCGTTGGATGGGAATGTTGCTTTAGTTTCAACTACAGTTCTTATAAAAATATCCTTTCCTGTCTCCTGTTAATGAATTGCCTTCTCCGCCAGGAAAAGTTTCTTTGTCAGCCATGTGTCATGCACTTTTTTCATTACCACAAGTTCTCATTATAAACCTTCTCTGGGAATAAACTCATTTAATCTACTTTGCTTGGAATTACAGAGATAAGATAAATGTTATGCACCCATCAGTGTCCAATTTCTAATAATTTTGGTACCTTGAATCTTTCTGCTTTCAATTACATCACAGATCATTGCATCTCCACTTTGGTCCCTGGTGACTGTGGGTGCCTCTACGTGTGAAATCAGTGCAATGCAATAAACTCTGGAGCTGTCAGCGTTTGAGTTACCTTCCCCAGGTGCAGGGTCTACATGTGCACTTGGGTTCACAGCAGTTTGAGCCATGGCAGGAGCAGCCCTGGGCAGACAGTGGGCACTGTGGTCTGCCCTGGGCTCTGTTGGTGGGGGAGAGGCTGGCTGGGGTGTGAGGGTGCAGAACCTTAGGAGCCCTGTGGCTAGGTGGTGGGCATCCATCACACTTTAGCACCCTTGTGCCTCAGGTAGCCCCTGTTACTGTCTACATGTGAGTTTTGGTGCAGTTACTTTGCCCTGAGAGAGTACTGTCCCTTACAGCGGAGTTAATTTACTGCACTGTAATGCCGGTGCACCTGTAGACCATCACACTTCACTGCAGAGCTAATTAATCAACTCAGGGATCAAGGGCATGGTGAACTCTGTAGTAAAGATGCACCCTGTTAGTTATGTACTCTGTCTGAGTGGTTGGTGCTCTGTTTCATATGACCATCTGTAACCAGACGGGTGTTCCTGGGGCCACCGTAATGCCTCCTGGTGGTCATTTAACTCCTGTCCTGCTCTGGCTCTAGAGACCCTCCCTTCACTCTTTCCTGCCATGTCTTGATGTTCGTAGTGCAGTGTGGAAGGGAGGCTGCCCCAGGGCCCTGGAGGTTCCTCCACACGCCTCTGCCAGTGAATCCTGTCAGACCCTGTTGGACTCACTCCAGTCCTTGCATTTTGCTGGCTCTCCCAGCCCATACATGTCTCCCAGGACACCTTATTGGCTAATCACAGCCTCTGAACCTCTCTTAGGGCTGTGTCCATGCCTCACAGGTGTTACTGACTCGCAGTTAGGTGTGGAAATTATCCCTCGAGCCAATGTCTGACCATTCTAGGCCTCCCCACCCTTGCCAGGGCCTTGGCCTTCCCGGTTTCCTCTCACTGGCCCCTTGCTACCAAGGCCAGCCCCAGCTCCTGGGTTCCTGCCCTGTCAATTCAGTCTCTTTGGGCTGTGCCCCTTGCCTCTTTTTCTGGCGGCCTGGCCCCAGTGTTCACCCCTCACCGGCTACAGGTCTCTGACCTTGGTTGTCACCTCTTTCACCTGGGTCTCTGGGCTACAGGCTCCTGGCTCTTGTCTTCACCCCACTTGGGCTGTGGTTTTGCCCATAATGGGCACCGTGCTCCAGTCTCTCGCTTCTCTGCTCTCACTGTCCCTGGCCTGAACCTCTTCTGTCCACAAGTCTTCTGGCTGTGACAGAAAACTGTCCCCCACTAGGTTCCAACATAATCATCCGCTTCATGGCTTAACCGTGCTGCTGTCCTCCATACTAGACCCTACTTCCCTGGGCGGTAAGCATCTAGTTTTCAGTCTCAAGGCCTCTCCTGTCAGCCAGGCAGTCCCCGTTAGCCACCCTGTCATGGAGCTCTTTCTTCTGCAACTTGCAGGGCCAGACTGCCTGCCCTTGCTCAGGACCTGGCTTGTATCTCACTCCTGCCCTGACCACTTCTGGGCAGGTGTCTTATTAGCCCTGGGGCAGCTGCCTCTCCCCCGTTCTAATGGGCAGCCTGTTGCTGCCCTGTTTCCTATCACTGTAGCTCTACTGCTTCAATAGACTGTGTCCCGCCATACTATTGCTGGGTAGCTAGCACAGCAATAGCCACTTTGGGTGTGTCTACAGGTGACGCTATGGCACAGTTGCAATGCCGTATGATGATGTAGCATCCACGGGTGTCTACATGTGACCAACGACTACTTCACCATAGCGGTGTGCTCCCCTGTCATAGCCTATCGCTACTGCAGAGTAGCAGCTACAAATAACCATGTGATGGCCCAGTATGGGCGGTTACTGTAACATGCTTTAGTAATTCCAAAAGGAAGTATTAAAGCATGGTATAGTAACAATGTTGCCATAGAGCAGCCTGTAGGCACAAGGTTTGGCTTCCTATTCCCTTGTAGGTCCCCTTTATTAGGCTGCCTGAATGCTGTTTACTGCTATTTTCCCTTTCAAAGTAGCAGGAGCCATAGGCTCCCTGTTACCGTGTCCTTCCACTACCTGAGTAACAGCTATTGAAGGCTTTTCCCTACAGTGCCTTCTCTTTCATCCCAGATGTCCACCCTCCACTGTCCTTGCAGGCCCTAGTCGAATACCTCAGTTCATTGGATCCAGTCCCCAAATCCCAGTTGGTTCTTCTCCATCCAGTACCCAGTCACAAACACTCTTTAACCGCTGCCCCAAACAGGATATGAAGGTCTCACACCTGACTTAATCTGCCGCATCGAGCGAGGAGAGGTGGAGCTCTGGGTTTGTGATGATGAGGACCGTGGCGACAGCTCAAGAGCTGAAGACCTCTTGCCAGGTGAGTTGTGCGGTTCCCTCCACCTGACTTCACTCTCAGACATGCTCAATACTCTGAGTGAGGGGAGTACCTGGAAATTGCAGACCTGTCCTGTGCTGCCATTCGAGGGTGCTGACCTTCAGTTGCTTGTGCTATAATGTGTGCAGGCAGATGTTGTTTCCACTCCCAGAAATCAGTGATATGGAGACAAGCAGCTGTTCCCCTTTTCTCATTTAATTAGCCTGTTAGTGGACAATCAAGCTTGCTGTCTTGAGTTTTAGGCACAGACCTGGTTCCCCTGAGAAAAGGTTATCTTTAATTTCTATCTTCATTCAGCAATGCAAAAATTGATTCCCCAGGCCAAGGTAACCATAACACCCTCTGCCAGGGCATAATAGGATTTGTGGTCCCCCATGGAAATTAGCATGTTTGGCCAAAGCTCTCTAGCTATATTTGTTGGACAAGAGGCAGGCTGGGGCTGTCTCTGGTTTCTTCTTGTTAGGGAAACTTGGAACCCAGGAAGTGTTTAATCGAGCTCTTGGGCTCCATGGGGCAGGTGGGATCCAGAAGTTTTTGTGTTGGGTGGGGAAGTGAGTACCTTATGGTTTCCACCAGAATCCCCCTCTCTGTATCATCTTTGGGGCCCTGAGTATCAGAAGCCCTGGGATACACCACGGAGTCCATGTCCAGGTTAATGCCCAGGCCTTTCTCCCATTACAGACTCCTGTGACTTGGAGGACACCTGGGACTCAGCAGCAGAGGAAAGCTCCATAGGCTCATTGCCTGCATCAGACCTTTGCCTGGAAGCAGGTAGGGAGCAGAGCCATGTTCTCTCCAAAAGGGAGAGAAACAGCTCTAAATCCTTCTGGGAGGGATGAAATATTTTACGTTGTTCCAGCAAGCAGAAGCAGCACTTGTCCCAGGCACCTCCGGAGCATCTAGTCCCAGGTAAGACAGTGCTTCCCAGGCATTCAGGTCTGCTGACAACTTCCTGATCTCCACCATAAGGCTGTTCACACTTGTCCTGAGAGCATCTGGGGACAGCCCGACACGAAGTGTAAGCACTGGAGATCAACCCTAACAGTTTCACTAATGGACTTTGGCTGCTTGAGTATGTCAGCCCAGCTGGGTGGAGCGCTCAGCATCATCTTTCTGGACCCACCAGAGCTTTAGGATAGAGCAGCCCTTAGAGAGCTTCATTCTTCCCTTAAGCAAATGCCTCTGATCTCATGCTCAGCCTCATAGAGCATGAAGGCATTCAGGTACTATCCTAATACATGTCTCTAATACACTTCTCCCAGAAGGCTCTGAGGTGATGGGACTTAGATTTGGCAGAGAAGTCCTGAAAAACTGGCTCTGAAATCCATTGAGTTGCAGAGTATTAGCATGGTACATGGACCTTCACCTGCCCTATTCCTAGCACTTGGAGTCCTAGGAAGATAAGCTTGTTTTCTTAATACCGGCACCAAGCTCCAGCCCTACTCTGAGGCCCATCCCAGTTCAGGGAATAGCAGTTTTTACCCCTTTTTGTCAGAGCAGGCCTAATTTGGAGTTCTTTTTTCCATGCCCAGGAGCTGGCTTGATGCTGAACAGAGCTGACAAGAGACCTCCAGAGGAAGGGCTTTCAGATCTGGAGTCATGGCAGACTTCCCCAAGTAGATCAGGAGGGAGGGTCCCTCCAAGTCCCAAGAAGGACAATTTGCATAAGAGGCCCAGCAGGTCCCAAAACCAGATGGAGAATGTGATGAAAAAAGTACCGACTCTTGTTGGGTATGAGAGTGGAGCCGAGGCAAAGCCCAAAAAGAGCCACGGTTACAGGGAAGAATGTGATAAGCTGAAAAATAGGAAGAATCCCAAGGGAAAGATTCGCCCAGGGGAGAGATTTCATCCAGGGAAGAAGCCACCGCAGTGCTCTGTGTGTGGGAAGCACTTCACCCTTTCCGCAAGCCTGGCTGAGCACCAGCGCATCCACACGGGGGAGAAGCCATATGGGTGCTCTGAATGTGGGAAACACTTCACACACTCCTCGAGCCTGGTCCACCATCAGCGCATCCACACAGGGGAGAAGCCACATCGGTGCCCTGAGTGTGGAAAGAGCTTCACCCAAGTCTCCCACTTAGCCCGGCATCAACAAATCCACACAGGGGAGAAGCCACATCACTGCCCTGAGTGTGGGAAGAGCTTCATCCTGTCCTCCCATCTGGTCCGGCACCAGCGCATCCACACGGGGGAGAAGCCATATCAGTGCCCTGAGTGTGGGAAGAGCTTCACCCAAGCCTCCCACCTGGCCCGGCACCAGCACATCCACACAGGGGAGAAGCCATATCAGTGCCTTGAGTGTGGGAAGAGCTTCACTCGCTCCTCCCACCTGGCCCAGCACCAGCACGTCCACACAGGGGAAAAGCCACATCAGTGCTCTGACTGTGGAAAGAGCTTCATCTGGTCCTCCCAGCTGGTCCAACACCAGCGCATCCACACAGGGGAAAAGCCATATCAGTGCCCTGAGTGTGGAAAGAGCTTTACCCTCTCCTTTCACTTGACCCGGCACCAGCGCATCCATACGGGGGAGAAGCCATATCAGTGCTCTGAGTGTGGGAAGAGTTTCACTGAATCCTCCCGCCTGGTGCAGCACCAGCGCATGCACACAGGGGAAAAGCCACATCAGTGTCCTGAGTGTGGGAAGAGCTTCCTCTGGGCCTCCCAGCTGGCCCGACACCAGCGCATCCACAAGGGGAAGAAGAAACATTAGTGCTCACAGTGTGGCCAAAACTTCAGTCTCTCCTCCCAGCTGGAAAAGCACCAGTGCACACATACCCAGGAGCATCCATAAATCTGCCAGCAGTGCAGGATGGACTTGGGGATGTGTGTGTGTTTTGCACCCACCAGTGGTTGCATTCAGGCAGGCAACTTCATCTCGGTAAGAGTGCAGGAAGAGTTCACCCTGCCCTCAGCCAGTTATAGCACGAAAAAGCTCAAAGGATCTTGATGCTGAGATGCAAAGTTTGATTTTGGGGAGTTGCTGTGAAGAACTACCTCAGGCAGAAGCTAGTTCAGATGTTGGAGGAACCTCTGAGGTGATGATCTTCGCATCAGCCCTGGACCCTAGACATTCCCCATCATTCTCTGCATGCACTCAGTAGTCCTAGGGGAGAAGTGCACTGGCAGTAAGGTGCCCTCCCAAGACAACTGACTCTAGATGATGCTCAGGGACTGTTTTGTGCTCCTTCCAAACTTTGTTCTCCCTGCTGGTCCCAGGGTCCTAGTACGTGAGGTGCTTGAGTTGTAGGGAGGAGAACATTAATGGTTTGCAAAGCGTTCCCTGCTCTGTGCCCTGACCTCTCCTTTCCTCACCAACACATAGTTTCATAGTAGTTAGGGGTCAGGATGAACAGAGCGTCTAGCCTGACCCCCTGCCACAGGCAGGAATGAATGCTGGGTTCACAAGACCCCAGACAGGTGATCATCTAACCTTCTCTTGAATTTGCCCAAGGAAGGGGCAAGGACCACTTCCCTGGGAAATTGGTTCCATATTTTGGCCACCCTAACTGTAAAATATTGCCTTCTGATCTCTAACCTAAACCTGTTCTCCATCAGCTTATGACTATTGTTCCTCATCACCCCAGGCGGTGCTGGGGAGAAAAGGGCTCTGCCTATTTGCTGCTGATCTCCCTTGATGAGCTTGTAGGCAGCCACCAGGTCCCCCCTCAGCCTCCTCTTGCTGAGGCTGAACAGTTTCAGGTCCCTCGGTCTCTCCTCGTAGGGCCTGTCCTGCTGCCCTCTCACCAAGCGGGTGGCCCTCCTCTGGACCCTCTCCAGGCTGGCCACATCCCTCCTGAAGTGCGGTGCACAGTACTGGACACAGCACTCCAACTGCGGCCTGACCAAAGTCGCATAGAGGGGGAGGATCACTTCTCTGGACTGGCTCGAGATGCACCTCTGGAAGCATGACAAGGTCTGGCTGGCCTTGCTGGCTGCGGTCTGGCATTGGCGGCTCATGTTCATCTTGGAGTCAGTAATGCTGTGGATTCCTTCTCCCAAGGTGCAGCACCTGCATTCGTCTACATTGAACCCTGTCCTATTCTTGTCTGCCCACTTTTGTAGTCTGTCTAAATCTAGTTGCAGCCTCTCTTTCCCTTCAAATGTGTCCTCGCCCCACATTTTAGTGTCATCAACATAACCCCTTCTCAAACCTGCTCATGCCCATCAGGTGTCTGCAAGATGCTGTTGTTACTCTTGCATACTAAGTTTAGCAGGTTTTGCTTTTCACCCTCACAACAACTGTGCACCACTAGGTGCCTGTTGCTTCCCTTCCCTTCCTTCCCATCACTCTATTCTCTGTAACAGCTTTCTTGCTGCAAAAGCCCCAGAACTGAACGTGGTATCCCTGTGGTGGGTCTCCATGTTCTCCTCAAAGCGGTGAAATGGAAACAGGCCAGGGACCGGAGCCTTTCCCATGGCAGATATCTCTAGGAGTCCCAAGCCCTTCCCTTTTGAGAAGATTCACTGCAGCCAAGGGCTTGTTCCTAACACTCAGAGGTGGGGGTTGTCACACCTGAGACATTGCTCCATATAGTGCTGTACAGCAAGAGCCCTGCGCTGGGGGCTTTTGAAGGAATCTATTCCCAGGAGTCCCTTTTGTGGGTGCAGTGGGGTGGGGGGGAGGTGAAGGAGGTGCAGCCTGTGCAGGTTCTGCCTCCTGTGGAAATTATACGGTAAAGAAGGGGGAAAATGGGAAGAAAAGAGGTGTGAGGGGATAGAGGAGTTTGAGCAGAAAAAAACCAAGCAAAGGTGGTGACGGAGACCCCAGAGCAGAGCCAGGTAGACTTGTGGGTTTTTTTTTTAAGGAAAATTTTGTGTGTTCAAAGTCAAATGTATTCCAAATCTGCGAGTCATTCAAGAACTGTATGTGGTCCTACTACTGGCAAGCATCCTGTACCCCCATTCGGGGCTTCAGATGTTTCCAGATCATCTGGTGGGCATCCTGCTTGCAGGCCCAAGACCAGACTTGGGTTTGGATGCCCCTGGGTTTCACTTGCCCTCAGCTCGCTCTTGTGGCTGTGCGGCTATGGAGGAGTCTCCCAGTTCCATAAAGTGGGTGTGAAGCCAAGATCTTCACACTAGAAATGAAAGCGGGAGGATAACTATGCATTACCTCTGCGAGTACTACCCCATATCAGAAAAGTGGTCATCCCCTGTCCCTGGGAAAGTCCCCGTGGTGATCATGGTAGAGATTTTTGAGGAGTTCCTCTGGTTGGAGAGTTGCTGGAGGAAGAAAAGGCGGAGGAGGAATGGTCCATGTCAGGGGTATTGTAAGTGTGAGTAAGGGGCCAGGAGTAGGGGCATTCATGGCTCAAGTGCAAACAGATGTCATCTGCCTGTAAAGTGTATGATACAGTAATGCCAACTCTCGAAAATTATTGCAAGAGTTGTGATTTCTAAGTAAAATTAAGTCTGACTCATGATGTGGCAATAAACTTCTCAAATCTTGGGATTTTCTCTTCTGGCATGTCTCATGCCCAACCAGGCTGGAACTGGCCTCAAAGTCCCTGGGAGCATGGGTGGCAGTGGAGCCTGGGCAGGGCTCAGCCGTGGGGAGGTGCAGGGCGACCCACCAGGACAGCACCGTGTCTGGCAGGTGTGCATTCATGGGCGTACATGTGCGTGCAGACTTGCAGGGTGTGTGTGTGTGTGGGATGTGTGCACCCATCTCCCTCCCCCCATTGGCCAGCCAGGGGTGTGCACAACACACACTCTGATCCTGCAGTACACACACACACACACACACTGGGACCTACAGGATCACATCTAGTCTAGCCCCTGCCTGAGGCAGGAGCAGGATCAGCTTTGTCCGAACCAGCCCAGACAAACCCATGCCCGACCACGTAGCAACATGTCACAGTCACCCCTGACCCAGCCCCAGGCATTGCCCCCGCCCTGGGAAAGCAGGGGGGCTGCAGCTGCCAACATCCTGCTACTGCCAGGAGGGTCATGGACATTGCAGGGACCCCGGACCAAGGCCGTGCCCCTGCTGCAGAAGATGGCAAACCCCCACAGTCCGGACGAGTCTGAGCAGGAGGGAAATCCCTTCCTGACCCAGCGCAGTATTGAGCTGAGCCTGAGCGCAGGAGCAAGACCCTCTAGCCAGGACCCTGTAGGGTTGGTGCCAGCAGGAGCGCTGGCACAGTGCGGTCCCCATCCCCAGCCTCGGGGTAGAAGGAGAGAGCAAGGTGGGGGCAGCGACGGAGCACCTGTGAGGGGCCGATCCTTTCCCAACAGCAGGGTCCAGGGGCAAACACCCCACCACCAAACCCGAAAAGCAGGACACTGGGGGCTGTGGGTCCAGAGTGTGGGGCGGTGGCAGGGGTGTTGGGGCAGGGGCCTGCCAGTCAGGAGCGAGGGGCACCAGCCTCTCCTGGAGAAGGACCTGGAGCCCCATCTCCCACAGGCTATGGCTGCAGCTTCTCTCCCCGGGAACAAGGGGCTCCGTGTCCTTCTCCAAGGGAGGCCAGGGCTGGCAGTGACGGGGTATTAACCACACAGGGGTTGTATCCCTGCTTGGGGCAGTGGAGCAGGGGAGAGTCTCATAGGGGTCTGTAACGCGTGCCAAGACTCCTGGGTTCTCTTCCCAAGCTGCCCCTGCCTCAGTTTCCCTTAGTGTGCACCTCACCCCAGGCCAGCCACAGCTTAGGGGCCCTATGATACCCAGCCCCAACCCCTTCCCTCCCTCCCCGACCCCGGCAGCCCAGAGCTGGCTGCGTCCCAGGTTTGTGACCCTGGACCTTGGCCCGGGCTCCTGGGGCCCAACCGCAGCACTGGGAGGGAGGCCGGCTATGTACACAACAGGCCAATGTCTGTGACCAATAGCATGTGGGTCACAGCTGCAGGGGGGCGTTGCGGGTCAGGTGTGAGGGGCACCAGCAAGTCTAGAGGGGCAGAGGCTGTGGGTTGGGAGTGAGGGGTACTGGCAGGGCTGGGGGGGCAGGGGGTGGTGGGTCGGGAGTGAGGGGCACCAGTAGAGCAGGAAGACGGGGCTCCTGATCCCCCCTCCTTCAGGGTCCGGCACCTCCAGGCGGATCCATGTGTTGGGGCAAATCCAAGAGGTGGCACCAGGGGAGGGGTTGGGGGCGTAGAGGCGGGGGAAAGGGGGCAGACGGGAGCCATATATAGACCACCTGCCCCAGGGGCCAGACCCCAAAGTAGCTGCCTCCAGCTGCCTCAGGACCCCCTGACAGGATCAGGCCCCTCGATGCCTCGCAGCCACCCCCCACCATGGGCCCCCTGGGCTCTCCTGGCCTCGGTGCTGCTGATTGAAGGTAGCGGGGGGGCGCTGAATGTCTGGGTCCTCCCTGCAACCCAGACGCCTGGGTCCTCTTCAGCTCTGGGAGGGAGTACAGGGTTGGGCCGAGAGCGGGGGGACTGGGAACCCGGACACCTGTGTGCTCTAGGAAGGCAGTGGGGTGTGAAGATGAGAGCAGGTGGGTGCAGAGCCCGGATGCCTGGGATCCACGGCCTCTCCTCTCCCCCAGCCCGCTGTGGTCCTCAGCTTGGATTACTACAGCCATGAGGGCACCTACATGCAGGCCGTGGTCCAGCCCAACGTGACCCGAATGACCTCTGTGCTGGCCCACAACATGTGCACGGAGCAGATGATGGCCATGACCATCGGTAAGGCCCTGCCTCAGTTTCCCCTTATGCAGGCCCACCCCAGAGCTGGCTGCATCCCAGATCTGGGACCCTGGCCCTCAATCTGGCTCCAGGAGCCTCTCTGGCCTGGGGCCCTGGTCAAGGGGTTGGGCCAACCACAGCCCTAGGAGGGAGGGCAGGGGGATCTGCTCCCATGCCCACAGGCCTTGTACACAACAGGCTGTTGTCTGTGACTGATGGCACATAGTGCATGCCTTGAAGGCAGAGCAGAGGCTTCTGGTCTGGAGTAAGGGGCACCGGCAAGGATGGGGGGGCAGGGGCTGCGGGTTGGGAGTGAGGGACATCATTAGGCCTGGAGCAGAAAAAGGGCTGCAGGTCAGGAGCGAGGGGCACCAGCAGGGCTGGGGGGCAGGGGCTGCAGGTCGGGAGGGAAACCAGCGGGGCTTGGAGGCAGAGAGCTGGCAGGCTCTGTACCCACGCTGTTCCTCCCACCCGCTATCTGCAGTGGGAGGGGGCAGACGGCCGTGCTGCTGCGGGCGGGGTACAGGGCTGAGCACCTCCTTGGCCTGCAGAGCTGCAGCTATGTGATGTTGCCTTTCATCTCCTCCAAGCTCCACGCCTGTGACTCCGACCTATGCAATGAGCAGTTCTTCAACCACAGCCTCCACCTCAATGTCCCCCCAGGTACCGCTGCTGCCTCAGGGGTGCCAGGGTGGGCGGGCAGGGGCTTTTCCCCCTCTAGGTGGTCCGAGCTGGCCTCGAACTGGGGTTCGGACTGGGTCAGAGAGGGTGTTTCCCCACCGGGGGCACTGGATCTGGGCCCCATCCTGGACCCCTGCAGACTCAGAGTGGGGAGGGTCCAGGGCTGACGCAGGTGAGAGCCCCCCCACTGTGGCCCAGAGATCCCAGCCTCCAGACCCGGGCAGGGCTCCAACCCGCAGCCCCCACTGCCCGCCTGTCAGAGAGACAACCCAAGTGTCTGGGCTCTACTGGCTGGGGGGGGCAGAGGCCCCCTCCATTCCCCTCCAACTGGGCCCATAGTTCACCCAGCTCCTGTTCCCCTTGCAGAGGCTCCAGCCAATGCCACCGATGCCCTGCAGTGCTACAGCTGCCTGGGCCTGAGCCCCGAGAGCAGCTCAGGGGAGAACATGGACGTGGTCCAGTGCCCCCCAGATTTCCCCCGGTGCGCCATCGGGACGGCCAGTGCCACCATCGGTATGGAGCCCTGCGGCTGGCAGCCAGGATGCCTGGGGTCACCGGAGGCAGGGAGGGCGAGTGTTGGGATGCGGGGAGGAAGGCAGAGTGGGCAGAGGGTGTGGGGGGATGGGAGGTGTTGGGATGGACGGACTAACCATTGGGTGGACAGATGGACAGGTCTGTATGGGGATGGAGGAGTGGTGGATGAGGGGGTGCTGGGGTGGAAGGATGGGTGTGTGGGTGGGCACGTTGAGGCCAGCCGGTGGATGAGTATTGGGGTGATTGGACCTGCCGACAGCTCCTGTCTCATCTCCCCTCTCTGCCCCCAGACGGGAACTGCACAGCTTCCTCCTTCTACCGCTCCTGCCAGGACAGAAACAGCATCCGGACCCACAGCAGCCACAATTGGGAGAGCTCCACCCGTGCTGTCACGACCACCTGCCATGAAAGTCTCTGCAACGACGGGCCCCATGAGTCTCTCACCCCACCGCCCTTGTCCCCCCACCCCAGCCTAGGGGATTGGCACCCTGAGGGGGCCTAGGCTACATGGGAGAGGAGGTCCTGGCTTGTGGATGCCCAATGCCTCTGGGTGAGGAGGCCCAGCTCGATCCCATCCACGATGCCCCATCCCAGAGCCAGGCACATCTTGTCCCCATTATACCCAGCTCTGATTCCCACCCCAGAGCCAGCTGCAGCTCAGGGCTAGCTTGCTTGGCAAATGCCTGCTAGGCCTCTGTCCATGACTCCTTCCTTTTGCCCATTAAACTGGACCCCCGGAAAGCTGCACCTGCTTTATATCGGGGCAGAGCCTTCCTGGTTGCATCCCGGTGCAGGACACGGGGATTAAGGGGAGGAGCCGAGGGCTGCAGGACAGGAGTGTGGGTCCAGAGCAAGGAGGACAAATGCGGGGGAGAGGCTGTGGGGGGGCAGGGGCTGCGGGTCAGGAGTGAGGGGCACTGGCAAGTCTCTGGGGGTACCTCCACCTCCTTTGTAGCACAGGCCACATCCTAGGGTTACCATACGTCTGGGTTTTCCTGAACATGTCCTCTTTTTTGCCCCCCTCTGCTGCATCCAGGTGCGTTTTTTAAATGAGAGCAAACGTCAGGGATTTCCTCTCCCGGGCTGTTTTCAACATGGCCACTGCTGGGTCAGGAGTGAGGGGTGCGTGTGTCCTGCGCTGAGCCACCCACCTCCCTGCGCCCGACCACCTTCCCGGCTCCGAGTGCCTCCCTGGGGTGCCTCCCATCCGGCCCACCCCTTTCCTGGAGCACACCCGCTAGCCTGGGGCTCCCGCTGCCACCATCCCAGGCTCTGGACTCAATCCTGGCTCTGCGCACCTTGGAAAAGGCAGGCCTGATCGTCCAATGGGTACTAGCCCCAATACAGGCACTTGGGGCACTTCCCAAGTCCGGGGCTGATTAGGAAAGTCTCCCTTAATCCCCAGACCTAAGGGGCCTCCTTGGCATAATTTAGACCCACCCTCAATAAGTCTCCCACACCGGTCACAAGGAGCACTTTATTGATTACAGGGGGTAGGGCGGAAACAGGGTAAAAGGTGGAGCAGTATCATAGAAATCTCAGAGGAATCCCATAGAGCAAACCAGCATGGCTGAGGGTAGCCTTTTGATCTCGCATCTGAGTTACTGTAAGCTAAATATCTAGTTGGGTCTCGAGTAGCTTACTCACACGCATCATCCCGAGGTGGTTGGAGTTTCCTGACCGCGTGGCTAATGGCTTCTCTTCTTCCTGGCCCAGGCCTTTAAATAACCTTTCTGACCTCAGCAGCCCGGTCCAATTGAAGCTGCCAGAGCTGGCCACTAGCCAACCAATTTAAAAAGCATCACTGGGTACCTGGGCCTGGGCTGGGCTCCCCCCCCCCCCCACCAGAGAATCCCCCTCGGAGGCACCAGGCTTTTGTCCTGTAGGCAGGGAGGAAGATCCCCTGCCCTGAGGGATTCAACACCAGCCTCTCATGCTGGGAGAGACAGATCTCTGGAGAGGGACACAGACGGTGGCATTTCTGCCACACTTCCCCCCCTCCTTTAAAAGCTCGGACACGGAGCCTCTCAGGGCCATGGGTCCAGGCGTGTCGGGTCAGGGAGCTCCCACGGGATGCCAGAAGAAGAGGAAAAAAAAAAAGAAAATCTGAAACATGAACCGAGTTATATCAATAACATACAGAAAGCATAAAACCTGATGGGCAGTCTTACACGAGTGATCTCTTCACTAGTTATAGCACCCCCTCTTTTCCGAATTGGGTGGTTTGCCCGAATCTGGGGCCGCCTTGCGCTCTGCAGGAGGTGGCCCTCTTTCTCCTTTTTCCCCCCCCTCTTTGGACCCCTTTTTGTTCCTTCCCAGAGTAGGGAGGCTTCTCACCATGTAGCAACAGTCGGTCTGCAATTTCAGTGGCCTCTTGAGCATTTTTGGGGTCCCTGTCCCTGACCAGGGTCTTAACCTCTCTCGGACACCAATAATAGAATTGTTCCAGCACCAGGAGCTGGCATGACTTTTCTACAGTGTCAGCCTTGGCTTCGGCCAACCATTAACTGCATGTCTCCTCCAACAGGGCCGCATAACCAGTCAATGCCTTCCTGGGTTGTGGGCGCATATTCCAGAATTTTTTCCGAAAATAGTCCAGTCCTAACTTGAATGTTTTAGACACAGCAGCTTTAAAGGCATTATAGTCATCAGCTGCATCTGAGGGCAGGCTGTTCAGGACCACCGCCATGTCACCTTCTACCAGAGCAGACAAGTACATCATGATCTTTTCCTCCGGCACCTTACACCGCTGGGCTTGTCTTTTGAAGTTGCTTAGGAACACCGCAGGATCGTCCCCGTCTCGGTAGCGAGCGAAGGCTGAGACGTCCAGTTTGGGGTGTTCCCCGGACGCTTGCGGAGGGCTCGCGTTTCCCCCGTTGCTCTGCAGATGGAGCTGAGCGTCGAGCTTTTTCTGCTCGAGCTCCAGCTTTTTTGCCTCCAGCTCCATCTCCATCCTTTTCACTTCTAGCTGTTGTTGTTCCTTCTTGCACTGGGCCTCCAGCTCCAGCCTTTTTAACTCCATCCTTTTCAGCTCTAGCTCATGGAGTCTCTGCCGCTCCCTCTCGGAGGGTGATCTCTCAGCGGCCTCCGGACTTGACGAGCGGGAGTGTGTTTCTGGGTCGGACTCAGTTGTCGAGCATGAAGCTGATGCTTGTCCTGACTCGCTGGTGCACAAGGGTTTAACCAGCTCTTCCTTCTTTAGCCCTTTCTTCACGTGAAGGCCTCTCTCTTTTGCCAGTTCTTTCAGTTCAGGCACAGTCATCTGGACATACTCGTCCGTCATCCTGACTATCTACACTATCCAGTCGACCCGATGCCAAATTAGAAATTGTTTGCTCAAGGGATTTCAGTGACTCTATTCCTTTCCCCAAATTATGCCTCAAATACAGCAGGGTATTTGGATCCCACCGCTGTCACCATGTGTGGCGGGCCAGTAGGGGGCGCTCCTGCGTTGAGCTGCCCACCTCCCTGCGCCAGACCACCTTCCAGGCTCCGAGTGCCTCCCTGGGGTGCCTCCCGTCCGGCCGACCCCTTCCCTGGAGCACACCCGCTAGCCTGGGGTCCCGCTGCCACCATCCAAGGCTCTGGACTCACTTCTGGCTCTGCACACCTTGGAAAATGCAGGCCTGATCATCCAATGGGTCCTAGCCCCAATACAGGCACTTGGGGCACTTCCCCAAGTCAGGGGCTTATTAGGAAAGTCTCCCTTAGTCCCCAGACCTAAGGGGCCTCCTCGGCATAATTTAGACCCCCCCTCAATAAGTCTCCCACACCGGTCACAAAGGAGAACTTTATTGATTACAGGGGGTAGGGCGGAAACAGGGTAAAAGGTGGAGCAGTATCATAGAAATATCAGAGGAATCCCATAGAGCAAAACAGCATGGCTGAGGGCAGCCTTTTGATCTCGCATCTGAGTTACTGTAAGCTAAATATCTAGTTGGGTCTCGAGTAGCTTACTCACACGCATCGTCCCGAGGTGGTTGGAGTTTTCTGACCGCGTGGCTAATGGCTTCTCTTCTTCCTGGACCAGGCCTTTAAATAACCTTTCTGACCTCAGCAGCCCAGACCAATTGAAGCTGCCAGTGCTGGCCACAAGCCAACCAATTTAAAAAGCATCACTGGCTACCTGGGCTGGTGAGCGGGGGCTTTTCCCTCCCCCTGCCCAGGTGACCAGAGAATCCCCCTCGGAGGCACCAGGCTTTTGTCATGTAGGCAGGGAGGAAGATCCCTCGCCCAAGGGGCATCAGGGGGAAGGGGGTTGTGGGTCCAGAGTGCGGGGCTGGAGGGGAGACAGGGGGCTGCAGGTCAGGAGTGGGGCATGGGGCTCTAGGGCAGGAGTTAGGGGCACTGGCAGGGCTGGGAGGGGGCAGGGGGCTGCAGATCAGCAGTGAGGGGCACTGGGAATGGGGGCTAGGCATGTGACTGTGGGAAGGGTGTGCAGGGCACTGGCAGTGCCAGGAGGCTGTGGGCTGGGAGTGAGGGGCACTAGTGGGGTGGCAGGGTACTGTTTTTTGGGAGTGAGTGGACTGGCAGGGCTGGGGTCAGTGGGTGGGGAGTGAGGGGCAGCAGCAGGAGTGGGGGGGTTGTGGCTCATCAGTGAGGAGCAGCAGAAGGGGCAGGGGCAGGGCACCAGCATGTCACTGCCCACCATCATATCCCCCCCTGCCCTGACCCCTATCAGCATCTCTTTTAGATCTGGAAATATGGTAACTCTGGCTCTGCCGGGGCAACCTCGGCCCAGCTCTCGGCACCTCGCCGCTCACGCAGGGGCCTGTCAGCAGCGTCTCGTCTCCTGGGGAGTCTGCAGGAAAGAGAAAGCACAAGTTGTGCCCCGTGATGCGAAAGCCAGGAGCAGCCCCGGGAGGGAGCTCGGCCCAGCCCAGAAGAGCGGAGTGGGGCAGAGATGAACAGCAAGAAACACCCCCGCGCTCTGGAGCAACGAGCTGCTGCATACGGACTCGGAGCAGGAGGGTTCACAGGAAGAGGAGGCTGAGGGACAAATGAGCAGAAGGGGTTGATGTCAGGGGAAACGATGGCAACAGGGGATTTGGGAGCTGAAATAACACATAAAATTGGGAGAACAAGCAGCATCTTCTCAGGTGGAAAGAGAAGGGCCTGGGGGTGGGATACGCCGCTGCCCAGCTGCCCCATTCTCCAAGCTACACAAATGTGCTGCCGCACACAATAAAACATCATGCTGCACAATAACCTTTTAATGCCACGCACACAGTGGTGTACCAACGAGGGGATGGTAGGGGGCCATGGCCTCTGGGTGCTGGCCTGGGGGGGACGCCCAGTGCCGTAGCATGGGGGTGCTGATGCTCCCCCTGCCACTGCTGCTGGCTTCGTGTCCGGCTGCTCACCACCTGCCTCAACCCGGCCACGGGCTGCTTCAGGAGAGAGGAGGGGTGGGCACACTGAGATACCTGCGCACTCCCAGCCAGGATTGCTCACGGATCACCAAACCTTAGAGGGATCATTGCCCAGCCGGCTCGGCTCCTGGTGCCTGCTCCACACACCAATTCCCTCCTTCCTTGCATTGCTGAGCAGCCTCTTGCCTCACTGAGGCTTCCTCACCACTCGCCAGTGAGCCCAGGACAGATCCTCCTTCCCCAACTGCAGGTGCGATCCAGCGCGGGGAGCAGCTCCGAGCTCCAGCTGAAGTGTGGGCAGGGCAAGGAGGTGCCCCCTCTTCAACGTCTCTGCCCACCTCATCTTCTCGGGTCTCTAAGGACTGGGAACTTAACCTTTCATCGTCTCCTGAGGGAAGCTGGTCCCGGGGGAGCTCAGCACTAGGGAGGGCAGGGGTGCCTTGAAGCTGAGACCAGCAGGTAAGCATATGCTGACGGCTAGGGGACACGACAGTGTGGGCCTAACCCACAGGAAGGTGACACTCATCCTGGTCTCAGCCCCCCTGGCACCAGTGTCTGACTGGGACAAGAGACAGCCTCAGCACTGACCTGTCGGGAGGGTCTTCCCCCACCGCCCAGGAGGGAGCGCTGGGACAAGAACCCAGACACCTGGTGATATTGCAAAATCAGAGCCCTGGTCTTCTGCACCCTCTGGAGAGGACGGGAAGGAAAAGGTAGGGGGATCAGACGAAAGCCCATGTGATGGCACCCACTTCATGGCTGCCTGTCTCTCGCCCCACTCGACCGGTTTGTGTCCTGCGGGAGACGCGCCCTATGGAAAGGCAGGAATCTCCTGAGGTACAGACACGGGGAACTCAAAGAAACAGCCTGTGGAAACGTATTCCTGGCTGGAATTGGTGGGAGAGGACGGAGGAGAGACAGCCAACTCCACCTGGGAGAGACATACCTGGAACAGGTTGTTCAAAGACCTCCCAAGAGGAGGAGTAGACAGAGGTGACACAGAGGACAACAACACAACCGAGCCTGGAGGCAGCAGCGATGGCCACAGCATCGGCAGCAGCAGCGACAGCAACAGTGCCAACGGCAAGGGCAACGAATGGACAGAGAACGCAAACCCCTCATGTAGGAAGAAACTGTTTGAATTTGGGAAATGACTGTGGATGGGAGCGGGGAAGTGCAGGTGTGCTTATTGTAACGGGCAAGCAGGATATACCTTGTTGTAAGGTGTGTGAAGGAAAGCGTACGGGAGATGTTGTGTATATATATATGTATAGAGAGAGAGAGGGAGAGAAATATATTTTTCGAAAAACCTCCCCCAAACCACTACATCAGTTGTGTCTGTGGAGTTTCGCTGCCATTTTTTCATGGTCACAGGTTAATTTTCTAGGATCCTGAGCTGCCCATGCCTTTCACAGGTCAGTGGGAATCTTCATTTCCACTTTTTGTCCTTTCACTCCTTCCCCATGCCCTTAGTGTCTGAGAATCCTCTGCCAAGATGGTGGGGATGTCTGCAGTGGCCCCAGTCACACAGGACATCATCAGAGAGATCCCCATATGGCATCCTGTCTGGTGTCCCACAGTCTCCTCTTGGAAAAGTGTTTTACCCAGCATGTTTTAAACCAAGCCATGTTCTGTCACAAGCCCAGAATGCCTAGCATCTCTTGCTCCCCCTTGACATGTGGGGATTTTCTCATTAAAAAGCTAGGTGACTGTGGCATTGATGCCTACACAGTCAGATGGATTGCAAATTGGCTGAGGGGCTGCACCCAAAGAGTGGTGGTGGATGGGTCATTTTCGACCTGGAGGGAAGTGGGCAGTGGGGTCCCCCAGGGCTCGGTCCTCGGGCCTGCGCTGTTCAATTTCTTTATTAGCGACTTGGACAACGGGGTGAAGAGCAGCCTGTTTAATTTGCAGACAACACCAAAATCTGGGGTGAGGTGGGCATGCTAGAAAGGAAGGACAGATTACAGCAGGACCTGGACAGGTTACAGGGGTGGGCAAATGAAAATAGGATGGGATTCAATACTGACAAGTGCAAGGTGCTGCACTTGTGCAGTAGAAACCAGCAGCACACCTACAGGCTGGGGATTCCCTTCTCGAAAGCATAGTGGCAGGAAGAAATCTTGGAGTCATTATTGACTCCAAGATGAACATGAGCCGACAATGTGAGAACACGGTCAGTAGGGCTAACTGCACCTTGTCCTGCATTCACAGATGCATCTCGAGCAGGTCCAGGGAGGTGTTCCTCCCCCTCTACGTGACACTGGTCAGACTGCAGTTGGAGTACTGTGTCCAGTTCTGGGCACCGCACTTCAGGAGGGATGTGGACAGCATGGAGCAGGTCCAAAGGAGGGCCACTTGCATGATCCGGGGACAGCAGGGCAGGCCCTACAAGGAGAGGCTACGGGACCTGAGCCTGTTCAGACTCCACAAGAGAAGGCTGAGGGGGGACCTGGTGGCCATCTATAAACTTACTAGCAGGGACCAGCGGGGTTTGGGAGAGACCTTGTTCTCCCGAGCGCCTCCTGGAGTAACAAGGAATAATGGCCATAGGTTGCTAGAGAGTAGGTTTAGATTAGACATCCGTAGGAACTACTTCACAGTCAGGGCGGCGAGGAGCTGGAACCAACTTCCAAGGGAAGTGGTGCTGGCTCCTCCCTTGGGGTCTTTAAGAGGAGGCATGACGTCTACCTGGCTGGGATCATTTGAGCCTGGTTTTCTCTCCTGCCCAGGCAGGGGGTTGGACTAGAAGATCTACAAGGTCCCTTCCGACCCTACATCTATGACTCTGAACAAATCCGTGCTGGCTGCCCCTCAGCGTGCTTGTCAAGAATGGACTCTGATGATTCTTTCCAGAGTCTTACCAGGGATTGAGGTCAAGCTGATTGGCCTGTAGTTCCCTGGATCTACTTTCCTCCCTTTCTTGAAGATGTGCACCACATTGGCCTTCTTCCTATCTTCAGGTACTTCACCTGAGTGCCAGCATTTTTCAAAAATCTTTGCCAGTGGCTAGGCTATGCCTCCTGCCAGCTCCGTAAGTACTCGGGTGCAATTTGTCAGGACCCGCTGGCTTGAAGGTGTCCAGCCTCTCGAGGTGTTCCTTTACAAGGTTTACACTGATGCTGGTTATAAATTCACCCTCTCCCTGGCTGTCCCACATCTTGCTAGGCAACCCTTTGGGTTGATGAACAACTGATGCAAAGTACCCATTAAGCAGATTAGCTTTTTCCTGGGTGTTGGTTGTCAGTTGTCCCATTTGGTTTAGCAGGGGTCCAATGTTACCCTTGCTTTTCTTCTGACTCCCCACATATCTCAAAAAGGACTTTTTATTGTCCTTGATATGTGTAGCCAGGTGGAGTTTGGTTGCAGCCTTGGCTGTCCTGGTTTGCTCCCTACAGGATCAATGCAGAGTAATCCTCCTTTGTGGTGATTCCTATCTTCCATCCTTTATAAGCCTCTCTTTTTTGGTATAAGAGGTCCACGAGATCCCTGCTGAGCCAAGGGCGTTGTTGTGTCTTTTTATGACCTTTCCTCTGAGATGGGATGGACATCTCTTGTGTTTCCAGGATTGCTCCTTTAAGGAGTGACCACTCCGCTTGGACTCCTCTCCCTGCTGAGTCTTGGTCCTTTAGTGCCTCGACAACAAGCCTCCTGAGCTTATCAAGGTCAGCTTTCCTAAAGTCGAGGACTTCTGCATTGCTGACTGACTTGTCCACTATAGACAGCACTGGTGAGACTGCAGCTGGAGTAGTGCACGCCGTTCTGGGTGCCGCACTTCAACATGGATGTGGAAAAGCTTGAGAGAGTCCAGAGAAGAGCCACCTGTATGATCAGAGACTGACAAGGCAAGCCATACGAGGAAAGCATGAGGGAACTGGGCCTCCTCAGCCTAAAAAAGAGAAGGCTGAGAGGGGACTTGGTAGCAGCTGACCGCTACATCAGGAGAATACGGCAAGGGCTTGGTGAACAACCAGGAGTAATGGCCACAAACTCCTGGAAGACCATTTCAGGCTCAATTCTAGGAAAAATTTCTTCACAGTCAGGGCATCCAGGATCTGGAATAAACTCCCTCCAGAGGTGTGCAATCACCTACGCTGGAAGTCTTCAAGAGGGAACTGGACAGTCACCTAGCTGGGGTCACCTGACCCCGGTTGTCTTTTCTGCCTGGTGGAGGGGGGGCTGGACCCAATGATCTGGAGAGGTCCCTTCCAGCCCGACAAGCTATGAATCTAGCCAGTATCCCCCACACCCCACCCACAGAGCCCAGGCAGCCGTGCTCCCAGCCCCCTGCTCTCACTGCCCAGCTCCCACTCCTTTCTGAGCACCCAGGTGCCCAAGCTCTCATCCCCTTCCCTCACCTTCCCTCCCCAGCTTTCACCTGCTCAGCCGACGGCTCCCACAGCATGTGCAGCCCCACCACCCTCTCCCCATCCCTCCCTGCTCCCTGTGCCAAGGGCTGCAGTGGGGGACTCCATCCTGAGGGGACTGAGGGGGCAATCTGCTGCTCCAACCCCTTAGCCCAGGAGTCTGCTGCTTCCCAGGGGCCCGAATCCGAGACATTGCGGAGAAGATCCCTGAACTCCTCCAGCCCACTGACCACTACCCCATGCTCCTCATCCATGTGGGTGCCAATGACATGGCTTGGAGCGCTCCTAGCTGGGTCATGAGGCGCTACAGGGATTTGGGAGCAGGGCTAAAGGGTCTGGCGGCACAGGTGGTGTTTCCTTTGATCCTCCCAGTCTCAGGCTATGGGGTGAGGAGGGACAGGAGGATCCAGGTAGTGAATCAGAGACTGTGGCGCTGGTGTCATCAGGAAGGCTTTGGCTTCCAGGACCACACTCTGCTCTTTGGTGAGAGAAGCAGCGAGCTGCTGGGAAGGGATGGCCTCCAACTCACTCCCCTGGGGAGGAGGCTCTTCTCAGCCAGACTGGCTGACCTGCTCCACCGGGCTTTAAACTAAGCCCGCCAGGGGATGGGGGAACTACCGCCACTGCTGGCCCCCATGGGGACACCTGCCTGCCTGTACACAAATGCCAGGAGCTTGGGGAATAAACAGGAGGAACCTGTCCTCTTGCTAAACACAAATAATTACCATGTCATAGGGATAATGGAGACCTGGTGGGACACCACCCATGACTGGGCCACGGGTATAGACAGCTATACCTTGTACAGGAGAGATCGAGTGGACAACAGGGGCGGGGGCGTAGCTCTCCATGTCAAGGAAAGCTACGTGTCCCTGCAAGCCAACATTGGCACCCAGGGTGGACGACTTGAGACCCTCTGGGTTAAAATCCGTGGGGAACACGGCTCAGGGGACACGATGGTGGGAGTCTACTACAGACCCCCTACCCAGGATCGAGACCTTGACCAGGAGTTCGCCAGGGAATTGGCTAAGGCCACACGCTCCCGGTGCATGGTTCTCATGGGAGACTTCAACTACCCAGACATCGCCTGGGAAGAGCGCTCGGCCAAATCTGAGTGGTCGCAAAGCTTTCTCTTGTGCGCGGATGAGCTCTATCTGAGGCAGGAAGTCTACAGGCTGATGAGAGGTAAAGCACTGCTTGACCTGGTACTGGCAACCAGGGACGACCTAATCAGCGACCTAATGATCAGTGGGAATCTGGGTGACAGCGACCACGAGCTGATCACCTTCACCATCCACCATAAAGCTGGCAAGTCAGTTAGTAATGCAGAAGTCCTTGACTTCAGGAAAGCTGACCTTGACAAGCTCAGGAGGCTTGTCGGTGAGGCCCTAAAGGGCTACAACCCAAAGGGGAGGGGAGTTCAGGATGAGTGATTGCTCCTCAAGGGAGCAATCCTGGATGCACAAGCAAAGTGTATCTCATCTTGAAGGAAAGGCAGCAAAAGGGCACAGCAGCCCCCTTGGCTCTGCAGGGAACTAGCGGACCTCCTGCATCTTAAAGGAAAGACCTACAAAGGGACAGAGGACTGGATCTACCACCAAGGAGGAATACTCTGCACTAGTCTGGACCTACAGGGAGCAAACCAGGAAAGCCAAGGCTGCGATGGAAGTCCAGCTAGCTACATATATCAAGAACAATAAACAGTCCTTTTTTAGATATGTGGGGAGCCGGAGGAAAAGCAAGAGCAACACTGGACCCCTGCTGAACCAGATGGGACAACTGACAGCCAATGCCCAGGAAAAAGCCAACTTGCTAAATGAGTACTTTGCATCTGTTGTCCACCAGTCCCAAGGTACACCCCAGCCCACTGCAGGACAGGGAGGCCTGGGTGAGGGAGACTCCTTACTGTCCATCAAAGCTGACCTCCCCCTTGGGAGGAAAAACCTGCAGCATGCTTATAGGCTCAGCAGTGCTACACTGGTTAGCACCACAGATGGAAGGGACTTGGGGGTCATGACTGACCACAAGATGAACATGAGCCTGCAATGCAATGCTGCGGCTAGTAAACTGAGCAAAACACTGGCTTACATCCATAGATGCTTCTCAAGCAAATCCCAGGACGTCATTCTCCCGCTGTACTCGGCCTTGGTGAGGCTGCGGCTAGAGTACTGCGTCCAGTTTTGGGCTCCACAATTCAAAAAGGATGTGGAGAAGCTTGAGAGAGTGCAGAGGAGAGCCACGCGCACGATCAGAGGCCAGGAAAACAGACCATATGATGAGAGGCTGAGAGCCAAGGGGCTGTTCAGCCAGGAAAAGCGCAGGCTCAGGGGAGATCTGGTGGCTGCCTACAAGTTTATCAGGAGTACTCGTCAGGATCTGGGGGAACGTCTGTTCACCAGAGCGCCCCAAGTGACGACAAAGTTGAATGATCACAAACTCCTCGGTGACCGATTCAGGCTGGACATAGGGAAGAACTTCTTCACTGTCCGAGCCCCCAAGGTCTGGAATAGACTGCCGCCGGAGGTGGTTCAAGCATCTACTCTGAACACCTTCAAAAGACATCTGTATGTTTATCTTGCTGGGATCCTATGACCCCAGCTGGCTTCCTGCCTCTGGGCAGGGGGCTGGACTTGATGATCTTCCAAGGTCCCTTCCAGCCCCAGCGTCTATGAATCTATGAGTCTGTCACGTCTCTGTTTGCAGGTCCCGGGTCCGGCTGGGGGTTTTGCCATTGGGCCCCCAGAAAACACCCTTACAACGTGATACATGGTTTCCTCCAGCAATCCCAGGGAGTCTTCCACTGTCTGTGGAAACTCTCAGGTCAGTCAGGGCTGGGCAGCACTGTTTGAGGATTAGAAAGCCTTTGTACCCCCTGTGGGTGGATCCCAACTTGTTCCCTTGCCAGGCTGGTGCACAGGCTGCCTCAGTTTCCCCTGTGGAGGGGGTCGGGAAGTGAGCAGCCCCAGCAGGTTCCCCCTATGGTCACTGCCTGGGCAGTCCGATGGGAGCGAGGCTGGTAGAGCAGTAATAGGGAAGTGGCCTCTCCCCTGCCTCCACATCTCCAAGAGCAGGGTGGGGGTCTCTTCTCCCAGCTGAATGGGTCAGTACATCCCCACAACCCCCTCGCCACAGCTGTTAAAGCAGATGCTGGTAGGGCACCTGGCTGACGGACAGAAGAGGCCGGAGTCCGCTGGGCTCTCCCCGGAGGGAGCGGGGAGCGGAGCCCTGGCCTTGCCCGCCCGTCAGGGCTGGCTCCACTAGGATGCCGGGACCAGAGACCTGTGTGTGACCCACTGCACTGTGGGGCCCTGGGGTACCCGGTAGCGCTGCCTGGGTGGCTGCTGCACGGCGCGAGCGACAGCCTCCCCTACAGTCCACCGGCCTTGCAGACTGCTGTGAAACCATCGGCAGGATTTAATTACTTACAAGGTGCTGTATGCCCGATGCACTAGGACAAGCGTCACACCGCAGGACCCGGTGATGGTGGCTTCAGGGTTAATGCTTCTTGGATACACTTTCCACTTGGGGAACGTATGCAAATTACCCGTGATCAATAAGGAAGGGGGGGGGGGGGTTGCAGGGCACGCGGGGCCGCCCACACCTCGCTCCAGCCCTGCCCGGCCCGAGCCCGCCTCGGCGGAACCGAAAGCGAAAGCGGCGCCGCCCGGCTCGGGGCTCCGCCCGCTGCCCCGGCCCGGCCCGGCCCGGCCCGGCTCCGCGCGGCGGGCTGCGTGCCGCGCCGAGCACCGGGGCGGGCGGGGGCCGGCATGGCCGAGCAGCTGCTGGCGCTGCTGGACGAGCTGGACGAGGAGCGGTTCGAGCGGTTCAAGGTCCGGCTGAAGCACTCGTGCCCCGAGCCCCGCGTGCCGTGGGGGCAGCTGGCCTCCGCCTCGCGGCCCCGCACCGCCCACCTGCTGCTGCAGCGCCACCCCCGCGGGGCCCTGGCCCTGGCCCTGGCCCTGGCCCGGCGCCTGCTGGAGCGGGCCCGCCAGGTGGGGGCCGGGGCCGGGCCGGGCAGGGGGCGCGGGGGCCGGGGGCGCTCCGGGAAGGGGTCCCGTTGTCAGCGGGTGGGACCGGGGGGTTTGGGCTCCCGGTTACTTCCTTTTCTGCCACCAGGAAAAGAGCTGGGCAGCTGCAGCGGGCGCGGGTCGGGTCGGGCTCCCTCCCGGGCTGGCTGATGGCCGTGCCCGTGCACTCCTGCTCCTCTTGCTCCTGCCCTTCTTCCAGGTCTCTTCCGGGGCCAGTCTCGAGCTGAGGGGTTCAGGGCAGAGAGGCGTTTGGGGTGAATACAGCTCTTTGCCTTCTGGCACTTGCAGCCTCTGTGTCTCCACCGGGCAGGGGCAAGCAGGAGCCTACACCGGGCCTGGGCAGAATGAGTGCAGGTCACAAGCTCCTGAACGTGCTGGTCCAGGACAGAGCGAACGCTCGTGAATGCACTGGCTGCGCGCTGCCCTGATTTTGGTTAGGCAGGCATCACTAAAAATGTTCTAGGCCCATTACTGATACCGATTATTAACCAGCCGTATCGGCCAGTACGCTTCTGATAACCAGCTTAGTTACCTGTGATACTGGCAGCTGCTGGAGCACACCAAAACGAAAAAAAAGTTATGTCAGTACTTTACAATGTAAGTGTTGGGATACCATCTCTGCCTCTCTTGCAGTAGAGCTGATCCACACTTCTGTTTCTCTTGCCTCTCCCCAGAGGACAGGGTTTCTTTCCCCTGCTAGTGCGGGGGGGGCAGGGGAGGAAGGCTCCCGTGTTCCTGCCCCTTGGTACGTAGGAGGGAGATGAGCCTCTGGCAAGAATTGTAACTTCAAGCCTGAATTTTCATTGCTGAAGACAATTCAGTGCAACACAAGCAGTCGGGCAGCCAGGCTCCCTGGAGACCTGCAGCCCCAAGGTCCTGGGCTGCCTCTCACCTCTGCACAAGGGTGAGACCTAGTACCAGAGGGGAGCCGCTGCCCGGGGACTGATGCTAGAAGAGCAGTGCTCTGCCAAGGGGCCAGGCTCCTCTCTGGTTGTGCTCACCCGTCCTCTCACCTCTGCCTCCTCATGACAGTGGGAATGGTCTGGTTTGCTCCTGTCCTGGGCCCCTGGGCTGGAGCTGTGCAGGGCCATGGGGTTCTTGTTAGGGCAGTGGTGGGCGGTTAGTTGGGCCCAAGGGCCACATAGGGAGTTTTGGTCAGTTGTTGCGGGCCAGGTCAGCAAACCACCCGCCCCCCCGTGTCCCCACGATGGTTCACCAAAACTGCCTTTGGGGCTGTGGATAGCCAGGAGCAGTGCTGAGGAGTGGAGTGGGAAGGGCAGGAAAGGCTGGGATCACGTGCCCCTCCCCTGTGGGGTGCAGGGTGAGGGTGGCACGTGTGTGTGTTTCTACGTACGTGTGTGTAGAGGGGGTGCTGCCTGGGCGGTAGGTCTGGGGAGCCTGCTGTGGGTGAGGGGAGGGGGTGTGTGCAGCAGAGCTACCCCTGGCAGTGTGGTCCATGTGCCCCTGCGGCGCTCCACACGGGGCTGAGCCCTGCCCATTCACACCGGGCCACCCACGCCATGCTCCTTCTGCAGACCATAACTGGGCCAGGTGCTGCTCTGCACCCCCACCTCCAGTCCCAGGATGTGGAGCTGGAGCCCCACGTGTCTTCCAGGAGTGGTGTGGCGCGGTGCAGCAGGAGTGAAAGGAGGAGCTGCTGCTGGAGGCAAGGGGCGCAGAGCCTCGTCCACCTGGCTGCAGCCGCCTGGGAACAGCCTGCTGGCAGCTGCTCCTGCCACAGCACATGGGGCTCTGCCTCCAGCTCCCAGGGAAGTGGCAAGGAGCCGAAGCCGGAGCCCCAGCGCTGTGGCAGGAGTCACCCTGCTGAAGCTGCTCTCCCGCCCGCCCGGAGCGGTGTAGCGCAGCATGGCGCGGTGCAGCAAGGGCAGGAGCAGGAGCACCCTCCAGCGGGCTGTTCCCGGTGCGGCTGCAGCTGTCCAGGTACTGCTCTGCAGCCCCCACTTCCAGCAGCAGCAGCTCCTCTCTCTCTTGCTCCACCACACCGCACCACTCTCGGTGGGCATGTGAGCCTCCAGCTCCAGATCTGGGAGCTGAAACCAGAGCTTCGCGCACTGGGACAGGCGCTGCCTGACTGACTCTGCTTGCCCAGTGCAGCGCAGCGTGGAGCAGCGAGGCAGCGGCGAGATCAGAAGCCAGAGCTGCCCCTGGAGGCAAGGGGCATAGAGCAGTGCCCGGCTGCAGCCGTACCGGGAACAGCCCTGGCAGGAGCTGCGTGCTGGCCAGCGCCTGGGCCAGCAGCACCAGCGAGAGCCCAGCGCATGCATGCTTCCCCAGGGCGAGCGGGCAGGGCAGGGCATAGCTCCATGTGAAGTGCCGTGTGGGCAGCACTGGGCTGGATCCAGTCAGCTGGTGGGCTGGATCTGGCCCCTGGGCTGTATTTTGCCCACCCCTGCAATAGAGGCTGTGGAAATTCGCTCCTCTGCACAACCCAAGAAAGGGAGTGTTTTGCAAGCTGCAGACATGGTGCATGGAGCACTTCTTTGTTGTGCTGGGTATTTCAGGCCCGTGGCACAAACAATAGAAACACTGCAGGTCTGATTTTTTTTCCCCGAGATACGGGGAAAGGAAACTTTATCCCCTTTACTTAGTTATTAACAGGCTTGTGGCCACAGGAGTGTCGGGTTTTACATCTCTTCTTGCTCACTGATAAAACTCTTTATTTATAGGGAAAGCACCCACTGTTATATTGTGCTCCTTGCCCAGTCTGTGTGGTAACAGGTGTAGGAGATAGATGGGAAGTCCTTTCACTCTTCACTCCCTCCTGGATGCATCTTGCACATGTTCATCCTAACCAAATTGTTCCTGCCATCTATCAGATGTCGGCTGCAGCAGTGTCCGGTCAGCAGAGCAGCGCAGAAAATGGTTTTTGCGTCTCACAATATCTGCTCTGTATAGACTGAATCCAAACTCTGCCACAGGGGAGAGATCCCTTTGCTATTGACCCCTTTCCAGAGTAGCCCAAAGCCTGCCCGCTAAGGCACTTGTGTGGAGTCTAGAGAGCAAAGTTCAAGTCACTGCCCTAAATCAAGTGTGAATCAGACCCCAGGTTCATTTCCCAGGGTTTCCTGGGCTTTCAGTGTCCTAAATGCTAAGTTGCAGCTGTTCTGCAGGGCAAAAGAGGCTCAATTGCTCTGCTCTATACCAGAAATGTAACACTGGACAGGAAACATATCTCCTGGCTTAACCTGTGCGTAATTCCCAGTGATGGGTTTGAGCTTTAGCAAAAAGTTTGTCAGAAATTCCTGTCCACCTCTGGTCTTCAGCGGTTACTTCTTTTAAAGGTGAGGCAGTCACATCACTCGGTCACTAAAAGGGTCAGGCTCTGCTTTACTTAGCAGACGGCCTGCGGACCTTTTGGCACCCAAGTGTGAGTCTCTTCCAGCCTGCTGTGCTCCCTGAAAAACTACTGGAGAAAAACTCCATCCGCTCAGCGCTCTTGTTGACTTAGTCTTAAGGCTAAAATGAGGATATCTTACACAGGTAGGCATTGCTTTTTTTCCAGGGACTACAGATAGAAAAGGATGCGGCCCCAAGTGGCTTTAGAGCCAAGTTAAGGCACGACATATTTCTGGCGAGTTGTTTCAATGTAATTTCTTTTTTCAGATTCAGGACGGGAGAAAACATCCTCAGAGATATCAGCAAAGGGTATGTGACATCCACACAAGGAGTTGATAACCCGGAATAGTGATGTCTGGTTTAATAAAATCAGTGCTTTCCTCGACGCCACCTTGAGAAATGCAAGTGGCTACTTAAACACAATCATTGCAAATGCATGAGAACCTCCTCTTTTTTATACCCAGGTGGTTGGTAGTTTCTATAGTGCATATAGAGGTGCTCTCTGTGGACTATTAAAGCACAATAAGGTTACTGCCCATTAAAAAAAAGTGCAGTTAATTGCCCCCAGGAAAGGGTCTACACATGCACTGGCTAGGGAGAAAATTTGCTCCCAATGGTGCAGTTGAGAGCAGGGTGTTCCTGTCCCCTGCCCTGCTCTGCCCAGCTGCAGCAGCTCGTCGGAGCTCCAGGCACCCTGAGGCTGGCACGGGGCTGGTTCCAGTACCCATATTCAGGGGGTAGAGAGGGCGAAGGGAAGAGCTGTCCCGGCAGCCGGGATTTCTGTGTCCTAGTGACATGGGGATCAGACCCTCATGATACAAGTTAGATACGGGGCAGTTCACAAAGCTGAACTTCCCCCGGGACTAAGGAATCTGTGAAGAAACCCGATATACTGCACCTCTCCAGACAAAACCAGTAGCCTGCTTCCCCACACTGTGCCGTGTCACCAGAACCGCACCAGTGTTACCTGCTCCCAGAGCCTGATGGGAAAGATTTCAGTTGTGAATACTGTATCAGCCGTTCAGGTGAAGCGAGTTCCTGAGGGGTCGATGCACAGCAGCTGGTATCAGTCCCCAGGAAGCGTCCATGTGGTGCTGCTGGCGGTTATTATTATTGGAGTTCACTTCAGTTTCTTTAAGGCAAAGACACCACAAAACATGGAGAGGGAGGAGCAGCAAAGGGAGAAACGCCTGGGACTGACTTGCTGGGCTTGTGCTGGAGCAACGACAGGCCAACACGTGGTCAGTACTCGGAGGCCTGGCAGCCTTTAGCCGTGTGCGAGGATGGCAAGTAGCTGCTTCGCTGGTCTGGAGCTAACAGAGGGATAGAGCCGTCACAGCCGGCTAAGCCAGGCTGCTCGTAGACAGCACAGGAAAGGCAGCACCCTAGGGAAGGACGCTGCGGGAGGAAGCGATGCCCTTGTCCACGGTCAGGATGTTGCTGAGGACTGGAGGGGCTCATGTCATCTGCTTCCCCCTCTATGGCTGTCTGTGGTCACAGCGTCCCTTGGTGTCTGGTTGACAAACTCCGGGGGTGTCGTGGTGGGGGCAGATAATAATGAGCTGAGCTGTATTTTGTACTCTGGGCATGAATGCCTCGTGCTTCCCGAGGCTGGTGGGGCACGGTGACCATCCGCAGGCAGCAGTGGTGGTGTCGGCAACGGGGTCGTGGTGGGTCCGGACAGGGGTGGGCAGGTGGGGGCAGTGCCCAGCTGGAGCCCCACGGGGCCCTTGCTGCAGAGCTGTAGGAAGGAGGGGCTGGGAAAAGCAAGGAGAAAGGAGCTCACGCCTGAGGCCATAGCTTGTTGGGGCCCTTCGTCCCCTCGCTGGTCTGCCCATGTCCTTGTTCCCACAGCCCCTGCTCTAGCTGCTGGACCCCACTTCCCTCCCCGAGCTGGACGCAGAACCCAGGAGTCCTGGGGGTTGCCCCGTGTCTGTCCCAGGCAGCTGTCCTCTGTCCTACAGGAGGTGGAAATGTGCTGAGGTCACAGAGGCCGCGGCAGGACGGGCCCGCTGCGACCACTCTGCTTTACTGAATCACCTGTCATGCTTTTCTGCACTTCTTCCCTGAGGAGAGAAAAGGGGTGCTTCTGTCTGGTGCAGGGACCCTAGGACTGGGGTGGGGGCTGTTTCCCTGTTCTCGGGAGCAGACAGCACAGCCCAGGGCTGCAAAGCATCTGGGATGCTGGGGGACTCCGGTTCAGCTTGAACCAGGAAGGGAACTGGGACAGGCATTGCATAAGCCAGTTGGACCCAACTCAGTGAAGTCTGACACTATTTTCAACCAGGTTTATCTGACATCAGTTTCAGGCATTTTGAAATGGGTTTACGTGCACTGGACCTATCTTCTGTTACAGGTTTCAACCAGTGTCCAATCACTTAAGCCGGTTTATGTGTAATGTCTGTCCCTAGCCTTAATGTGCGACTGCTCCAAGCTCTTCCTAACATCGCCCCGGCTCGACATTCCTCAGCTCTTTGTGTAGCCAAAGGGCCACGTGCAACAACACGCTTAGCACATGCTATACTTACATCACAGTAAGCATTACCACATGTGCTGAGCAATGACATGATCATGCTAACTATGTTTTCCCACCCACACGCTCCACGAGTTGCTCTGGCGAGCCAGGTTTCTTCTGCTGGCAGCCAGCCAAGGGAGGCATGGGGAGCCAAGCCCCGGAGAGGAGGTTGTCTCTGCTCCTGGATCCCACCAGTGGCAGACCAAGGCTCCCAGGCAGTGCCAGGGCTGGGACCCACAGTCGGCAACCATGACCGGACAGCAATGATAGCATTTCTCTTCCAAACAGACTAGATGGGGGCTCGTTCAACTGTGCAAGCTTTAGAGCATAAACCAGAGTGAAAGAGCTGGTGCCGAGAGATTTCCTGTCTGCGGATGATACGGCCTTGCTTGCCCGCTCTGAATCTGGCACCTCACGCTTGTGTCTTTGTCGGTCCGGGTCCCCTGGGAGGCAGGGCAGTGCCGTCAACTCCTTCTCCAGGTGGGAAGTGCAGGATGTGGAGCCTGGGCAAGTAGCCAGGGGGTCAAAAAGCAAGCTGGAGACAGAGCGGTGCCTGGGCCCAGGGCGCCCAAGTCTTCAGAAAGAGCCTCGCACCCTGACCATCCTGCTCAGGCCTGGCCGGCTCTTTATGTATTCCCCTCCAGCCCACCCCTCTCCCCCCGCCACCACTCCCCCTCCCACTGGGGGCTCCTGGGGCCTTCTGGTCTCCAGCACTGTCTTTCGGAAAAGATCCTGAGGATCCAGAGGAGGAAAGAATTGATCACCTTCTGCCTGTCTGAACTGTCACTTTGTCTGCACAGGGACGACCACGATGGATCAGCACCTGGGATGATGGAAACCTTTCTTGGGAACTTCCCTGTAGACTCCCCTTCGTCTTGGGAATGGGGAAAATATTAGGAAGCAGCACAGACTGCAGCAAGGATGAGACCCCCACAGTGCAAGGCAGTTTCTCAAAGTGGGATCTTTATTGGACTCCAACAAGACGGACACAAAGATACGCCAGGAAAATGCAATGCTCGGGATGGAGACAGAAAACACCAGCTCTGTGGCTGTGGAAGCACGTGACACTGCAAACGCCCTGGAGATGCACAAGTCCCAGGGACAGCTACAGGGCAGACTGGAAACTCCCCATGGGCTCCAGAGGGGCTTTGGGGGCTTCTTCTCCACCCCCAGAAGTAGAAAGATCCAGGTACCCACACCCCTCAGGAGCCCACAGCTCCCGGTCCCCGGGCCTGAGCCCTCAGCCCTGCTGCTCTCTCCCCTCCCCAGCCCCTGAAACCAAGCCCCACCAGAGGCAGACCAACCCTGGAGCACACACACCTCTTTATGAGGCTCTGCCACCCCCAGGAGATTGGCCTTGACCATCTTCACCCAAATCCTACCACGCAGGCTGCGCATTGCTGCTGGAGTCCCTGGCAGCGACGGTGCCCAGCTGGAGTGCCAGGTGGTCCCAGCTCCGCCCCTCTCCTCCAGCTCCTGGCCGGGCAGCCGGTGCATGAGGGTTTACCAGTCTGCATTTTCACTCTGCATGTCCTTTATGACCAGACCAGGCTTCACTCCTTTCACAGCCTCCAGCTCTTGCTTTGTTTCTGCATTTAGTATGTAAAGGTCCAACCTTTGGGGGAAAAGGAGCAGAAAAAAAGAAAAAAAAGAAAACAGCATGAATTCTCTGTGGGTATCGCCACGGAGATGCCATGGACCCCGGGACACTGCACACCACGGGGGTCTGTGCTGGGACAGGCCTTATCTGGCAGCAGCTCCTCAGCCCCGAGCACGGAGCAGGTCCCCCTGTGACAGCCCTGCGCAGAGAGAACAAAAGTGCGGCCCTTGCTAATCAGAGCCCCCACCCGGCGCCTGCTGGAGCCCGCAGCGTCTCTCATTCCCACCCCTGCCTGCTGCTCCCACCGCCACCACTTCCCCACACAGCCTGCTCTGCTGCTTTCTCGGGGGCTGCTCCGTGTGCAGAGGGAGGGAGATGCAGTCTCACTAATCATCTCTGCATGGAAGCAATAGCATCTAAGCTCTCCTGGCCGTGTCCTACAGCACCTCCTCGCAGGCTGCAGCAGCACCTGCCCCTACGGCCTGTTCCCAGCAGCTGTTGTGCTCCTGCAGCCTTGGGCACAAACTGCCTCTGGATTGCAGCTGGGGAGGTGAGGATCCATCCCAGCTGCAAGCACGGCAGTGGCATCGCCTGATCTTCGTGTCTGCTGCACAGCCAGGTTGGGAGGAGGAGGCTGGGACGGCTGGTCACAAACAGAAGAAAGCAAGCAAGAGCCAGGGCGCTGGGTTGTCGTCTACGGCTGCTCTAAGGAGAGGGTCTCGGCAGTGTCACACCCGCCACGGGAGGCGTCCCTGTTCCCCACCATGCAGGAATGCTTCAGATTCGTGGAATGACTGCATTGATTCCGGTCCCAAATGAGGTTGCTTTCCCCGTGCATCCTGGGAAAGAAGTCCCTTGTCTTGGATTCAAAGACAGAGCCCTATTTGAAATTCATCAACGGACGCCCAAACCTGCACGTACATGTGGGCGACCCCTGGGGCTGACAGATGTCCAGTAGCCACCGCGGGGGGGGAAGTCCCATGAGGGTCAATGACCCCTGAATTGGGCAAACCTGAAAACTGGGGAGTCACCAAAGTCTGCCAAGGACAGATAAAAAGCAGTGAAAAGTGACCCTCAGTGGCGCCCTCTTGATCTCCAACTTGACCAGCACCTGACCGTCCAGCCAGAAGGACCAGCTGGCGACTCCGTTCTGGAGGATAACACCACGCTGGAAGAAGCCTCGACTGGCCATCGACGGCAGACTCCACCCTCTTAGTTGACAACTAAATCCAGACCCTCCTTGGGTTTGCCCACCCCCTTGGGCGACTCTAAATCCTAGTCCACCCCCTTGGGTGACTATTGCCCACCCACCTGTGGGATACGTATACCCGACTCTTGTAGCTCACTACTCTGTGTGTGTGTGTGTGTGTGTGTGTGTGTGGACCAGCCCCAAGGTTTATGATTTGACTTCATCACAGTGTTTCAATCCGCCTAATAAACCAGAATTTTAAGGATCCCAAGTTGGACATTTGTAGCCAACGTTATTTGGTGGAGAACGCAGGCATTATTGTAGGATTATTAGTGGTTTGGTAATTGGGGAGACCGTGTCTCCAGATAGAACCCACGTCCACGGAGGTGGATGGGCAATAGTCACCCAAGAGGTGGACTAGGATTTAGACTCGCCCAAGGGGGTGGGCAGACCCAAGGAGGGTCTGGATTTAGTTGTCACCCAAGGGGGTGGACATATCCCAAGGAAGGGATTTGGCTGTAGAACTGCAGGCGCAGAGGCAGAGTTGGGAGCACAAGGGCTCAAGGAACCTGACAGGCTTGAGGCATGTTGAGGAAAATGTCTTTGTTTAGGAAAAAACCCCTAAGGTTGGAGCAGGAGGCCAAGAAGATAAGTGGGTACGGAGGGAGGAAATGTCCCCTCTCCATAGGGAGATTCTGAAGGGTGGACCCAGCCCACGGAGGGAGGATGTGTGCATCCCAGGCTTTTCCACAGGGGACATTGAAGCCCAATTTGAAAGATTTTGCCTTTGTGAAAAACCCCCAGTTCAAAGGCAACACAGTGCCTTGGTCTGGCTGCTATGGCATGCTGTAAAAACAGCAGTTGAGGAAAAAGCTCAGCAAGCCTCTGAAATTGAGGAAAAGGAGGAGCAAACCCAAATTCTAAAAGATAGATGTGTCCAATTGGAAACCAGGAACCAGACTCTAAAGGGGTTGTCTCAGAACTTGGAAAATGAAAATGAGCAATTGAGAAAAATAAATCAAGACAACGTCTGACAATTGGAATTACTGGACCAAGAAAAGGCTAGCCAAGAAGCCTTGCAAAAATTGGTAAAGACAATGGCTAAAGACCAAGCCGAGAAGGGAGCCAAGGCCAACCATGGCCCCTGTCTAAATACCATTAACCGTTTGAAAAAGGAACTCCAGGAGCGCAGCCTGCAAGTAGCAGCTGTCATCTGGGGAGACCAAGCCAGGGACCCAGACATCCCCTTCAATCCGGGAGAGATTTGGGGTGGGGAGATGTGGGGAGACCCAGAGGATGCAGGGGAGCCCTCTCCTGAAGACCCTAGGTCAGATCAAGAAAGGACCCTGGAGCCTGAGCTGAGGGCAATCACGCGGACCTCAGTCACTCGGGATACTCAGGGAAAACCCACAGAAACCACACAGGTAACGGTCCCCCTCAGTGGAGCTGATCTAGCAGCCCCAGGCAAGACCCTGGGATCTGCTAACATTAGGAATTTGGGACAGTGGTTGCAGAAATCCCTGAATGTAGTGGAGTGTGAAACCCTGAGTGTCCAGGAATGGCATCGCCTACTAAGGGCTTGCGCCACCCCAGAGATTCAGGCAGCTATGGATCAGGAGGACAGCTTTGGGGGAGACAATATTCTCCGGAGCATAGTGGGTTTGGGGATCAGTTTGGGAAGAAAGACATTTAAGGGACAGTTTGGGGCTAGCCACCAGACACCTGGGGAACCTGTTAGGGACTATGTGATCCGGTGTGTTATGTTGGGATTGCTGTCAGGGATGGTTCTGCCCCTAGACAAGGAGAACAAACGGACATCGGACATAAGAAGTAAAGATTACCCTCCTGGGTTTTGGAAGGAGGTACAGGAAGGCATGCATCAGCCCATAATTGAACTGATGGGGCTGCTCCGAGAGACCGGGAGATATGTGCTGGGAGAAGTCCTAGCCCGGGCTCAGGATGCAGAGAGGTTAATTGGACATCAAGGGGGGGCAATTGCAGCCACCCAGTTCAGATAAAAGCTTAATGATGCACCGAATTATATGGTTACCTATTCTAATGGAAGTGCATACCCCAAAACTGATAGGGGAGTTGGGGGTCCAAATTATTGCCCCACACTGGGATAACCCAAGGGTATCAAAGGAAAGAGAGGGGGAAAACGGGATTCGGTCAGCAGTGTGGAAGTTTTTAATGCAGCATGAGGAACCAAAAGGGAAATGGCATGGAAAGCCTCTAGCCCAGCCGCTTATCAGAACGGCAGAGCTGACTGGGGAGGAAATGGGACCTGAAGCAGGAAAATGGGTACATGTGTCCCAGCTGAAACTGTTTAAGGGAGCAGAATAGATCTAACCCTGAATCTAGCCTTGTTAACAGGATTCCTGGTGTCATGAGGAGAGCATCCCAGTGACCCAGCTTGGAAAAAAAAAAAAAAAAAAAGAAGTGAGCCACCAACCACCTGACCCTCGAGGAACAGGGTAACCAATCTCTTAATCCTGCCGGCCACCCTTCTTGGCTAGCAGGAAGAAATGGCTCTGAGCCGTTGGAAAATACGCATCGGAAAGGCTGATCAGTGCCCACCTCAATGTTGAGGCAGGAAAAGGCCAGAAAAATCCTCAACTTAGGATGGCCACCGTCCTGTAGGTAACTGTTCCACTTTTTCACTATAAAAGAAAAGCACCTCAAGAATGGAAACTGCTGTGTGCACTGCCACTGCACATGTCAGCATTGCACTTGGTAAATGAGAATAATCAGCCATGCGAGGAGTTTTCCTTGGCAGGTTTGTGTGCGTTTGGTTTCTTTTGCAGAAGCCACAGTGTAGTCAAAGGTGACCGACAAACCATGAGGCCTCACTACCATCAGCAGCATCTTCCTCATCACAGCCATGGCAAAAATTGTCTTGTCTGTTTGTGGGTCTTGTTATATGTTTTATGTTTGGTTGGTTGGTTTGTTTTAAGTTGTGACAGTTTAAATACATATGATATCATAAAGATATAATAAGAGTCATTGGTAATACCCTCTCTAAAGACTGAGCCTGTCTGTGGATCCCAGACCAGAACACTTCCGTCCGCTTGGCCTGGAAAGTTGTTCTGATATTTGAAACAAGGGCAGCAATTCTCAAAAGGTTTTAGATTCCACTTGGTTAGCAAAAGGATATTTATTAAAGGTCATGTGTACTCTGTTTTTTGGGTTTTGTTTTGTTTTGTTTTCTCTGTACTTAAGGATTTAAATGCTATTTAGAAGATCAGTATAACAAGATGTGTGTAAAAAAACTGCATTCAAAGTCACGTTTTAATAAGCAAAGAGACAACGATACCATTGTAACTGTGCAAATCAACCTCGTTATGCTATTTTCTCTCTTCCACCCCCCAAGACTTTTCTCTTTCAATATCTTTAACTGCCTACGTTTTGTTTTAACATCAAACCAGCTGAAGATGACACACCTCCTGTCTATATACCTGAACAATGGTGTTCAAACAATATAGTGACATCACCCTCGTGTAAGGCCGATGTCAAGAGGGGGAATAATGTAGCAGAAAGCCCCCTTTTCCTCTTGCCTGCAGTTGCTCTCCCCTCTTTGGATATGTTTCTCTTCCTCTACCTTTTCTTCCTTCCTCTCTCTTTCAGTTTAAGATAAGGAATTGTGTTTTAAAGTTTGTATGTGTGCATTTTGTATCTCCCCTTATATTTTGGTATTTTTATCTATTTGTGTGCCATGGCATTTGTAGCTTATATTTTATACTCCTCACCTTTTAACCTAATGTGTTTAATTTCAGAAGTAAGTTATACACTGTAACAATGTTAACAAGGGCAGGAGTCAAACTGCCGCTTCCCTGTATCAGGCGGGCCCCTGAAAGAGCGAGTGAATCAGTGATTGAACGCATAACACAGTAGCAGGCAGCTATTAACACCAAGGGAAACCACAGATCAACCAAGGGAAGAAATCAATAGGAGACAATGTAGCAACCGGAAATTCTCTAAACCTCACTGATAAAGGGCTAGAAGCCCTGGTCTGAGTTAATCAAGGCCGGGGACCAACTTTGGGCTGAATATCTCCACATCAACCACTCCCAGAGCCCTATTCAAATTTATCAACGGATGTCCAAACCTGCACGTACATGCGGACGACCACTAGGGCTGACAGATGCCATACAGCAGCCACCGAGGGGGAAGTCCCACGAGGGTCAACGACCCCTGGATTGGGCAAACCTGAAAACTGGGGAGTCACCAAAGTCTGCCAAGGACAGATAAAAAGCAGTGAAAAATGACCTCAGTGGCGCCCTCTTGATCTCCAACTTGACCAGCACCCGACGTGTCCAGCCAGAATGACCAGCCGGCGACCCCTTTCTGGAGGATAACACCACGCTGAAAGAAGCCTCGACTGGCCGTCGACGGCAGACTCCAGCGCCTGTGGGATAGGTATACCTGACTCTTGTAGCTCGCTACAGTGTGTGTGCATGTGTGTGTGTTCGGGGAGCAGCCCCAAGGTTTATGATTTGACTTCATTACAGCGTTTCAATCCGCCGAATAAACCAGAATTTTAAGGATTCCGAGCTGGACATTTGTAGCCAACAACAGATGGTATCGCACAGCTCCCAGGGGGCCCGTATTGCATCAGTTCTGATACAGACAAGTCAGCCCAGCAGGAAGGACTTCGGAGGAACCATTCATTCCCAGATCTGTCACTTGAGCATTTACAGTTTCAAAACCCCAGTCATTCAAAAAGCTGATACGATGTGTCCTTGAAGGGACCATTTATAACACCATGGGGCTAAAAGCCTCTGCAATATTCTTGTTGGAAAAGAAGTACAGAGGAAGGTGGGAGAAGTGGAGCTGTAGAGTCTGGAGAAGAGAAGACGGAGGGGAGATTTGATAACAGTCTTCACCTCCATCGGGGGTGTCCAAGTGGCAGCTGAACAGGCCACAAGCAGCACAGGAAGGGTTCAGATGTGACCCCTGGTCCTCGTTGTCCTGGCTCTGGGACCCAGGGAGTGACTGCCCCCACCACTCACCCCTTGCCAAATGCATCGGGGCTCAGAAGCAGGCAGAAGGTGCAGCCAGAGGCAATCAGGGGGCAATGACTTGGGAGCAGGTTGGGCTTAGACTCCAGGGAGCTCCTCTCCCCGGCAGTAATATCCTGGAGGCTGCCCGGGTAACTGCATTTTGGCAGGATAAAGCCTGAAGCAGCCTGGCTGTGCTGCTGCCGGGGAGAGGAGCTCCCTGGAGCGGAAGAGCTACCTGAGGGACCTGGGACCAGAGCACAGCAGTGAGAGCCCAGAGTGGAGGCTGCTCCCAGAGCTTGGGCTCTTCTGAGTAGGGGAAAAGGCTTTCTTCTGGAAGGGGTAGTGTGCTTTCCCTTGTTTAATACTTGTTTGCGCAAAAGGGAAAGTGTGTGTTGTAGGCAGAGGTCTTACAATGTGGTTGATGGTTTGGGTTGTGACTTTGAGGCATGGTCTTTGGAAGTCCCCTTACTGCCCTAGAGCATGTGGTCACCTCCAGTCCCGTTGGAGGGCTGGCTCAAGGCACAGTGAGTGCAGAGCCTGGAGCAGGGCTGAGCATGGGGCCTCAGAGCCCAGAATGGCGCAGAGGAGCCTGGCACCCAAGAGGGCTGGCAGGCAGGGCGCAGGGACCTGGGGCAAGACTAGAGCTGGTGCCTTGAAGTCAGGTCCAGTGCAGTGGGCCCAGGCTAGAAGGTGAGGTGGAGGATGAGAAGGCTGAAGCCCCAAGAGAGAATGACAGTACAGTGACACCTGTGAGGCATGGGACATGGTGTATGGATGGACAGAGCCACATAATTAGCCTATTTAAGGGCTGGAGTAGACACCCAACAGGTGCCTGATTGAGGCGGCCATTTTCAAACAAAGGTCAGCCAGGCAGAGACAGTAGTTGCTGCTTGCAGCAAGGGAGCAGCACCATCCAGCTCCCTGGCGCTGTGCACCATCCAGGAGGTAAAGGCAGGACTGAGGGGATGGCTGGAAGACTCCTGGTCCTGGACATGACCTGAAACTGTACCCTGCCTGGGAAGGAAGGCCTGGTGGGATTGCTGGTGGTGCAGGAACTGCATTCAAATACTAGGACTGCTCACCTCCTTGGTGAAAGGCAGGTAGGAGCACTTTAATAACTCCAGCCCCCACAGCCAGGTGGGCAGCCCTGTAGTGGGACCCAAGAAGGCAAACCCATAGGAGAGGGGGTGAGCAGCTTGGACTTGACCTAAGGTACTCTCGACTGGTCCATATCGGGGCCAGGACCAGGATGGTTGAAAGGCCAGGGACCCATCGTAAGGGATGCCCAGAGCTGGGGAGCTGGGGCTCTGAGTGGCCTTGGAGATGAGGCCCGGGCTTGTGTGGACAAAGGTCCCAGGGGGCCACACCCAAGAGGGAGAAGGGGTCGGAGAGCTTGGCTACCTGGTGAAGGCAGAGTAGACTGCCTGATTAGGAGGGATTTAGTTGGGATCCAGACTAGAGTGTTATGGGGCCCAGTGTGGGGCTGGCGACATTAAGAACTCATGATGCCAGCTGTGAGGCAAGAGCCATGGTGTAGGGATGGTATGGAGCCATGTATAGCACCCCCTGGCACCGGGGCATGTAACAGGCACCCTCCTACATTTACCACCAGTTCATTGTTACAGCAAAGTCGTGGACGGTGAGACTGGGCAGACTGCCCTACATAGACAGGCAGGGAGGCTGACTCAAGATTTGGCCCCAGGCTTGTCACCTGTCACATAGCCCCTAAAGTTCAAAGGTGTCCTGGGGCACAGGCAGGCGAGAGCGCCCACACAGCTCAAGAGCTGGGTCAAGACCAGCAGCGTTTGGGGGTACCTGCTCGGTAGAGGATATCATAAGGTTTGCTTTAGGACTTTCAAGACAGTCTCTCTTTCAATCTAATAATTACATCAAGGTGTGGCAGGCGAGACCGAAGGGAAGACACCCTAGAGGCAGAGATGGACACAGGCTGTGGAGCCACTAGGGGCGTCATGGCGGTCCCGAGACTCCAACTTGCTACATAAGCCCTGTGACACACTGCCACACCCCACTGTTAGGGCCTCAGCCTCCGCTCCAGATAACACACTCCTTGCTTCTCTTCCGCTCTGCAGGACCAAGGAGGACATTGACCCCCACGCTCGGGCGACTGTACACTCAGGTTTGGTCGGGTTGGTGAGAGAGGAAGGAAAGGCCCAGACTGGTACCACCCTGCTCACATGTACTCAGCCCAGCTCCTCAAGAACAGTGCAGCCTCCCCGTGCACAGGATAGAGTCCAGCCATGAACCTCTGCTCTGTCCCATCCTGCCCCGCTACGCAATCACAGCCCCTGTGAGCCACAGGCTCGGGGTCTGTGTGTGTGCTGACATGTATATTCATGCAGGAAGGGAGGTTAGAGTGTGTGTGTGTGTCTGTGTGTCTGTTTGCGTGTGTGTGTGTGTGTGTGTGTGTGTGCGCATGTGTGTGCGAGCATGCACACACATGCATAGTGCACTCCATTCTGGATTTCCTTAACTGCGTCCTGGACTTGACTACAAATAGCATGGTCACCACACCCAAGAGAGTCACAGAAGCACAGACCGAGGTGTGTGCGCTCAGCCGACCTAGTCCGCTCTCCCAAACACTAGGACCAAGACACCTCGCCGTGTTGGACATTTCCACAGAGACCTAGTGAGTGCCCGGAGGAAGCAGCATGCTCCTTACCGCAGTGTCTGCACCTTGCACCTGGGATGTCTCAGTCCCTCGCACAGCACCCGCACGCCGCCAGCCCCCAGATCACGGTTATCACTCAGGTCCAGCTCCGTCAGGCTGGGGCTGGTGCTGAGAGCAGCGGCAAGATCCCCACAGCAGGCATCTGAGACGGCAACCCCCCAACCTGGAGGAGAGAGAAGAACAGAGCGGAGAGATCCGGGTGTGGACGGGGCTGGCACAGCTGCTCTGACAGGTAGCTCCTCCCACCAGCCCCCTCCCTGACCAATCAGCATGGAAAAGGGGACAGAAGTCCCGCCTCCTGCCCTGCCCCACGATCTACCCCTTAGCCAGGGAAAAAAAGCACTTACTGCTCAGCCCCAATGTCTGTGCAGCACCTGTGGCCAATCAGCACTGAGAAGGGCTCAGCCCCAACCCTCCACTTCCAGCCAATGGGAAAAGAGGGGCTGGCAGGACCCAGAGAGCATAGCACAGGGGCTGCTCCCAGCTGGGCCCAGCCTCTACATGGAGGGGGATGGAGGATGGCCGTAGACCTCCAGGCTGTCCCACCATGCCCTGCTCCACCATCAGGGCTCCTGGGAGCAACGGGGTTGGGGCTGTGTGTGCGTGTATGTGAGTCCATGTGGGGAGAGTGGTGCAGAGGCACAGGTGTGTGTGTCTATGTGTGAGAAAGTAGGCGTGGGGGTGGCATGTGTAAGTGTGTGCACATGGTTCCCCCCATCCCATATTTCCTTACCACAATCCTGGATTTTGGTAAAAATAGTATGGTCACCCGACCCAACGGAGTCCCAGAAGCACAGACCGAGGTATCTACGCTCAGCCAACCAAGTCCACTGTCCCAAACACTAGGACCAAGACACCTCGCCGTGTTGAACATTTCCACAGAGACCTAGTGAGTGCCCGGAGGAAGCTGCTGCTCCTTACCGCAGTGTCTGCACCTTGCACCTGGGGTGTCTCAGTCCCTCGCACAGCACCCGCACGCCGCCAGCCCCCAGATCACCGTTATAACTCAGGTCCAGCTCCGTCAGGCTGGGGCTGGTGCTGAGAGCAGCGGCGAGATCCCCACAGCAAGCAGCTGTGAGACGGCAACGCCGGAACCTGGAGGAGAGAGAAGCAGAGAGATCAGCGCATGAACAAGGCCGTCACAGATGCTGTGACAGGCAGCGCCCCCCACCGACCTCTCCTGAAGCACAGTCACACGACGGACGAGGCAGAAAGGTCCCGGTTTCAGGCCTTGCCCAATGACAAACCAAGGCAGACCCGCAGGAGGTTGGGGAAAATCAAGCCCTGGAGAGGATGCACTACGTGAGCCTGGTGGCACGGCCTGCTCCACAGCCGCCGCCGCTGGTTTAAATCAAGGATGTTATTGGCAGGATCTTGGTTTTCTCGGTTAAAAAAAAATCCAAACTTTCTGATAAAAATCCCAAATTCTCTGATTAAAACCCCCAGAATCCATGCATTTCCAGGATTAAAATGAAACGTCACTATGCATACAGGTATCAGTGGAAAACAGTCTTTAATTGATACAGTTACAACTCTAAACCTGTTTGGAAACCGCCCAGTGCTGCCATTATCATCATCAAATACATTCTCAATCCCCAGAGAGTTTGGTGTTTGATTTTGGTTTTTTATCCTAGAAAATCAGAGCTGCCTGCCCCCTTCACTGCCCAGGGTGCGGGTTCAGCTGCGGCTGTCCCTCCTCTCCCCGCTGGTTTGTGGTGCTGAGCAGCCCTGCTCTGCCGGTGCCCTCATTCCCCCGCAGCCCCCGCCGCCCCCATGCGCTCCTGCCCCGCAGCAGTTCCCACCACAGGCGGAGGGGAACAAATGGGTTGGGGAGGCCGAGTGCGCGCTGCGCCCCCCAGCCCTGTAGGTAAGTCTGTGGGGGAAGGGGCGGGGGAGGGGAAAGGGCCATGGGGGCAGATCAAGGCCTGCAGGGTGAGGAGGCACGGGGGGGTGGGGGGGGTGGAGGCAAAGGGGTTTGTGTATATATGTGTGTTTATGTGTGTGTGCGGAGGTGCAGGGTGTGGTGTGTGTTGGAGAGAGGAGGCACAGCGGGGTGTGTATATGTATGTGTGTCTGTGAGATTGTGTATCTGTGTGTGGAGGCACAGGGCTGTGTGCATGTGTGTGTGTTTGTGTGACAGAAGAGGCACTATGGTTTGTTGTGTGTGTATGTGTGTGCAAGATGAGGCACCGAGGTGTGTCTGTGAGAGAGGAGGCACCGGGCTGCATGCACATGTATGTAAGGAGGCACAGGGTGTGCGTGTATGTGTGTGTGTGAGTATGTGTGCAAGAAGGCTCTGTGTGTGTGTGTGTGTGTGTGTGAGAGAGGAGGCACGGGGGGTGTTGTCATGTGTGAGGAGGCACATGGGGGTGCATATGTGACTATGAGTAGGCACAGTACGGGTGTTCATGTATGTTTGTGTGTGTGTGAAGAGGCACAGAAGTGTGTGTGTGTGAACATGAGATGCAGCACTGGGGTGTGTCTGTGTGTGTGAGGGAGGAGGCATTGGGCTGTGTGCATGTGTATCTGAGGAGGCACAGGGTGTGTGTGTGTTTCTGAGGCACAGGTGACTGTGTGTGTATGTGTGTGTGAGGATGCAGATGACTGTGTGTGGGTTGTAAGGAAGCACACAAGTGTGTATGTTTGTGAGTGTAAGCAAGCACAGGAGGTGTGAGTGCATGTATTTGTATGTGTATGAAGAGACACAGAGGGGTGTATGCGTGTGTGTGTGTGACAGAAAGACCGGGAGGGTTGTGTGACGAGGCACAGGGTTGCGTCTGTGTGTCTGTATGTTTGTGTTTGTGTGAAAGGAGGCACACGAGAGATGTGAGGAGGCACATGGCTCTGTGTGTGTGAGTGTGAGGAGGCACAGGGTGTGTGTGCATGCATGTATGTGTGTTTATGAAAAGGAGGGTGTGTGGATGTGTGAGAGAGAGAGAGAGGAGGCAAGCAGGTTTCAGTGAGTGTGAGAGAAGGATGGGGGAGGCACTGGGGAGTGTGTGTGTGTGTGTGTGGGGGGGGTAGGCACGGGTATGTGTGTGAGTATGAGCAGGCAGAGGTCAGTGTGCGTGTATGTATGTGTGAGTGCATGAAGAGGCACAGATGTGTCTCTGTGTGTGCATGTGAGTGTGAGACAGAGCACTTGGGTGTGTCTGTGTGTGTGAGGACTCACACATGTGGGCTGTGTGCACGCTTATTCAAGGAGGCACACGGTGTTTGTGCAGGGGTGTGTGTGAGGAGGCACAGGTGAGTGTGTGTGCTTGTGTGTGAGGATGTACATGCATGTGTATGAGGGAGGAGGCACACAAGTGTGTGTGCATGTGAGTGTGAGCAGACATGGGTTTGTGCATGCATGTATGTGTATGTGCATTAATAGGCACAGAGGTGTGTGAGTGTGTTTGTGCATATGTGAAGAGGAGCAGGGGGGTTGTGTGTGTGAGGAGGCACAGGGCACAGTGTTTATTCGTGTGTGTGTGAAGCACAGGGGCAGTGCGCACCCATGTGCGTGCATGTGTGCGTGGAGAGGGTGTGCATGCATGCACAGACGCACACGCGCATAGTGCACCCCATCCTGGACTTCCTTAGTGCATCCTGCATTTCGCTAAAACTTCTGTGGTCGCCGCAAACAGCAGAGTGCCAGAAGCACAGACTGAGGTGTGTGCGCTCCGCCGACCTAGTCCGCTCTCCCAAGCACTAGGACCAAGACACCTCGCCGTGTTGGACATTTCCACAGAGATCTAGTGAGTGCCCGGAGGAAGCGGCTGCTCCTTACCGCAGTGTCTGCACCTTGCACCTGGGATGTCTCAGTCCCTCGCACAGCACCCGCACGCCGCCAGCCCCCAGATCACGGTTATCACTCAGGTCCAGCTCCGTCAGGCTGGGGCTGGTGCTGAGAGCAGCGGCAAGATCCCCACAGCAGGCATCTGAGACGGCAACCCCCCAACCTGGAGGAGAGAGAAGAACAGAGCGGAGAGATCCGGGTGTGGACGGGGCTGGCACAGCTGCTCTGACAGGTAGCTCCTCCCACCAGCCCCCTCCCTGACCAATCAGCATGGAAAAGGGGACAGAAGTCCCGCCTCCTGCCCTGCCCCACGATCTACCCCTTAGCCAGGGAAAAAAAGCACTTACTGCTCAGCCCCAATGTCTGTGCAGCACCTGTGGCCAATCAGCACTGAGAAGGGCTCAGCCCCAACCCTCCACTTCCAGCCAATGGGAAAAGAGGGGCTGGCAGGACCCAGAGAGCATAGCACAGGGGCTGCTCCCAGCTGGGCCCAGCCTCTACATGGAGGGGGATGGAGGATGGCCGTAGACCTCCAGGCTGTCCCACCATGCCCTGCTCCACCATCAGGGCTCCTGGGAGCAACGGGGTTGGGGCTGTGTGTGCGTGTATGTGAGTCCATGTGGGGAGAGTGGTGCAGAGGCACAGGTGTGTGTGTCTATGTGTGAGAAAGTAGGCGTGGGGGTGGCATGTGTAAGTGTGTGCACATGGTTCCCCCCATCCCATATTTCCTTACCACAATCCTGGATTTTGGTAAAAATAGTATGGTCACCCGACCCAACGGAGTCCCAGAAGCACAGACCGAGGTATCTACGCTCAGCCAACCAAGTCCACTGTCCCAAACACTAGGACCAAGACACCTCGCCGTGTTGAACATTTCCACAGAGACCTAGTGAGTGCCCGGAGGAAGCTGCTGCTCCTTACCGCAGTGTCTGCACCTTGCACCTGGGGTGTCTCAGTCCCTCGCACAGCACCCGCACGCCGCCAGCCCCCAGATCACCGTTATAACTCAGGTCCAGCTCCGTCAGGCTGGGGCTGGTGCTGAGAGCAGCGGCGAGATCCCCACAGCAAGCAGCTGTGAGACGGCAACGCCGGAACCTGGAGGAGAGAGAAGCAGAGAGATCAGCGCATGAACAAGGCCGTCACAGATGCTGTGACAGGCAGCGCCCCCCACCGACCTCTCCTGAAGCACAGTCACACGACGGACGAGGCAGAAAGGTCCCGGTTTCAGGCCTTGCCCAATGACAAACCAAGGCAGACCCGCAGGAGGTTGGGGAAAATCAAGCCCTGGAGAGGATGCACTACGTGAGCCTGGTGGCACGGCCTGCTCCACAGCCGCCGCCGCTGGTTTAAATCAAGGATGTTATTGGCAGGATCTTGGTTTTCTCGGTTAAAAAAAAATCCAAACTTTCTGATAAAAATCCCAAATTCTCTGATTAAAACCCCCAGAATCCATGCATTTCCAGGATTAAAATGAAACGTCACTATGCATGCAGGTACCAGTAGAAAACAGTCTTTAATTGATACAGTTACAACTCTAAACCTGTTTGGAAACCGCCCAGTGCCGCCGTTATCATCATCAAATACATTCTCAATCCCCAGAGAGTTTGGTGTTTGATTTTGGTTTTTTATCCTAGAAAATCAGAGCTGCCTGCCCCCTTCGCTGCCCAGGGTGCGGGTTCAGCTGCAGCTGTCCCTCCTCTCCCCGCTGGTTTGTGGTGCTGAGCAGCCCTGCTCTGTCGGTGCCCTCACTGCCCCTGCAGCCCCCGCCGCCCCCACGCGCTCCTGCCCCGCAGCAGTTCCCACCACAGGCAGAAGGGAACAAATGGGTTGGGGAGGCTGAGTGCACATTGCGCCCCCCACCCCTGCAGGTAAGTGTGGGGGGGAAGGGGCAGGGGAGGGGAAAAGGCTGTGGGGGTGCAGATCAAGGCCCCCAGGGGGAGGAGGCACGGGGGGGGAGCGTGTATGTATGTGTGTGTGTGTGTGACAGAAGAGGCACTATGGTTTGTTGTGTGTGTATGTGTGTGCAAGATGAGGCACCAGGGTGTGTCGCTGAGAGAGAAGGCATCGGGCTGCATGCACATGTATGTGAGGAGGCACAGGGTGTGCATCTATGTGTGTGTGTGTGTCTGTGAGTGTGTGTATGCGAGAAGGCTGTGTGTGTGTGTGTGTGTGTGTGTGTGTGTGTGTGTGTGTGTGTCTGTGTCTGTGTGAGAGGAGGCGCGGGGGGTATACTCGTGTGAGGAGGCACACGGGGGTGTGTATGTGACTATGAGTTGGCACAGGGCAGGTATTCATATATGTTTGTGTGCATGTGTGAAGAGGCACAGAAGTGTGTGTGTGTGAGCATGACATGCAGCACTGCGGGAGGGTGAGGGAGGAGGCACTGGGCTGTGTGCATGTGTATTTGAGGAGGCACAGGTGAGTGTGTGTGCGATTGTACATGGGTGTGTATGAGGGAGGAGGCACACAAATGTGTGTGCATGTGAGTGTGAGCAGGCACGGGTTTGTGCATGCATGTATGTATATGTGCATTAATAGGACAGAGGTGTATGAGTGTGTTTGTGCATATGTGAAGAGGAGTAGGGGGGTTGTGTGTGTGAGGAGGGACAGTGTTTCATTTGTGTGTCTGTGAAGCATGGCAGGGGTGTGCATATGTGTGTGTGTGCATGTGTGCTTGGGGAGAATGTACATGCATGCACGGACGCACATAGTGCACCCCATCCTGGATTTCCTTAGTGCATCCTGCATTTCGCTAAAAATGCTGTGGTCGCCGCAAACAGCAGAGTGCCAGAAGCACAGACCGAGGTGTGTGCGCTCCGCCGACCTAGTCCGCTCTCCCAAGCACTAGGACCAAGACACCTCGCCGTGTTGGACGTTTCCACAGAGATCTAGTGAGTGCCCGGAGGAAGCGGCTGCTCCTTACCCCAGTGTCTGCACCTTGCAGCTGGGATGTCTCAGTCCCTCGCACAGCACCCGCACGCCGCCAGCCCCCAGAGCACTGTTACCCCCCAGGTGCAGCTCCGTCAGGCTGGGGCTGGTGCTGAGAGCAGCGGCGAGATCCCCACAGCAGGCATCTGTGAGATGGCAAGACCACAACCTGGAGGAGAGAGAAGAACAGAGCGGAGAGATCAGGGTGTGGACGGGGCCGGCACAGCTGCTCTGACAGGTAGCTCCTCCCACCAGCCCCCTCCCTGACCAATCAGCATGGACAATGGGACAGAAGTCCCGCCTCCTGCCCTGCCCCACAATCTACCCCTTGGCCAGGGAAAAACAGCCCTTCCTGCTCAGCCCCAATGTCTGTGCTGCACCTGTGGCCAATCAGCACTGAGAAGGGCCCAGCCCCAACCCTCCCCTCCCAGCCAATGGGGAAAGAGGGGCTGGCAGGACCCAGAGAGCATAGCACAGGGGCTGCTCCCAGCTGGGTCCTGCCTCTATGTGGAGGGGGATGGAGGATGGCCGTAGGTCTCCAGGCTGTCCCACCATGCCCTGCTCCACCATCAGGGCTCCTGGGAGCAACGGGGTTGGGGCTGCAGATTCATAGATAGATGTTAGGGTCGGAAGGGACCTCAATAGATCATCAAGTCCGACCCCCTGCATAGGCAGGAAAGAGTGCTGGGTCTAGATGACCCCAGCTAGATGCCCATCCAACCTCCTCTTGAAGACCCCCAGGGTAGGGGAGAGCACCACCTCCCTTGGGAGCCCGTTCCAGACCTTGGCCACTCGAACTGTGAAGAAGTTCTTCCTAATGTCCAGTCTAAATCTGCTCTCTGCTAGCTTGTGGCCATTATTTCTTGTAACCCCCGGGGGCGCCTTGGTGAATAAATCCTCACCAATTCCCTTCTGTGCCCCCGTGATGGACTTATAGGCAACCACAAGGTCGCCTCTCAACCTTCTCTTGCGGAGGCTGAAAAGGTCCAGGTTCTCTAGTCTTTCCTCGTAGGGCTTGGTCTGCAGGCCCTTGACCATATGAGTGGCCCTTCTCTGGACCCTCTCCAGGTTATCCGCATCCTTCTTGAAGTGTGGCGCCCAGAATTGCACGCAGTACTCCAACTGCGGTCTGACCAGCGCCCAATAGAGGGGAAGTATCACCTCCTTGGACCTCTTCGTCATGCATCTGCTGATGCACGATAAAGTGCCATTGGCTTTTCTGATGGCTTCGTCACACTGCCGGCTCATGTTCATCTTGGAGTCCACTAGGACTCCAAGATCCCTTTCCACCTCTGCGCCACCCAGCAGGTCATTCCCTAGGCTGTAGGTGTGCTGGACATTTTTCCTCCCTAGGTGCAGCACTTTGCATTTCTCCTTGTTGAACTGCATCCTGTTGTTTTCTGCCCACTTGTCCAACCTGTCCAGGTCTGCCTGCAGCTGTTCCCACCCTCCGGCATGTCCACTTCTCCCCATAGCTTTGTGTCATCTGCAAACTTGGACAGAGTACACTTCACTCCCTCGTCCAAGTCACTGTGTGTGCGTGTATGTGAGTCCATGTGGGGAGAGTGGTGCAGAGGCACAGGTGTGTGTGTCTATGTGTGAGAAAGTAGGTGTGGGGGTAGCATGTGTAAGTGTGTGCACGTGGTTCCCCCCATCCCATATTTCCTTACCACAATCCTGGAGTTTTGTAAAAATAGTATGGTCACCCGACCCAACAGAGTGCCAGAAGCACAGACCGAGGTGTCTGCACTCAGCCGACCTAGTCCACTCTCCCAAGCACTAGGACCAAGACACCTCGTCGTGTTGGACATTTCCACAGAGACCTAGTGAGTGCCCGGAGGAAGCGGCTGCTCCTTACCGCAGTGTCTGCACCTTGCAGCTGGGGTGTCTCAGTCCCTCACACAGCACCCGCACGCCGCCAGCCCCCAGATCATCGTTACCACCCAGGTCCATCTCCGTCAGGCTGGGGCTGGTGCTGAGAGCAGCGGCGAGATCCCCACAGCAGGCGGCTGGGAGATGGCAACACTGCAACCTGGAGGAGAGAGAAGCAGAGAGCAGAGTGACCAGGGCATGGACGAGGCCGTCGCAGATGCTGTGACAGGCAGCGCCCCCACCCACCTCTCCTGAAGCACAGTCACACGACGGACGAGGCAGAAAGGTCCCGGTTTCAGGCCTTGCCCAATGACAAACCAAGGGAACCCCACGGGAGGTTGGGGACAATCAAGCCCTGGAGAGGGATGCACTATGTGCGCCTGGTGGCACGGCCTGCTCCACAGCCGCCGCCGCTGGTTTAAATCAAGGATGTTATTGGCAGGATCCTGGTTTTCTCGGATCAAGAATCCAAACTTTCTGATAGAAATCCCAAATTCTCTGATTAAAACCCCCAGAATCCATGCATTTCCAGGATTGAAATAGAACGTCACTATGCATACAGGTATCAGTGGAAAACAGTCTTTAATTGATACAGTTACAACTCTAAACCTGTTTGGAAACCGCCCAGTGCTGCCATTATCATCATCAAATACATTCTCAATCCCCAGAGATTTTGGTGTTTGATTTGGGTTTTTTATCCTAGAAAATCAGAGCTGCCTGCCCCCTTCACTGCCCAGGGTGCGGGTTCAGCTGCGGCTGTCCCTCCTCTCCCCGCTGGTTTGTGGTGCTGAGCAGCCCTGCTCTGCCGGTGCCCTCATTCCCCCGCAGCCCCCGCCGCCCCCATGCGCTCCTGCCCCGCAGCAGTTCCCACCACAGGCGGAGGGGAACAAATGGGTTGGGGAGGCCGAGTGCGCGCTGCGCCCCCCAGCCCTGTAGGTAAGTCTGTGGGGGAAGGGGCGGGGGAGGGGAAAGGGCCATGGGGGCAGATCAAGGCCTGCAGGGTGAGGAGGCACGGGGGGGTGGGGGGGGTGGAGGCAAAGGGGTTTGTGTATATATGTGTGTTTATGTGTGTGTGCGGAGGTGCAGGGTGTGGTGTGTGTTGGAGAGAGGAGGCACAGCGGGGTGTGTATATGTATGTGTGTCTGTGAGATTGTGTATCTGTGTGTGGAGGCACAGGGCTGTGTGCATGTGTGTGTGTTTGTGTGACAGAAGAGGCACTATGGTTTGTTGTGTGTGTATGTGTGTGCAAGATGAGGCACCGAGGTGTGTCTGTGAGAGAGGAGGCACCGGGCTGCATGCACATGTATGTAAGGAGGCACAGGGTGTGCGTGTATGTGTGTGTGTGAGTATGTGTGCAAGAAGGCTCTGTGTGTGTGTGTGTGTGTGTGTGAGAGAGGAGGCACGGGGGGTGTTGTCATGTGTGAGGAGGCACATGGGGGTGCATATGTGACTATGAGTAGGCACAGTACGGGTGTTCATGTATGTTTGTGTGTGTGTGAAGAGGCACAGAAGTGTGTGTGTGTGAACATGAGATGCAGCACTGGGGTGTGTCTGTGTGTGTGAGGGAGGAGGCATTGGGCTGTGTGCATGTGTATCTGAGGAGGCACAGGGTGTGTGTGTGTTTCTGAGGCACAGGTGACTGTGTGTGTATGTGTGTGTGAGGATGCAGATGACTGTGTGTGGGTTGTAAGGAAGCACACAAGTGTGTATGTTTGTGAGTGTAAGCAAGCACAGGAGGTGTGAGTGCATGTATTTGTATGTGTATGAAGAGACACAGAGGGGTGTATGCGTGTGTGTGTGTGACAGAAAGACCGGGAGGGTTGTGTGACGAGGCACAGGGTTGCGTCTGTGTGTCTGTATGTTTGTGTTTGTGTGAAAGGAGGCACACGAGAGATGTGAGGAGGCACATGGCTCTGTGTGTGTGAGTGTGAGGAGGCACAGGGTGTGTGTGCATGCATGTATGTGTGTTTATGAAAAGGAGGGTGTGTGGATGTGTGAGAGAGAGAGAGAGGAGGCAAGCAGGTTTCAGTGAGTGTGAGAGAAGGATGGGGGAGGCACTGGGGAGTGTGTGTGTGTGTGTGTGGGGGGGGTAGGCACGGGTATGTGTGTGAGTATGAGCAGGCAGAGGTCAGTGTGCGTGTATGTATGTGTGAGTGCATGAAGAGGCACAGATGTGTCTCTGTGTGTGCATGTGAGTGTGAGACAGAGCACTTGGGTGTGTCTGTGTGTGTGAGGACTCACACATGTGGGCTGTGTGCACGCTTATTCAAGGAGGCACACGGTGTTTGTGCAGGGGTGTGTGTGAGGAGGCACAGGTGAGTGTGTGTGCTTGTGTGTGAGGATGTACATGCATGTGTATGAGGGAGGAGGCACACAAGTGTGTGTGCATGTGAGTGTGAGCAGACATGGGTTTGTGCATGCATGTATGTGTATGTGCATTAATAGGCACAGAGGTGTGTGAGTGTGTTTGTGCATATGTGAAGAGGAGCAGGGGGGTTGTGTGTGTGAGGAGGCACAGGGCACAGTGTTTATTCGTGTGTGTGTGAAGCACAGGGGCAGTGCGCACCCATGTGCGTGCATGTGTGCGTGGAGAGGGTGTGCATGCATGCACAGACGCACACGCGCATAGTGCACCCCATCCTGGACTTCCTTAGTGCATCCTGCATTTCGCTAAAACTTCTGTGGTCGCCGCAAACAGCAGAGTGCCAGAAGCACAGACTGAGGTGTGTGCGCTCCGCCGACCTAGTCCGCTCTCCCAAGCACTAGGACCAAGACACCTCGCCGTGTTGGACATTTCCACAGAGATCTAGTGAGTGCCCGGAGGAAGCGGCTGCTCCTTACCGCAGTGTCTGCACCTTGCACCTGGGATGTCTCAGTCCCTCGCACAGCACCCGCACGCCGCCAGCCCCCAGATCACGGTTATCACTCAGGTCCAGCTCCGTCAGGCTAGGGCTGGTGCTGAGAGCAGCGGCGAGATCCCCACAGCAGGCGGCTGGGAGGCTGCACCTCCCCAACCTGGAGGAGAGAGAAGAACAGAGCGGAGAGATCAGGGTGTGGACGGGGCCAGCACAGCTGCTCTGACAGGTAGCTCCTCCCACCAGCCCCCTCCCTGACCAATCAGCATGGAAAAGGGGACAGAAGTCCCGCCTCCTCCCCTGCCCCACGATCTACCTCTTGGCCAAGGAGAAACCAGCCCTTCCTGCTCAGCCCCAATGTCTGTGCTGCACCTGTGGCCAATCAGCACTGAGAAGGGCCCAGCCCCAACCCTCCCCTCCCAGCCAATGAGGAAAGAGGGGCTGGCAGGACCCAGAGAGCATAGCACAGGGGCTGCTCCCAGCTGGGTCCTGCCTCTACACGGACGATGGCCGTAGGTCCCCATGCTGTCACACCCTGCTCTGCTCCACCATCAGGGCTCCTGGGAGCCATGGGGTTGGGGCTGTGTGTGGGTCTATGTGTGTCCATGTAGGCAGTGGGGTGCAGAGGTAGGTGTGTGTGTGTGTGTGTATGTGAGAAAGTAGACATGGGGGTGGGGTGTGTATGTGTGTGCACGTGGTTCCCCCCATCCCATATTTTCTTACCACAATCCTGGAGTTTTGTAAAAATAGTATGGTCACCCGACCCAGCAGAGTGCCAGAAGCACAGACCGAGGTGTGTGCGCTCCGCCGACCTAGTCCGCTCTCCCAAGCACTAGGACCAAGACACCTCGCCGTGTTGGACGTTTCCACAGAGACCTAGTGAGTGCCCGGAGGAAGCGGCTGCTCCTTACCGCAGTGTCTGCACCTTGCACCTGGGGTGTCTCAGTCCCTCGCACAGCACCCGCACGCCGCCAGCCCCCACATCATCGTTATAACTCAGGTCCAGCTCCGTCAGGCTGGGGCTGGTGCTGAGAGCAGCGGCGAGATCCCCACAGCAGGCGGCTGGGAGACGAAAACGCCCCAACCTGGAGGAGAGAGAAGCAGAGAGCAGAGTGACCAGGGCATGGACGAGGCCGTCACAGATGCTGTGACAGGCAGCGCCCCCCACCGACCTCTCCTGAAGCACAGTCACACGACGGACGAGGCAGAAAGGTCCCGGTTTCAGGCCTTGCCCAATGACAAACCAAGGCAGACCCGCAGGAGGTTGGGGAAAATCAAGCCCTGGAGAGGATGCACTACGTGAGCCTGGTGGCACGGCCTGCTCCACAGCCGCCGCCGCTGGTTTAAATCAAGGATGTTATTGGCAGGATCTTGGTTTTCTTGGTTAAAAAAAAATCCAAGCTTTCTGATAAAAATCCCAAATTCTCTGATTAAAACCCCCAGAATCCATGTATTTCCAAATTAAAATGAAACGTCACTATGCACACAGGTACCAGTGGAAAACAGTCTTTAATTGATATAGTTACAACTCTAAACCAGTTTGGAAACCGCCCAGTGCCGCCGTTATCATCATCAAATACATTCTCAATCCCCAGAGATTTTGGTGTCTGATTTTGGCTTTTTATCCGAGAAAATCAGAGCTGCCTGCCCCCTTCACTGCCCAGGGTGCGGGTCCAGCTGCGGCTGTCCCTCCTCTCCCCGCTGGTTTGTGGTGCTGAGCAGCCCTGCTCTGCTGGTGCCCTCACTGCCCCTGCGCCCCCGCCGCCCCCACGCGCTCCTGCCCCGCAGCAGTTCCCACCACAGGCAGAGGGGAACAAATGGGTTGGGGAGGCCAAGTACGCACTGTCCTCCACTCCACACCCCCCCCCGGCAGGGGAAAGGGCCGGGGGGGGGGGGGCAGATTGAGGTCCCCAGTCTGAAGGGACACAGAGGTGAGTGTGTATATGAGCGTGAGCAGGCACAGGGATGCGTGCATGTGAGTTTGTGTGTGTGGGAAGAGGCACAGAGGGATGTGTGTGTGTGAGAGAGGAGGCATATGGGGGGTGCGTGAGGAGGCATATGGGTGGTGTGTGTGTGTGTGTGTGTGTGTGTGTGTGTGTGTGTGTGTGTGTGTGAGAGAGAGAGAGAGAGCGCGCAAGCACACGGGGGTGTATGTGTGCGTCTGTGATTGTGAGCAGGCACAGGGAGTTTGTGCACGCATATATGAAGAGGCACAGAGGGGTGTGTGTGTGTGTGTGTGTGTGTGTGTGTGTGTGTGTGTGGAGGCACAGGGAGAGTGTTCTTGCATGTATGTGTGTGTATGACAAGGGGTGTGTGTAGATGTGTGTGAGAGAGAGGAGGCAAACAGGTGCATTGTGTGTGTGTTTGTGAGGAGGCACCGGGCCTTGTGAGTGTGTGTGTGTTTAAGTGAGAGGAAGCACACAGCAGTGTGTGTGAGTGTGAGGAGGTACAGGGTGTGTGTATGTGTATGTATGTGTGAGTGTGTGAGGAGGCACATGGGTGTGTGTCTGGGATTGTGAGCAGGCAGGGGTGTACATGCATGTATGTGTGTATGAAAAGGCACAGAGATGTGTGTTTGTGTGAGGACGACCAGGGGTGTGTGTGTGAGGAGGCACAGGGTTGCGTCTGTGTGTGTGTGTGTGTGTGAAGAGGCATGGGGGTAGGTGCATGCTTGTGTGTGTTTGTGAGAGAGAGAGAGCAAGGGAGGAGGCACAAGAGTGTGTTGTGTGTGTGTCTGTGAGAAGGCACTGGGCTGTATGTATGTGTACGTGAGGAGACACAGGCGTGTGGGTCTGTGAGTGTGTGTGTGTGTGAGGAAGCACAGGTGTGTGTCAACACAGGGGTGTTTGTGTGAGGAGGCAAATGGGTTTGTGTGCAAGTGTGAGAAGGCACAGGGTGTGCATGCATGTGTGTATTTCATAGATTTCATAGACATTCGGGCTGGAAGGGACCTCGGAAGATCATCGAGTCCAGCCCCCTGCCCAAAGGGCAGGAAGTCAGCTGGGGTCATAGGATCCCAGCAAGATAAGCATCCAGTTTGCTCTTGAAGGTGTTCAATGTGGGCGCTTGAACCACCTCCGGTGGCAGGCTGTTCCAGACCTTGGGGGCTCGGACAGTAAAGAAATTCTTCCTTATGTCCAGCCGGAAACGGTCTTGTAGTAGTTTATGACCATTTGACCTCGTCATCCCTTGGGGCGCTCTGGTGAACCAACATTCCCCCAGATACTGGTGGTCACCCCTGATAAACTTGTAGGTGGCCATCAGATCACCCCTGAGCCTGCGCTTTTCCAGGCTAAAGAGCCCCAGGGCTCTCAGCCTGTCATCGTAGGGTCTGCTTCCCTGACCTCTGATCATGCGCGTGGCTCTTCTCTGCACTCTCTCAAGCTTCTCCACATCCTTTTTGAATTGTGGAGCCCAAAACTGGATGCAGTACTCCAGCTGCGGCCTCACTAAGGCCGAGTACAGGGGGAGAATGACGTCCCGGGATTTGTTTGAGAAGCATCTATGGATGCAAGCCAGCGTTTTGGTCGCTTTACTAGCCGCAGCATCGCATTGCAGGCTCATATTCATCTTGTGGTCAATGATGACCCCCAAGTCTCTTTCTTCCATAGTGCTAACCAACATAGCACTGCCGAGCCTATAAGGATGCTGCGGGGTTTTCTTCCCAAGGTGGAGAACCTTGCATTTATCGGCGTTGAACACCATCAGATTCTCGTCCGCCCACTTGCTGAGCCTGTCCAGGTCAGCCTGGATCGCCCACCTGTCTTCTGGTGTGGATGCTTTGCCCCAGAGTTTGGTGTCATCGGCGAACTTGGCCAGTCCGCTTCTGACTCCAGTGTCCACATCATTCATGAAGATGTTGAACAGTATGGGTCCAAGGACAGAGCCTTGGGGGACCCCACTGGTCACAGGACACCATGATGAGTAACTTCCACATATGTGTGTGTATGAAGAAGCACAGAAGTGTGTATGTGCACATGTGCATGCATCTGAGCTTGAGATGAGGCACTGGGGTGTGTCTGTGTATGTGGGAGAGGAGGCACTGGGCTGTGTGCATGTGTATGTGAGAAGGCACAGGCTATGTGGGTGTGTGTGTGTGTGTGTGTGTGTCTGTGAGTGTGTGTGTGAGGAGGTACGGGATTCTGTGTGCAGGTGAGGAGGCACATAGGGGGCAGTGAGAGAGGAGGCAGTGATGTGTATGTGTATGAAAAGAGACATGTGTGTGCAAGAGAGAGAGGAGGCCAGAAGGGTGTGTGTGTGTGTGTGTGTGTGTGTGTGTGTGTGTGAGAGATGCGGCACAATGGTGGGTGTGGGGGGAGGAACAGGGGTGTGAGTGTGTGTGTGTGTGAGGTGGCACATGGTTGTGTGTGTGAGGAGGCACATGGAGGGTTGTGAGTGTGAAAAGGCACATGGTGTGTGTGTGCGTGCATATATGTGTGTATTATGAAGGGGGTGTGGATGTGTGTGTGTCTGTGAGAGTAAGAAAGGAGGCACTGGGGTGTGTAGTGTGTGTGTGCATGTGTGTGTGTGCGCTTGAGGGGGCACCGTGCTGTGTGTGTGTGGGAGGAGGCACACAAGTGTGTGTGTCTGTGATTGAGAGCAGACAAAGAGGGTGTGTGCATGCATGTATGTATGTGTGTGTGAGGAGGCACAAGTGTGCATGTCTGTGATTGTAAGCAGGCACTGGGGGTATGTGCATGCAGGTATGTGTGTGTGCATGAAGAGGCACAGGGTGTGTGTGTGCGCGCATGTGTGTGTGAGAGGTGACACATGGTTATGTGTGTATGAGGAGGCACATGGGGGTGTGAGGAGGCACACAGGTGTGTGTTAGTGTGAGAATGCACAGGGGTGTGTGCATGCATGTATGTGTGTGTGTATGAAGGGGGTCATGGATGTGTGTGTACCTGTGTGTGTGAGAGAGAGAAAGAGAGAGAGGCGGCACTGGGGGGTGTGTGAGAGAGAGTGGAAGGAGGCACAGTGGTATGTGTATGTGTGAGGTGGCACATGGTTATGTGTGTGTGAGGAGGTACATGGGTGTGTGTGAGTGTGAGACGACACAGGGCATGTGCATGTATGTGTGTGTGTATGAAGAGGGGTGTGTGTGGATGTGCGTGTGTATGAGAGAGAGGGGGCACTGGGGTGTGTAGTGTGTGTGTGTTTGAGGAAGAACCGGTGTGTGTGTGTGTGTGTGTGTGTGTGTGTGTGCGTGTGTGTGTATGAGTAGGCACACAGATATGGTTGTGTGAGTATGAGCAGGCACAGGTGTGTGTGTGTGTGTATGAAGAGGCACAGAAGTGAGTGTGTGTGCATGTGCATGTGTGAGCATGTGAGTGCAAGACATGGTACTAAGGTGTGCCTGTGTGTGTGAGAGGAGGCACAGGACTGTGTGCACATGTATTCAAGGAGGCACAGGGTGTGTGTGTGGGTGTGTGTCTGTGAGGAGGCACAGGTGAGTGTTTGTGTGTGTGTGTGTGTGTGTGTGTGTGAGAGGAGGACCAGGGTGTGTGTGTGTGTGTGTGTGTGTGTGTGTGTGAGGAGGCACATGGGGATGTTTGTGTGCAAGAGAGAAGAGGCACGGGGGGGTGTATGAAGAGGCACAGAGGGGTGTGGGGGGGTGAATGTGTGAGGTGGCACATGGTTGTGTCTGAGGAGGAACATGGGTATGTGTGTGTGAGGAGGCACACAGGTGTGTGTATGAGCGTGAGCAGGCACATGGGGTATGTGTGTATGAAAAGGCAAGAGGTGTGTGTGAATATGTGTGTATCTGTATGTGTCAGAGAGAGAGAGGCACTGGGGTGTGTAGTGTGTGCGCGGAGGCACGGGTGTGTGTGTGCGCACGTGTGTGTGGGCAAGGAGGGGGTGAGTATGAGCAGGCACAGAGGGTGTGAGCATGTGAGTGTGAGACATGGCACTGGGGTGTGTCTGTGTGTTTGAGAGAGGAGGCATTGGGCGGTGTGCTTGTGTATTCAAGGAGGCACAGGTTATGTGTGTGGGTGTGTGTGCATGAGGCGGCACAGATGACAGTGTGTGTATGTGCACATGTGAGGATGCACATGCATGTGTGTGTGTGTGTGTGTGTGAGGAGGCACAGAGGTGTGCATATGTGTGACTGTGAGCAGGGATAGGGGGTGTGAATGCATGTATGTGTGTTTGTATGAAGATGCACAAGGGAGAGTGTGTGTGTGTGTGTGTGTGTGAGAGAGAGAGAGAGAAAGGATGCACATGGTTGTGTGGGTGTGAGGAGGCACACAGGTGTGTGTGTGTGTGTGTGTGTGCGCGCGCGCGCAGTCACGGGGGGTGTGCATGTATGTGTGCATGTATGAAGAGGCAGGGTGTGACTGTGTGTGTTGGTGTGGGAAGACCAGGGGTGTGTGTGAAGAGGCACAGGGTTGTGTGTGTGTGTGTGTGTGTGTGTGTGTGTGTGTGTGTGTGTGTGAGAGAAGAGCCATGGGGGGTGGGGGGGAGAGAGAGAGAGGAGGCATAAGGATGTGTTGTGTGTGTGTGTTTCTGAAGAGTCACCGGGCTGTGTGCATGTTTTTGTGAGGAGGCAGACAGGTGTTTGTGTGTGTGTGTGTGTGTGTGTGTGCATGCGTGCGTGCGTGCATGTGTAGGATGAGCACTGGGGTATGTCTGTGTGTGTGAGAGAGGAGGGACTGGGCTGTGTGTTTGTGTATGGGCACACGGGGGGGGGTGCAAGTGTGAGCAGCCCCAGGGGTGTGTGCGTGCACGCATGTGTGTGTGTGTAGGAAGAGGCACGGGGGGGTGTGCAGGCTGAAAGGAGGCAACTGGTTGTTTGCACAAGTATGTGAGGAGGCACAGGGTGTATGTGTGTGAATTTGTGTATGTGTTAGGATACACATGGTTATGTGTGTGAGAGGAGGCACAGTGCTGTGTGTGTGAGAGAGAGAGAGAGAGGAGGCACACGGGGGGGCATGAGGAGGCACATGTGAGTGCGTGAAGGCCAAGGGTGTGTGCATCTGTGTATGTGTGTGTATGAAGAGGGGTGTGTGTGGATGTGTGTGTGTCTGCATGTGTGAGAGGGAGAGAGAGGAGGCACTGGGGTGTGTGGTGTGTATGTCTGTGTGTTTGAGGAGGCACCGGTGTGTGTGTGTGTGTGTGTGTGTGTGTGTGTGTGTGTGTGAGAGAGAGAGAGGAGGCACAGTGGGGGGTGTGCATGTGAGTTTGAGACATGAGACTAGGGTGTGTCTGTGTTTGAGAGAGGTGGCACTGGGCTGTTTGCATATGTATTTAAGGAGGCACAGGGTGTGTGTGTGGGTGTGTGAGGAGCAGGCACAGGTGCGTGTGTCAAGATGTACGTGGTTGCATGGGTGTGAGAAGGCATGCAGGTGTGTGTCTGTGAGTGTGACCAGGCATGGGGTGTGTGAGTGTGACCAGGCATGGGGTGAGAGTATTTGTGTATGTATGAGGAGGTACAGGGTCCTCCATGTGTGTGTGTGTGTGTGTGTGAAGAGGCAAAGGGGTGTGTGTGAGGTGGCACATGGTTATGTGTATGTGAGGAGGCACATGTGTGTGTGTGTATGTGTCTGTGTGTGTGTGTGACAGAGAGAGAGAGAGAGAGAGGAGGCATAGGGATCCATCCGTGTGTGTGTGAAGAGGCACAGGGCTCTGTGTGTGTGTGTGTGTGTGTGTATATATGAGAGAGAGAGAGAGAGAGGTGGCATAAGGATGTGTTGTGTGTGTGTTTCTGATGAGGTACCAGCTGTGTGTGTGTGTGTGTGAGAGAAGAGACAGAGGGCTGCATGTGTGTGTGTGCACGCATGCACATAAGATGAGCACTGGGGTATGTCTGTGTGTGTGAGAGAGGAAGCACTGGGCTGTGTTTGTGTTCGTGAGGAGGCACACGGGGTTGTGTGTGAGTGTGAGCAGGCACAGGGGTGTGTGCGTGTGTGCATACATGTGTGTAGGAAAAGGCACAGAGGGGTGTGTGTGTGTGTGTGTGTGCGCGCGTGCGCACAGGCTGAAAGGAGGCACTGGGTTGTGTGCACATGTATGTGAGGAGGCGCAGGGTGTATGTGTGTGTTAGGATTCACATGGTTATGTGTGTGTGTGAAGAGGCACACTGCTGTGTGTGTGTGTAAGCACATGGGTCTCACTTCCCCCAGCGGGGCTCAGTCCCCAGCGCTGGGGCCCAGGCGGCAGGAGCAGCGTGCTGTGACCGGGAAGCAGATCGAAGCGCCCCCCGGGGGCGGTGGGGCTCTGCCGGACCCCTCGCAGGGGCGCGGCCCCCAGGAGCTGCCGGGTCACCGCGCTGCTCCTGCCGCCTGGGCCCCAGCGCTGGGGACTGAGCCCAGCTGGGCGAAGCCACACCCGAGTGCTCCTGCTCCCCGGCTCCTGCTGGGCAGCAGCTTGAGGTGCACTTTCCCAAAAACCCCTGCACTGATCTCCTTGAAACCTAGCAGACTTCGTGGCCTCAGAAGGGGCTACCATCCCTGCAAGTTTCATCACAGTCAGGCAGGACATGGCAAAGTTATGGGCTGTTTCGTGCATCCCCATTATAGCCAAAGGGCGAAACGTCGAAACAGTGACACCGTTTCAACGAAACGACCCGGAACAGAACGCAACAGCGCTGTTGAAATGAAATGAAACCTGACCCGAAACACTGGACTGTCAAAATGGTGACACAGAAGTCGAAGCGGGACGCTGCTGTTTAGCACAGCCCTACTCTGCAAGGAGACAATCTGAAAAGAATATGCCTTTGCCCTCAACAGCGCTTTGACGTCTGACCCGAGGGGCAGTGTGGAGGGACAAGGTCCCGTTTTGGCTTGGAGAAAGGCAAACTCTCAGGGGAGAGGAGAGAAAGTGGGGAGAAGAGAAGATCTGAGGGGCAGACGCTGATGGAGAGAGGATCAGTGGGAAAGTGGCAGCAGGGAAGGCGAAGCAGGAAGATAAACCACAAGATTTCAAACAGGAATCCACAGTATCCAAAAAAGATCTGGAACCCCCTGTGGCCTTTCTGAGTTGTTCGCAAGAGAAGAGTTGGTGTATGTATTTTTCTGTACTTGAAAAAATAAAGGAAAGCTAAAAGCTGGCATTTTCTGCGGGGGTCCCGAATCTCATTAGGGGGCCTTGCATCTAAGACGACAGTAAACCCCGGACCTACTGATGGGTGTACAACAAACCACAAAGAGCAAGGTGCCAATGGGAAAAACAGAAGTTAGGGAAGGGGCCGTTTGCACAGAAGAAATTGGTTAGTTGATTCTCGTCCACCTCTTGTAGAAGTGTCACTAATCAAGAGGCAGAAGAGAACGTGCCGGCAGCAGGGAAGTTCAGACAGGACGGGCATTACTAGCAAGAGCCCAGTTCCTATGATTGGACACTTGGAAGATAGCGGTGACAACTTACGTAGGAAGCACTGACGGCATAAACATGGAATTGAACATTAAATATCATGAAGCAGAAAATAAGAGAGACTCAATACAAAACACTTTGCCTGGAGGAACAAAGACACTGGGGGCACGTCTACACGTGCGTTTGATCCGAGATCAGTTTACTTGTGAGTGCACTACTCACGAGTAAGCGCTCCCAGGCAGGCGTGTACACGTGCAGGGATGTGGGAGCAGATGTGCTGCTCCTAGCAGCAAACTGCTGTCACTTCCCAGCAGCAAACTGCTGCCCTGGGCTCCTACTGCTGCTGAGGGCAGCTTCCCAGGTTCCTGCTGCCCACTGCGCTGGCCCTGCTGCCCACTGCACTGACTGCCAGCTCGCCCATGGCTGTCTGGGCCCTACCAGCTCTCCCATGTGCAGCGACTGCCTGCCCGGCTGCACCGCACTGGCCCAGGGCTGCCACTGCTGCGCACCTGTCTCCTGCAACCTGTCCTGCTGCTGGACCGCAGCAGAACCGCCAACCATGGGCTGCTGAATGTCACTGCCAGCATCACCCTCTCCCTCTTGTGCCTCCAGCCCCATTGTCTCTGGGACTCTGGGCCAACCAGGACTGCTGGCTGCACATCACTTAGCACACCTCAGATGACCAGCAGTGGCTGGAGGCATTCTGGGTGATTCAGGACATCTTCCAGGGCCTCCTGGAGGAACTTGGTTTACACCTGGAGTGGCAGGAAAATGCCATGTGGCTGCCCCTCACTGCGCAAACCTGGCTAGCCCTCATCCTGCTCAAGCTGGCCCTGCCTGCCACCCTCCGCTTGTTGGGCCATCTCTTTGGGGTGGGCAAGGCCACTGCCAGGGAAGCCATTCTGGATGTGTGCGACATCCTCCAGGCTGTGCTGGGGCACATGGTACTCTGCATGAACAACCCCCTGGCAGTGGTGGTGGGATTCTGTGCCCTGGATTCACCTAGCACATCGGGGCCCTGGACATGACCTGCCGGTTTAGGAGGAGGGCCCTGTCCTGGGTCTTCTAGTGGTATTTGTCCTTGTGACAGGAGTGTCCCTTCTGCAGTCCAATTATCGGTGACTCCACCCTCCTGTTATGGGCCAACAGCCCACCTTCTCTCCTGCCATGCCTTGATCTTAATTAGTTAATGGATGTCAAATAGCAGGAAAGTGCCCATTTATTGCCCTGGTGTCAGGGGCGCTATCTGTGGCTCTTTTTCCTCCCCTACACCGCAGCCCAAGCCTCGCGGATGATACTGACATGGTTTCATCTGGACCTTGTTGTAATTTGGCCCTCCCTTTGTCCTCCCTGGGCTTTCCACAGCTCTCTCTCGCCTGTCTCGCTGCCCCCTTTCTGGGGCTTCTTGCCACCCCTCCTCTCTGGGGCTGGGTTGGTGCACCCAAAATACTGCGCCCCCTCTGGTGCTGGGGTCCCCACACTGCTGTGGGTCCCCTATGAGGCCTCCTCCTTCCCCTAATAGCCTCACCCAAACCACTGGTTCAAACAGCAAACATAAAACACAAGCCACTGGGCTATAACAAAAATCCAAGCCGCCTGGCTAAACCATCATTCGGCTAAAACATCACTCAATCCCTACCGGGGGATACTGCCCCTCAACAGCATCAGGAGCTGGTCGCGCAGTCAGGCCTCTCCCCCTTCGCTTGTTCCGGCAGAGCTCCCTTCCCCCTTGGCTGCCAGCAGGGAACTGCCCTCCTGGCCTCAGGCCTGGGATTTGTGTGGGAGCCAGGCCCTGCCCCTTCTGGTCAGCTGAACAGGCGCAGGTGTGGCCAATTCCCTCCTTAATTGGTTGTCTCGGCAATCGGCACCTGGGTTCCTGCCTTCTCTGAGAGTAGCAGGCACCTTAATGTCTTCCTACAGTCCCGCTCTGGTGCCAGGTCCCTGGCCCCCGTCTCACTGCTGCGTTGCACTCTCTGCCTATTCTGGGATCACCTGGCCCCTACGCATCTGCACCCTTCTGGATCTGGGCCCCTGACCCCTGTGTGTGTGTGTGCCCCTCTGGTGCCAGACCCTTGGCCCTCTCTCAATACCACCTTGTACTCTCTGCCCACTCCGGGCTCTGTAACTGCTTGAGCCCTGAGCCTGCCCCTAGCAGGGCTCAAGGCTATCACGTGCCTCTCAGGCACTAATGGGACCTCTGTAAACCTCCCCTAAAGTCCCAGCCCAAACCACCGGTGTACACCCAACACAGACACAAGTCCACTGCCTATAACATACATAACAACAGTGGAGGCAGCCTTCTGCCCCTGAAAGAGGCAAACCTTCCTTCACCCTTGGCCCACCAGACCAGCTCCTTGGGCGCTCCCCAGGTCTGAGCGTTCCTGCAGCAGCACAACAGTCAGGCCAGAGGCCCTGGGTGGCGATCTACCGCCCATGGAAAATAAACGTGATGCTGCTGCTACACCGCCGTAGCATCACGCTATCTCGGCATATCATGTTGCTATGGTGATGTATCATAGAATCGTAGGAATTACAGGCTGGAAGGGACCTCGAAAGATCATCGAGTCCAACCCCCCCTGCTCTGGGCAGGAATACTGCGGAGATCAAATGATCTCAGAAAGGCATTTTTCCAGTCTCCTCTTGAAGACTTCCAAGCTTTGGGGCTGCACCCCCTCCCTGGGAAGTCTGGTCCACATTCTGGTCACCCTTACCGTAAAGAAGTTCTTCCTTACATCCAACCTTACATCCAACCTGGAACCGTCCTCTAACAGCGTATGGCCATTGCTCCTTGTCCTCCCCTGGGGTGCCCTAGTGAACAGTTTTTCTCCCAGCTCCCGATATTCACTTCTTACATACTTATAGACAGCCACCAAATCCCCTCTCAGTCTTCTCCCCAGGCTGAGCAATTCCAGCTCCCTTAGTCTTTCCTCATAACGTTTGTCCTCCAGACCCTTCACCATTTTGGTGGCTCTTCTCTGGACCCTTTCAAAATTTTCCACATCTTTTTTATAGTGTGCTACCCAGAACTGGACACAGTACTGCAGCTGGGGTCTCACCAGTGCCAAGTAGAGAGGAAGTACCACTTCCCTAGCCCTCCTTGTGATGCATTGGATAATGCTTCCCCGTATGCTATTTGCTCTGTTGACTACATCATTGCACTGGTGGTTCATGTTTATCCTATGACCACTCATAACCCCAAGGCCCCTTTCAGCCATCGTGCTGGTCAGACCAGCTCCTCCTAACCTATATTCATGTTGCTGGTTATTTCTCCCCCGATGAAGCACTCTGCATTTATCCTTACTAAACTGCATCCGGTTCCACTCTGCCCTCCTTTCCAGATTGCACAGGTCCACTTGGATCCGCATCCTATCCCCTAGCGTGACCACTTTTCCCATAACTTAGTATTGTCCGCAGATGTGCCCAGCATGCTTTCCAGACTTAATATAAATTGTTGATAAAAATGTTAAACAGCGCAGGGTAAAGAACCAAACCCTGCGGGACAACACTGGCCACCTCCCACCAAGACGATTCAGACCCGTCCACTAACACCCTCTGGGCTCGACCCCTTAGCCTGTTCCCAACACCTGACCATGGACTCTTCCAGCCCACATCCCCCATTTTTTTTCTTAGAGTGTCGTGGGAGCCACATCGAAGGCCTTTTTAAAATCCAGGTATGACATGAACTGCATCTCCCACATCTAAGTGGTTCATTACTTCATCATAGAAGATGATGAGGTTGGGCAGATATGACCTGCTCACAATGAAACCATGTTGGCTATCCTTCAGCATCATGTCTTCTGCTGCTCTCTCACAAATGGACTTCCTGATCATTTTTTCCAACATTTTACTCATTTCCAGTCTTCTGGCACTTCTTCTGAGCACCAAAAGTCTTCATATACTTTTGCCAATGGTCCCACAATGACTCCAGCCTATTCCCTCAGCAATCTCGGGTGCAGTCCATCCAGTCTTGCCGACCAGAAGATAGTCAGCCGCTCTAAGTGCACCCTCACCAGTTAGACACAGACCACTGTAGGGGCTAAAAATAACGGTCTGTTTCTGGGTTGCTTTTAGCACAATCTGGGCTGTTACTGCACTGTCATTTAGTACTTCCAAAAGGAGACTAAATGCTAATGCAGTAACAAAGGCACCATAGGGGCACACATAAACATGTCCAGGGAAACTTTCTTATGCCCCACTTCCTCGATGACCTCCCTACAAAGGAAAACAAGGAGTAGTGAGCCAAAGAACAGAGAGGAGCAACCAGCCAGAGAAAGTGACACTCGGTGCACCTACACATGCATTTGAGCCAGCCTAATTGTACTACGGTGCAAGCTACTCTGTAGTAAGCGCTTCTGGGCAGATGCTTCCACATGTGGAGACAACACAGCAGATTTGCTGCTCTTGCCACTGTTTCCTGAAGCTCTGAAATGGGCCCCTGCCACCACCACGGGGAGCTCCAGACTCCACAGGCAGGTCCCGGCCCTGGCTCCCTGGTCAGGGGGATACTCTGGGTACAATACAAGGAAGTTGAGGGAAAAGGGACTTAACGGTGGGGGTGTACTACACACCACCCAACCAAAGGGAAGAGATAGACCGGGAATTCTTAAGTCAGCTCACAGAGGTAGTTAGGTCAAAGGACGTGGTCATCATGGGTGACCTGAACTTTCCAAACATCTGCTGGGAAGAGCAGTCAGCTAGGTCTGACCGCTCACATAGGTTCCTAACTGAGATACAGGACCTCCATCTAACCCAGAAGGTACACAGCCCCACCAGGGGAGATGCCTTGTTGGACCTGGTCCTGGCCACGGGCGATGACCTGGTGAGGGGTCTGCGGGTGCTCGACCACCTGGGCCACAGCGATCATCGCCTGCTGGCGTTCACCATCCAGCGCAAGGTGGCAAAGGCCTGCAGCAAGGCAGCAGCCCTCGACTTCAGGAGGGCGGACTTCAATGAGGTAAGGAGAATAGTCGGGGAGGCACTGAGGTCCCAGAGGGGAGAGGAGTCAGGTGTCCAAGAAGAGCAGTCATTCCTTAAGGAGACAATCCTCCAAGCCCAAAGGGAGGTAATCCCAGCACGGATCAAAGTGGGCAAGAGGGCACAAAAGCCCCCATGGCTCACCAAAAGCATACGGGAACGTCTCCTGGCTAAAAGGGAGGAGTACACCCAATGGAAGGGAGGGGCTATCACCAGGGAGGACTACACCTCGGGTGCTCGGGGCTGCAGGGGGGCGGTCAGGAAGGCCCAGGCGGAGATGGAACTGGGACTAGCTACCTGGATCAAGGACAACAAGAAGCCCTTTTTTAAATACATAGGGGGCAAAAAGAAGGTACCGGGTAACGTGGGGCCTCTGCAAGGCACGCTAAGAAATCTGGTCGTTACTCGGGACGACAAAGCTAACCTATTTAACACTTACTTTGATTCCATTTTTCTGAGAAGGGACCGTATCAGCCCATCTGTTGGGATCCCATAGGACCCAGGGGAGGCGCAGCCAGGCCCAGGGTCAGAGAAGACCTAGTCAGGGAACTTCTGGAGGGACTGGACGTATTTAAATCAGCAGGTCCTGACGATCTCCACCCCAGGGTGCTGAGGGAACTGGCAGAGGTCATTGCGGGACCCCATCATGGCTTTACGAGCACTCGTGGTGCTCTGGTGTGGTGCCAGAGGACTGGAAAAGGGCCAATGTGATTCCCATTTTCATAAAAGGGAGGAAGGAGGACCCAGGGAACTATAGGCCAGTTACTCTTACCTCGATCCTGGGTAAGCTTTTTGAGAGCATTATCCTGGCGCGTGTCCACGAGGGGCAGCTGGGGAGGTTATGCTTAGGGGCAACCAACACAGGTTCATTAAAGGCAGGTCCTGTCAGACTAACCTGGTGGCCTTCTACGACCAGGTCACAAAAAGCTTAGATGCAGGGGTACCAGTGGAGGTTGTCTTTCTGGACTTCAGGAAGGCCTTCGACACCGTCTCTCACCCCATTCTCATTAGAAAACTAGGGGACTGAGGCATTGATACTTACACAGTCAATTGGGTCACTAATTGCCTGGAGGGCCACACCCAGAGAGTGGTGGTGGACGGGTCCTATTCGACCTGGAGGGATGTGGGTCTTGGTGTGCCCCAGGGCTCGGTCCTCAGGCCCGCACTGTTCAACATCTTCATCAGCAACTTGGGCGAAGGGGTGAAAAGCACCCTGTTCAAATCCGCAGACAACACTAAGATGTGGGGGATGTGGGCACGCTAGAAGGGAGGAATAGGCTGCAATCGGACCTAGACAGGTTACAGAGGCGGGCGGATGAGAACAGGATGGGTTTCAACACTGACAAGTGCAGAGTGCTGTACCTGGGGAGGAAGAAACAGCAGCACACCTACAGGCTGGGGAACTCCCTTCTCATCAGCGCAGAGGCAGAAAAGGATCCTGGAGTCATTACTGATGCCAAAATAAACATGAGCTGACAGGGTGGGGACACGGTCAGGAAGGCCAACCGCACCTTGTCGTGCATCCACAGATGCATCTCGAGCAGGACCAAGGAGGTGATCCTCCCACTCTATGCGATGCTGGTCAGGCCGCAGCTGGAGTACTGCGTCCAGGTCTGGGCGCCGCACTTCAGGAGGGATGTGGACAACATGGAGAGGGTCCAGAGGAGGCCACCCACATGATAGGGGGCAGCAGGGCAGGCCCTACGAGGAGAGGCTACGGGACCTCAACCTGTTCAGTCTCCACAAGAGAAGGCTGAGGGGGGACCTGGTGGCCATTTACAAACTAGTCGGAGGGGACCAGCAGGCATTGGGGGAGTCCGTGTTCCCCTGAGCACTCCCAGGAGTGACTAGAAATACCGGTCACAAGCTGGCAGAGGGTAGATTCAGACTAGACATCAGGAGGCACTACTTCACTGTCAGGGTGGCTAGGACCTGGAACCAACTTCCAAGGGAAGTGGTGCTGGCTCCTACCCTGGGGTCTTTAAGAGGAGGCTGGATGAACACCTCGCTGGGGTCATTTGACCCCAGTACTCTTTTCTGCCATGGCAGGGGGGTCAGACTTGATGATCTGCTCAGGTCCCTTCCGACCCTACAAACTATGAAACTATGAAACTTAGTATTTGCATGTGTAGATGCACAGGCTTACTTCACAGTAAACTATGCTACTGCGCAGTGTGGCAGATCGTGCAGATATGCCCACTGTCTCCTCTGTGTCTCCATGTCTGAAGAAGCATGTCTCCAACATCACTTCCAGCACACTGTGGGGGTTACCTAGTTCAGCCATGTGTCCCATGGAGAAATCCAAGGAGTCACTTTCTATAGCTCCAAACTCCACCGGTGGAGGCACAAGCTGCAGCTTGGGTAAGAGATCCTCTGGCCCCTTCTGGGGGAGGATTTACCAAAGGTAAAAATAGGAAATAGAGCAGTGGCGAGTCCAGCACAAGGAGAGAACGTGACTTCTCTTTGATACCTGGAGCCCTGTTGAGGGCCACAGCTCTGCTGTTACATCGCAGTGTGCAGTGAGACCGGGGAACCTCCAGGGATGGCTACACTGGCAGAGCTCTGCTGCAGCTGGCTCACCGCTGAGCATGACCTGCCCACCTGTCCCTGCTCATACACCCCCAGCTGGGAGCCACGGCAGTCAAGCTGCTACAGAGTCATTCCCAAGCAGCTGCTTTCAAGCACACAACAGACAAGAAAGGAATGTCCTTTAGCCAGCTCGCTGGGCTGCTCCAGGGGCTGGGACACACTGCAGGAGCAGGGGCTGAGGTATGACAGGGAAGAGCTCAGTTGCCTTCTGTGGCTGTGGTGTGAGCAGCCAGCAAATTCTGAAATGCTGGAAACACTGGAGACCCTGGTTACTTTGCAGCACTCTGAGGGCACATCCGCACATGCAGGCATGCGCCCTTGCACCAGCTCAGATAGCAGTGGCACACAGTTGTGTTGGACATTTGGGCCTTAGCACCCGTGCTTAAACATGCACTCCAGTGTGGGGCAAGTTGTGCCACTTGGGGCAAACTGACCCTGCCCAGCTCCTCCAGGATCTTCAGCCAGGGGGAGCCAGAGGCTGGGGCCAGCACCTCTGCTGCTCTGGGTTCTTGGGTGTGTGTGTGGGGGGGGGGCCTGTATGGGGGGTTTATGGGTGAGTGGGTGGGAGGGTGTGGGGCAGATGCGGGGGGTGTGGGTGGACATGTACAGACCCTGGGTCAGGCAGCAATGCACCAACATGGGGCTGTGCCTGGTGCAGGCCATGACTGCCCTGATGGTCCAGCTGGCTGCTGCTGCCAGCACTGAGGACTGTACACTGCAGGGGTTCAGTGGCAGGGTGGGTATGTATGTGGTGCCCCCCCATCAAACAGCCCCCACAAACCCCATACACCGTGTGGCACAATACCATCTCTGTATCTCCCCAAACTCTGCTGTCTGACCATTTGGTTACCACGGTCACTGCAAAGGGCAGATTCCTCTGACCCATCAGCTTCAGGGAACCCTGAGTTGTAACCTGAGCTGGCTACACTCCAGAGGGACGGGGGAACCTGCTCCCTCTGCCTACCAGGGCCACGTGAGGCTTTGGACAGAGCTTTGGATCCAGAGAAGCTTTGGCTACTTCGGGGTTTGAAGCAGCACGCCCGGGTCGAAGCTCTGCCTCGTTCGGCTTCCCGAAGAGCTTCAGAGCCACCTCGGAGATCTGACCATAGGGTATAATGAGGAAACAATAAAATATCTATACCTGGGTTTTTTTACCCAATTTGGATGACATTTTCAGAGGTGGTAGATTCTGCAGGGAGCATGAAGCCTGCCAAGTTTCAAGAAGATTGGTGCACGGGCTTGGAGGGAACTGCCCCTCAAGCTGTGGACAAGCAAAACTGGTGCCATGGGTGACACTGTGTGTGTTAAGGCGCAGCAGGGTGACAGCTGCAGGGACGATGGCCCCTGCTGTGGCCACAAGGCCTGCACACTGTCGAGGAGATGGGTGCAGGGGGTTCTGGGGCCCTGCACCCCTAGCTGCTGACAGGCAAACTTTGTGCCATGGGTGCTTGTGGGACTGACTGTCTCTGTCTTGGGGGCGGGAGACACTGCTGCAGGCCTGGCGGCTCACCTGCTGTGTTACCAGTTACCAATCAATCATGATTCACTCAGGGACCAGCTCAATGCATAGGACCTAGCTAATGCGGCCAGTTAATTGCCATCAATTAGCACCTACAACATGAGGCTAAGGAGAGGAAAGAATCAATACAGACAATCAACTGCCCCAAGACAGACCCAGTCAGTCCCACAAGCACCCATGGCACGAGTTTTGCCTGTCAGCAGCGAGGGGTGCAGGGCCCCAGAACCCTCTGCACCAATCTCCTCCACAGCTGGCAGGCGTCGTGGCCTGAGCAGGGGCCACCATCCTTGCAGCTGTCACCCCGCTGCGCCTCAACACGCAGAGTCACCCATGTCACAAGCTCAGCTTGTCTGCAGCTTGGAGTACAATTCCCCTCAAACCCCTCCACTAATCTTCTTGAAACTTGGCAGGTTTCATGCTCTCAGCAGAGGCTACCATCTCTGCATGTTTCATCGAAATCGGACAAAAACCAACAACGTTACAGATACTTCATTGATTCCCCCATTATACTCTATGGCCGGATCTCCGAGGCGGCTCTACCGGATCGAGAAAGAAACCCTGTCTGGAGCTCCGAATCAGATCACTGCCAACTGAAGTGGCTAGATCCAAAGCTGGATCGCATTGCTGCCAACTCGCACGGGCCTACTGCCTACATGATTGGCCACACATACCTGGGTGGGGGGCTTAAACTCGCTATTGTTCTGAGCAATGCTGATATGACTGGGAGGGGGCTAAAGACCTGCCAGTCCAGCTGGCAACCAGTGATGCATTTCAAATTGGTTGGCTGGCAGCCAACAGTTGCTGGCCTTCACTGGATCAGGTGAATGAGGGCGTAAGGTCTATATAAGTGAAGGGCTGCCCAGCAGGAGGGGCGGTAGCCATGATGAGAGCTCAGAGAGAAGCTGGACCATCTGAAACTCGCTCTCTCTGGGAACTCATGATCAGTGAACTGCCTGCCTCCACAGGGAGTCTCCACCAGCCTCTGGATGACACTTGGGAGTAAGCTACTTGGGATCTAACTAGATATCTAGCTTGCAGTAGCACAGGTGCATAATCAAAGGCTACCATGCCACTGTTTGCCCTAAGGGATTTCTCTGATAATGCTCTACCCTGCACCCTATTCCAAGCCTGCTCCTTGTAACCAATAAAGTTCTCCTTTGTACCTAGCGTAGGAGACTTATTGGGAGAGGGTCTAGATTATGCCTTGGGGTCCCCTTGGTTCGGCTGACTAAGGGAGACCACTACTTGTGCTTCAGACTGAGGGAAGCACCCCAAGTTCTTGCAGTGGGTCAAGTACCCTCAAGGACTACTAGGCTTCTTTCCCAGAGGGTGCAGGCCCCAGATCAGTCCAGACTCCAGGTGGTGGTGGCATAACCCCGAGGCTTGCAGGCGTGCTCAAGGAAGGGGGGCGGCCAGACTTGAGGCACTCAGAGGCTGGAAGGTGGTCGGGCACAGTGAGGTGGGTGGCTCAATGGAGAAGCACCCCCTACTGCCCCTCCACCCACCACTCCCCCCCACACCCCACATACACCCCCACACACCCCACAACCCCTCCCAGAAACCACACAGTCCCCCTGCACCCCTACATGCCTACTTACTGGGGACAGCGCCTCAATCCAGGTCACACTGCAACCTTGCTACACTCCTTCCTGCCCCAGCAGCTGAGGCAGCATGCTGTGTCAGCGGGGGCACCACAGACATAACCTGACCAGATGCCAAAGTGTCTCTCTGGAGGACTCAACCTCCGGTTGCCACAGGACACTCTACAGAAGTGTGCCCACAGCCATTCTGTTTCCATATGGGTTTTTTTATACTGAGATTTCCCGGGACCAAATTTAGAGCCCCTGCTGCAAATATGCATTGTAGGAAACATTTTCTCATTCTTAGTGCACCTCTTCTGACATCTCAAATTGGTTTGAGATGCCACAACAGGCACGTGCACACTCGTCTGGACATGCCCCAGAAGTGCAACACAAAGAGACCAAGTTAACAAGCCAGCCTGCTCTGGCAGTGCTGTGCTGCTGCCCTGCACAGGTCACCAAGCACTTACACAGGAGAGAGAAAAACAGTATGTAAAAATAAATTTGGATTGGCAGCAGACCTAGAAGTGGACCAGAAGCACTTCCAGTCCACTTCTGGGTCCACTGAGGAGCATGCAGAGAAGTCCTTCCCCCACCCCCACACCCTCCCAGCTCCACAACTGGTGTCTCTGGACCTGGGGGGCACCCAGGGTCCCCCTGTAGCTGATCGTAAAGCCGAGCTGGAGGGGTTTGCAGGGGGGCCCCCCGTGCACTCCCTGGCACACCCAGAAGGGGACTGGAAGTACTTGCGGTCCACTTTCTGGTTCACTGCCGAGCACGTAGAGGGCCCTCGCAACACTCCTGTGGGACACGCCATCCGCCCAGCACTGTAGTGTTCACGAGCCATGCCTGCTACCTTGAGGTATGTAAAAAAAACATGTAAAGCTGTGTCTACATCCGAATCGCTGATTCTCCAAATCAGCACTGAATCTTCAGTTTTGGATTTGGCCGAATCGAGGCAGGGACAGTGATCCAAATCAACCATGTCCCCAATCTGAGCTGAATCTGAATCAAATAGGGCCTGCTTCACACACCCCTATGAACAATCTCCAATTCATGGATATTTGGAAGATATTATTGCCATGCTGTACAAGGAGGACATCAAGTGAGCACTGCAGCTGCATGTTACTAGCTTGGGGCTTTCTTCCCTTTCATCTTTGATTTCTTCTCTCTTTTACAGCCTGGCAAGCCTGCTGCCTTGATAGGCTTTGCCTTCTACCATACCTTTCCTCACTACATCTCAAATCAAAGAAGAGGCTTCACTCAGGAACTTATCCCTCACGACTTCAGGAATATTCTGCTCAAAATGTTTCTCGTTTCTATTGCCCCTGCCTCCTTGCATTTCTCTCCACACTGCTCCTCCTTGCTCAGGTCTACTCCTCCCCCAGAAGCTTTGCACTTTTTGAGAGAGGTAAGGGCTTGGCTCTGTGTGCACAAACTTGCAGAGACAATAGAGCTGATGGGTAGGTAATCAGGTCTGTCCTCTCTCATCTCCCTATACGGGGGTTAATAAAGCTGTTATCTCTGAAGACATAAATCCACAGTGTGAGAAGTGAAAATAAGTGCCATAGACATGCTTAATGGGATCTTCAAGACGGAGCACCAAGTCCTATTAGGCAGAGTGGTTTTCTTTAATCTTTACTAATCTATAGAGGAGCCTCTAGGAACCCCGTCAGACTGGGTCCCTAATATAATCCATGGCCTATTGTGACTTATTTATAAAACTTTCCTGAAAGGGTTACACAATTATATTGTCTAAACTAGTACATACTTGGAAGTTAGAATCCCTATTCCACGACGATATCTTTGAGCTTTAACACATCTTAAATTAAAACTCTTTTACATAGGGTTTTTTTTTAAAACACCTTAACAAAAATACTATGATTAAATAAAAAAACTCTCATTCAAATAAAAAATCTGATTTTTTTAAATTGATATTTATCCACCCTAGAGCACAACTATTACAAGCCATGACTTCACAGTGACTTTTTGACATCAGCGGGTGCATCTACACGAGAATTTACTGTGAAGTAGCATGCTTTAGAGTGCAGTAAACATGTGCATCTACACGTGCACATGCTTACTGTGCAATAAACCTCACTAATTATGAATAAATTTGCTACCTGCAAATGCAAGTAGCAGATTTACTCTCAATTAGTAACAGAGCAGTAGCATTTGTGTAGGTGCCTGACTGGAAGCAAATGTGCTCCTTGTCAGCTGGCAACCAGGGCCTGGAGATTGCACCCTGCCCCGGGATCTGCCTACTGCTGGGCTGGGCTCTGCCACAGGAGCCCAGGGGGGGACTATGTCCCCCTGCCCTGGCAGCAGGAAGCTCCAAGGCCCCCCGCTTTGAGATTGTGGTCAGGCAGTGGGAGCTGGGAACTTTCCCGGTTAGAGGCAGGTCCCAGCCCTGTGCCCTGGGTGATCGAGGCACAGGGCATGGAAAGAGCTATTGCGGGGGGGGGGGGAGGTCGGTTCCAGCCCCTCTCCCTGATCCACTGGTGGGGCAGCTAGCAGTGAGATAGCTCCTAGATGCCCCACCAGTGGATGGAGCGGGGGGCTGGGACCTGTCCCTACCTTGCAGCTCTTTTTAAGTCCCCTGCCCCTGACTGGGGAGGCCAGGCCAGGAACTCCCTGCTGCCAGGGCAGGGGAAATTGTCCTTGCCCCACCAGCAGGCAGCTCTCCAGGGGAAGGGTGCAAAGTCCCAGCCGTGGCCAGTACTCATCTGTTTGATCTTGGTTTTCTTATCATAGAAAATCAGAGCTCCCCCTGCCTTCTTCACTCACTAGGACCTGTGTCCGACTGTCGTTGCTCCACCCCTGGCTGCTTTGTGGCACAGAGAAGCCCTGATATGCTGGTGCCCCTCACTCCCCAGCCACAGCCCTGCCTGTGCCCCTATTCCCGATTCACAGCCCCCAGCCAGGCTGGAGTCCAGTGCCCTTCCTCTGTTGTTGGTGAACAAATCTGGGGGGAACACATGCCCCCCATGCTCCTCCGATGTGTGTCACTGCCAATGTATGTAGGACAGGAGATGTGGAGCACTTTCTGGAGCTTGTTCTCTTTCCTGATGGTGTAAGACTGGGCCAGACTCACCAGAGCTTGGCCTCTGAAGGTCTGGACTGGCCCTGCACCATCATGGCCATGCTTCAAGCTCTGGATTTTTCTATAAATAATATGGTCACCTTACCTAACACAGACCCAATGGCTGTGCTGCATCTGTGGCCAATCAGTGCTAAGAAGGACCCAGCCCCAACGCTCTGCTCCCAGCCAAGGAGGAATGAGGGGCTGGCAGAGGCTGGAGGGCACTGCAAAGGGGCTGCTCCCAGCTGGCTCCAGTCTCTACGCGAGGGGGATGGAGACTGGCCAGAGGCCTCTACCTGTCCCACCTTGCCCCACTCCAGCATCAGGGATCCTGGGAGCCACAGGGTCGGGCTGTGTATGTGCACATGTGTGTGTCTGTGGCAAGCAGGGTGCAGAGCCATGAGTGTGTGGGGTGTGTGTGGAGTGTGTACACATGTGTGGTGGCTCCATCCCACATTTCCTTACCACCATCCTGGATTTTTCTAAATATACTATGTTCACCCTACCTAACAGAGACCCAGAGACACACCCAGGTGTCTGCGGCCACCCTACTTATTCCACTATCCCAAACACTGGGACGAAAACATCTCCCCATGTTGAACATTTTCATGGAGACCCAAGTGAGGGTCCAGAGGAAGCTGCGTGCTCCTTTCCCCAGTGTCTGCAACTCACAGCTGGGATGTCTCAGTCCCTCGCATGGCAGCTGCACACTGCCATCGCCCAGATCATTGCTACCACCCAGGCCCAGCTCTTCCAGATTGGGGCTGGTGCTGAGAAGAGCGGCAGGATCCTTACAGTGGGTGCCTGTGAAACCCCAATATTGCAACCCGCAGAAGAGAGAAGCACGCAGGAGAGAGGTCAGGTTCTGAACAGGCCACTGGGGCTCTGACGTGCAGCCCTGCCCACCAGCCCCCTCCCTGGCCAATCAGCAACAACAGTGGGACAGAAGTCCCGCCTCCTGCACTGCCCCAAGTTCGAATGTGTGCAGGACAGGGGATGTGTGGAGCTTTCCAGAGCTTTGTCTCTTCCCCGATGGCGCAGGACTGGCCTGCACTCACCAGAGCTTCTGTGTGCCAAGCTCTGGCATGTCCACATCACCCCTGTGCCATTGGGAGGCCCCGATAGTGCAGGGTCAGTCCGGGCTCACCAGAGCTCATAGCCTCCATGGAGCAGGGACAGTCCCCAAGCCCTGGCCCTGCAACGCCCCACTCCACACCTGGCCCATAGGTTTAGCTGCCTGCAGCTCCCGGGGATGCTCCCACCACCCTGCCTGGCTGTATTGCCAGCTGGGTGTACATGCATGCAAATGTGCATGGCACCCCCTGCCCCGCAGCCCAGGATATTTTTTCCCGTTATTTTCCCAGCCCTGCCTCCAATCACCTTTCCATTGCCCTCCCCAGCCCCAAGCAGCTCCTTGCAGGCTGGAACTCGGCAAGCCTGCAAGGGAAAACCTGCGGTTTCCCACTTCAAAGGGGAAAATCCAGGTGTTTCTCCTCTAAGGGGGAAAATCCATGGGTTACTGGGCTTCCACAGGAACCAGAAAACCCAGATCCCTAATTATAAGTAACCCGAACGGTCTTTGCCACATTGTCCTGCTTCCCTTGCAGTCACCTGGATGAGGAGGCGACACTGAGCTCGACCACAGATATCTGGGGTGGGGACAGTTGTCTCAAACATCTCCATCATCCCACACCTGCCAGGAGGGGGGAGGCCATCAACATCAATGTAAATACTGAGGAGATGATGAACTCTCAGCTTCTTTAACTCACAGCAGAGAAGAAAGAAAAGGCACTGGCCTCTCCCTCTACCCATCGTATCTATGACGGTGTCCAAGAGACCTCCTGGTACAACACATCAGTAAACCCAGCAAGACCAGCCCGTGTGCTCAAGCAGAGAGGTGTAACCTTTCCACGCAGGTCAACAAGCCTTTATGCAGTTAGAAGAAGGTCTGTTAATAAGGTTATGTGCAGGCACAACTATTAAAAGCCACTGTGTATTTGGACATCAATGTAAATTGTGGGGTGCCCGACCTGTCTCATTGCCTGCTTGCCCTGTGTGGGTTTCTTTGCAGTGCAAACTCAAGTCTGAATCATTTCGGAGCTGCTTCCAAGTCAAATGCTGGAGCAAGACACAAACACTTGCACTTCGGTAGGGCTGGCACCTCGGCTTGTGGTGCAAACACGTAACAGTCACCGGGTCAGTCTCTCAGCCCTGACACAGCTTTTTCACCCTGCTCTGCTAGCACAACAAGGGAAAAGGCTGTTTTCCAGGGAAAGAAAGGAAGAGCTGCATACCATAGACTGGTCCTTCAGGCAGCTGCCCCAAAACCCTCTGGACATTGCAGTCTGCCAGGAACATGGGCAGGCACTGCAGGGCCTCGGCAGCTCCCAACTATGGGAACATTTCTTGAGGATGTGACCAGCTGCCCCTTCCCCCCACCGTCCACAACAATCTGACCACGGAGGAAACTTCCTTCCTGGCCCCATATCTGGCCCCTGGTCTGACCTCGAGTGGAGGGGCAAGACCCTCTAGCCAGGAGCCTCTGGCTTTGCTCCTAGCAGGAGAACTGGCACACCCCAAGTGAAGTCTTCTTCCTTAGCTGTACCTAACACCCAGTGCTCCTGGGGAGGATTAGAAATACACTGACACACATAGCAGAAAGAAAGAGTTGGGGGTAGGAGCAAGCAGCAAAGCCCAGAAGCATGGGAAATACCTCAGGTAGAAAATAGGCATAGCTAGGCCAAAACCGTTCCCAACCACTGGCTGTCCTCCCTCCTTCTGAACTCCTCCAATTGATGGAGAGTCCACAGCTTCCCTAGGCATCTACTCCACTGTGTTACTATTCTCACAATGAAGAAGTATTTCTGGATCTCCAAACCTATTTTACTTTGCTGCAAATTCAAGCCACTGGTCTGTGTCCTTCTCTCTGCAGCAAGACAGAAAAGGGGCTTTGCCTCTTCTTCATGGCAGCCCTTCAAGTAGCTGCAGTCTGCTCTCATGGCCTCTTCCGAGCACCTTTTCAGCAAGCTGAACAGAAGAGCAGGGAGAAGTCACCTGCCTCAAGGCCAGACACAGGGCGAGGTCTCCTGCCTGGCAGCCCAGGTCCCTGTGCCCCAGACCTACAGCTGCCAACCTATTTCATCCCTACTCCCTGGGTCAGGCTGCCGCAGAACTGAACAGGCCACTTCACTCCAACACGGCCCCCACCTCTCTCCCCAAACCCAGGCCCCCAAACCTCTGAACAGACTCACGACCTATCCAGCACGGGTCACTGCCCAGACAGGCTGCACAGGCTGCTCATGAGCTGGCTCTGCACGCAGCACCTCCACAACAGCAGCAGCCGTACAGCCACGTTCACACCGCGTCACTGGGATAATGAGTACTGCCCCTCGGCGGTGCTGACGAGCACGCCTGTAGCACTGCAGTGAGGCCATGCTGCTGCTTTCCACTGAGGGATCAAATCTCAGTCGGGAAGCGCGGGGTGGCAGGAGAGCTCTGGCAACCTGCTGCACTCCCCTGCCCAGTGTCTCCTGCTTTGCCCCCCACCCCACCCCCGAGCCACTGCCACAGCACACTGGTAGGGCCCGTGCTCCCAGGAAGTTCATCTGCCCCCAGCGCAGATGGACCTGGACCCACAGGGCAGGAGTTGGATGTGGGTCTGGCTTTGGCTGGATTCAACAATTCCACTGTCCCCAACATGGGCACCGGCCATTGTCCCCTCCCTCTCATCCCCCACAACGCAAGCACATCACTGGGACAGGCTGCATGCTCCTTACCGCAGTGTTTCTAACTGGCACCTGGGCTGTCTCAGTCCCTCGCACAGCACCTGCACACAGTCATCCCTCCGACTACAGTTTCCACTGAAGTCCAGCTTTGTCGGGCCGGGCTGGTACTGAGAACAGCAGCGAGATCCCCATAGCAGGCGGCTGCGAGACCACAAGACCGGGACCTGCAGGAGAGAGAAGCACGGAGGAGAGAGATCAGGGCACGGACTGGGCTGGCACAGGTGCTCTGGGAGATGGCCCCACCTACCAGTCCCTCTCTGTCCAATCAGCAGGGACAAAGGGACAGAAGTTCCGCCTCCTGCCCTGCCCAGGGATCCGCCCCTTGGCCAAGGAGAAACCAGCACTTCCTGCTCAGCGCCAATGTCTGTGCTGCCCCTGTGGCCAATCAGCAGTGAGAAGGGCCCGGGCCCGGCCCTCCGCTCCGGGGTGTGACCCTGCTCTGCCTCTGCCCCTGCCCGCACCCCCACACATGGCCCAAACGCAGCGCGGGGCTCCGGGCTCATCCCTCTGAGGCTGCCTTTCAGCTCCCGCCTCTCCGGGGTCCGAGAGCAGCTGCAGCGCAATGAGCCTGGGGCAGCCTCACTGATGCCCTTCGTGGATGTGAGTGTGCTGCAGGCACGGGCGCATGGAGCCAAGTCAGGCCAACAGCACTAAGCATGAGCCACCCACACCCACACCTCCTGCCACATCCTTCTCATTCCCTGCAGATGGACAGGGCAGCTGAAAGCAAACCAATAACCATGGCCCTTCTCGCTGGAAATGGTATGTTGTGAGTGTACGTGTGCATCCAGCTATGTATGTACGTCTGTCCCTGTGCAACTGAATGTGGGTATATGTATAGTGGTGTGCGGGGCGTGGGGGTCAGGCGCTGGAATGGGCATTAATTCAATCCTAATTAGCCTGTAAGATGCACATTACATTGTTCATAAGAATCCCTCAGTGCCACCAAAATAATCATGGTTTAGTGTTTCCTCATTTTAGAAGGTAGTATACAATTGTATGTCTAGTTCTTCTTGCCTTTGTGAGACCTGCCGCATTTGGGGCAGGCAGAGCAGAGACAGCACAGCGACCAGCCATAGCTCCCCTCGTGCCCTCCGGACCTGACCTGCAGCAGACGTGTGGGGGCAGAACTGCTGGAAATGGGAACCGTGCTCTCCAGAAAATGCTGCCTGCCTTTAATGAAACTTTACAAAAAGTTCTGACATTTCCTGACTACCCGCATTTTCTCACCAGGTGCTAGACTAGGTCCTCTGAGCTGTCCAATCTGCTCTGCACTTGGGGGAAGGGGCTCTGTGGAGCTGCCAGTGCTGCGCAGTGCAAAGGGACGTGCTGATGATCACATCTGGTTGCCCTGGCTCTGAGCAAGGCTGAACACCAAAGAAGACCTGATCCTTGTGCATCGCTGCTAGCACACATGGGTGTAGTTGTGTTGTCACACCTGTGTCTGGCAGTTGCAGCACTGCTGGCAAGGCCAATGCTCTCTAGCACACGCCCTCTCAAAGACATTTATCCATCCTGGGTCCTGTCAAACAGCGGTATTCCCCAGGCAGACAAGAGGCGTTGGAGACTGGAAGAGAGCATGCTCCACAGCTACACTCCAGCTGTAGAAGCGCTTGTCAGAGGGGACCAACACGAGCCCTGGCCTGGTCCTGTCAGATCCAAATACCAGATCCTCCTTCTGATAAAGGCTTTTCCAGTAACAACAGCTGGGGCAGCAAGCGGGATAGAGAGGTGAGGGTGGGAGGAGAACGAAAGAAGGGGTTGGTGGCACAGAGGCAGCAAGGAGAAAGAAGTAAGCCCCTGCTTGCCTACTGCATCACCACTGAGTGACCAGGAAAGATCAAGTGGATCTTACATGACAGGCACTTAAGCTGCCTTAGATTTGAATACCTAAGGTCTCTCACTAGCCTTCTGCAGCCATTCTGCAGCCTCAAACAATCCTCAATGACCCCTTTTCTCTCTCCTACTCATCTGTGTTCATTGGGTTAAATGTCACGAAAAGTCTGGGCTGACATTAAACCTGCCCTTCACACACTTCAACAGATCCTCAGCTGTTGTCTATTGGCACAGGTCCTCTGAAGTGATGGATCTCGGAGACAACTGACTCCAGGTGAGACTCTGTCCCATTGGCAGAGAATGCAAATGTAATGCTAATCACAGAAATCCTGAGGTAACATCAGGGAGCCTGGGGCTTGCACAAGGAAAGAAGTCTCTTACCCCAGTTCTTTCACTTTGCACCGTGGGTCCTTCAGTCCTTCACACAGCAGGTAAATAGGTGAGTGCTCCTTCTGTTCCCTGCAAAGAGAATAGACGTCATTTGATTCTGTGCACATGGACCCTCACTCCATTCCCTGTGGTACAAGCCCACCCGGGATGGTGAACAGATATCACATGTGAGCTATTCTACAGTTTCAGTCTAGTATCACAAGATGTACCTGCAGGCACACAGAACAGATTCCACCAAGTGGGATCCATTCATTGCTTGGACTTGCAGTACCCTGAGCATTTACATGCTATTCTCAGCACACACACAGATGTCTCTGGTGCTTTTGGCCCTTTTGTGTTGGCCAATTGTTTTATTTTATCTGGAAATCTAGTAGAATTCATCACATATATTTAACCATAACATGGTTGTTAATTTAAAGTGAATTTTAACTTAGCCACAAAGTCCAACGTTTTCTCGGTTTGCTTCCAATATCTAATAGGAGTACTATCAATACTATCAATCCCCAACCCTGGGATGGGGCATGTGGGTCCATGCTGGCAGGGAAAGGATGAACAGGAATCTAGCAGCTCAATTAATAATTGGGAATGCACTGGGAAGTATGTTGGATACTTCAGCTCTCGCGTCCAACTGGGAAAGACTTAGTATTCCTAAAGGAGATAACGACTAGAAAACTGTATGTAGGGGTTTGCTTCTGGGAATTGGCTTATAGGTGAAATATCTATGCATTAGAACAAAGGTTCAGGGCAACAGCAAAGGTTAATTGATTTCTAAAGGCCTGTGTGTGTCACACGGTTCTCACAGCCTTTAAAACAGCCAGGGTGTCTAACCCAGGCAAGCAGCAAGGCCAGCGGATATACACATAGCCTGGGAAATTGGGGGCGTATACCACATTCTTCCATAATATGAGATAAGGTGTAACCAGTTCACAAGGCCCAAAGGTGGGGCCTGAGAATCCAGATTTTGGGGGTGATGGACCAAATTAGGAGAAAATCAAGAAAGACCAAATATGACAGTATGATGAGCACAGAAAGACCAATCAGTGATAGGCATGGATGAAGTCATCAGGAGGGGAAAAGAATACAAAAGAGGAATTTTACAGCCACAAAGGGTCCCCAGCAATTCCAAAACTGGTCCCTGAGATGGGTGCTCTAAGAGGGGAACCCAAGGTACTATGGACAGAGGTTATACAACCAGCCTGTCTCACCCACCCCACTTCGGGAGGGGGGGCAGGTGAGCCTCGGCCTCTGACCTGCAGGCTGCTAACATCTGATATCTAAGAGCCTTTCTCTGGCTTCCTCAGAGTGAAGCTTGTGTTCTGCCCGGATGTATCTTGACTGCAATGACAGCCCTAGGATTGATAGCTATAGATTGCTTGTATTATTCTTTTCTGTTACCACAGTGTATCAATTAATTTGCCTATTCTCAAATGGAAAGGTTGTGGTCAGTCTAAGGGTTTTGGGTCCCCATAGGAACAAGGCATCTGGGTCCTAAATCCAGTGCCAACAACTGGAGACTCTGCCAGGACTTCAGTGCTAACAGGAGATAACAGGTCTCTGAAGAGCCAGTCTATATGGGCAGTTCTTGTTGTCTCTGTTAAGGGCCTTGAAGTGTCCTGAACTAAGACATAGCTGGTAGATGATGCTGAGAAAAACACCAGAGGCACAGGAGCCGTAGCTAGGAAGGACCTTGAGAAGAGAGTATGCAGCAGGGTGGTTGTATATTGTCTCCTGTGAAAGGAGCCACGTGGGAGTCAGGGGCGAGTCCAGTCTGTAGTGCAGGGCTGTCCAACTTCTAAGCTCCAAGGCCAGCACGATGCACCCCCACCCTGCTGTGCGGAGTGGGCATGAAAACATGATTCCTCCCCTGCCCCCCACTGCTGCACCACATAGACATGATCCTCTGGCACAAAGCCCTGATCCCCTCTTCCCAAGGCATGACCCCAGGTTCACTATCACCTACCCATGCTGTTGCACTGCCTCATCCCTTGGGGTGGAGGCAGGAAGCAGCAGCTGGAGGAGGGAAAGCAGAGCCAGGAGACACTGGCTGCTACAAGAGCAATAGGCAGAGCACTGACTGGGTAAGAGACAGGGGGCTCCAGGAATGCCCAACTCCCATATCCCCCAAGGTCTGAGCAGCAGAGTCCAGCACCCCACCTTCAGGACATCCTGGATCTGCCCATGCATAGAAGAGGTGTCCTGAAAGGGAGGAGGCTACGGAAGACGTGACACTAGCATTCAGGTCTCCAGTTGTTTCACTTGCACCCCCGGGCATCGTCCCCTGGAGGCGGGTGGTAGGAGCTAGTGCACATGCTCAGTACTGGGGCACAGGAAGCAGTGCTGAGCAGAGGATGCCAAGAACCAGAGCCAAGTACTATGTCCAGCCATGAGAGAGAGCTGGGTGGTGCACTGCACTTTGTCATACAGTGGGAACGTGTAGCACACTTCGTCTTGACATATGGGGACAGTGAGGACAGATGGGTATTTGTGGGAGGGGGTCTGGGGGGCGGGGAAAGAGGGTGGAGCAGAAAGACATTGGCTAGCACTCTACTATTGCCTCCCAGACTTGTAGGTGCCCACAAGAGAAAAGGTCCATGTGGAAGTGGCATCCAACTGCCCTCTCCTGATATGCAGAAGCTCCCTGTCTACATACAGGGGCCTGGTGAGTTAGTCCGGTCACCCCTGTACACCATGCCAACTTTTCCCCGGAGGACCCAAGGCCCATAAACACGCGGATGGCCCCATACCTGGGAAAGCAGAACAAGGAAGCTCTCCGAGACAATTCCTTCTCTTCCCCCACCTCCTCCAACACAGTAACCATGATTGCGTGCAAGGTGAATTATGGCAGGGGATCAACCCTGTGGTGGGGCCAAGGATGGTCAGTCTAGCCAAAAGATGTGGAGGGACCTGATACGATTGAAGCAGCACAATACCCCTTCGGACTGCAGGACCTTGCATTGTGTATGAGCTACTCTGCAGTTTCAATTCACTATACATCTTCCAAAACAAAGAACACATCCAAAAGGGAACTTTTTCTCTATCCCCCAGGTAGCTGCCCTGCACAGACCTGCTGAGCCTCCTCAGTAGCCAATTCTGAATCTCAGCCTGCATGTGACTATGAAAAATAGCAGTTGTGCGACTTGTGTGCACAACACTTGCACCACCGATGCTCAACGGGGTGCCATGGCATCATAATCTGCGCTGTAAAGAGTCTTAGCTGGATAATCAGGTGAAAACTTAGGGTGCTCCTGCAGGGCTGCCAAGACTGAAAGACTACGGCTCCTTACGGCTGCTGTAACTCAGTTCTACTCTTCTTGCTAGATCGAGGGACTGGGCAGTATTCCTTTTCTGGATTTGGCTTTGTTTCCACAGCCACTGGTACACACCTTCAGATGAAGGGCAGAAATGTGTTTCTGATCTCAGGGTGATCCTGCTTCTCACTAACAGCTCTGTGTTGCCAGCCCTCAGCTTCTGCTGAACAAAAGCTGAAGGCATCGTCAGCATCCAACCTCGGACTTCCCTCCAGGTATGCTCCGGCAGCTCTGCACTCCCCACTTCCCTCCAACTTGCACCTCTTGCTTTCAGCTTCACGCTCGCTGGCTAATTTCCCCACCTCCTCTCATCCCTGTCTGCTTTCTGCAGCCTTCCGCTCCAGTCCAGGCAGAGCTACCCCTTCCTACAAAACAAGACCTGGGTTAGCTGTCCCTGGGAAACGCCATGCAGCACACACTCTGGTGCGGGGCAGGTTACCTGGGGGAGCAGGGGAGGCTGGGGCCAGCTCTGGGTTACCCCAGTCCCCTTACCTGGGGCCCTCCCAGGGCTGCAGCAGTGGTGATCCTGCCACGTGGAGCCTGGCCGGCAGCCTGAGTTTCGGGCAGTGAACGCAGCCCCTGCATGCGCCACCCCGCTTTTTTTTTTCTGCACTTCTTTTTACCCCTGGATATCCAAAGGTCAAATCCCTCCCTTGCAGCACAGAGAACAGACAAACATGCAGTATGTGGTGCCACAGATATCTTTGCGGTGCTGCATGCTGCACAGCTGCACTCCTCTGGGCACAGCCACAGGGGTCTCTTTTGTGGCAGGCCATTTGGTCATTTCTCTGCTATCAACAGAAAGGAAAACATTTCCCAACTCCGCTTTTACACCATACTTACCGACAAACCTGTTTTGGTGGGCTTGGTTCATCTTCATCTTCTACCCCAAATATAACCTGATAAAACTTGAGTGATTCCAGCTGAATACAGTGTCTCATACAGAAGGAAAGAACCACTTGATCCATCTGAGTTATGTTGCCGGAAAAGTTCATACGAGTGTACCGATGCAATGCATCTCTCACAAACCCTTCCTCCTGGATCTCAAACAAACAGTGAAGTCTATCAAGGTTTCCTATAGCTTCTGATGGGAAAGATGATCTAAACCATGCCAGTAGGGCTGGTGTTATTTTAGCTGATATTTTCCAGCCAAGTTTTCTAGTTATGTCCTTCATTCGGCCCTCGTTTAATAAACCAAACAAAAACCGCACTGTTAACATGAAATCATTTCTCGACTCCCCATAACGTTTGAGGAGGTTTTTCACATCTCTCTGGGGAGCCACTGACTCTTTCATGGCTTCCCCATCTTCCTCCAGTACATAGGACAGAGCTGCAAAAAACTCTTGGATGCTTAAGTGCAGGAAGCTGTAGGCACTCTCACAGTCCATGTCTTTTGTAAAAACAGTCTCGTTCAGAAAGAGGGGCAGAGAGGCTGCCTCATCTAAGCCAGACTTCTTGATCTCGTCCTCCTCAAAGACAATCCTCTGCTCCCAGACTCCAGCAGCAGCCAAGGAGCAAAGTCTCCTCAAGTCGCTTTGCACAGCGGGCTTTGCACTGCAGCCAGGAGACGTTACTAAGCTGGAGAGAAACAGCACGTACACATCAGTGAGCGTCTTTGCAGTTTGTCTAGGATCCTCACCTCTCTCCATCTGCTGTTTCAGCACAGTGCAGAGGATCCAACACACAATGGGGACAAAGCACATGGTGAAGAGAACTTCATTTTCCCTTACAAAGCTAAAGGCCTCCAATGCTTTTGATTCATCCTTAAAGAATTTGCAGAAATACTCCTTCCTGTCCTGCTCAGAAAACCCCAGGATTTCTGCTTACCGCGAACACTGCAGATCAGGCTGCCTGGTTTTCAAGCACTGCCTCAGTTTCTCCAGAGCGGTGGGTCTTGTCGTGATCAGCAAGTAACATTCAGGGAGAACCGTTCTCCGAAACAGGCTGCTCAGGATGACGCTCACTGGCTTCTCCTCCGTGGGATCACAGCACAGATCGCTTTCAGGTTGATCAAAGGAAAATCTCAGCTCATCAAAACCATCAATTATGAACAAGAGTTTTTCTGGATGTTCCAGAATCGTCTTAATTGGCGCTTTCTTATCAGGGCAACATCTCAACATCATGTCAGCCACGCTTCCCTGCTCGGGGAGCCTGATCGTCTCCCGACAATTTATATAGAAAACATACTCCAACTCCTCCTTGTACAGCTCCCCTGACGCCCAGTCCAACACGACCTTTCTTGCCGTCATTGTTTTTCCAATCCCGGCAGCTCCAACCAGGACAATAATTTGGGGGGTTTCTCCAGTTTCATCACGGCTGAAGAGGGTGTCTACAGTAATCATAGATGGATTATGTTCCCTCCTAGTTCCTGCAAGTCTCCATCCCCTGCTCAGTATTTCATGCCTTTTTTCGTTCTCAGGACAAGGCTCACTAACAATCATCAGCCGAGTATATCTGCTGTCGAGAGTCACGTTCTGGCCAATCTGCAGATTCCTCTCTGATGTCAGCCGGTACTTCTTGTGGGTGTGCTCTCTGTACTTCACACTGTAATCTAAACCGAGAGAAAGGACTCGAAATACAGACTATTTATCACTTATTTGTTAACATAACACTATAGAAGAGTAATACTCTTAAACAAATATTAACTTTTCATTGTAAAGGATCTCTAAATCATTTTGTCATGGACCCCGTGTGATAGTCTCCCCAGAGTCACTGGAGATGCGTGGGGGATGCACGCGGGTGCATGCGCACCCCCTGGGATTGACGGCCCCTCCCCGCACCAACGACACCGCTGTGGTTGCCTGCGGGCGGTCCCCGCTCACGGCCACCACGACCTCATCGCCGACACCGCCACTGCCGCCTGCGGACGGTCGCCGTGCCCCACCAGCCTCGGGAGGCACGAGGTGTTCATGCCCAGAGTACAAAATACAGCTCAGCTCATTATGAAAGAGTCAGCAAAATGGACCATCAAAGGGACGGAAATGTTCATGGTGAGCCTTTAAGGCAGGGGCGAGCAAAGTACAGCCCTCAGGCTGGATCCAGCCCACGGGTGCCCACCAGCTAATTGTACCCCACCCAGCCACATGCCTCGCTGCCACCCTCCTGCTTCTGGGCGGGATTGCTGTTCCCACTGCTGCAGCCGCCAGGCGACCTGCCCACCTTCCCTGGCATCTGCAGCTCCTCATCCCCCTCCTGCAGCTGTCTTCCCGGGCAGCAGGTGGGGAAGCAGCAGGGGGACGGGGAGGGGGAGGGGGAGCTGGGTGGGAGCACAGCGTGGGGCTGGTGGGAGTGCAGAGCCCGTGCCTGGCGGGGTGGCCGGAGCTCACAGCATGAGTGGGCAGGGTGTGGTTGGGGGGGGGCTGCAGGGACCCCTCACATACTGCCCCCACCCCGGTACAGAGCCCTTGGTGGTGGTGACATCAGCACCAGAAACTGGGCACTCGGCTGCCCGTGGCCCACACAGGTGCTGCCGCCTGGTGATGCACAGCTCCACCCAGCACGGCACGCGGTTGCAAGGAGCACAGCCGGACCAGCCTGCCTCTATTGCACGGGGCTTCCCACCGCGCATGTGCAGCTCCCAGCACTTTTGCACCGCTGGGGGAAGGCCTGCGGGTTGGGAGGGGGGGCACTGGCAGAGCCGGGGAGGTGAGGGACTGTGAGATGGAAATGAGAGCCCTGACAGGGCCAGGGGTCTGGGTTCTGTACAGTTTTTATTCTGTGTTGTGATTGACATGAATTTTATTTGAAAATATAGAAAAAACAACCAAAAATATTTATAAAAAATGGGATTCTGTTATTGCTTATTTGTGCAATTCAAATTGCAATTGTTCACAACTACTTTTTTAATCTCACAATTAATTGTGATTCGTTTTTTAAATTGTTTGACAGCTTTACTCATTAAGCAGCTCTCCAGATGTAAGAATTGCCCACCAATGCTTTAAGGCTTCTTGTGAAACAACCAGGTGACCTGATAATATGCTAGAACTGAAATAACGGAGAAGTCTTGTGGTTAGTGCTAAGGAAAGGAGAATGCCAGCCCCCTCTGCACATTATGAAGAGGGCACTAAACAAGGCGCAGGGCACAGTATTTGAAAGCTGCTAGTGTCACCCTGTCCACAATCCACCGCGACACCCCCGGAGTTTGTCAACCAGACACCAAGGGACGCTGTGACCACAGACAGCCATAGAGGGGGAAGCAGATGACATGAGCCCCTCCAGTCCTCAGCAACATCCTGACCGTGGACAAGGGCATCGCTTCCTCCCGCAGCGTCCTTCCCTAGGGTGCTGCCTTTCCTGTGCTGTCTACGAGCAGCCTGGCTTAGCCGGCTGTGACGGCTCTATCCCTCTGTTAGCTCCAGACCAGCGAAGCAGCTACTTGCCGTCCTGGCACACGGCTAAAGGCTGCCAGGCCTCCGAGTACCGACCGCGTGTTGGCCTGTCATTGCTCCAGCACAAGCCCAGCAAGTCAGTCCCAGGCGTTTCTCCCTTTGCTGCTCTTCCCTCCCCACTTTTTGGGGTGTCTTTGCCTTAAAGAAACTGAAGTGAACTCCAATAATAATAACCGCCAGCAGCACCACATGGACGCTTCCTGGGGACTGATGCCAGTTGCTGTGCATCGGCCCCTCAGGAACTCGCTTCACCTGAATGGCTGATACAGTATTCACAACTGAAATCTTTCCCATCAGGCTCTGGGAGCAGGTAACACTGGTGCGGTTCTGGTGACACGGCACAGTGTGGGGAAGCAGGCTACTGGTTTTGTCTGGAGAGGTGCAGTATATCGGGTTTCTTCACAGATTCCTTAGTCCCGGGGGAAGTTCAGCTTTGTGAACTGCCCCGTATCTAACTTATAGCAGGAGGGTCTGATCCCCATGTCGCTAGGACACAGAAATCCCGGCTGCCGGGACAGCTCTTCCTTTCCCCCTCTCTGCCCCCCGAATATGGGTACTGGAACCAGCCCCGTGCCAGCCTCAGGGTGCCTGGAGCTCCGACGAGCTGCTGCAGCTGGGCAGAGCGGGGCAGGGGACAGGAGCACCCCTGCTCTCAACTGCACCATTGGGAGCAAATTTGTTCCCGAGCCGGTGCATGTGTAGACCCTTTCCTGGGGGCAATTAACTGCACTTTTATTTAATGGGCAGTAACCTTATTGTGCATTAACAGTCCACAGAGAGCACCTCTATATGCGCTATAGAAACTACCAACCACCTGGGTATAAAAAAGAGGAGGGTCTCATGCATTTGCAATGATTGTGTTTAAGTAGCCACTTGCATTTCTCAAGGTGGCGTCGAGGAAAGCACTGATTGTATTAAACCAGACATTGCTATTCCGGGTTATCAACTCCTTGTGTGGATGTCACATACCCTTTGCTGATATCTCTGAGGATGTTTTCTCCCGTCCTGAATCTGAAAAAAGAAATTACATTGAAACAACTCGGCAGAAATATGTCGTGCCTTAACTTGTCTCTAAAGCCACTGATTCACACTTGATTTAGGGCAGTGACTTGAACTTTGCTCTCTAGACTCCACACAAGTGCCTTACCGGGCAGGCTTTGGGCTACTCTGGAAAGGGGTCAATAGCAAAGGGATCTCTCCCCTGTGGCAGAGTTTGGATTCAGTCTATACAGAGCAGGTATTGTGAGACGCAAAAACCATTTTCTGCGCTGCTCTGCTGACCGGACACTGCTGCAGCCGACATCTGATAGATGGCAGGAACAATTATGTTAGGATAAACCTGTGCAAGATGCATCCAGGAGGGAGTGAAGAGTGAAAGGACTTCCCATCTATCTCCTACACCTGTTACCACACAGACTGGGCAATGAGCACGATATAACAGTGGGTGCTTTCCCTATAAATAAACAGTTTTATCAGCGAGCAAGAAGAGATGTAAAACCCAACACTCCTGTGGCCACACGCCTGTTAATAACTAAGTAAAGGGGATAAAGTTTCCTTTCCCCGTATCTCAGGGAAAAAAAAATCAGACCTGCAGTGTGTCAGAACCAAATCAAATAGGCGTCCATGTCACAAAAGACCGCATGGAGCCATTACCCCAAATTTGGTCACGTTCCGCCTCATTAGTTATTCCCACCTAGCAATCCGTTATTGGCCACTCCGGACATATAAAAGTTCATGCAGCTTCTGCCCAAGTTGGAAACCTCTGAGCACGCGGCAGAGTAACTACGAAGAACTCTGTAGCGCGACTGAGGAAACTTGGCGGACTGATCACCCACCAATATCTTCCCGTCACCGGGTCCTCCTGACGTACCCCCGTTATCCTGCAGGTTCCTTTTCGTTCATAAACTCGTTAACTCGTAACTCATTTTCCTATCCGTAACAACGCAAGCAACCTACCTCGAGGCCTGAGCTGCCATTCCATGCAGCGTAAGTAAAAGCAATCTTTTAAAACCAATAAGCTGTCTCGCCTCTCCATTGCTGGCCCGCCTGATGTCCGATTAAATTAGCAATCCTCTGGTCAGCTCCGGCCGCCCAAGACACAGTGTTTCTATTGTTTGTGCCACGGGCCTCAAATACCCAGCACAACAAACAGGTGCTCCATGCACCAAGTCTGCAGCTTGCAAAACACTCCCTTTCTTGGGTTGTGCAGAGGAGCGAATTTCCACAGCCTCTATTGCAGGGGTGGGCAAAATACAGCCCAGGGGCCAGATCCAGCCCACCAGCTGACTGGATCCAGCCCAGTGCTGCCCACACGGCACTTCACATGGAGCTATGCCCTGCCCTGCCCGCTCGCCCTGGGGAAGCATGCATGCGCTGGGCTCTCGCTGGTGCTGCTGGCCCAGGCACTGGCCAGCACGCAGCTCCTGCCAGGGCTGTTCCCGGTACGGCTGCAGCCGGGCACTGCTCTATGCCCCTTGCCTCCAGGGGCAGCTCTGGCTTCTGATCTCGCCGCTGCCTCGCTGCTCCACGCTGCGCTGCACTGGGCAAGCAGAGTCAGTCAGGCGGCGCCTGTCCCAGTGCGCGAAGCTCTGGTTTCAGCTCCCAGATCTGGAGCTGGAGGCCCACATGCCCACCGAGAGTGGTGCGGTGTGGTGGAGCAAGAGAGAGAGGAGCTGCTGCTGCTGGAAGTGGGGGCTGCAGAGCAGTACCTGGACAGCTGCAGCCGCACCGGGAACAGCCCGCTGGAGGGTGCTCCTGCTCCTGCCCTTGCTGCACCGCGCCATGCTGCGCTACACCGCTCCGGGCGGGCGGGAGAGCAGCTTCAGCAGGGTGACTCCTGCCACAGCGCTGGGGCTCCGGCTTCGGCTCCTTGCCACTTCCCTGGGAGCTGGAGGCAGAGCCCCATGTGCTGTGGCAGGAGCAGCTGCCAGCAGGCTGTTCCCAGGCGGCTGCAGCCAGGTGGACGAGGCTCTGCGCCCCTTGCCTCCAGCAGCAGCTCCTCCTTTCACTCCTGCTGCACCGCGCCACACCACTCCTGGAAGACACGTGGGGCTCCAGCTCCACATCCTGGGACTGGAGGTGGGGGTGCAGAGCAGCACCTGGCCCAGTTATGGTCTGCAGAAGGAGCATGGCGTGGGTGGCCCGGTGTGAATGGGCAGGGCTCAGCCCCGTGTGGAGCGCCGCAGGGGCACATGGACCACACTGCCAGGGGTAGCTCTGCTGCACACACCCCCTCCCCTCACCCACAGCAGGCTCCCTAGACCTACCGCCCAGGCAGCACCCCCTCTACACACACGTACGTAGAAACACACACACGTGCCACCCTCACCCTGCACCCCACAGGGGAGGGGCACGTGATCCCAGCCTTTCCTGCCCTTCCCACTCCACTCCTCAGCACTGCTCCTGGCTATCCACAGCCCCAAAGGCAGTTTTGGTGAACCATCGTGGGGACATGGGGGGGCGGGTGGTTTGCTGACCTGGCCCGCAACAACTGACCAAAACTCCCTATGTGGCCCTTGGGCCCAACTAACCGCCCACCACTGCCCTAACAAGAACCCCATGGCCCTGCACAGCTCCAGCCCAGGGGCCCAGGACAGGAGCAAACCAGACCATTCCCACTGTCATGAGGAGGCAGAGGTGAGAGGACGGGTGAGCACAACCAGAGAGGAGCCTGGCCCCTTGGCAGAGCACTGCTCTTCTAGCATCAGTCCCCGGGCAGCGGCTCCCCTCTGGTACTAGGTCTCACCCTTGTGCAGAGGTGAGAGGCAGCCCAGGACCTTGGGGCTGCAGGTCTCCAGGGAGCCTGGCTGCCCGACTGCTTGTGTTGCACTGAATTGTCTTCAGCAATGAAAATTCAGGCTTGAAGTTAAAATTCTTGCCTGGGGCTCATGTCCCTCCTACGTACCAAGGGGCAGGAACACGGGAGCCTTCCTCCCCTGCCTCCCCAGCATTAGCAGGGGAAAGAAACCCTGTCCTCTGGGGAGAAGCAAGAGCAGCAGAAGTGTGGTTCAGCTCTACTCCAAGAGAGGCAGGGACGGTATCCCAACACTTTCTTTCATGGCTGGACGAGCTGCCTGAGCGGGTTGTGCTGGGCCAGTCGTGCAACCTGGGGTCGGCTACAGCCAGAAGGGGAACAGCACAGCTCAGGGGTTAGGTGATCCACAGTGTGTGGGTACAGGATCCCACTCCCCAGACCGGTGACACTTTGCTCACATGGGAGTATGGTCTCACACATCCACGCATGTGTAAACAGGGAGGAAAGTGTGTACATCCACAGGACTGTGCTGAGAAGGAGACACATCAGTCCACCATTGAAATAAATGCTGCTATGAGATAAAAACTAGATGTGCACCGATATGTCGGCTGAATACCCGATTGGCACCGATAAAAGGGATATTTACATTATTGGCTTTTTTTGGCCACTGTAGCTGATAATGTTCTCTGATAAATATAATTAATTATGCCTTCTGGCCTGGGCCCCTGGACACCTGGATTCCCTGTTGCTCGCAGGGCTGGGCCCCCTGGATGCCTGAGTTTCCTCGGGAAATGGCAGGTTTCTCCTTGCTGGTGGGCAGCAGTCTAGCCTGCAAGGGGTCCTGCTTGGGGCTGCCAGGAGTGGGACGCAGGGGACCCACGTGCATGTGCACAGCCACACACATGCACGTGGCCAGGAACATAACTAAGCAGTGTGGAGAGCTGCTCCCTGCAGGTAAGTGGGGGGGGAGGGAGAAAAGGGCATGGGGGGGCACAGATCAAGGTGCCCATGGTGCAGGAGGGAATGGGGCAAAGCCTGGCAGCATTGCCCAGATAAGGTGGTGCATGGGACCCAGGGCAGGTGCAAGGAGCAGGACAGAGCCACAGGCAACTTGCCCAGGTGGCGGGAGGCTCCCCTCCACTGTGTGCACCCCCCTGAAGGAAGGCATGGGGGGGGGGCACGTGCCCCCTAGACCTGTGCATGGAGCAGATGTGGGCTGCCTACTGTGGGCTCACGCCTCTCCGCTCTGCTGCCTTTTTTCGGGAGCCCCACATCAGTCGCACGCCCCATGCCTAAATGATAGCAGTGGGGGCAGCGAGTTGTGCCTCCTGCTGCCGGGCAGGCAGGCGGGGGGCACATGGCTGGCTCCACTTAAAAGTGTCCCCACGCACGAAAATGGAGGTGGCACTAGATGAGCTTTAGTTCAAGACCTGCACACCATTTTTAAATGTTGGGATGCTGATACATGTAACATAGCAGACTGCTGGAGCGCGCCAAAAAAAACAGATTTATTTATGTCAGTACATTTTAAAGTAATGACATAACTAAACTTTTTTTTTTGTTTCAGTGTGCTCCAGCAGCCTCCAGCTCCACAGGTAACTAAGCTGGTTATCAGAAGCGTACTGGCCGATACGGCCGGTTAATAATCGGTATCAGCAATTGGCCAAGAACATTTTTAGCGATGCCCGCCTAACCAAAATCAGGGCAGTGTTCGCTCTGTCCTGGACCAGCACGTTCAGGAGCTTGTGACCTGCACTCATTCTGCCCAGGCCCGGTACAGACTCCTGCTTGCCCCTGCCCCGTGGAGACACAGAGGCTGCAAGCGCCAGAGGCCATCAGCCAGCCCGGGAGGGAGCCCGACCCGACCCGACCCGACCCGCGCCCGCTGCAGCTGCCCAGCTCTTTTCCTGGCGGCAGAAAAGGAAGTAACCGGAATCCCAACCCCCCCCCCGATCCCGGCCGCTGACAACGGGACCCCTTCCCGGAGCGCCCCCGGCCCCCGCGCCCCCTGCCCGGCCCGGCCCGGCCCGGCCCCGGCCCCCACCTGGCGGGCCCCGCTCCAGCAGGCGCCGGGCCAGGGCCAGGGCCCCGCGGGGGTGGCGCTGCAGCAGCAGGTGGGCGGTGCGGGGCCGCGAGGCGGAGGCCAGCTGCCCCCACGGCACGCGGGGCTCGGGGCACGAGTGCTTCAGCCGGACCTTGAACCGCTCGAACCGCTCCTCGTCCAGCTCGTCCAGCAGCGCCAGCAGCTGCTCGGCCGTGCCGGCCCCCGCCCGCCCCGGTGCTCGGCGCTGCACGCAGCCCGCCGCGCGGAGCCGAGCCGAGCCGGGCCGGGCCGGGCCGGGCCGGGGCAGCGGGCGGAGCCCCGAGCCGGGCGGGAGACGCCGCTTTCGGTTCCGCCGAGGCGGGCTCGGGCCGGGGCAGGGCTGGAGCGAGGTGCGGGCGGCCCCGCGTGCCCTGCAGAGCCCCTGGGGGCGGGCGGGGGTTGCGGCCAGCTCGGGCCCCGCACCACACCCCGCACCTGGAAGAAGCCCCGTCACAGGGTGGCCACCACAGAGGACATTGCCGTTTTCTGCTCCTCTCTCCTCTATTGATATGAACCCTGATGCCGTTGTAGCCTCTGTTGTTCTCCTTCGCATCTTGTATTTTGTCAGCCTCTCTCTTGAATGGGTACACCTAACCATGGCTGAGTTCTTCTGGTCCCCGGGTACTCGAGTGTGCACGACACCCCGGGTATCTATGCCATGTCCTAAACCCTGTGCCCCGCATTCACGGGTACATGGTTACGTCTCCACTGGCGTCCGGTCTCTGCTCCGCAGGGCAAGGAGGGCTGCTGTGCCACCCACAGCGCTCCTACACCTGCTCCAGCCCTTCAGTTGGAATTGGAGAGCGGGTACGTCTTGGAGTACCGCCCACCCAGGTTGCATGAGCTTTCAGAGATGATGGCCAACAGCTCTGCAATCACAGCACCCTTGGGTGCATCCCATCCAGTCCCGTGGACTTGTACACGTCCAGCTTTTCCAAGTTGCCCCTAACCTGTTCCTTCAGCGCTGAGGGCTGCTCACCTCCTCCCCAAACTGTGCTGCCTGGTGCAGTAGTCCGGGAGCTGACCTTGCCTATGAAGACGGAGGCAAAATAAGCATTGAGCACTTCAGCCTTTTCTGAATCCTGTGTCACAAGGTTGCCTCCCCTGTTCAGTAAGGGACTCACTTTTCCTAATCCTCCTCTTGGTACCGGCATACTTGTATAAACCCTTCTTATTGCCCTTCACATCCATGGACATCTTGAGCATGACGGGGGGGCAGCAGGTTGCAGCTTGCCAGTTTGCCTGGTGTCCCCACTCAGAGTCCATGGGGCTAGGCTATGACAGTCACTTCCACCCCTGTTCTCTCATTGCTGTCCCTGGCATCTCTTCTTGTTCCCCCAGTGGCCTCCCTGTCTGAGGGAGGCTGGGAGCTCTCTGGGTGGCCTGGGCCCACTGCTCTTCACACAGCCATCGGGCCACAGCAGTGCCTGCCGGGCTGCACTGCTCCTGCCCGAGCCCTGCCTGTGAGCACCCCAGATCTGCTTCTTGCTGCAGTCACTCTGCCTGGGCTGGGAAGCTGGAGAGCGTGGCTTTCTCCTGGGCCTCACCCTTTTTTGCCCAAGCTCAGCCTCCCCCCGTTCTTCAGAGTCCCCAGATTTAATCTGGGCGCTTTATTGGCAGCGCTGGTGTCTGGGCCAGATTGTGATCTTGGTGACACCAGTGTAAATCCAGAGCCACTGCACGGGCATTAGTGGAGTCACCCCTGGGCTTTGCTTCCAGAGATTCTGGTGTAAATCCAGAGTGACACCACAGGTGCCAACAGAGCACTGTCTGGATTCCCATCTCAGTGGCTCCATTGTCAGACCAGAGTGACCCCACTGACACCAGTGGAGCCTGGGCTGGATGCTGGTCCCAGGGACACAGGATTGTCCTGGGCAGCCCGGAGCTCTGTAGGGGTTTCTCTGTCACCTGCGGGCTGCCTGGGAGTGAACACATCCATGCACTGCCTCATGCAGAGAGTAACAACAGACACTGAAAGAAAGAAGGGCTGGTGGCAAACTCAGGTCCTGCTCTGGCTGCCAAGGCCTGCATGGGCCTCTCTGCAGGATCATCATCACCTAAGCCTCTGCAGGGAGAATGCATGGCCCAGTCCCTCCAGTCCCGGGTCTGACCAAAGACTATGGGCCTGGGGCCAGGGCTCCAGTGGAAGGACCCTGCAGAGGGGCAGTGACATGCTGCACTGACTACAGCAAGGTCGCTTCACAGCAGCCAGCTGTGCACCCAACAGTCACCAGCTTTGCCCATCACTTTGCGGTGCGCTCATTTATTAGGAATACGTTTCTAGGGTCTTTGTAATTCTTTCCATGTGCTGCTTGTGTTACCTGTGTTTCTATACGGAGCTGTATCTCTCCCTTCTGCAAGTCCTCACCCCCAATGGAGCTATCTTGCAGGACTCAGCTTCAGTGGGGCTGGGTTCTTCCAGCCACCAAATCAGTCACACACACACACACACACACACACACACACACACACACACACACACACACACACACTCTAACGTGTCACACCTGACCCGGCCGGGTTGATCAGCATGTACAGGCTGACACCCTCATATGCCAGGAATCAGTCCATTAAGGTAACAATACACTGCAGTCAGACACAAGCACACAGGTGACCAGAATCCCTCTGAATGCGGCTGGGTGTCCAGCTGACACCCTCACGGGCCAGCATTCAGTTCACTAGGGCACGCCTGAGCCAAACTGGGTCAATCAGCCTGTACAAGCTGATTCCCTTATGTGTCTGAAACCCAGCGCATCCCAATCTTTGGCCCTACCTGTCCTAGTAGTGGTGGCCTCTTGATGGGCAGACCCCACAGTATTTCTAGGCTTCACAGGGATCTTTGGCTTAGGTAAAAGAAGCGTTGCTGCAGAGCAAGTGGGGAAGGGAAGTAGAGAAGGAAAAATACACCCGGTTACCACCAGTTTGTCTATAAAAGTTATTTATTGCTAGGTATATAAAATGTATGATGGTAATAGTAGCAATAGCCATGCACGGGAAAACAAACAAAACCAATTACAATCATACTCTGGTTCAATTGAGGTTTCGGGGAAACCTACCTCAAGTGTAACTAATAAAATTCAGGTTCAGAAAGCTATGCCTAGAGAGAAAAAGAAAAAGAGAGAGAAAGAAAGAAAGAGTGAGAAAGCGAGAGCTGGGATCTCCCCCTGCCAAGGCACTCGGGGGTTTATCGACAGGCAAAGTTCCCAGCATGATCCTTGAAGGTTAAACAGGCGATGGAAAGAGAGGCTCTGTTTCTCCCAGCTTCTCGAGAGCAACAGCAGACGGTGTCAGAGAGATTTCCCTCTCTGGAAGCACACTGTTTGCTGCTTTCCAGCTTTCCCACGCCCTTAGTCCAGCCTCTTCAAAGCATTCTTTTACCTGTGTGAATCAAGAGGGTCCCAAGCCATCGTTGGCAGGGAAAATCCTGTTGTATAAAGTTTCAGTCTACACTTTCTTTTCCTTCATCTGCAACTTCTTGTTTGACACAAATTTCATGAGAGAAGGCAGGCTGGAAGTGTACCACAGCAACTAATTGACTCAGAGTTGCCTAAGCTTCTCTGAGCAAGATCTCACTTCATCAGATACTACGAAAGGTCCCTCAGACTAGATTTCCTGCAAATCCTGTGCCTGGTCGATCGTCTCGATTCCCACACACCTCCCAGCAACAGCGTTTGCCACCGGAGTCTGGATGGCGTCCGCCACTGAGCCCCAGAGGGTCAGGACTGTGTTACCTGGCAGCTCTGTGCTCCTGAGGGAACCCTGGCACCCAGCTCGCTGGCCTGACAAAGCACACACCCCTCGTCTAACCAGAGCTAAGCAGAAGAGAAGCTGACTAGGCGTCTCAGCCATGCATTCCCTGGTCCCACTGTGGGAGGCCTAGTTAAGCTTGATTGGCTAAAACTTGGCTGCTGGGTTAGGGAATGGTGAGGCAAGAGACTGAGTCCGAGGGGTACGGGCAATATTTGAACCATGGTTAAGGGTTCATCACAGTGTCCAGCTCATTGGATCCCTGACCACAAATGCTGTCATACTTTTCCTGGGACTACACTCGTCTTGTCCATGCCTTGCCAGGTGGCTAACATACAACCTGGAGTGTCCGCTGTGGTGGAAGATAAGCAGATTTAAAACTGAGCTCACAGTTTGGAGTAGAGGGCTGACCTTGTAAGTGCTACAGACCGCTCTCCAGGCCGGTCGCTGTCTGGCCTTGTATCGTGCTCACGTATCTATAATGAACACAAGGGTGGGGCCTGCTTCTCTGTTGTCATGCTCTCGGTCTGTTGAGCTGCCCGAGTCTGTCTACCCTTGCACATCGAAATGGCAGTTGTCTGGTGCTAGTTTTGGCCCTGGCTTTACAGGATGACTATATAGGTAGACTGGGTAGACTGAACACATGCTGTAGAGTTAGACTATCCAGACAGGTACGAGGCTCTGTGTGCATGTATTAAGGCATAAGACCCAGAAAAACAATTATAGTGGGAGAAAGAGGTTATTCCCACACTTTAGCCCCAAATACCCCAGTGGTTTAGGCACTGCCAGTGGACCAGGGTTGTGCACCTTGCCCAAAAAAAAAGGTTTGGACTTGCATCTGTCTGACTGCCTAGCATAGAGCTCTAACAGCTGCACCACAGGCCAGACATTACTGAAACCCCTTCTTTGTCATTGCTTTAGAAACTGGCCCCTGGGCAGCCAGGAAAGGCAAGGTATGTAGGCCTGGAAGAAGTCAAGAGAGATGCAGGTTCAAATGCTTCTAGGTGCAGGTTCAAATGGGAGGGGCCCAGCACCCAGACCTCCCGGTCCTGGGGGCTCTAACTACTTAGCTTTGGAGATTAAAACACAGGGTGCCCCCCTACTCCACCCGTCTAACATTCACTAGTCCTGGGTTTCTGAGCACACCTATATTTGGGACTTGACACAGTTGTACATCCAAATGGGTGCTCATATGTAGCTGCGTAGCTGTCCACCGAGTGTGTAGCCTCCCGCTCGTGCTTAACGTACACCTTCAGAGGAGCTGAATTTCTCCTTGTCTGCAAGGGGCGCCGAGATGAAGGAGCCAGTCACGGCGGGTACAGACAGGTGCACTTCCACTCGAGCGAACCGGGGCACTCCAGGCTGTTTAAGTCTGCGGGTGGTTGCCACTCACCACCCCCCTGCCAGTGGCACCTGAGCACAGTCAGCGATCGCCCACTGCCCCACCGCCATGGCCACCTGCGGGCAGTCGCTGTGCCCCCCACAGCCTTGGGAGGCACAAGTCAGTCGTGATTACACACACAAGAAATCAGGCGGCAGGGGACTTGCTGCTGAGGAGTGACACTCATCTCTGCGTGATTCTTTAGTAATACAAATGAGCTAATCATTTTTACATTGAACCCTGAATGAAACAGAGCTAAAATTGCAGAGGTTCTGCTACACGTGTGTTGCTCTAGGAGCAGGAAAGGGAAACAGGTGGGGCACTTGTCCACGTAACGTGTTACCTATATACATCTCACAAAAATCACTATTTTGCTGACTTAATCGCATCTGAAGATACACTTCTTGACCTGGTTTTATCATGTTAGTTGTTTTTAGTATGGTAAATTAAACCTCCTCTGCCTTACTTTACTTTTCGTGTGTGAACTTGTGCCAACAGGATTATTTTAATCATAATAACTTTTAAATGTGTATCCGAGATACAGCTGAAAATGGCGTTCTCCCCGCTCTGCCACGATTTGTCCACCAAGTGCAGCTTGGGTCCACTTGGAAATCCATCCAATTTCTGTTTCCATGCAGCTAATAGACACCAGGGGCAATTCTTGCAAATCATTACTGGTCAGGCTTTTCGGGGTTGAGGTTAATAAAAAATACAATTTTCGGACTGAACTTTGTTCCCTGTGTTCACATCAGTGATCATCTGATCACCACAGATCATCCTCAGCAGTGTGCATGTGCAGCTTAGCCATCACTTCTAGGGGTCATTTCCCGGCCACGTAGCACCAAGGCCAGGCACTCTGGCTGCAGGCAGGTCCTCATTTTGCAAAGGTCTCCCAGGACATCTGAAACCTTTGTAAACTCACAGGCTTGGCTCATAAGGGGCTTCAGTTCTGTAACTGAGTGCTCCCAGTCCTCCAGGGACTCGGCCTGCCATGGATGACTCTGCAAATGTAGCCAATAGCTCCATGATTTCTCCAGTTGACAGCCCACCCGCCCCCAAGCAAAAAACAACATCTTCCCATCCAAAGCAGTGCCCCCCACCACAGTGCATTTTGGTTCTCAAGGGAACCGAGCTGCAGAGCCCTGCTAGGGTCGGTGGGGCCTAACAGCCGGGGCCATTCCTCACTGCCTGGGCAGTCCTGCACCTCCCAAGACCCCGCCACATACCGGCTGCCCCCCCTGCTTTGACACAACCCATAAGGACCAAGAAAGAGACAGACTTGGATATCCCATGATCATCCCACAGTGGGAGGAGGAGGAGGAGGGCAAGAGGAAGGATAGAATGGATGGAGCTCAGGACCCCTGGATGCACACCCCCTCCCCAGCCCACTCTGGGCCAGGATAAGGGTGCAGGGGGATCCCAGCAGGCTGCTACTTCCTGCTCCGGGCTTGCCCTTGAGCACCTCCCACTCGCTGCCTCGGTTTCTCCATGAAAACTGCTGTAACAGGGAGTTTAAACAGGCAGCACTGTAGCAAGGGGGGAGGGGGGGCGAATGGGGTGACCGCCCGGGCCACCCAAGTGAAGGGGCACCAACAGGCACCGCCCAGCTGGGGCAGGGTGGGGGACGGAGCCATGAGCGATGAAGTACGAGACAGATTCCCTCTGTGCGGGTTGTGAGTATCCTGACTTGCCTCAGGGACTAATCTGAGCTTGCCTCTTGGGCAGGTGTGCAGTGAGGAGGCTCTTAGAGAGGGGGCTGTGACTCCCCAGTGGCATCCCTGGGGGAAGCCCAACCCCTTCAGTCCCCTTGCACAGTGATGTGAAAAGCTGACTCACAAGTTAGCCCTCAATAATCTGCCCTGTGTATGCACAGGGGAGACCCAGGCTTGCCACAGCAAAGCCACTTGCAGGCCACTTTCATTGCACCACCCTTTTCCTGCAAGTCCACAGCGTGCCACCTCCCCACCACAAACTCCTTTGCACAGTACTCGTTTGGTGAATGGACCATCGAACAGGGGGAGCAGGGACTTAGGGCACATATGTCAGGAATAAACAATGAACCCCTAAGAAAGATGTGTCAAATGGAGTCTCCCAGTGTTCCCATTGGACGAGGGAGTACCATAAAATGGGTCCCACCGCACCAGGTGGTCACGGAGGATGGAGTGTTTCTTGATCTAAAGTGCTGCCAACAGCAAGAAGGGGCTGAGCCTATACGTGCCCCACTAACTTATAAACCACTGCAAAGTTGGGATTGCAAATATTAAGATGGCAAAAATAAAGTGTACAGCATAGAGGGAGCTAAGGCATGTGTAGTGGGAGACTGTCAATGGATACACATATAAATGGGAAAATTAATCTAACCCTTAAACACCCTGCAGTAGCATGCTGGGGTAATGTGAGAATAAGAAACATGTGATGGCATCAGTTGGAAAGCCTCTCCCATCCACACTGCCTAAATAAGAGTTAATCCCCAGTTGTATACCAAAATAAAACCCAACCAATGAGACCTAGTATAACAGCTCTAGAAGACGTACTAGACCATGCTGAGTTTCTGGCCCTTGTGCAATTCTTGGAAGAAGGAGTAGAAGGTGCTAAAATAGAATTACAAATGGATAATGGCAAGCACGTTACAAAAGGTCACTGAGGTGGGAAAACACAGATAGTGGGAAGTGTTGATTGGTTGGTCACTCACTGACACAGGAGTGTTTCATCTCTGCGGCACCCCAAAGTGCTTGTGTTCGCAGCTCAAAGGTCATTGACTATAGCTGTGTGCAATGTCACGTTACGTGTGTCACTTGTATAATCCCCTGGAACTGTTGATGACCGGGCAAGTCATGATGGAAGCCCTCCAGCATAAAGGTGTTCTTCAGCTCAGTTACTTCCTCCAACAGTGTCCACTTTGAATTGTGTGAAAGAGCATGCCTGTCCTCAGATCTGAATTCACGGATGATTTCATGGACAATCCCGGATTTTGCAGTTTCTGCAAAGGCCACGGAATTACAAATTGAGTAGACCCCCATTTATGTCCTCCCTTTCTCTAATCTGGTGTGTACTTCATGCTAGCATTGTGCCCCTCATCCTCTGAGGGCATTGCCATTTAGGAAACTCATCTTCATCACTCCGGGCATGTCTACACATGCATTAATGCTCCTTTTCTAAACCGCATTACATTTAGTACCTCTGGGCATTTTTACACATGGTTCCGATGCGGCGCCAGGCACTTTTAATTAGAAAGCCAGGCTAATTGAAAGCACCCGTACATGATGTGTATCAGCAGCACAGCACATGCCCATGCTGAGAAAATGGCAGCAGTACTCTTTGAACTAAAGCACGTCTAACATGTTTTAGTTCACAGTGCACCGTCGCCATTTCCTCAGCACAGAGGCATGCTGCGCCACTGACACATGACACGTGAGGCTGCCACAGCACATCCATTTACGGGCTCCAGCAGACCCATTTAATCCAGTCTGCTCCGACGTGCTGGTTTTCCAGCATGTCAGATTGGGCTCCCTACATGTGTGTATGTGCACTCCAATGTGAGGGACTAAATTAATGCGCATTAGGCTGCCCTAGTGCACAGTAGTGCATTTGCATGCTTTTTTAGTGACGCTTAATGCACAGTAGATTATTTTACTGCACATTAGTCTAATGTTATGGTTTTTTACATGAAGCTTTAATGTGCAGTAAAATAGTCTACTGCACATTAAAGTGCATGTGTAGATGTGTCCTCTGTCATAGGCAATTTGGAAATTAAACTGAGGCATATTCACCACTTCTCCCATACCGACTGCCTTCTTGGCTGGAAACCCTGATGTGTCTGGGTGTGTCCCACATTGCAAAGCTTTGACCCCTGGGTACAATGTTTATGACACACACATCATTTTCATTCTCCTCTTACGGGAAAGTTGCACTTGGCAGATTTCAGGAACTGCAAACTGCACTTATAACCTGGGGCAAAGGTCTCCCAGATAAGAGAACATGACCTAATGGGAGGGACAAGGTGGGACTACAAGGTGGGTTTAGCCCTGCCTGGCAGTTTCTGTTCTCTTATCTTGGGAACCTTTCCAGTAAGTTATAACTGTTATCTGCAGTTCCTGGTATCCACCTGGTGCAGAGATATGCCATATGGGACCTTGCTACAAGAGACACACTTCTCTTCCTGTACCATAAAGTGAGTACAGGCTTGATCATCAGGGTAATGTGCTTCTTGTCTTCTGAATAGGCCCTCAGCTTCAGGTATTAGAGGTGTACTGCTTTCTGGGAAGTGAGAGCTGATCTTTGTTTCCATGCTTGCAGATGAGTTCAGGTGAGCCTTTGCCTTTTTCCCTCCCCAGGCACGGTCAGAAGCACATGTCAAGTGATTCTGAGTTCACCTTTCCTTGGAGAGCCTTCAATTTATAGCACCTCAGTGGCAGCCCCTTGGACCAAAAGCATCTCAAATGGTGCATCTACGTGAGACGCTATGGCACCATAGCAATGACCTACTGCACCTTACCTCATTGCTATGGCACCATAGTGTTGCTTGGCATGAACTGTGGTGGCAACACTACTGCACAATAGGTAAGAGCTACTGTGCGGTAATGAATAGATGTTAATTTATAGAAAATATATTGTTTGACATTTTGGATGTTAAAACAGAACATGTTTGAATAGCCTAACCAGAGTTCATACTGGAGCCAAGGGAAATTTCATATTGGAGCCAAGAAAGTTATGAGGATATTTGGAAGATGTATATGTCTGTCCATAGGTGAGAGAGAAGAAATTAAGGGGATAAGTTTTATTGTGGGGAAAAAAGACAAGAGAAAGGAGAGCTCAGGTGGATGACAGGAGTCCTGGTGGGATAATGCACTTACCACCAGTAATCCAAGTAGGGTCACACCAAGGGTTTACAATGTATTTTAAGCAACCTAAGCGCTATAGCAAGTGTGGGCAGGAAAGACACCTGGCCGCATACTGCCGGTATACAATATGCTACAGATGCGAAGGGAAAGAGCACAGGGTAGCAAAGTGCCAAGAAATACTGAAGTGTGTTATTGTGGGGCACTTACAGCACCAGTGCCCATGGTCTTTCCCCAGTAAAGCAAAATCTGCAGAGGGGCAGCAGAGACAGGAAAGGGAAAGTGGGGAAGAAGAAGACGTTAAATTAGAATGCATGGCAGTGGAGGAGACACCACAAGACGGAAGAGTCAGGGAGGAAGAGAGTTACATTTCAGTAGGTGAAGCGGTGCAGCCAGCAGCAGAGCAGGGAAGAGAAGGAGAGGTAAGTGGGCGTCTCCTCTTACCTTGGCTATGATATCAGCCAACTCTTTTAGCACTCTTGGGAGCAATCCATCCGGGCCAGCTGACTTGTGGATGCCCAGACCTTCAGGCTATTCCCTCACAAGATCTTCACCAATTGTAGCCGTATGATCACTCTTACCTTGGTAGTCCTGAATCCCGTTAGGCAGGGCGATCCCCTTGGGCTGGTGGAAAAGCAACACAAGGTAATTGCTGAGGAGATTAGCTTTTTCCTCGGTGTCGGTTCTGCAAGTTCTGCGTGTGGTTCTGCAAGGGTCCAAAGTTGCCCTTGTTTTTTTTCCAGCTTCCCACGTATTTGAAGATGGACTTTTTATTGTCTTTGATTCCCATAGCCAGTTGGAGTTCGGTTTCAGCCTTGGTGTTTTTGGTTCACAGGTGAGGGCCAGTGCTGCATAATCCTCCTCAGTGGTACTCCTGACTTCCATCCCTTATTAAGCTTCTCTTTTCAGATTCAGGAGGTCCATGAGTTCCATACGGAGCCAAGGGAATCTCCCAGCCCGTTTGCTACCTTTCCTTCAAATACAGCTCATCAATGCAGTGAAGAACCTTTGTGGCCACTCAGATTGGGCTGAATGCTCTTCCCATGAGCTGTCAGGGTGGGTAAAGTCGCCTATGATGGCCATGCACCGAGAGCATGCCGCCTCTGCCAGTTCCCTAGCGAATTTATGGTCAAGTTCTTTCCCTGGGTAGGATGCCATATCCCCTTCACCACGTTCGCCCTGTATTCCAACCCAGAGGGTCTCAAGTCACCCTCCTTGGGTGCCAATCTCTGCTTGTAGGGAAGTGTACTGCTCCTTCACAGAGAGAGCTACACCACCACCCTTCCTCACAATACGATCCCTCCTGTACAAGGTATAGCCATCAATACCTGTGGTCCAGTCATAGGTGGAGTCCCACCAGGTCTCCATTAATCCTATGTGATCGTATTCATTTTCACTTAGCAGAAGGGCCACTTCCTCCTGTTTGTTCCCCATGCTCCTGGCATTTGTATACAGACAGACAAGCCTGCCATTGGAAGCCCTGGGCTTCCCTGTCCTCTTAGACAAGTCCCATCCTTCAGCTGAGGTAGGAGTGAGTTCCCTTGGGTTGCTTGACCTGCTGAGTCTGTGGTTGTCACTTCCCAGGCTTGCACGAGTGGCTATCAGCTCGTCCCCCAGTGATCTTAGTTTAAAGCCCTGTCAAGCAGGTCGGCCATTCTGGCCCAGAAGAGCTCCTTTTCCATTGGAGTGAGGTGGAGGCCGTCCCTTCCCAACAAACTGCTGACTCTCTCTCTGAAGTGTGGACTGCGATTGAAGCAGCTGAAGCCTCCATGATGGCATCAACACCACAGTCTTCTCTTGAGTTCTTCAATATGTCTCTCCCTCCTGCACCTGTCACATGGAACTGGGAGGATCAAAGAGAAAACTACCTGCGCCCTTAACCCTCTGATCCCAGACCCCTGTAGTCACATAGCTGATGAGCCTACCTAAGTCAGCTAAAGTTTAACTTTGTGCTGCCCGCCCCTCCCCCACCTCAGGGGCTCATAATATTGAGCCCACAGAACTCATTGCACCAGCAGGCTGGAGCATGGCTTGCTGAACACTGTTGTTGTCACCATATTTGCAAGTATGAGCTCTCAGAGGGCATATCCAGATGAGCGCACACATGCAGTATGAAGCTCTGCAGACCCATCAGCAGCTCTGTACTCCCTGTATGCCACATATGTAGGCATTCCCTGCATTGCTAATTTGCACCACGGGGTTGAGTGAACACTGGGTATAAGATATAACAATGTACTCTGACAATAGTAGAACTGGAGAAGAGGTTTAGGCATACTACATGGACTGTGGACTGACACTGTATGGTATCTTTCCTGCTCTAATGTGTCTACATCTCAGGCTCTAATTTTTTTTATTTTGGATCACCAAGTGTCTGCCATGTGTGTTTTCCAACATCTTCCTACTCATCATTGTGGGAATGATAGGTGAGAGATCATGAAAAGTGGATTTGCACATGGAAAATATTTCAGTGGGCAGTGTGTATGTTCAGCTCCTTTGGCTGTCACTTGCCACAGCTTGCAGCATTTCATCTTGACCTGTTTCTGTCACTAGTTCGTTTCAAATTCCAGTCTCTTCTCTTCTAAGGATCTTTTCAATGGGAACATTTTCAACGGGAGCGGAGCCGGGAAGGAAAGGAAGGTCTGGGCACACCGGACGTGGTGGGAGGGCAGGGGCAGAGCAGTTCAATTAAGACCCAGCCCGTCGGGCATACCACACCGCAACTGCAGCAGCCACCGCCAAACACAAGAGGGGCAACGGCTGTCCGGCTCTGTGGGGCCGCTGCGGCCACTGGTTTCAGTACAGGACAGGCTGACTGTTCCTCTGACTGTCAGTCCCTGGATGCTGCTTTCATATTTCGGTTCTGAGATCTTTTCCAGGTCATTCGTATGAAGAACATCATCTACCTCTTGTCTTCCTGGTGAACCTACAGCTACCACCACTCCTGCTCTGCTTCATTTACACAGTACACTTTGCTGCGTATAGATAACCTGCAATGAATCCGAAAGTAAAATGCTGGCGGGAAGGGGGAGTGACTGAGTTTTCACAGCATTTACTGGAAATCACCCCACTTCAAGGACTGAGAGAAGTTTGGCGCTGCCCTGCCCTGCGCAAGCTGGCACTAATCCAGTCCCCAGCACAGCACACCCGCCGAGGAGCGCACCTGCAAAAGGCAGCACCTGGATCCTGGTTGGAAACACAGCTGATAAGTCTAAGTCGGCTACAGCTTAACTTTGTGCGGCCTTCCCTCCCCTCCCCTCCCCTCCCCTCCCCTCCCTCGGGGGCTGAGGCCAGCACTGAGCCCGCACAACGCATTGCACATGCAGGCAGCAGCACAGTTTGCTGGACACTGCTGTTGTCATGTCTGCACGGATGAGGTCTCAGAGGGCGCGTCCAGACGAGCGCGCACGTGCAGTATGCTGCGCCGCAGACCCGTCAGCAGCGCTGTACAACATGCATGTCACATACACCGGCATTCCCCACGCTGCTAATTCACACTGCGGGGCGGTGGGTTTTGACAGTGGGAGATCCCGGTGTCAACAAAATCTATGGTAGAAAAAAGCAGAGTGGTACACGTGAAAACAACATGCCACCCAAAAGTAGAGCCACACTCCAGCAGCCAACCAGGCTCCTTACTCCTAGTTTGCTGCTCCTGGAGCCCTGAGAGGCCTCAAGGACCCAAGGTAAAGCTGCTGGGGCAGCCCAGGTGCCGACCCCATCCTCTCCTACTCCACCTGGAGCAAGTTGCTGTGCACCAGAGCACACATGTCTGGGCATCCCCTGAGGATGAGTAGCAGCAGCACAACTATGAGCCACTGCCATTTGTCCTTGGGGAAATGCACACGTGTGCTCATCTGGACATGCCTGGAGAGACGGGACTGGATGTGCTGTGGGCTGGAGTATCACACCAACTAACTTTTAGGGACTTTGCCACCTAGAACTAGATGCTATCAGAGCCAGGGAAGGCCCAGAGGAGAGCATCAAGGATGATCAGAGGCACAGAGAGGTTTCCATGGGTTAGGACTTTTCAGTTTAGAGAAAAGACAACTGAGAGGAGACGCTACAGAGGTCCATAACATCATGAATGGTCTACAGAAAGGCAGAAGATATAAGGGTGTATTCTGACAATAGCAGAGCTAGGGAAGAGGTTTAGACACACTGCATGGACCTGTGGGCTGACACCATATGGTAGCTCTCTTATTCTAATGTATCTAACACATCTCAAGCTCTGATTTTTGATTTTGGATCATCAAGTGTCTGCCAGGTGTGTTTTCTGAGACTTTCCTTTTCATCATTGTGGGAACCGTAGGTGAGAGATCATGGAAAGTGCATTTTCACATGGAAAATATTCCAGTGGGCGGTGCTTATGTTTAGGTCCTTTGGCTGTCACTTGTCACAACTTGCAGCATTTCATCTTGACCTGTTTCTGTCACTGGTTCATTCCGCATTACAGTCTGCGCTCTTCTTGGGATCTTTCAACTGGGAAAATTTACCTCCCAAAAAAAAATAATGGAAGGACTCTCAGAGTGGATGGATAAGTTGTTTCCTAACTCCAACCAGAAATGTCCCATTTGGGATGATGTCAAGAGGGCTTTTGTCACCAGACCTGGTCCTGGAGGGAAAGGAAAAAGAGGACAACCCAAGGTGGAAAAAGTGGGGAAGGGTTAAGGAGGGAATAGAAGGCTGTGAAGCTGTGGTTGAGACTGAGCAGAGGACTCAGTAGGCATGTCTACACATACACAGTTACTGCGCATTAACCAAAAAATACTGTACAGTATGGGTGCACATCTACATGTGCACCGCTGTACTGTGCAGTAACTATGGCGACTTAGGTCAGCTTGAGCATAAAATTGCTACTGGTATGATGCCAGTAGCAAATTTACTCCTGATTAGTTACTGCATAGTAAGGCACATGTGTGTGGACTGACTTGGGACTAACTTTAGTCAGCCCACACACAGCACAACTACACAATAATGCCTGCACATGTTGACACCAACCTAAAAACCGCTTACTGCACAGCAAATGCACAGGTTGGCATGCCCAGTGAGGAGAATCCGTTCTATAGTCTCTTCAGGAAGAAGGAACTTTGAGGAACTTCTCTCTTCAGCCTCTGCAAGAGAAGGCTGAGGGGTGATCTTGCAGCTGTCTACAAGCTCACTGGGGGAGTCAGCAGGGAATAGGGGATACTCTGTTTTCCACGGCACCCCTTGGGGTTAGTAGAAACAATGGCCGTAAACTGAAGAAGAGTAGATTTAGATTGGACATAAGGAAGAAATTCTTTATGGTGCTGCTTGCCAAAATATGGAATGGGCTTCCAAGGGAGGTGGTGCTTTCCCCTACCTTGGAGGTGTTCAAAAGGAGATTAGACAAGCATCTGGCTGGGATTACTTGACCCCAGCACTCTTTTCTGCCCAGAGTAGGGGGTAGGACTCAATGCTCTACTAGGTCCCTTCCAACCCTAGAAATCTAGGAAATCTATGAGGAAGGGGAGAAGAACCCTGAAGTAATACAAGCTGATGGGTCCCCTGAAAATATCCTGAAGCAGAGAAAGGAGATTGCCAAAGCAGGAGGGGGCAGAGGGACAGGTACAAAGGGGCTGCAGGAATCTCAAAGAGACAAAAAGAACTGAGCCTACTGAAGTGAGAGAGGGGAGGTGAGGAGAAAGGTGACGGTGGCAGAACTGTAGTGGAGATAAGCACAGCACAGGTTGGGGAAGGGGTAGGAAGAAAGTCTCAGAGACATTGAACGAGGTGTGTTGGTGGTTGGAGGATGGGAAATTCAGTGGCAGACAGATCAGAGAAGGCCTTCAACAGGATCCTTCACAAGCAGCTACTGAAGAGGCTGAAGTATTGTAATGGAAAAGATGTTTAGAAAACAGCAGGCCTGTGGAAAGAGAGGGTTTCTGTAAGGTTAGTGGTGGGACACACTACACAACATGGGACCAACACTAGGCCCATGACCCTTGCCACATGGAGAAGTGAGACGCCACCTGAGCTATTCCTAAAATGACTGGCTGGACTGAGCAGTGCCAGGTCTGGTGTTATGCACGAGCACACAGAGGGCAGCATCGGGAGGTTTGGCTCAGACAAACCACAGTGGGTATCCCTGCTCTGCTGCATGACTGAGATGTACCCCAGCCATAGGGTACGTGAATCTGTAATGTGCTGGACTAGGCACTACCCCTAGGGGTGCCATTACCCAGAGGAGTGCCCCAACCACTGGGCTGTGGAGCCAGGCTGTCTGGATCGCAGCACTGAAGTGGGCAGTGCTCCTGTATGAACTTCCAGAGTGAGGCATTTAAAGCAAGTGCAGAGCCAGTGCTATTGTGCTGCTCCTTCCCCTGCACAGGGCAGTGCTAGGGCAGGAAGGACCCTCGTGTTAATGTCTGGTAGAAACTGCTCTAAGAGATAAAAACAAACCTGTCTCCCTCTTCTGAACCTAATATCTAACCTCAACTTCCCTTGCTGGAACTGGAGCCCATTGCTCCTTGCTCTGTCATCTGCCCCCACTGAGAACAGCCCAGCTCCAGCCTCTTTGCAACCCCCCTGCAGGGAGGTGACGGCTGCTATTCAGTCTCCTCTCCGTCTCCTCTTCTTGAGACTAAATAAGCCCAGTTCTCACAGTCTTTCCTCATAAGTCATGTCCTCCAGCCCCCTCACCATTTTGGTCACCCTCTGCTGGACTCCCTTCTTGTAGTGGGGGGCCCAATACTGAACATAGTACTCCAGTGCTGAATAGAGAGGAATAATCACTTCCTTTGATCTACTGGCAACACACCTACCAATGCAGCCCACTTTAGCCTTCTTGGCAACAAGGGCACACTGCTGGCTCCTATTTAGCTTATTGTCCACTGTGACCCCCCAGGTCCTTTCCTGCAGAGCTGCTGCCCAGCTAGTCACCCCCACCTGTACTGGTGTATAGGATTATTCCATCCTACGTGCCGGACTTTGTACTTGTTGAATCTCATGAGATTCCTTTTGGCCCAATCCTCCAATTTGTCGAGGTCACTCTGAATCCTAGCCCTGCCCTCCAGCACATCTACTGCTCCCCCAGCTTGCTGTCATCTGCAGACTTGCTGAGGGTGCGCTCTGTGCCATCTTCCAGGTCATTGATGAAGACACTGAGCAAAACAGGCCCCAAGACCAACTTCTGGGGCACTCCACTCAATACCAGTTGCCAACTGGACATTGAGCTATTGGTTACTACTCTCTAGGCCTGATGCTTCAGCCAGTTTCCTATTCACCTTACAGTCCATTCATCCAGCCCATACTTCCTTAGCTTGCCTGTGAGAATGTTGTGAGAGACTGTATCCAAAGCCTTGCTAAAATCCAGGTACACCACATCCACCGGTCTCCCTGCATGCACAGAGCCAGAACCTCATCATAGAAGGCAATCAGGTTGGTCAGGCAGGACTTGTCCCTGGTGAATCCAAGCTGACTTTTCCTAATCACCTCTCTCTCCTCCAAGTGCTTAGCAATGGATTCCTTGAGGGTGTGCTCCACGATTTTGCCAGGGACTGAGGTGAGGCCAACTGGTTTGTAGTTCCCTGGGTCCTCCTTTTTCCCTTTTTTAAATATGGGCATTATGTTTGCCCTTTTCCAATCATCTGGGACCTCTCCTGATCACCATGATTTTTCAAAGATGGTGGCCAGTGGCTCTGTAATCACATCAGCCAACTCCTTCAGCACCCATGGGTGCATCCCTTCCAGCCTAATGGACATGTACACATCCAGCTTTTCTAAGCAGTCCCTAACCTGTTTTTTCAGCACTGAGGGCTGCTCACCTCCTCCTCGAACTGTGCTTCCCGCTGCAGCAGTCTGGGAGCTGACCTTGTCTGTGAAGACTGAGGCAAAAAAGGCATTGAGCACTGCAGCCCTTTCTGCATCCTCTGTCACCAGGCTGCCTCCCTCATTCAGTAAGGGACCCACACTTCCCTGATCCTCCTCTTGCTACCAGTATACTTGTAGAAACCCTTCTCATTACCCTTCACATTCCCTGCTAGATGCAACTCCAATTGTGCTTTGGCCTTCCTGATCTCTTCCCTGGATGCCCCAGCAATGCTCTTATTCTTCCCTAGTTAGTGCTCCAAGTTTCCACTTCTTATAAGCTTCCTTTTTGTGATTTAGTTTCCTCAAGAGTTCTCTGATCAGCCAAGCTGGTCTTCTGCCACACTTGCTAGTCTTCCTGCACATCATGATGGTTTGTTCCTGCACTCTCAGTCAGGCTTTTTTGAAGTCCAGCCGGCTCTCCTGGACTCCTCTCCCACTCAGACTGGCCTCCCAGGGAATCCTGCCCATGAGTTCCCTAAACAAGTCAAAGTCTGCTTTTCTGAAGTTCAGGGTCCTGACTCTGCTGCTCTCCTTCCTTCCTTTCCTCAGGATCCTGAACTCGATCATCTCATGGTCACTGCTGCCCAAGTTGCCATCCACTACTACATTCCCCGTATTTTAACATTACTCTGTTAAAACACCCAACGAGGATCATGCTGTGCTTCTTTCTTCCTGCTTCATATGGAGGGTATTCTGATGTTTCACTGAGACCAGAGGTCCAGGAGGCTGCATTGCCCAGCATGTGCCCCCAGCAGCGGTGCATGGTGCCCAGGGGGCAGGTAGATGTTGGCAGGGCCTTGAGGGACAGGCCAAGGGTCCAGGTGGCAGCATCAGGCAAGTGAAGAGCCTACCATGCCACAGCTAGAAAAGCTGCTGAGCCACATGGCTTGGCAGGAACCCGGCCTCCTGCTGGTGTGCCTGACTGGTCCAATTTGCACCCAACATCTGCACATGTGCTTAGGAACATTAATTTAAAGCACTGTTGGCTAGTACCTGTATCTGTTGGTACTAGATAATGGCACTTTACATGAATCTAATGTGCAGTAATTGCCTCTTATGTGTAGACAGGGATGCTTTACTGCACATCAAGTTATTCCAATGCACAGTCAAGTGCATGTGTAGACACAGCCAATGTGTGGCACTTTTCAGTGTTTACTACTATGAATTCCAGGAGTATCATTTTTTGTTCCACCGTTTTGTACTGATAGTCTGCATTTACCTACTGGTTGTGTTATTGCACATCACAAGCACCTGCTCACATTCCTCCAGCCTCATAGTATTGATGAACAGTTCTGGAGGTATTATGTTGTAGCTGATTCCACAACCAGGCTGGAATCTGACTTGCTGCTGCTCCACTAACATAGTTGCAAATATGGCAGATAACTGTGTAGCATTTTTTCCCTGTAGAATATGTCTGTTCAGAGTATTTGGATCTGCTCAAGTCACTGATACAGTGAGTTGAGTACATATTCTTTTTCCTTATAAATATGTCAGCCTCCTCCCCTACTGCATGTACAGTGGCTTTATTTCTCTTGGGGTTGTTGCAACAGTGGGAAACAAAATGCTTCTCTTTCCCACAGCCCAGGGATCTTCGCTGATAAACTGGGCATTTCTCTTTCTGCCTTGCATGCTGCTCCCTGCGGTACAAACACTGGACCCAGGGGACTGCATTCTCTGTCGGCCCATCTTCATTCCATCTCCCTGGGTCCTTTACATCGACCTTATCTACTGGTTCTGCTCCAGCTATTTTTTGATTCTCTCCTTAGATAACTTAGCCGCACTTGCTATTTGGAGGCACACCTCCAGAGTTAGTTCAAACTGTTTCTAACACCTCTCCTGTATTTTAAAATCACATGTTCCACAAATAATTCTGTGTCTAATAAGGGCATCTGTTACATTCCCCACATTCCATAAGGATGCCTGTTTTCGGCTCTGTAATATAATTGTCTATTCCTTCTTCTGGATCCTGATTTTGAGTAAAAGAGCAATATTGTGTCCTTCTGCAGTCTCATTTCTTCTGAAGTCACAATACTGATCACATTGCTGAGCGTTTTGCTGCTCTGATACATTGTATCCTTCTCGTAAAATGTCACCTTGCTCATCTCCCCTTAATTCCAAAGATGTGCTAGAAAAGATTTACCTTCATTTTCTCATAGTTTCCTGCCACGGGGAGGTGTGTGTGCAAGGTTAATACTTGCTTTTACTGCTTCCACGGCAATGCCAGGTTACTTGAGTGAAAATCCAAATGTGGCAGTAGGGAGGCAGGGGGATGGCACTGAGTCCCTCCATGCTGTTGGCTTTCTCTGCTACATAGGTAATGCTTTAAATTATGCACTCCGCTGTGCTTCCCAACTGCTGCTACCATGTTTCAAGAACAGCACATTGTGCAATAAAAAAGAGACTCCGTTTTAGCTGAAGCAACTGGATCTTTACTAAGTGCACTGTATTCAGTGCTGCTGCTTGCGGCCTGACCACATGGAGCTCTTTGTAAGCTTACTAGTGTTACCTTCAAAATCATCACTTCTGCGACTCCAACACCAACGTGCAGGTTATTACACTCTACCCTCCCTGGCAGGCCCTGACTGTGGTACCCTCTGCTCAGGTTCTTGGTGAACAGGGAGGGATGTCTGATCTGGGGACCTGGGACCCCGTGCACCAGAGTGCACCACCCCAGTAATGCAGTACGGCCAGGCTTCCTAGGCACAGTGTGGGGAGTGTCCTGGTGCTGCCTAGTAGGCGGCCTTGTGGGGGTCAGGGCAAAAGGGAGGCTTTTACCTGGAAATGGTTGAGTGCAGCTGGCCTCAGGATCAGTGCGGGCCATGAGAGATTGCCTTTCTGGGACACTGGATGCTACATGTTCTTGGCACTCTCTACCGGCAGGTGAAGCCTGGGAGAGCTGCTGGAAGACAGCGAAGTGATAGTTTGTGTTTAACTTCTCTTGTTTCTTTTGCATTGCTGACAAACCCAGGGTGGCCTCCAGGTATGATCTACTAGCCTGGCTGCAGCAGGGAAAGGGCCCTGAGCAGTGGGTCCTTGGCCAAAGCCAGCAGCACAAGTAAAACTGGTCAGCCCTGCTACCCTAACTGAACATATCGCTGTGATCTGCCCATAGCAGCTTACACAGGGAAATTAGAAGTAAATAAGGGGGGGAAAAGGATGGAAACATCTAGCCTGACAAAGGATCAGGTAGATGGATTATGAAGTGCTGATCCTGCCTGGTAGGTCCCCATCAGCGGTGTCTGAAGTTCAGTGAAGCCTGTGGCATTGTCCCCATATGTGCCCTGCAGCCAAATCGCTGACCATTGCTTTGGGGTGTTACCTAAAAAGACTGAGCTGACCTCATGTACTATCTGGCTGAGGATAGACGGATAAATAGGTAGTGATAGATGGATGGCCTATCTGGGAAGAATAACCATCCTGCCTTGCAGCCATGAACGGCCGTGACTGCCCTAACGTGCCCCTTCTGCAGGCATCTTGCTATGGGCGCCTCGCCCTGGGCCCCAAGTTCTCTCGGATGTTGCTCACCCTGGTGTCCCTGCAGCTGCCAGTGACTTTGGAACTGGTAGGAGGGGGATTGAGGTGGGAGCAAGGACATTTCCTGATACTTTTCCATAAATTCAGACAGCAATTCTGACGGTCATGGTCAAGCTCTGAGTGTCACTGGGGGTGGAGGCAATGTGAGCTGGGGGAAAGCCCTCATGACAGCCTGTGGCTCCAGACACAGAGACTTCCTTGATCTGCTTCTAAATCTTGGACTGTCATTTCCTAGGTTCCCAAAGCCTTTGGGACCTAAAAGCACAAAGACATGGCATGTGGATCCCCTTGGACTCCCATTGGCTGGTAATAGCTCCTCCCATTGTCATCTGCATGTCCCATTGCCAGAGTGTTTCCTTCTCAGTTTCTCAGACATCACTGCAGCGGTGCAGGGCTCTCCCCAGCAGCAAGGTCCCTTCACAGCAGCCAGCTGTGCACCCAGCCTCCTGACAGTTTGGGGCTCAATGGCAGACACCATCCAGAGTCTGGTGGTAACCACAGATGTTGTGCGGTGTGTGGGAATCGAGATAATCAACCAGACACAGAACTTGACTCTCCACTCCCCAAGGTAAACCTCCCCGCTGCCTCTCCCCTGCTGCTTCCTGTCTTTTCCTCTGCACACGGGCTCGCTGTAGACTTCTCTGTGCCACAGTGCAGCTCTCCTGCATGCGTCCAACCACTCGGCTCCACCGCAGTCCACGCAGTCTACCTCCCGCCCCAGAGACTTCTGCTCAGGTTCTCCTCAGACTGGAAAAGCCTTGCAAGCCTGGCTATTAGAAATCAAAGAGAGCAATTCTGTTTTCTGTGGCCTCTGTAGCTCTCGTCTTTTGTGGTTAAGCTTATATTTAACTAATCAGAGAACAGACTCACTGCCGTGGGCATAAGAGGACTAATCACACACCGTGCACCACAAATACTTTAAAAATATTCCATTCGTTTACCAAGAGTCCCCTAGCTGAAGTTCATTACTGCGGTTCTATCAGGCAGCCGTTCCCAACCCCCGGCAGGCACCCCCACGCAACCAGAGTTGACTCGTGAGCTGGAGCCAGGACCAAGCATCGACACTCAGCCAGTGCTGTCTGCTCTCAGGATGCCTTTTACTCGTGTGTGTCAGGTATCCAGGTTGTAGCCATGTTGGTCTAGAGGAAAAAGCAATCTGGGCTTGTAGTAGAGGTGATATCTTTTATCACACCAACAACCTGAGATCCTGCTCCAGCCTTTGTCCAAGGTAATATGCATCGTCACAGAGCCTCAGAGGAGCTGAGAGACTCCTCACAGCTAAGAGCTGCCTGCCCAGAGGAGCTTCCCATCTATTGTCTCCTCTGAGATCCTATGGCATATAAAGTTTCACTGCGACCCCGGAGACCTTCTACAATCTTTTCTCCAATGCCTGATGAAGGGTGTTTGTGCCTGAATGCTATGAAAGGTCCCTGACAGAAACCTGTATTTCTAAAGGACAGTTTAATATGAGTAAAAACTGTCTGTTTGGAAATCTAGTCTGAGGGATGTTTCACAGCATCTGATGAAATGAGATCTTGCTCAAAGAAGCTTATACAACTGTGATTCAGTTAGTCTGTACAGTACATTTCTAGCCTGCCTTCTCTTATTAAATCGGTGTTAAATAAGAACATGGTGAAGAGGAAGTGTAAATGTCTTCTTTACCTTTTTTACCTAAATCTCAGAATCAGATTAGGTCGAATCGAATCGGGACAGTGATCTGAATCACCAAATCGAATCACTGTCCCCTGAATTGGCCAAATCCAAATCTGAAGCGAATACTAGCTGCTTCTCAAAGGCCTAGTAAGTACCAAATATGCCACCCACCTGGCTAAAACACTGCCATTTAGATGCGCAGTGGGAAATACATTTCCACCACAGAGCCATGTGGCACGTGCTTGTGGGAAGGCACTCGGGCTGTCTATGGGTGGGAAGAAGCACGGGTTAGCAAGGCAGACACAAGTTCCCCCTGCAGACGTGGCTGATTTCTCCTTGTCTGCAAGGGGCGCCGAGACGAAGGAGCCAGTCACGGCGGGTACAGACACATGCACTTCCACTCGAGTGAACCGGGCACTCCAGGCTGTTTAAACCTTGTGACGCCCGCATGGCTAGGGCACTGGCTGCTTCCCACCTCCCTGCTCTCTCAAGTATTTAGTGTTGCATCATTAGCACCGCACTTCTCACCTCCTTCCTTCTCTTCTTGCAGATATTTTTGCTTCAGTGGCCATGACATCATTCCTCCTGTTCTTAAGATCACACCAGGCTCCACGGCAAACTGTGTGTTTGTGAAGACCGAATACAGCCTTCATGGAAGTGTGGGGATCCTGGCATATGAGGTGGATGATTTCACAATAGCTGTCATATTCTCCAACCCTTTTAACAAACTTTTTTACAAGAGAGAGCTGGCTGTCACTGTCACTACAGATAAGTATACCAGTGAAAGCATTGAGACACTTTACTTCTCAGTAATGAAAGACTTTTCCAGGAACAGCACATCCCTCCAGAAAGTTAAGCTTAGCGACAGATGTGAACCTGTGAAGGTGACTGCAGGGAATATCTGTGTTCAGGCTACCATGTCAGATGATAATAAGTCCATCATAAGAGTGCTCGTTGAGGAGAACAATACTGCACGCCCTTCCGAGTAGAAACCATAGACTGTCAGGCCCCGACCCAGGATAAAGAATACTGATCCCTTCCGCAGCCAGTCTGGAGCATGACACAACTACCCCTGAACATCCACCCCAGGAACCACTACCCTGCCACCGCCTGCACACCAACTGACTGCCCAAGCCAGCTATGGACTGAACTGAGAGGGGAGAGGAAGCTGCTGTGATAAGGATGAACTGCTCCAAATACCTGGAAGTTGTGTCGCCATCTCAGTAAAACCCCTATGGCAGTCATCTAGTGTCCCTTGCTTCTTTAGCATCTGTTGTACATCAGCTGCGCCGCACTAGGCATGGGTGGGGAAAACAAAATGGGGTCCAAGGACATGATCCTCCTGTCATATGTTCCCCTTTTTACAAATGTAAGCCAAGGCCTGGGGCTGTGCAGTGCGAGCCACATTGATGTTCTCACCGGCCCTGCCGCGTCAGCGCCCGAGGAGGCTGGTGATGTTGGGGAGTGTCTATTCTATCAAAGTGCGTCACGTTAGAAACAAACCCGTGCCGACAGTGGTAAGAGCCGTGTTGGTGGCTCGAGTAGGCAGCACAGAGGCAAAGCAACAGCTCACATTACTCAACGTGCCGGGCTGCACACTCGCCGGCCCGTTCCATTTGCTGCTGGCCAGACTTGTGACAACCTACATGCATCTGTTTCGTTGTGCTGCAGGTGGCACCCCTTGTCTGCTTTCAGCAGTATTGCTACCCTGTCTGCTCCGCTGTCCCCTGGCCAACTCCACACGGCTGCTCCATGCAGCCAGCCTTCGGCACCCGAGAGCTGGTGGTCCTAGTAGGGAGCCCGCGGTCCTGTCTGCTGCTCGCTGCTCCAGAGCCTGTCACACCTTTCCCTTGTCCTACTCGGCCTCTTACATTACATTACAGAAGCGAGGCTGATCCTTTCCATTCCCTTTCTCTGTAAGGACGAAGGGTACCTGGAGCCTCCTTTTCTGTCTCAGATTCAGTCTTTGCTTTCTAGCGCTCATGTCCGGGGGTTTTGTTTCTCATGTCTGGGGAGCTCTTTTGGTCTCATTGCAGGCCCCATTCGGACGGTCTGTGTTCTCCCCTTGGTTTGCTCTTTTGCTTGTTGTCCCTCACCAGGATCCAGCCATACCTTCCTTCCTTCCCATTACCTTTCCTCCCCTTCCCGGCTTTCCCCCTGAGCCTGAGGGATCACTCCCTTTCTCTTCTGTTGCTCCCCCTTCCTCTTTGCTGTGGTCCTTTGCTGGGACTGTCAGATCATCAATGACTTTATTGCATTCTCAGTTGCTTTAGCACCGTGATGCTCTCTTCCACTTCCTGGGAGGAGGACGTGGGCTCTGGGTCAGGGGAGTTTTCTCCCCCTGGCTCCCCTTCCTGTCCCTCCTCTTCCATCTCATCTCACTCGCCGTTTCTGTTGTCCTGGACCTCTGGCTCACAGGTAGCGGACTGGAAATTGGCCTCCTCCTCTTGCCTGCCTGCGTACTCCTTTGCCCGCGGGCATTTCCAAAGGAGGTGTCCCTCCTCCCCACACAGGTGGTAATGCCTTTCTTTGTTGCAGCTTTGGGATGTGTGCCCAGTCTGGCTGCACACAGCACACAGCTCTGTCTTGCTGTGCCTCCTTAGGAGCCGCTCCTGTCCACGTGCAGCACAGTTTGGGCTGGCCTCAGTAGTACATCAGGCCTCTGTGGCAGCCCAGGTTCAGGGGTGCTGGCAAATGCTGCCTTGCCCTGGGGCTCCGTGGGTCTTTTCTCCACAGCGCTGTAGCAATCCAGGCTCCCGTCCAGGACCCTTCTCTACCTGGATCTTCTCCTGGCGTTCCCACAGCTTCACAGTGCCTGCTCAACCACAGATGCATGTCTCCCTCTCCTATTGGTGCACCGTGTGAAACTGCAACACTTAACCCGCGTGGTGGGACTGCCAGGTATTTAAAAAGCCCATTCTGACAATTCAGAGCCATGGGCCGAAGCCTCATCACCCCATGCAGGGATCATGCATTAACAAATCAAGGACAGGGCGTGCACCTGGCGGGATGAGATGGGCTGGTCTGACTTCTAAGCTTCCAGGGGCCACGTGCTGTACTGACGCTGCCCCCACAGTGCACTGCATGGCTGCAAAGCCCCATCCCCTGGCTGCACTGCATGATCCCCAGCTTCCAGGGGCCACATACTCCACTGGTTTATCCAGCCGGGGGCTGCACATTTGGTGGCCAAATACTCCCCCTCCCCTGAACCCCATGACCCCCCCACCCTCTGCTGCAAACTTCACATGCCTGATCACTCACCCTGCCCCTCTTTCTGTAATGCGCACCTGCCCAATCCCCCTTTCGTGCTATCAGGTGTAGAAGTTGTCATAACCAAGTCAGTTAAGTGACCCTGCCACAATAGAACCACCCTAAGCAACTGCCGCTATCTCCAAAATTTGGTCACGTTCCGCCTCATTAGCTATTCCCACCTGGCAGTCTGTTATTGGCTACTCTAAACATACAAAAGTCCGTGCAACTTCTGCCCAAGTCGGAGACCTCTGAGCACGCTGCAGAGTGACCTCGGAGAACTCTGGACAAGTGACAGAGTGAATTGGCAGCCTGATCAACCACCAATTTCTCCCCATCATCGACCGGCCCTGACGTACCCCTTTCCTTTGCATGCTCGTTTCGTCCACGGACCCGTATCGTCGACTCGTTGCGTTACCTCTGTTATCCGTAACTACGTAAACAACCTCATAGCCTGCGTCGTGACCACCAGCGGCGTAAGTAAAATAATCTTTCAAACCGATACGCTGTGTCCCGCCCCTCCATCCACCAGCCCGCCTGACGACCGATTAATTCGTACCCCTCAAGTCGGCTCTAGCCGTCTGAGACATGGCGTCACGAACAGGATCCAAGGGCACGGTGGTGGAGATGAATCTAATTAAGTGCTGCCCCTGGCGCACCGGGGGGGGCGCGTGGATAACGCAGATGAACTCTGGGCACATATCGCCTACCATCAGGCGGTTGGAGGGAAAGGAGAGAACCTCCTCGGAGGCTACTTCTCGGTGAAGGGGGAAGAGGCGGTCATCAAGGAGTGGAAAGCGAGCCTGTCCCCCGAGGTGTTTGGCTGCGTAATGGCCGGCGACTGGGTTCACTATAGGCCCCTAGACACAGTAACAACAGTATCCCTCGCCAAAGTCAAACCGGCGGGCGGAGCAGACCCAACTCTCGCCCAGAAGTACACCCGCTGTATAAGATATGTGCGGGAGGGCGGAGAACCGACACCAACCGACCAGTTCAATCCCCCAACCCTGGCGCCCGGGTCGAGGGGCCACGAGCTTCTCTCAGATCTCCGAGAAAAGTTGGAGTCGGAGAGCTGCACCACAACACGGTGGGCAGGCCCGAAGTGGGATAAGGGGAAAACGTTAAACATAATGTTCCGAACCATCACAACCCTGTTGCGGGAAAACGCCAATCTAGAGGCCCAACTGCTCACAGCTGCCCAGAAGGCCAAAGAGGCGGCGGTAAAAGAAAGCCCCGAGCCGCCGCCATTCCAAGATGGCGCCGGGGAAAAAGAGAAGCGCGCGGAAAGTTCAGAGCACGCGAAAAGTCCCGGGGAAGAAGGGGCAGTTGCACGACCCACGGCCCCGCCCCCCCGGAGTGACGTCGTCACCGACGTTCCCGCCCCCTTACGAAGGGGAAAGATTGTATCCAATCCTCCCATCAGATACGCCTGCTCTCTCAACAGCCGCTCACCCCATAGCTTTGGTGAAGCAAGTCATCGATGCGCAGGGTGCAACCCGCACCACCACCACACAGCGCACCCGCACGCGGGGAGAACTGCAGGAATTTTGCCGGGAATCGAAAATAAAATCTGGAGAACCGCTAGCCATATGGCTAGGATGACTGGTCGTGCAGTTTGGGTCGGACTTGCTGGACTTGGAAGAGGCTAGCTTCCTAACCCGCCAAGCCTCATGGAGTGGGGGGCACGCCACCGACCTGGACATGGTAGCGGGTAACGTTCACTGGCCCATCTCACTTCCAGCACTTGTTGCAGGCCAAGTTAGCCACAAATCCCATGCGTGGCACGACGGCCGCCCACCGAGAGCCAGTGCGGAGCAACTTCTGTTGGCTACAATAGGGGTTTCATACTGCTCTTGCAACCCAAGAGTGTTTCAGCTGGGGCTGACACAAGCCCAGCGCAATGGGGCGTGGCCCCGCCGCCACCTGCGGAACCCTGGAACTGTTCCAGCAACTCTCAACAGCGTGGAGGCCTGCGTGGAAGTTTATGGGGGGGAGGATGCTATAACGCTCCGGCTTCTCCTCAACCCAGTGGCTGGCCAGCCCACAGGTAATCTCTTAAGCCAACTCACACAGCTGCAGGCCCTTATGAAGCCGGCCACAAGAACCTCCAGTGACTCAGAGCATCTACTCACTGCATACCCGATCGAGGCCCAGAACACGAGACGTCACAAATCCGACTCTCGACGAACACCGCGACCATTGCCGCAGAGAACGCCGGAGGAGCGGGTCATGTTTGGATTCCTATTAAACCACTCGAAACTTTCGAAACAACAGCTACGCATCCTAGGGCACGAAGGTCAATGTCACTTGGCAAGTGAGCTAGGATTCAAGTTTAATGATAAGCAAAAAAACGAGTAGCAGCCGTCTATTGTGACATGGTCAAGGGGGCATGTCATAACCAAATGAGTTGAGTGCCCCTGTCACAATAGAACTGCCCTGAATAACCGCAGTTACTTTCAAATTTGGTACGTTCTGCCTCATTAGCTATTCCCACCTGGCAGTCTGTTATTGGCTACTCTAAATGTATAAAAATCCATGCAGCTTCCGCCCAAGTCGGAGAGCTCTGAGCACGTGGTAGAGTACGGAGAACTTTGCCACGTGGCAGAGAAAAGCTGGCGGACTGGCCATCCTCCAACATCTCCCCGTCACCGTCTGTTCCTGACGTATCCTTCATCCTGCATGCTCGTTTCTGTCTACAAACTCGCCGGATCGTTTTGTTGCCAGTTACCTGTAACTACGCAAGCAACTCGTTACCTGTAACTAAGTAAGCAACCTTACCACCTGCGTCGCGGCCACCAGCGGCGTAAGTAAAGTTAAAGTAAAAGATATTTTGAAACCGATACACTGTGTCTCGCCTCTCCATCCACCAGCCCGCCTGACGACCGATTAATTCGTACCCTCAAGTCAGCTCTAGCCGTCTGAGACACCGGGAAGCCTTCAGGATATTAGTGCTGGGGAGAGGAGCTCCCTGGAGTCTAAGCCCAACCTGCTCCCTAATCACGTGGGCCCTGATTGCCTCTGGCCGCACCTTCTGCCTGCTTCTGAGCCCCGATGCATTTGGCAAGGGGTACAGCGGTGAGTGTTGGGGGCAGTCACTCCCTGGGTCCCAGAGCCAGGACAACAAGTACCAGGGGTCACATCTGAACCTTTCCTGTGCTGCTTGTGGCCTGTTCAGCTGCCACTTGGACACCCCCGATGGAGGTGAAGATTGTTATCAAATCTCCCCTCTGTCGTCTCTTCTCCAGACTCTACAGCTCCACTTCTCCCACCTTCCTCTGTACTTCTTTTCCAACAAGAATATTGCAGAGGCTTTTAGCCCCATGGTGTTATAAATGGTCCCCTCAAGGACGCATGGTATCAGCTTTTTGAATGACTGGGGTTTTGAAACTGTAAATGCTCAAGTGACAGATTCGGGAACGAGTGGTTCCTCATAAGTCCTTCCTGCTGAGCTGACTTGGCTGTACTAGAACTGATGCAATACAGGCCCTCTGGGAGCTACAGGAGACAATCTGTTGTTGGCTACAAATGTCCAACTCAGGATCCTTAAAATTCTGGTTTATTAGGTGGATTGAAACACTATACTGAAGTCAAATCATAAACCTTGGGGCTGGTCCCCCCCACACAAACACATGCACACACACAGTAGCGAGCTACAAGAGTCAGGTATAGTTATCCCACAGGCGCTGGAGTCTGCCCTCGATGGCCAGTCGAGGCTTCTTTCAGCGTGGTGTTATCCTCCAGAAGGGGGTTGCCGGCTGGTGCTTCTGGCTGGACAGGTTGGGTGCTGGTCAAGTTGGAGATCAAGAGGGCACCACTGAGGGTCACTTTTCACTGCTTTTTATCTGTCCTTAGCAGACTTTGGTGACTCCCCAGTTTTCAGGTTTGCCCAATCCAGGGGTCGTTGACCCTCATGGGACTTCCCCCCCCCCTCCCTTGGTGGTTACTGGATGGCATCTGTCAGCCCCAGGGGTCGCCCGCATGTACGTGCAGGTTTGGGAGTCTGTTGATGAATTTTGAATAGGGCTCTGTCTTTGAATCCAAGACAAGGGACTTCTTTCCCAGGATGCACGGGGAAAGCAACCTCATCTGGGACCGGAATCAATGCAGTCATTCCACGAATCTGAAGCATTCCTGCATGGTGGGGAACAGGGACGCCTCCCGTGGCGGGTGTGACACTGCCGAGACCCTCTCCTTAGAGCAGCCGTAGACGACAACCCAGCGCCCTGGCTCTTGCTTGCTTTCTTCTGTTTGTGACCAGCCGTCCCAGCCTCCTCCTCCCAACCTGGCTGTGCAGCAGACACGAAGATCAGGCGATGCCACTGCCGTGCTTGCAGCTGGGATGGATCCTCACCTCCCCAGCTGCAATCCAGAGGCAGTTTGTGCCCAAGGCTGCAGGAGCACAACAGCTGCTGGGAACAGGCCGTAGGGGCAGGTGCTGCTGCAGCCTGCGAGGAGGTGTTGTAGGACACGGCCAGGAGAGCTTAGATGCTATTGCTTCCATGCAGAGATGATTAGTGAGACTGCATCTCCCCCCCTCTGCACACGGAGCAGCCCCCGAGAAAGCAGCAGAGCAGGCTGTGTGGGGAAGGGCTCAGCACCCAGGGAAGGGCTGCCCAGTCCCACCTGCACGTGCTGTGCTCTGAACAGAGCTCGCCAGGGCAGGGGGTGGGCAGAAGAAAAAGGCTCCAGACCAACCCAGGAGAGTTTAGAATTCATGCTGTTTTCTTTTTTTTCTTTTCTGTGCTCCTTTTCCCCCAAAGGTTGAGCCTTTACAAACTAAATGTAGAAACAAAGCAAGAGCTGGAGGCTGTGAAAGGAGTGAAGCCTGGTCTGGTCATAAAGGACATGGGCCGGGAGACTGAAGATCCAGATTGGTAAACCCTCGTGCACCGGCTGCCCGGCCAGGAGCTGGAGGAGAGGGGCGGAGCTGGGACCACCTGGCACTCCAGATGGGCACCGTCGCTGCCAGGGACTCCAGCAGCAATGCGCAGCCTGCGTGGTAGGATTTGGGTGAAGATGGTCAAGGTCAATCTCCTGGGGGTGGCAGAGTCAACGGAGCACAACAGTAATGTGGAGCAGCCAGGGATGCACGGGAGGAGTTGGACTTCCGCTTCAGGCAGCTCTCAATTCACTTTGGTACCCCAGGGGAAGTGCCCAGCCACAGAGCGGGTGTCGATGGCAGGAGTGGCAACCCTTTTGCCCATGCAGTGTGGAGGCACCGACCTGCCCCTGGCCCCCTGCCTGTGCTCAGCACCCCTGTGACCTGGAAGGGCTGTGGCTCAGGCTGGGTGGCCCTGGGCAGGGATAAATCACGAGGACCCTGGGCAAGGCCACTTGGGCCTGTGAAGTACCTTCACATCCTGCCCTGGGTCTGTGGTCAGAGCCAAGATGTCTCCCTACCCCTGCCCACGAGGGATGTGCCCCCTCACATGTACCGGAGGAGAGCAAACACGTGGCCGTTCACTCACCGTGTCCTCGCTGGTCAGGGACCCCAGCTCCCAGTCTCCCCTCCCTGGCTGCTCTTCCGTTCCCTGGGGGGCCACGTCCTGTGGCAAGTCGTTCTCCTTGTCTTGCCACTGAAACCAGACAGTGACCCTGTGCACATTGTCCAGGTCTTTGAGGGTGTCCCTGGAAACATAGGGGAAGTCCTCCAGGCTCAGGCTGGGCTCTTGCCAGCTTGCCCGGGTGCTGCTGGTAGTGTCTGAGAGCTGCAGCTCCCATGAATTGTAGTCTGCCACGGGGTATTCACTTTGGACGCTGTCCTCCACAGAGCTGCCGGGCAAGCAGAGAGGGATGGTGATAGGCAAGTCAGAGGATGAGGCACCCCAATGCCCGCCAAAGGCCCCAGGCGGGAGCTCAGGAGGGATGTGTGCATGGACAGCAAAGAGCAGGCACTGACAGTGCCAGGAGTCTGGGCCTTGGTGTGTGAGCCCTGGGTCTGTCCCAGGTTGTGACTGGGGACAGTGACTGATCCTGCTCCGCACGGACTGGCAGCCCAACCATAGAGACGGGCGGTACGTGAGGCGTGATGCATGGGGATTAGTTCAGAGCAATGTCTCGTGGCTGTGTCAGGGCCTGGGTGATCTGGGCAGGGCCATGGGCGCAATTTCTGGACAAGGCCAGGCCGTGCGAAGGTCCTTCCTGCCTTTGCTGCCCCTTGTCCCAGTCCAGGAAGACAGCTGCCCCTTCCTCCCCCATCTGCCCTAAGCCCTGCCCCTTGGCTGCCACCATCCTCTTGCTGCCAGAAGCAGCAGGTGAGGGCCTGCCACAGGCAGCTCTGGCACACGCTGCTCTCCATGTCCCGGGATCTCTTGCCCCCACAGCCAGACTCACCAGGCACAGCTGCAGATTCATAGATGTTAGGGTTGGAAGGGACCTCAATAGATCATCGAGTCCGACCCCCTGCATAAGCAGGAAAGAGTGCTGGGTCTAGATGACCCCAGCTAGATGCCTATCTAACCTCCTCTTGAAGACCCCCAGGGTAGGGGAGAGCACCACCTCCCTTGGGAGCCCGTTCCAGACCTTGGCCACTCGAACTGTGAAGAAGTTCTTCCTAATGTCCAATCTAAATCTGCTCTCTGCTACCTTGTGGCCATTATTTCTTGTAACCCCCGGGGGCGCCTTGGTGAATAAATCCTCACCAATTCCCTTCTGTGCCCCCGTGATGAACTTATAGGCAGCCACAAGGTCGCCTCTCAACCTTCTCTTGCGGAGGCTGAAAAGGTCCAGTTTCTCTAGTCTCTCCTCGTAGGGCTTGGTCTGCAGGCCCTTAACCATACGAGTGGCCCTTCTCTGGACCCTCTCCAGGTTATCCGCATCCCTCTTGAAGTGCGGCACCCAGAATTGCACGCAGTACTCCAACTGCGATCTGACCAGCGCCCGATAGAGGGGAAGTATCACCTCCTTGGACCTATTCGTCATGCATCTGCTGATGCCCGATAAAGTGCCATTGGCTTTTCTGATGGCTTCGTCACACTGCCGGCTCATGTTCATCTTGGAGTCCACTAGGACTCCAAGATCCCTTTCCACCTCTGTGCCACCCAGCAGGTCATTCCCTAGGCTGTAGGTGTGCTGGACATTTTTCCTCCCTAGGTGCAGCACTTTGCATTTCTCCTTGTTGAACTGCATCCTGTTGTTTTCTGCCCACTTGTCCAACCTGTCCAGGTCTGCCTGCAGCTGATCCCTGCCCTCCGGCGTGTCCACTTCTCCCCATAGCTTTGTGTCATCTGCAAACTTGGACAGAGTACATTTGACTCCCTCCTCCAAGTCGCTGATGAAGACATTAAAGAGTATCGGTCCAAGGACCGAGCCCTGTGGGACCCCACTGCCCACACCCTTCCAGGTCGAGACCGACCCATCCACCACGACTCTCTGGGTGCGACCCTCTAGCCAATTCGCCACCCACCGGACTGTGTAGTTATCCACGTCACAGCCTCTTAACTTGTTCACCAGTATGGGGTGGGATACCGTATCGAAGGCCTTCCTGAAGTCTAAGTATACGACACCCACCCCTCCTCCTGTGTCCAGGCATTTCGTAACCTGGTCATAGAAAGAGACTAGGTTGGTCAGGCACGATCTGCCCGCCACAAACCCGTGCTGGTTTCCCCTCAGCATAATTTGCCCTGCCGGGCTCTCACAAATGTGAGCCTTGATAATTTTCGTTGACCTTGATATGGTCGTTGATTTACGTCTGATTAGGTCGAGACGGGGGAGATTGACAAGTGATCAATTTGTCAGTTATTCTCACGCATACGTTCAGAGGTTTTTTAGGCGTGTGTGCGGAGGTCTCCCGTTCTTCACGGAAGTGAAGACGGGTTTTAGTTGTATAATAGCCAATTGCTTTTCGCCACATCATAAATTTAATTAGAATCGCCAATTATCTAGCGGTCTTCGCTAGGGTTCTATCTTACAGGGTTATTCTCTGTTTTCTTTGACCAATTATAATGATTTATGTACAGCACAGAAGGCTGAGTTCTATTTTATGTTAGTGTCGCAGTTATAAGTCTCTTTTTGACATGCGCAGCAAAAAAAGCGGTTACTATCATTATTGTTAACCCTTAGTTAACCTAGTGCAGAAAAAAAACTGTTTTGAATGGTTTTATTTGTTTGTGACATGGGCACTACTTAATTTGGTTGTGACACACCTTTCCTTGGAGAGCCTTCAATTTATAGCACCTCAGTGGCAGCCCCTTGGACCAAAAGCGTCTCAAATGGTGCATCTACGTGAGACGCTATGGCACCATAGCAATGACCTACTGCACCTTAGCTCATTGCTATGGCACCATAGTGTTGCTTGGCATGAACTGTGGTGGCAACACTACTGCACAATAGCTAAGAGCTACTGTGCGGTAATGAATAGATGTTAATTTATAGAAAATATATTGTTTGACATTTTGGAAGTTAAAACAGAACATGTTTGAATAGCCTAACCAGAGTTCATACTGGAGCCAAGGGAAATTTCATACTGAAGCCAAGAAAGTTATGAGGATATTTGGACTTTGCACTTACCACCAGTAATCCAAGTAGGGTCACACCAAGGGTTTACAATGTATTTTAAACAACTTAAGCTATATAACAAGTGTGGGCAGGAAAGACACCTGGCCGCATACTGCCGGTATACAATATGCTACAGATGCAAAGGGAAAGAGCACAGGGTAGCAAAGTGCCAAGAAATACTGAAGTGTGTTATTGTGGGGCACTTACAGCACCAGTGCCCATGGTCTTTCCCCAGTAAAGCAAAATCTGCAGAGGGGCAGCAGAGACAGGAAAGGGAAAGTGGGGAAGAAGAAGATGTTAAATTAGAGTGCATGGCAGGGAGGAGACAGCACAAGACGGAAGAGTCAGGGAGGAAGAGAGTTACATTTCAGAGTCCGCTCCCTCCCCGGCCCCTAGTACTTACCAGCTCGGAGTCAGCTGCAGCTCCCTGCTGCAGCCACCAGGGATGCCAAAATCATCAGCATGCTCCAAATCTTTTCTGAAGATTTGAAGAGCTTTAAATCAATTTGGACTTTTAAATTGGTCCCCTGTTCTGATTCGGATGCAGAGATTCAGCCACCGAATCGGGTCGAATCACCTCCAAATTGAATTACCACCTGAAGCTTTGCACAGCCCTACTTATCATACTCCTTGTCTAGTACCAAAACAACCAGGCATTTATGGCCTGACGTGATTCAAAGTCTCTTTGGGCATTTTTACATGTGCTGCCAATGCAGCTCCGGGCACTTTTTATCAGTGAGCTGTGCAAATACCTGGCACTGCATCGGATGCAAGTGTATCACTCACACAGAGCACATTAGTGCTCAGAAAATGGAGATGGTGCACTTTGAGCTCAGTACATGGAACGTGTTTTAGTTCAAAGTGCACTGCCACCATTTTCTCAGCGCTGACGTGTGCTGCGCCACTGATACATCTGCAGCCGATGCAGCGCTGGGCGTGTCAATTTTCATGCTGCAGCAGACCCAGCTGCCCTGACCTGCTGGGATACCAGTGCATTGGAGCAGACTCCCCCCATGTGTGTGAGTGCCCTTTAACTCCAGTCCTTATCAGTAATGACCAATCCCCGCTGTGCAGCTGCATTTCCACCCTTCCTTCCTGCCCCTGTTGCTACCGGCCTTTCAGTTTCATTTACTTCACCGCCTGCTGGTTTCTGAGAAGTCAGAAATGCTGCCTTGTGGTTCAGGAAATCAGCTGATTGTAGTGTGGGGAGCTCCTCACCTCCTAACCTGTAACGTCTTTGAGGAGCATGGGGCCGGACTGCATTTCTTGTGCAGTAGCAATGCTCAAACCTAAATCTGCTGCCAATGTGCATAATAGACATGTGCTTCTGTAGTTAATTCAGCTGGGTCTTTGTTCTCAGACAGAGGAGCTGAAATCAACTCATTGCCACCAACCAGGTCTGAGAGCTTTAGTTCAGGTGGGGTATTAGGAAGAGGTCCAGATGCGGGGTGGGCAAAATATGACCCCTGTGCTGGATCCAGCCCACCAAGGAATCTTTGCCCATCCCACAATGGGTCCCTCAGCCACACCCAGCCCATACAAAGGGAGCAGCCCGGGCCACGGCACGTGCAGCCAGTCCTACCACCCCAGGTTGCACAGAAGGGCTGGGGCAGTGAGGGGGCTGGACTCGCTTCCCGGCAGCTCCTGCAGAGGTGGCTCCTTCCAGCTGCCACTGCTAGTGTCTGCTGCTGCTGTCGGACCTGGCCCAACAGCCCAGGCTCCCTGGCCCATCCACCCTTCAAGCACTGCCAGGTTTGCTGGACGGAGCAGTTGGGCAGCCAGGGTCTCCATTGGGGCTGGCCCAGGACCTGTGTGGGTAGGATGTGTGGCCAGGTGGACGGGATGTGGCCGCAGACAGGTGGGAAGTGGCATCTGGGAGTGGGATGGTCAGGCGGGTCCAAGGTCAGGATCAGCATGGGGCGCCGGCCATGGGATGGGCGAGGGGCCGCTTTTCCCCCACACTGAGCACCAGCTTGTAACCTGCCCCTGCTGCCAGCCTGAGCCCCACGCCAGCGCTGGGCTCGCCCGTTGGGGCTGCGCTGTGGTGGCAGCAACTGCGGCCCCCATGCTTGCCGAGCCGGGCAGTGTTTGCTGGGAGGACTCTGGCGCAGCCCCCACAGCCTTCCTGGGGCTGCAGGTGAGCCCCCAATCTGCCTGCCAGATGAGAGGAGGCAGGGACCTGTGCTGGGAAGATCAGTGCTGCCACTGGCCCCAGGCGGCAGCACCCGGCTCCTGTAATCCTGCGTGCAGATCAGGGGTCTGCCGACACCCCGAGGAGGGCTGCGGTGGCTGTGCTGGAGTCCTTTTGGGGGGGCAGTGCCCTCATCTGCCTGCTGGATGACAGGAGCTGGGTGCTGCCGCCTGGGGCCCTTGTTTCATTTCGAAGCTGTTTTGAAGGCTTTTGTTTTGTTTCGATTTCACTGTTTCGAGCTTGAAATGCATCGAAACAGCTTCGAAATGAAAGGGTGGGTGAAATTTCGCGTAGCTCTGGTACACATGTAGATGCCTTCCCAGGGCTAGCGTACTGAACAGTAAATTATTGTGCAGCAAGTTTAAATAGCATTGATCGCATACATAGATGCCCCCAGTGTGTCACAGCTCTGGAGCTACACTGCCACCACCAAAGGCCATATTTCCGGCTCCCATGGGTGGAGTATGAGCTCCTGTGCGTTTCTATGTGTGTAGAACAAGGTGTGAACAAGCATTTAAAGAAAATGGAATGAAAGAAGTTTGGCAATAGGAGAAATAAGTACCATAACCCTTACATTTCTATAGTACTTTCATCTTAAAGGATTTCTAAAGCCTTTAACAGAGTTTATACAGAAAAGTCACCAGCTCCAAATAGAACAGCACAGTGGGAAAACTTCTTATAAAGAAATGAAAAATACTTTCTCCATTTGAAAATGCAATTACGTTCAGGTGAACAAGATGACTGAAACAGGGTACATCTACACATGATTTAATTGATTGCAGAATTAACTAATTAGCTCTGCAGTAAAGCGTCAAAGTCCATGTGTGAGCTCCAATAAAGGCGCAGTAAATTCATTAAATCTGCCATAGAATAGTACTGTCCAGGACAAGTGCTATCCTATAGCGGAGTCATTAAGCATGCCGAAACACATGTGTAGACAGTGACTGGAGCTGACTGGGGCACAAGAGTGCTACAGTGCGGGGCCTGCCTGCTGGCTACCCCCACACCATCACACTCTCATGCCCCAGCCAAACCCTCAGCCTCCTGACAGAGCTGCTCAGAGCCCAGGAATGGACCCCTGGACCCCCTGCCAGCACCGGGCTACTCTGCCATAGCTCAAAGTGCTGTGGTCCCAGGTACATGCATAAACACTGCTCCCCCTGGAAGAAATAAACTCCAGTGCCCACACCACCACACCCACCTGGCCCCAGGCCACTGCACAAAAAAGTCATGGGGTTGGTGGTCAGGGCTGAGAACATCATTGATAAGGTTGGACTTGGAAAGGCTGCAGCACCCCACCAGCACAAAGGAGATGGCTGGCATTTGTGTGAGCATCAGGCTCTCCCCTATGAAGCCTTTGCTTTTTATCAGGGACTGCTGGGCGCTCCCAGCGGCCCTGGGAGCACTCAGCATTAGCTGCCTGCAGCCGCTATGCTGCACCGGGCTTCACCTGTCCCCCCATGCCTGGGCTTACCCCAGCTCCTGGGCTGCACCATGCCATAATGCAGGCAGCTGGTATCAGCTGCCTCCGGGGCCACTCCAGCACGGGCTGGGGTGAATGAGGGGTGCAGCACTCACCCTAGCCCTGGCTGCGGCAGCCCCAGGAGCAACTGACACCAGCCGCCTGCACCAGGGCACGGCGCAGCCCAGGAGCAGAGGTGAGTGGGGACAGGCAGAGTATGGTGCAGCCCAGCAGCTGCAGGCAGCTGGCGCCAGACGCTCCTGGGGCTGTTGCAGTCGGGGCTGGGGTGAGTGCCGCTCTGTTCCCTCTGCTTTACTGCCTGTTGCATCCTCAAGAGCAGCAGTCCTCCTCCCACCCCTTCCCTAGTCCCAGCCTCACTCCCTCCCTCCCTTCCTCCCTCCCCACCCACCATGGGAACCTATCCCTATTTGTTACATTGTAAAGTGGGCTTGCTTTATGCAAGTTTGATTTATGCGCCATTCTCCAGGAACGCACGTACAGCAGAAATCTAGGGAAACCTATAATTACTTTCATAGAATCATAGAAAATCAGGGTTGGAAGGGACCTCAGGAGGTCATCCAGTCCAACCTCCTGCTCAAAGCAGGACTGTCACCAACAACATCTTTCCAGACAGGGCTTTCTTGAGTCAGGTCTTAAAAACCTCCAAGCGTGGAGGTTCCACCATCTCTCTGGGCAACCTGTTCAGTGTTCACATGTTTTACTACCCTTCGAGTGGGAAAACGTTTCCTAATAGATAGCTTAAACTTCCTTTGTGTGAGAGAAATGAAGACAGGAAGGGTTTGAAAGAAAGAAAAAAAGGATTTGGGGAAAGAGGAGAGAGAAACATTGCTGAGGCAGGCATACAAGCACAGAGCCGGTAGAAAGAAAGGGGTCACAAAAACTATTGCAGATTACGTGGTAAGAATCCGTATTCCCTGTTTAAACCATACTTGGACACTGCACTTCCTTCTACCCACCATAAAGCTCATAGACCGCTCTTAGCTCTAATCTTCCTTCTTACCAGATCTTTGGCAAGAAAAAACCCTGTATCTCCCTTTGGACAGAAACTGCAGGACTCATCCCTGAAATGATCCCTGGTACCTCTTCCTCTGGATTGGACCCTCGGGAGCAAGTCAGCTTGACGGCCTGATACCACAGTAACAACTCCACTGGTGTGTTGCAAGTAATCCCACGCCATTGAGCAGAGCTGCATCTAACACGGTGTGACTATAAGCAGAGTACTGGCAGGTAGCTTCTAATGGCTTTGGGCAACTTTGGGGGCAGACTTAAGGTTGTGTGAACATTTGCCATTTCTTGGTTTCTAGAGATGGGAGATGACTGAATATGGCATTCAAGGGGAAGGGGACAGAACACCACAGGGCAACTTGTATTGTGTTAACAAAGTCTTTCTACAGTCTGCTTAAAGAGCAGAATTCAACCACCAGCACTCTTACCAGCAGTGCCGATGGGGAGGAAGGATTGCCACAAAACTTCTGGGGCTGGATCTCTAGGAAGGCCAAGCACTGCCGTGCCTCCCTTTCCCCCTCCCCACCCCACCCCACCTCCGATAGGAGATCTAGGTTGCTTTCTACTGCCCCTTCACTGCCCTGATGTTGGGAGTCATCACTCATTGAACCATGTTGCCACCCGAGGCTCTCAGTTGTGCTGCGTCTGTACAGCTCCGGCTGTGTTCTTGCTTAGGTCCGGGGCAGTGTGTCAGGAATTTAGTTAAGAACCAAATCATGAACTCGGCTTGATGCCAGTTGTTTTACAGATAAAAGGGAGAGTTCTTTCTATTTGCCTTCTGATTCCTGAGTCTCTAGGGTTCTTGGTTGCAAGTTTTTATTCTTTCCCCTGCAGCCATTAGGCCCTGAAACTTTGCCCTTTATAAATGAGTGCTAGCATGTTCTTGCAATACCATGACTCTAGACAACGGGGAGGGGAAAGGAGAAGAAGACAGGTAGAGCCCCTGGAGTAAAGGGGAGATGGGGAGACACTGCTGCCTGGCAAATGGGAAAATTGGTGGCCACATGGAGATCCTGTCATCTGGAAAGGAAGAAGGGGGACACTAGAGAGCTCCACACAGGAAGGTAGCGATGTAGGGAATCTGCCAGTATAGGGAGAGTTGGGACGGCAGCATACAGGGAGCTGAAGGGCGAATGGATGGCAGGCCTAGGTACGCAGCGAGCACAGCCAACCTCAGCTACAAGGAGTGAAGCTCCCTTGTCCACAGCGTGGTCCATTATTGAATAATAAACTCAGTGCTGTCTGTTGTAAGCCATCTAGGAGTTGCAACCCCTGGTTCCAACATACCTGCTCATTTGCTTGCGTCTGTACCCTGGTGTCTTGCCTTATGCAAATGCTGCCTGTGGGCTGCTTTCCAATCAGTTTAGTTTTCGTTTCACTTACTCTAGGCCAGCTCTTCGAAGAAATTGCTTGCAGTAGGAACTTCCCTGGCAGTGACATTAACCCTGGGAGCCGAAACACTTCTACATTTGCCATGAGAGCTGGAAGGTAGGTGATGGTCTTAACTGGGGGAGGGGATCATTGTAGCAACCCTGGATTCCTTGCCCAAAGCTCGCCTGCCTGACTTCCATTTTCTAATAGGCTCGGGGTGTCGTTGTAGCTATAGTGGCCCAGCATATATGGGAGAAGCAAAGATCTTCTGATTTTTTTGTTGTTTTTTTTCATGAAGTGTTTTATTGGCCCAATGGTCAAACTAGGAGAGATGGTGGTGACGCCATCAGGGAAAAAGTGCCTTTCCTCAGGGCTAAGGGAGAAGCAAGTGCAGGCAAAGCTAAAAACCAAAACAGACAAACGAACAAAACAACCCCCTGACTTCCTTCACACTTCCCAGAGACGAGCCTAGGAACTCCACGTCATCAACCTCCTGGATACTAAAAACCATGGACAAAATATAGGCATTGGATTTATGACACATTATAACCTGCCTGACATCTGACTCCCCAGGTATCTCTCCACTTGCATCCCCCTTCTCCCCCCCCCCCCCACGCCTGTCTCTCACCCGTTGACTCCTCAATCTACATTGTCACTGCCTGCCTGTCTTGTGTGCAGCCCAGCCCAGCCGCTGGCTTCGTTACTGTTCATCCCATCCAGGAAGAGCACACACCGACTGCTGAAGCTTCCTCAGCCTGACGAAGGGTTTTTGAACCCGAAAGCTTGCTTAATAACTATTCTCCAACTATTTGGGTTGGTCTAATAAAAGATATCAAATTCACTCAAGGAAACTTTGCTCTTTATAAATGAGCATTTCCTCATAGCATTATTAGAGCCACCACTGGTCACTGAGGAGAAAGGCAGTGAAGGTTATTAGTGATTTTAATCGAGAAAAATGGTGTTTGGCAATACCCAAAATGCAGCTGCTAATGATGTCGCCCCTTCCAGCTTGGCATTGCTATAGAGAAACCTGGCAATGCCTGCACCAGACTGAGGAATATGACTGTGTCCTGATTTGTCTGAAGAATTAAGCTTGTAGCAAAATAGTGTTGGAGCAATAGACTGACTGTGCTGTAGCAGGAGCTGAATGCCTGCGTGACAGGATGTTTCTGAACACAGCTGACAAACATGTGTGTGTGTGTGTGTGTGTGTGTGTGTGTGTGTGTGTGTCTGAAGAACAGAAAAATAAAGTGCATGGCTTGCCAAATGCAAAAAAAAACCCGCAGCATCCTTATAGGCTCGGCAGTGCTATGTTGGCTAGCACTATGGAAGAAAGAGACTTGGGGGTCATCATTGACCACAAGATGAACATGAGCCTGCAATGCGATGCTGCGGCTAGTAAAGCGACCAAAACGCTGGCTTGCATCCATAGATGCTTCTCAAGCAAATCCCGGGACGTCATTCTCCCCCTGTACTCGGCCTTAGTGAGGCCGCAGCTGGAGTACTGCGTCCAGTTTTGGGCTCCACAATTCAAAAAGGATGTGGAGAAGCTTGAGAGAGTCCAGAGAAGAGCCACGCGCATGATCAGAGGTCAGGGAAGCAGACCCTACGATGACAGGCTGAGAGCCCTGGGGCTCTTTAGCCTGGAAAAGCGCAGGCTCAGGGGCGATCTGATGGCCACCTACAAGTTTATCAGGGGTGACCACCAGTATCTAGGGGAACGTTTGTTCACCAGAGCGCCCCAAGGGATGACGACTAGGTCGAATGGTCACAAACTACTACAAGATCGTTTCAGGCTGGACATAAGGAAGAATTTCTTTCCTGTCCGAGCCCCCAAGGTCTGGAACAGCCTGCCACCGGAGGCTTGAACACCTTCAAGATGAAACTGGATGCTTATCTTGCTGGGATCCTATGACCCCAGCTGACGTCCTGCCCTTTGGGCGGGGGGCTGGACTCGATGATCTTCCGAGGTCCCTTCCAGCCCTAATGCCTATGAAACCTATGAAATGCCTATGAAATGCAAGCCACAGCTAAGCAGGCTTTTGCCAATTCTGGGAGGGAACCCTAACAGGTAGCCTTGGGTGCATGTGGAATGGGTCGGGTAGCTCTGGGGCATTAATCATGGAATAGGCCTTTGGCAAACTGGAAGGAAATGCAGGAATGGGGATTTGTCTCTGTGGCCGGCTTGCTAGGGCATGGCTTTCTCTATTCCTAACGGGGCAAGTGACAAGAAAACAATAATTTTGCTGGCCCTAGAACAGTCACATCACAGAAGTCTGCCTCTAGAAGAGGAAATTATATGGTTTATTGCACTGGGCTGGTGTCTGTCCAAACTCCTGGAAAGCCAGGCTCGGAGGTGTGCCTCAAGGCACAGACTGATGAGAGACCTGTACCCTGAGCTGCGGGGGAACCAGCATGGACATGCAAAGAGGGTTACTGTGAAATGCTGATAGGACAATTGACTGTACGATTTCAAGTCTCCCGCCAAAAAGCAGACCCGGGCTCCTTGGACTCTGCGGCATAACATGATGAAACCATGTCTAACTCTGTATGAAAATTTCTATTAAAAAATTGCTCAATCAAGAGCAGTGTGGTCATTGATTTGTCACACTTTGGGGTGCCGCTCACTCCCACCCTGCAGCCCCTGCCTCCCAAACCTGCCGGTGCCCTCATCCAGGGCCCCAGCCAAAAGGCAGCTTCATTGGAGCACTAGTAATGCACACAAAGCAACTCAAAGGGAGTCGGCAACCAGGGCTCATGGTAGAGGTGATATCTTTCAGTAGAGCAACAAGATTTTTGCAAAAAAGAATTCTTTAATTGCAAGCTTTCGGGCACAAACACCCTTCACCAGGCATCAAAGAAAAGGTTGTAAAGGTTCTCCTGGGTAGAAATGACAGTTGATATTTCGTAGGATTTCACAGAGGAGTCAATAGCTGGAAAACTCCTCTGGGTATCGGTTCTTAGTTGGTGAAAAGCCTCAGGTCTTGTGCGAGGCTGTGGTGACGCACATGACCTTAGACAAAGGCAGCCGCAGGAGCTCAGGCTACAGGTGTCAAAGCGGGGTTCGGCACTTCAGGATTCGGCCAGAGTCACTCAACTGGTTTTACAGGATCTGTCGGGGAATCTTAAAGTAATGGTGTGAGGGGGCAAGGGAAATGGTCCTCTCCAGTCCTACAGGAGGCCCAATATACAACAATCGCACAGAAAACATGATCGTGCTTCACAGCCGAGCCACTGCCCCCTCACTCCTGCCGGGGTGACCCTAGCTCTGGGGTGTAACAGCTGCATATAGCAGTGTATGGGCAGGGCTGAGATGCACCCCAGGGCTGGGTGCAGTGGCCACATATAACAGTTTAGCACAGCCTGCACCGTACACTGTTATATGTGGCCGTTACAACCCAGAGCTGGGTGCATCGCAGGACCCAAGCCTCTCCAAGAGCGGGGGACTCTCCTGTCCCTACAGTGGCATGGGACTCTCTCTCTCCCTTCCCCCCACCCTGCACTGCCACCCCCACTGCCATTCCCCCCGGCCCCCCCACTTTTTATCCTGCTCCTGCCCAATTCTAAAATGATTATATAAGATGCAAGCTTAGTTGCTGATGTAGTCACACAATACAAGGACTTGCCTACATCATGGCAGAGAGAGGCTAATGGTGAATTCCCATACACTTTTTCAGTATTATGAATGAGTCTAAAGAGATATTAAGAGTAGCGAATAGGAGTCTGGCAGTGACGTTGCCAGCATTTTACTGGAGATGGAAGTGGCTTCAGGCAACTGTCTCAGGCTTGTGTTCTTCTCTTCTGCCTGTTGTGCCTGAGAGGAGCACCGTATGAAGCGTAGCACTCAGGACCTAGAAATAGGAGGGAGGGGGAAGTTAAGAGCATAAGAATTTGTGTTGTAAAACCACCATGCAGTCACTCCAGCCCTGAAATGGGGGTACCCCTCCTGTACGGGAGGCAGAGGCAGATTAATGTGTACTGGGGCCCCCTCCCACCACGGGAGCTGGGCTTGCAGAGTGGGGGGCAAGGCACCTTCCCCTCCTGATGCTGGTGTGGGAGGTGGTGGGGGCCCTGCCAGGCTGGGGGTGGGGGGGCACATGCCCACCTCTTTTCCTTGCACCCTGCCCCGCTTGTCCCGTCCCGCTATGGCCAAACATACCCGCACACAGGCACACACATGAGGTGTACACACAGACAGGTGCACACTACTCTCACTCACTCTCTGCACATGGACACAGACACAAACACACTCTCCCTCCTGCCATGAACACACACGTGCATGCACACTCATGCACTCGCACGCACTGACACAGTACCCCACATCCTGCCATGGTGTGCAGGGACCCTCTCCCTCCCCCTCCCTGCAGGCTCGAAACCCCACACATACCCCCCCAGCCCCCCACACTTTCACAAATACCCCTCCCCCCCACACAGAGTTCAAAAATAGCCTCTCATGAGTTACTTACCAAATCTCTTGATTTTTAACAGATTGTCTCATGATTTGGACAGGGTGGGATTGGCAATACTGCATTGATTTTGTACCCCCACCCACTAGTCTGGTTGACACCTGGTACCTACAGATAAACCTGCTGTTCCCTGGAGCCCTCCTACATTTGCATTCCTACAGAACAGGTTTCTAAGGACTGTTAATTCATACCTGAGGCATGTCTCACCATCGTTCATCTCTCTCACCATTTTCAATTTCTTTTTTTTTTTTTTTCTTTTGCCTGAGACAGGATGTGGGTGTCCAAAAGCTTGCAAATAACAACTTTTTTGCAACTATTTGGTTGGTCTAATGAACGATATTGTATCTACCCAAAGACTCCAGCTACACCCACATCCTCTCTCAGGCAAAAAAGAAAAAAATGGCAAGACATGCCTCAGGTATGAAAAAACAGTCCTTAGAAACCTGTTCTATAGGAATGCAAATGTAGGAGGGCTCCAGGGAACAGCAGGTTTATCTGTAGGTACCAGGTGTCAACCAGACTAGTGGGTGGGGGTACAAAATCAGTGCAGTATTGCCAATCCCACCCTGTCCAAATCACGAGACAATCTGTTAAAAATCAAGAGATTTGGTAAGTAACTCATGAGAGGCTATTTTTGATCTGTGTGGGAAGTGTTATTTGTGAAGGTGTGTGGGGCTGTAGGTGTACGTGTGGGGTTTGGAGCCTTTGCCAGGGCCCTGCAGATTTTCCATCTCCAGCTCCCCCTGTGCAAAAATTAAGTTGATTTTCTACCTCATGGGGACTTTTTACCATCTTTAATTTTCCCAAAGCCTGATAAAGGGCCTTTGAACCTGGAAGCTAGCAGAAACAGAAGTTTTTTTGTAGTGTCCTAGTTGGTCTAATAAAAGGTATCATTTCTGAACCAAGAGTTCTGGAGTTTTGCATTTCATATCTGAAGTTAGGCTCCTAAGTGAATGGGGTGCTTAGCATGCTTGAAAAATCTTCGGGCCACTTACACAGGCACCCAAAGCCTTTAAACCTAAATTTAGGGCTCTGCAGTTTTTTTAACTGCAGACATACACTTTTTAAAAACACAGAGCCCTAAAGTTAAGTTTCAAAGGCTTTGGGTATATAAGTAAATGGCCTGACGATTTAAGTATGCTAAGCACTTCATTCACCTAGAAGCTTAACTTCAGATTTGCCCAACTGCTTGGATTGGTATTTTTTTGGTCTCTCTGCACTGTTGCTTTTTCCCCAGGGGCCCTGCACCCTGCCAGGCAGGGCAGGGATGGGATGGGACCCAGCACCCAGGACCCAGGTAAAGGCAGCAGGCATAGACCTGAGCAAACAGCTGCAGCCTGTCTCTGCCTCCTGTACAAATCTGCGGGGCACATACCCCCCAAACCTCTCCTGGTCCAGGGTGCATGAAGCAACAGGGAGCTGCCCTTTCTTCACCCCCACCCCCAACAAGCTGCCTGCTGGTGCCTCCACCCTCCTCTTGGCCCCAGGCATGCTCTGCCCCCCACCCATTTCCTGAAGGGCCCCTGGGCATCACCTATGATGGGGGTGGGGGGAAATAGGGAGGTGCAGAAAGGCAGTTGAGGGGCGTGGAAGGGGAAGGTGTATCCCCCCGCTCCCAACCATGCCCTGCGACTGGAGGACTTCAAGCTGTGGGATACCTTGCAGCTTCATTCATGGCAATTAAATCCTATTTACATGCAAGATGAAGTAAAGAATGCAAGCCGCCCTTCCTCAGCGCACACCCAAGTGTCTGGTCTCTCTTACCGACGTGTAAACATCTTGGTTGGTTGTGGAACAGGTCAGGGTGTCCTCTTTCAAGTGTTGCAAAAGCAGTCTTATCCTGCACTCAAATGCTGCATGGCACCCAACATCAGCAAGCAGGAGTCTGCACTCTTATCAAGCCGGTAAATCCCTCCCCCCCCAGGGCAAGTGTCCTGCTGGGCTGAATCCCTTTAAGTGCCACATTAACTGCTTCAGGGAAAGAATGAATAACGAAATAATCAACAGCACACACCACCATAACAACCCCTCTCTATCAGAAAAAAAGGCCATAGAATATCTAAGATCTAACCACCAAATAGTAATAAAACCAGCAGATAACCATAGGCATCCTAAACTGTGAAGAGTACATAAAGGAAGCCAGCAGACAACTCTCTGACACCACCTACTACAAAGAACTACAAGGAGATCCTACACCCCTTTTCACCATGAAACTCAAAAATACCATCAAATCATTTCCATCAGAACTACAAGAAAAACTACCAACCTTGATCCCCCAACTACCCAACCCGGGGACTTTTTACATGTGCCCTAAAATCCACAGACAAGGGAACCGTGGCAGACCTATCATATCCAACCTTGGGACCCTAACTAAGGAAATAGCAGGTTTCATCGAATCAATCCTAAAACCGCTTGTCACCCAAAAAGCAAGTTTTTTCCAAGACACTACAGACTTTCTATGCAAACTTAAAAACATAGACTACCTTCCCAGCAACACCCTCCTAGCCACCATGGATGTTACCAGCATACATATTAACATCCCACACCAGGATGGCATCCAAGCCTGCCTTACATATCTACAAAAGCAAGATTACAACTCAAGAGTACAGACCCAAAAATATTACTGACCTTATACACTTCATCCTACACACAACAATTTCACTTTTAATAACCAACACTTTCTCCAGACCATGGGCACAGCTATGGGCACCAAAATGGCCCCATAGTATGCCAACCTTTTATGAGCCACCAGGAAGAAGAATTCCTCAAGGACTGCACCATCAAACCCTTGCTATACTTAAGATATATTGATGATATCTTCATCATTTGGACTGAAAACCTGCAATCTCTGATTGAGTTCCATCAGAAATTCAACAATCATCACCCCTCCATCCAACTGTCTCTTGAATACTCCAGTACCAACAACCCCTTTTTAGACATGATCAGGATCCAGAATGGTAAAATACAGACCACATTATACAAGAAACCCACAGACCAACATACATATCTGCACAGAACCAGCACCCTAAATACACCAAGAAAGCTGTGATATGCAGCCAAGCCCTTGGATACCACCAAATTTGCACTGGGGAAAACACCCGGCATTGCCAACTCACCAATCTTAAAACAGCTTTCACCCAACAAGGACACTCCTCCAGAGAGATAGATCACATGTTTGAAAGAGCCAGCTGAATACCACGTGAAGAATTGCCGCAGTACAGAAACCCCACCCCACGAATCACACATTGCTGGTTATGACATATCACCCCTCCCTCGAACCCATACGGAAAATCCTCAAACAATTGCAACCCATACCAGAAAGACACCTTATTCTTAAAGAGATCTTCCCAGAGCCACCCAACCTAGCCTTCAAACAAGCACCACTGGGTATGCCCACCCCACTCTGGGGTGAGTTCTATAATGCCGACCCTACACTGGGCATGCCCACCCCGCTCTGGGGCGAGTTCTATAATCACAACAACAGTAACAGTGTACGCGTCCCTACAGTAACAGCAGTGCTTCAAATACAGCACAAACAGACATTGAATACACAAGCACACTAGCTCACTCAATCCACACCTCTCACTTCCGCAAATACCCACAATATACCCGCATTCTCCACCATAAAATGTTGCTCTGTGGGGTCAGGCCAACTCTCAGGATCTCAATATTGCACTGTTAGACAGGAAGGTGTGACACAATTGCACATATACAAACACACAAATCAATTAGGTGCATACACACATACACACTACCAGCTCAGGCACATACACACCCAAACCAGCCTAGGCACACGCATACCTAGCACCAATTCAAGCATGTACACTATACACCCCAAAAGTTAGACCCAGATCACTAGTTCGTATATCATGCACACAATGACATATATATATATACACACACACACACACACCAGTTCACACACATACAACCCACCTACACATACACACAGGTAAGCTCCTAACTTGGATGGTACAGTGTGTATGTGTGTGCTTGGGGTACCTGGGATACTTGGGGAAAGGTTAAGGTGAGAGAGAGAGAGAGAGAGAGAGAGTTAAAGTGTAGGGAGTGAAAGTTGCCAGAACCAGAATTAGAAGCTGAGGACTACAGAGAAGCTGGCTGAGGAATTGAGGCTTGGGTTTACTTACGGTGGACAGGGGCTGGAAACTGAGGCAGACAGCTGAGATATTGGGGTGGGGGGCAGAAAAGTGGTGGCAAGGGGGAGACAGCCAGGAAAGAAACTGAGGCAGAAACCTGGTTGCTCAGGGGAAAAGGAAAAGGCAGTGGGGATAGGACAGTGGCCTGAAACAGGTTTGGAGGCAGAGAGGGGCTCAGGACAGGTGTTGGGGGTGGCGCTGAGCCAGAAGCAGGAGAGGGAGAAATGAGACAGAAGTTAGAGGGGCGAGACTGGATCAGAGACTGGAGCACGGCCAAACCATAGTAAAGCAAAACCCAAATTAGGGGTCCAAATAACAGTTTTATTACACAGACAAGACACTACACAGCCCCATAAAGTTATTGGTTCACACACACACACACACACACACGCACGCACGCACGCACGCATGCACGCATGCACACAAGCACTCACAATGGCAGTAGGAGAAAGAGACTCAGTGGAAGGGCTGGAGTACAGGTAGGGAAGAGAAGCAGAGTCCAAGTGCCCGGTTGAAGAGGGGGTGGGGGGGTGATAGCTACCTATCCAGGCTGGAAAGGGGTCTTTGTCCAGTAGGTGTTGTCTGGAGGGGGGTCACCAGCAGGGCCTCTGGGTGGATAGGTGGTGTGGCATGGTGCTGGTCCAGATGGAGAGGGCGTCCCACTAGGTCTGTCTTCACTGCCCCTTTTTATAGGGACAGACTTTGAGTGACCCTAGTGACAGGAGGCATGCCCAGGCAAGGGTCAGCCCCTGGCATACTGGCATGTGTGCTCCATGCAGGGATGTGCAGTTTCAGGTGTCTGTAATGGTGGGGTACAATGGTAGAGTTGCTGGTTCTGCAGGGTTTTTTGTCTTTCAAATGCTGGGTTCTTGTCTCTGTTCCTGGGTGAGGTCCATGGTTCCTGGATGAATCAATGCAAGGTGATGGCCTGGTTGTTACAGGCCACTCAGTAGAGGCCTGCTACCATTGTATTTTAATCATTCCTCATTCATCTGGGAACCAATTTACATAGGAAGGGTACATGAATTATACAGTTGCAAGACAGGGGATGCCTGGGCAGAGGACACAAGATGGAGGCTTGACACAAACTTGACATGACTTACGCTAACTTACATATATAGGCCTAAAACAATAATCACACAATATAAAAGCAGTACAAACATAATAATTATCACTTATAAAACAGTGGGTATCAATCTTAAAATAGCAGGGAACTTATTTGCAAAGAGGGAGAGAAAAATAAAACTTACTACCTAAAATAAAATGCTGAAGCTTATCCTACATCTTAGCTTACTTATACTTATCTCTAGGGAATAGAGAGGGAGAGAAAAAGTCAGAAATGGTTGGGGAAGGGGCAGGAATGCATTTTAAAATAAATTAAAAAAGAAAAACTGGGGGTTTTGCTACACAAAAACATTTTTGGCAGGTAAACGCCAGTTATGTGGACAAGGGCCCTAAGGGCCTAGATAGGAAAACTGTTTACACTGGTGTAAGAAATATAGGGCAGATAATGCAACCCCTAAACCAAAGTAACTTTGCACAATCTGATGGAGTATGATGTCCAGAAGAACCACGAGTACAAGTCTTTCAGTGTAAGTTACACCACTATATGTGTCCTCATCCCTCCACTGTCGTGCTTCACATGTACTACCTCCTGAACCAGAAGTAGCATGGCCACCAATGTGTAGTGCAGCAAATAAGTTGACCAGACATGTTGAACTCTTTAGCACTGCTGAAGGGGAACAAATGAGACTCCTCTGAACGTGATCTGTCTTAGATGGTTCCCTTTGTAGAGATCTTTTGTGACCGATTTACTTGATTCCAGGGCTCGTGAGATGGAAGCAGTGGGCAAGGATGAAAAGCATTCAGAGGTTATAAGACAGGCACGAGAAAAACTAACACCGGTTCTCGAAGAGGACCCAGAGGCTGTACTGAGTGCTGTGGACAACCACCTCCTCCTTTCACAAGGAGAGTACTTCAGCCTGAGCGAGATACAAGATCCACAGATGCTCATTGCAACACTGATTGACACGATACTCAAAAAAGGAGAAGTTTTCCATGAGGTTTTCTTAGATAGTTTGGCAAATCTGCAATATACATTTCCAGGCTTAGAGCCGATTTCCAAGTACTTCGGAGATGGTGAGTAACGTTTTCTACCATTTTTATTTTTTAATTCATAAATTAACTTAGGTTATTTTTAAGGAAAAGCCTTCTGGACTTTCATGGCAGATACACAGAGCCTTTTGACACATCTTCTCAGGTTGGGTGCAGTCCTCTTCAAAACAGCCTTTCGTACCCATCATCCCATCCACTATGTCTTTATGTCAGCCCCTTTATCACAGACAAGCACCAGATTCAGGTACTCGGCTCATTATTACTTGTAACGTAGACAACAGTTCAGATAATATATGCACATGGCTGCCAGGCTGTAGGACGGAAGCTCCTGCAGGTACGTTGAAGGGACAAGGGGGATAAAGGCCCCCATTGGAAGAGAGTAGGGAGTTGGGCAGGGTTGGGGCTGAGGTTGGGGATGCTGCCCAGCTGGGCGGTGTTTGGGGCCAGAGCTGGAACGTGCGACTTCTGGGCCCCTGTGGGGCATGGGGCAGGGCTGCAGGCAGCTCAACCAGGGGCTGGGGAGGTTGTGCACACTCCTAGGGGTGGGAATGGGGACCCCTGTTCCACATACCTGTGCATGTGTGGGAGTGCATGTGGGCTGCCCACTGCAGGCTTGGGCTCCCCACCCTTCTGCTCTCCCCTGAGGCTTCCATAGCCCAGTGGGTGGGACCTGGTGCAGAAGGGGAGAGCAGGGCTGGATAGGGAAGCTCCTTGCCACTGTGAGCCCCATGTTGCCCTGGTGGGATATCCTCTGCCCACCCAGCAGGAGCAGGGGAAGCAGCACTGGCTTGTGCCCCTCACTGCTACAGGGCAGGCACGGGGCGCATCACCAGCGCAGTGCAGACCTCCTGCCCAGTCCCACTCTGCATTACCTTCCCCACTCTGCCAAAGACCTTCCCTGCCCAGCCCCACTCTTACACATTGCACTGGGTCCTGCCTGATGGACTGCAAGACCCCAGGGGAGGGCAGCAGGATGAGGAGCCCAAGCACAAGCCCGAGCCCGCAGAAGGCAGCCCACACTTTTCCCCACCCCATGCACAGATATGTCGGGTGGGGTCCCTCCTGCCCCCTCCAGGAGTTCACACAGAGGTGGGGAGCCAGCCTCAACCCACTCCCAAGTCTCAGATATTCAGTTCTCACCCACTCCCCACATGGGCTCTGCTCTGGCCATGCCACCCATGTGGGAGGGGCAGCTGGGCTTCACACTCCACTATGTTGCAGCAACTGCCACCTCTTGCAGGTGGCATCTGGGGCTTGGGTGCTGCTGAGGGGGCAGGGAGCTGTGACCCCTGGTCCCTGAACACCTAAAACCTCAAAGCTGGACCCTGCTCCGGAAGGTCTGGAGGTGCAGATGTAGTTGGAGGGAAAGGGAAGGCAGAAGGGCTGAGGGCTGGGTGAGAGGGGAGTGAGGGGCACTAGCAAGGCCAGGGAGTTGTAGGGGGGGAATAAGGAGCACCAGCAGGGCTGGGCGACTGTGGAGGGGGAGGAGCACCAGCAGGGATCTGGAGCTGTAGGTGGGGAGTGAGGGCCCTAGCATGGCTGGGGGGGCTGTGACTTGGGAGTGAGGGTCCTGGACCTGCATTCTGTGAGCTGAAGGGGGCAGGGGGAGATCTGACTTTCCATGAAAAAAACCCCAAATTAAATAACACCATTTATAACTATTTCGAATTTATTTTATTTCAGTTATCAAAGCACTCAGAGGCTTCCAAATTGCTTTAAAATTGTAAATATAACCATAAGACATTGTGTTAAATTGATACCAAAGTACATAGTGGTGTTTCATTTTAACTGCAGATTTCAGGCAGTTTATCAGAGAATTTGTGATTTTTTCTGACCAGAGAAAACCAGGATCCCTGCCTACCACTAGCAAAATTCTGTCAGAAACTGATTCAGATTTAATGTGATCTTTCTTTAATTGTTGTTATTCTTTAGATTGCAACACTGGACCTGTGAATCCAGAAGCTGGGTTCTTAGAGAAAAAGACTGGACCAGATGATCTAGAAATCAGAGAATCCTTGGTGAAAAGGGGTCTTCCTGGGAGCACACCAGCTGGCATCTCCTCAAAAAAGGAGAGGGACAAGAGCTCAAATACCACCACATCCTTGGAGCAAAAGAAGGGAGCTGAGGGCCAAGAGGATACTGCCTCACCCTCAGAGAATGGCAAGAGAGCCAAGGAAATGGAAGATGAAGCCATGCCCTCAGACAAAGAGAGAGGTATGAGTCAAGGAGGAGCCACTACACCTTCACAGGAGAGGATGAGAGCGGAAGCCCCAAGAAATGTCATCACACCGTCCAAGAAAGGTGAAGGAGCCAAGACCACAGAAGATGCTGTCGTGGCATCAGAGCAAGGGAAGGGACAGGACAACCGAGGACATGTCACCCCAATCTCAGATAAAGGAAACAGAGGTGAGAACTGTGTATCATCACTATTTGAGGACTTATGCTTCAGGCCCGCGGAAATGAAAGGGAGGTTTGCCAGAGTAAGGCAGATAAGTGCGATGGCTGCAACTACTGTAATTCAGGCAGCAGCACTACCCACACCACGTCCAAATCTTTGGGATGCTGGGATGCCAGTAGGTCTCGGTCAACTCCCACTCCATCTGCAGGCTGGGAGCCACCACTCAGTGGAGTGCTCTCCCCTGGTTCTCCGCACACACTCAATGACTATTTACAATCAGTTATTATTGACCATAGTAACTGAGAATTTAACAGCTTCGACATCACATAGATGAGAGACACAATATTTTCAATCAGCTCAAGAATACTCTTTACCAGCAAATAGAAGCAAAGATGTATCATATAGCACAAGCAATTATGTTATCCAATTTAGCACTCAGGTACCTTATAACAGGCACGTACCCCAATCAGCCAGATCCCCACAGCAGCAAAGCAATCAACTGTGAGATGGATGCAGTTGAGCACCTCTGGAGTTGAGCTCACTCTGCCTCAGAAGAGGTGTGTCAGTGCTGTCATCTGGTCAGAAAATGCAGTCATCTGTCAGGTCCTGCTCCTGAGCCCAGGGCACCTTCCCTTGTCCAGGGAAATCTCATAGAAGCAGCAGAATGGCTGGGTAGCCTTTGACCACGCACCTGAGTTACTGCAAGCTATATATCTAGCTAGATCTCAGGTACCTTACTCACAAGTGTCATCCAGAGGCAGGTGGAGATTCCCCCTGGAGGCAGGCAGGTCATTGGTCATGAATTTCAAGAGAGAAAGCAAGTTTCAGATGGTCCAGCTTCTCTCTCTCTGAGTTTTCATCCTGGCTACTGCCCCTCCTCCTGGGCAGTTCTTAGTTTATATAGCACTTATGACCTCATTTACTTGGTCCAATGCAGTCCAGCACCTGTTGGCTGCCAGGCAACCAATCTGAAATGCATCACTGGCTGCTGGGTAGACTGGCATTGCTCAGAACAATAGGGAGCCCAAGCCCCTCGCCCAGGTATGTGATGCCAGTCATGTAGGCAGAGGGAGCAGGTTTCCCGTCTCCCTCAGGAATGTATGCAGCTCAGGTTACAGCTCAGGGCTCATGGGATGTCTGCTCTCTGCAGGGGCCCTGTTAACCAAATTGTCACAAAGCAGAGTTTCTGGGGAGAGACAGAGGTGGCATTCTGGTACGTCCCCTGCTATAGCACTGGTTCGGAAGAACAAATTTAAGATGATCCTGTGATAATTACTTTTTCAACATGGAAAATTATAAAAAGATCTATACATTTTTCATGCTTGGATTCTAATTCGTGAGGTATCATCTTAAATTTGAAATCACTTTGGATTCAGGTAAATACTGTGGTACATCTCCATCCTTGTCCCCATGAGGCTTTTCCCTCACTAAGTTCAGATTTTCAGCTGCTTCATGTCTTTTTACAGATCAAAGCTATTTCCTAAGAGTCACATACTGCAGAATTAAGATTAGCGGTAGGCCCAAGTTTGGACTTGGTCTCCTCAGAGCTCAGTCCAAACAAAGTGTCCTGCTCACTCAGGCTGAACGGAGACTTTGAGACCAATCACTCTCATTACTGAAGTATGTAAGAGAAAAAACAAAACAGCCCAAGCTGAGTCTGTTTAATGAAGGGATTTCCTTACCTCCAGGAGGAAGGCCAGGCCTTGAGATCTCCTCCTCCTACAGACTGCTTGGTGAAATGGTGACATTCATGAGTGATGGTCCAGCTGGAAGCACTGACAGTCAGCACTTGATTCATTCAACGTTTTTCCTGCTACTCAGTGAATCAACAGACTTATTGAAAGACTAGTAATATATATTATTCCTTTGGGTTTCTCCCTAGGTACTTCTGTTCAGGAACAGGAAGATGAAATTCAGCAAAGCGCAGAACCGGAACCAAAAGGTATTCCTCAGATCTTTTCTCTTTGCAGATGTAGTTTAGTTTACAACATTGCAGCTCAGCCCCAGGCTTCAGGAGAGGCAGGCAGGCTCAACAGAGAAAAGGATTTGGCCCCTCACTACTTCTGCCTTCAGCAGGTGCCTATGGCCTGCAGGATGCCTGGCACCACCAGGGAAAAAGCTGGCTTTCCCCTAGTGCAGTGTGGGAAGGGAGGAGAAGGGTGGCTGGGTTTTCTGGTGGCTGGAGAAGGCAGCGGGGATGGTGCACGGGGTGCTGGATTTGCAGAGAGGCCCAAGCTTTAGCAGGTTGGCCAGTTGATGCCAAAAGATGCCTTTTCCAGTTCTGGACAGATGGATCCCATCTCTTGATAGCAGTCCTCTCCCCAAGAGCATGTACCCACAGTCAAATAATATGAACCCTTCCTGCTGACACCACTAGCTCAGCCCCATATTTATGTCGGGATGTGATGGTCCTTTCCTGAGCCCTTGCCTGTCACGGGGAGATGGATGGGAACACCACTTGTGCTCTAGCTTCTTAACCCTTCTGCCAAGAGCCTGGTAGTCACCTCTGATCTGCTCAGTGTCATTCCTGGTGTCTACATGGACAGGCAGGAAGGGCTGGTGGTCTGAAGGATAGATGAGCTTTGGCAGATTCTTTGTAATGTCCCAGCAGACAGAGCCCTTCCCAGGACCCAAAATCCAGAAGACAAAAATTGGTGTCTCTGTCCCCCACAAAAGGGAGTCACCAACAACCACTTCTCTCTTCCTTCTTGGTGCAGTGGTCTTACTGGCCCTGTCCCTGGGGCCTTCCACTTCCCGCTGAGTCCTCTGTGTGATGTTGCAGATCTCCTCTCCTTTGCCTTTTCCTCCGCTGTTCCCCCTCAAAGTGCTTGAACCTGGTTGCTGAATTTAATCCACAACTCTTCAGTTCTCTGGGCCCTCTTTCTTTGGGCAGTCCAGTGCTGCCATTTCTCCTCATTTGCCTTTGGCCTCTGTAGTACCAACCTGTCCAAGCAATCTCCCTTTTCCTTGATGCAATGAATAACAGACACCTGGGCTTTCAACCTTTGGGTCTTTTCCTGCAGGATAGACACCAGCTTATCCTTGGTGAAGATGAAGTGGTTTTGACCCTCTGGGAGCTGTGCAGAACACAAACACGCCACATCCCATGAAGGACAGAGGTGACCCAGCCTATGTGTTCCTCCTTAGCTTTACACTTACACAGTAAACAAAAGAAACCAGAACAAAACAGAGCACCCTCATACCCACACAAAAAAAACAGAAAAAAGGAAACCACACCATGAAATCCCGCGCACCAAACACCCAAACCTGGGCCATTGCACATGCTTACACGTGCCGGCTCATGCTCCTTGGATTCCTCCTCGGGCAAGCTCCTTCTCTGTTTGATTCCCTGTTCGCGCTGTTGCTGGGGGCTACATTTTTATAAGGATGCCTAGCCCAGCTCCCCGCACCCTCCTCAACTAGATACACCAGCCCCACACAGCGCATGTCCTGTCAACCAGGCACTCAGGGCTGGGGGCAGGGGGTGAGGGAAGAGGACGGGACAGGGATAGCACACCACAGGACCACACACACCAGGACCTAAACAAATGTTGAAGCACCAGGGAAACACCCAAAGTCACTAGCTCCCAGAAGGGCCTCCTCAAGCAGTCCCATGACTAAGCTGCTTATCTCAGTGCAACTCTTCTCTGTTTACTGCTCTGCTTAATGCATCAGCTTCCACCCAACCACTCTGGAGACAGGGAGTGGGCAGGGGTTTAGGCCCTGTTGGAGACTTCATAGCAGCGTTAACCAGCCAGGATGGCTAGCCACAGCCTGACAAGCCAAGATCCAAGGTTTGAGGCCATGGCCGTACATCTTGTTACATTGGTGTAGAGGTATTAGCCCTGTGAGAGCATTTTGGGCACCTGGCAAATGTTCTGTCTGTTAGGTTGGTTGATGTAAGCCGGGCTGAAGCCCTGACTTGGCAGTGGGCAGGCTGAGGTCCTGTGGACTCAGAGTAGGCTGACAGTGTATCAGCGCAAAATTGGGCCAGATGGAGGTAACCTGATGATGAGCAGGGTGGAGTGGGCAGCTAAAATGTCACTCTGGTAGTCTGACGCCTGCCTCCCAAAGTTATATTAACCAACATCAAGGCATGGCAGAAGAAGACAAAGCAGTACTAGGTGAGCCGGGATACAAAATGGATTTGCAGTGTCCACACAAGGGATCCAGAGCAATCTTTGGAGGCAGAGCTCACTACAGTTACAGTCTTTAGGTAGCAACCCCCTTCTCATTATGATCCCAGGGTCACGATGAGAAACTGCTGAGCAAAGTCACAGCCGCTGTGGGGAGGGAGGGGTGCAGGGAGCTGATCTTCAGATTTCCAGACCTGGCAGATGTTGGGGCAGCAAGGGGCCATGGCGTTAGGTCTGTAGCAAGCCCCAGGTCAGTGAGCAATCAAGCGTAGTGCAGTGCTCCATCCCACCACACTGCTTTCCTGCCCTAGCATGTTTCAGCAACACTCCTATTGGTTTCAGGTGGGGCACCCTGCAGTCCCCCATTGCCCATATCCTCACCTCCCACAGATATCAACAGCGGCAGAGCTACCTCTGGCGGCTTTCCACCACCAGAAAGATCTCATAATCCCACGGGGGCCACTTTTTGACAGGTATGCCACAAATTAGTTTGGCACCCTCCCAGAGTGCCACTGAGATCCCCCTGTCCTGCCTGCGCTGCTGCTCTGCTCCCTATTTCCTGTCCTCTGTTCCCTGCCCGGTCTGCTGCTCTGCTTTCTGCTCCCTGCCCCACCTGCCTGTTCCTTCCCCTCCTGCCTCTTGGTACTTGTGGCAGGTGTGCAGAGGGTGCCCACCCATGCCTAACTCAATGGGAATGCTACACACATCGTCCCTGCCCATTTTGAGGGAATCAGTCATCACCTGGATTATGCAAAGAGGGTGCTCTGGACCAGCCAGTCCTGCCCTCATTTTTCTGTTCTCAATTTTAATGTTCCTACATTACAATTTTTCTGCAGATAGAACAAAAGCATGCAAGGAAGTTATGTCCAAGTTAACATTAATGAAATATAAAAATGAGAAGCTCCAACTGAAGGACATCCTGGAAATCAGCTCAGGAAGTATACAGGACCGGACTCCTCAGACACTAGGAGATTTACCGTGGCATTTTCTGAGGAAAGTAATGGCTTTGAATGTCACAGCCAGAAGCACAAGCCTTGTGCATGTGACTCTTGGTGAGCAACCCGCTAAGGGGAACGAAGAACAGGGTATTGATGAAACAATCTTCCTTCTCAGCAACAACGACATGGAGGATGGTGTGAACCCCCTGGATGTGGTCTGTGCAGTCCTCCATTGCTCAGACAGTTTCCTGCAGCAGGAGATCCTGTCCAAAATGGCCATGTGCCAGTTCGCCCTCCCTCTTCTCCTCCCTGCCCTCGATACCCCCAAGTGCACCCTCCTGCTGTGGGCCATGAGGGACATTGTGAAGAAGTGGAGGCCGTACTCCATGGCAGAGAGCAGGGGCTTCAGAGAGGAGAGCCTGGTGCTCACCCAAATGCCAACCATCTCCTTTGTAAGACTGCAGCACTGCAACCTCTCCAAGTCCAAACTCCTCAATGAGATCCTCAGCCCTGCCCAGCAGCACCACGATTTCTTTGTCCACAGAGACATGGCATCTGGGAATGTCCCTCAGGCAATCACAAATGGGCTGGTTGAGATTTCCTGGTATTTCCCCGGGGGGAGGGAGACCCTGGATGTTTTCCCAGAGCCCATTGCAGTTACTAACCTGCGTGGAGATGTTGCATCGCACTGGCCACACTTTAGCTTCTTAACAGAGGTCTCCTCAGCAGTGTTCATATTTGCTGAAAGCATTACTGAGAGAGAATATGGGCTGCTGTCGTCCCTGAGAGAATCCACGGCCAAGTACTACTTCATTCTCAACCACCAGGCCAGGCGTGCCCAGGAAACCCTGGGGTTCCTTAAGAAGTTATCCCCAGTGCTGAAACTAAAATCTTCACATGTGCTGATGAAAGATGAGACCACAAATATAGCGACATTTGTGAAAAAGCTCCATACCACTATATTAGGCATACTGAAATCTGCTCCCAAGAGGCTGGCTATCCAAGACATGGCTGTGACAGCACGTGAACTAGGAATCCACGTAGATGAGGACCGTAAGGAATGTCTGGACACAAGTAAGCACGCTGATGAAATCACCCAAAAAATAAGGGATGTTGCCAGGTACAAACAAGAAATGCTGAGACTCCAAGGAGATTTATGGAGGAACTTAGCTAAGGTGGAAAAGGAATTGTGCCGAATGGCCAGACAAGGGGACACCCCTTCTGAGAAATATAGATCTCAGCTGAAGGAAAAGATGTTGGAGATACGTAAACAGCAGAACACATGTGATCTTACTGATGGTCTGACTAAATTCATTAGTGGAATAGGACACCTCCCCCAAGTGGAAAAGCAGTATTTCCTGAAATGGGTGAAGTTCCAGCTGGATTCAGTCGCAAGGGAGAATCTTTCTCTATTGAGGAACACATACAAAGAGAAATGTAAAACTTTAGATGACCCCCAAAAGTTGGCTCAATTAGATAAATTAATATCATCAGCTTCCCTAGGAGTGGAGCATTTCATGCGTGAATTGGGGCAGTTCTATGAAGCTGAATGTTCAATGGTAAAGGAAAGGAAAATTCAGAAACATCAGAGGCAGTTCACCCAGCTCCCAGGCATTGCAGCTGACCTGATGCTGGAAGGGTTTCCCCTGGAGCTGCTCGATGGAGATGCCTCCAACATCCCGCTGCAGTGGGTGACAGATGTGCTGACTCAGCTCCACACCCGGCTGCGGGGAAGGTCCCGGATGGTGGTGCTAACAGTGCTGGGAGTGCAGAGCACGGGGAAATCCACCCTGCTCAACACCATGTTCGGCCTGCAGTTTGCCGTGAGCAGTGGCCGATGCACACGAGGGGCCTTCATGTTGCTTATTAAAATCAGGGAGAATTTAAAAGAGGAGCTGGGCTGTGATTTCATCCTGGTGATAGACACTGAAGGCTTGAAAGCCCCTGAACTGGCCACGCTGGAGGATAGCTACCAACACGACAATGAGCTGGCCACGCTGGTGATTGGGCTGAGTGACATCACCATCGTGAACATGGCCATGGAGAATGCCACGGAGATGAAGGACGTCCTGCAAATCGCGGTGCATGCATTTCTCAGGATGGGGGAAATAGGGGTGAAACCCAACTGCCAGTTTGTGCATCAGAACGTCAGCGACGTGTCTGCGCACGAACAAAACCTGAGGGACAGGAAACGCCTCCTGGAGCAGCTGAACGAAATGATCAAAGCCGCAGCAAAGATGGAAAAATTAAACAAGGAAATAACGTTCTCTGACATAATGGACTACGATGCAGAGAAGCACAACTGGTACGTCCCTGGGCTGTGGCACGGTGTCCCCCCCATGGCTCCAGTAAACACGGGATACAGTGAAAAGGTGTTTGAGTTCAAGAAATACCTTTTTGAATTCATAAGGAACCGTTCACGTACAAGAAAGGCCAAGGATGTCCCCCAGTTTATCAAATGGGTGGAAAGCCTGTGGAGTGCTGTGAAACATGAGAACTTCATCTTCAGCTTCAGAAACAGCCTCGTGGCTGAAGCCTACAATCAGCTGTGCATGCAGTATGCCGAGTGGGAGTGGGATTTCCGCAAGGAGGTGCACCTCTGGGTAACTGAGAAGGAAACAGCAATTCAAAACCTTTCTCCTACCGAACTAGAAGCTGATGACTTCCAGCATGCAATGCAACAGAAGCTTCTTTGCGGAGAAGAGAAAATTCTGGAGTCTTTAAGACAGTATTTTGAAAGTGGAGCCGCAAACCTGCCTCTGATAGAAAAGTATAGAGAAGATTTCATCAGAAGTGCTAAGGGCCTGAAGAATGAACTAGAGAGTTATTCATTTAGCAAATGTAAGGAAGCCGTTCATATTAAAAAAGGCCAGCACAAAATCGAATTCATCCGGGGTGAGTACCTGAAAGTAATTGAAGAGAAAGTGGACAAGCTTTTGGACGACTGCAGAAGAAAACAAAGGAAACTGCAAGATAAAGAATTGGAAGAAGAATTTGAGAAAATGTGGAAAGAAACGCTGCTTGAATTATCTCCCATTCGTTTAAAGAAACGGCAAGTCCATGAAGAGATGGACCTCCAGCTGAGAACAGACCTTGGTAAGAGAAGAGGTCCAGTCAATCAGAAAATACAGAGAGCTAGAAGCTTGTTGAATTATAACATTCAATCTTTCCAAATGCGAAATGAATATTTAGACTCCTCTTGGCATCATCGTGTTACAGATTATATATACAATGAACGGTCACAGAAAACAGGAGAAGTTGCAAGCTCCTTGCTGAGCCGATGTAGTGACTACATTCAGGGAAGGGTCGCTTCCAAAGCAGACTATGATAAAACCTACTGCGGAGAGTTGTTGCATATGATCAATGAAAGGCTTCAACAAAACGATGTTCAGAAACTTCATACTTCTGCCCACTTTGAAGTAGACCTGAAGCTTCACATTTTGGGGGAAGCATCTCGAGCATTTCAGAAGATGCATGAAGATTTTATCAAGGAAAATGACGCTCAGCAACGTCTGGAGAAGCTGAAACCTCAATATTTCTCTATATTTAGAGACCATTACTTGGAAAAAGATGCCTGGCAAGATAGGGCCAGGGATTTCTGCCATCAGTGTCTCAAACCTGCCATCATGGATTATGTGAATAAAAGACTTGGTCTGGAAATAGTAGATGATTTTCTTAGCAGTGGACTGTCTAGGGAATATGCCAGCCGGAGCTTTTTCCAGTTCACAGTGCTGGAAAAGCTGTTAGAAGATGGCAACTTTGACAAGTATGTAGAGTACATTAGTAATTATGAAAAGTTTGTAAAAGATTGGATATGGACACACATTTTAGATCACTATGGAGAGAATGAAGATTTAGATAAACTGGAGAAAGGTATTTTATCCTCCATTATAAAGAAAGTCGGGGATGCTCTGGAGCCCACCAAACTTGAAACGGCCAATACTATCTCAGCCTTTTTAGAAAACTTTTGCAAAATGTTAAAGAAGGATCTGGTCATTTCCAAAGACAGCTTAGTCGGGATTCAGTTTAAGAACACAGCTAATCCAGATCAGTTTTCTGATTTTATTCAATCCTTTCTTCCTGGTCTGCAACAACAAGTACTATCTGAGTTGAAAGGTTTGGATGTTAGCTCAAAGCTCTGCAAGCTCCCCGTGAAGCCCCAGGAGGAAATCTTTAAGCGAGTGTTTGGCTGTGGGAATCAGTGTCCGTTCTGCAAGGTCCCCTGTGAAGCAGGAGGAGCGGCTCATGAGCAGCATTTTGCATCAGTTCATCGTCCTCAGGGGCTTGGGAGGTACCGTTATGTTGCAACAGAAGATCTCACGTGTGCCATATGTTCTTCTGATGTGGTTTCCAACAAACAGTTTAAAAATTCAGACACAGAATGGAAATATCATCCTTACAAAGATTATCATCAGTATTATCCTGATTGGCTCATCCAGCCAGATCCCAGCATCGATGCTTCTGATTACTGGAAATATGTTTTTAAAGAGTTCAATCAAGAGTTTGCTGAGAGATATGGTGCTAAACCAGCTGATCTCCCACCTGACTGGCAAGGAATTACATAAGAGCAGGCCTTGGGCAGCCTAAGAGAGCTTTTCAATATGAAATAAAAACAGTCTACGGAAGTGCAATATATTCGTGATTAACGAGGAAAATGAGAAGTCTTTTGAAAAAGCACACTTTTTCCCATTAATGCTGTTAGTTCCCAGTAGGACCCCTTCATCCAGGGCAGAACCTGTCTTCTCTATCTTCTGCTTGTTCAGCCTTTAGCTTGAAGACCGGAAAGGCTTTCCAGGCGGTGCTGAGCTACCTTTCTTCCGCTCCCCAAACCCTGACCACCGCTGTGATTTCACTCTCTGCCATGCTGGTACTTCATAGACCTGCGGGAGTTCCTCCTTCAGTTGTCTCCAGACACCAGTGATTCTCAGCCAGGAGGTCGCAGCACCCTGGGGTGCACAAGATCCTTGTCTCGGTGCAGTGAAAAACAAGCCGTGTTCGGTGTGCAAACACCCACGTGATTTGCTACCTAAACCCGGAGTTTTTAAACACAAAGCTATCGTGTCCAAAGCATCCCCACCTGGCGTGCTCTCTCTGAGCGTTTTCAACAGAAGAACTGCTCTCTTACCTCCCAACAGCGATCAATGAGTGAAAGCTCAGAGGTGGTATCTTCCAAGGAGCGCATTGAGTCTAACAAGGCAAGCCTTGAGTCTCAAAGCGCATTTCTACCCATCCTTGCATGCTCGCCTGAACTTAATGCGCTTTTGCCCAGGCACATTAAGGCAATTGAAAAAAACAAAAACAAAAGAACAAAAATCCCCAAAAGAGCAGTAGACCTATATGTTGGCTTGTCTTTCACAATAGATCTTTCAAGTTAAACATTTTCTGCCCAGAAAGTAGCAGGCATTCATGCTCTGTGCCCTTAATTTCCTCCATCATCAAGCAGCTACTAGTAAAATATTATTGTAATGACTAGAATCACCTGGTGGAAAATACTGAAGAAGTCAAGCTGTTTCTTTTTTTCATTGTTATGAATTTGCCTTCATGGTTGGGGTTTGGGGAAAGCAAAAAAGTTAAGGTTATTTGACAGATGAAGGAATGATTTTTTTTCTTTCAATTGGCCTTGCAAAGGACCAGGATGCTACAAATATGGAAAGCAGCAGGTACCAGTTTCTATTAGTGAACTAATCTTTTTGTGTATCTCTAGTGCTGTTGATAATTTCTCCCTCTCCAAGGCAAATATGTTTCTAAAATAGCAACAAGAATTCAATAAAATTTCTTAATCAAAACCACAGAAAAAGGTGATTTCTTACAGTGTTCAACCATAGCTTCTTAGGGTAAAATTCTCAAGGACAGAGCTGTTTTCAGGATCAGGGACCAGTTTAAGACAAGGGAGGGTCGCAGAGTCTGCAGTGTAAGGGATGTGCCTGCTCCACGCGGAGGAGAGGTTGCTTTGCACCTGTATTTATGCAGCTAGAGGCACTCTTTCCAAATTCCACGTTCGGTGTTGACACGTGTGCAGCTGGGGTTTGTAACCATTCGGCTGGAAACCAAGACACAGCTTCCAACTATCACCAGGGTTAGAGTCTGGAACAGCCTTTGATTTGGAGAAGGAGTCTGAACATGCTTTCCATTGGATCTAGATTGGCTTACGTAAGGGGTTATATGACATAGTTTCCCATGGTGCTGTGGGACAGGATCTGATGGACTGAGGACCTTACAAAGCCCAGTTGTCTCTATCGACCACCAGCTGCCTCCTCGATGCTCATCACTCTTCTACTAACTTCACGAAGGCTGAGTCTCTCACAGGATTTTCCGGGTACCGTTCATGTCGGCGATTGCTGGGGATTCCCATGAGAAGACCATTACACCCTTCCCCTCCCCCGTCCATGTGCAGAAAGCATTTGAGAACTGCAAAGGTGACTGCGGGGCAACCACAGGATTTCAGTAGGCAGAGGGGCTTCTGTAGAGGCCAACTAGACCTGTGCAAAATTTTGGCAGCCGTTTCATTTCGGAGCTGTTTCAGGCCATGTCAGCACCCAAAACACCGAATCCAAAATGAAACAGAAGGCTCCAAAACTTCTCCGCAATGAAACGAGGCATCCGAAATGTTTCAGAAAATTTTGGAGTTCCAGGGCTGGGCTTGCAGGGGAACAGTTGTATGCTGGTGCCCTGCCACGTGACTTGGCTCCACAGGGAGCAGAGCCATGCTGGGGTCTCTCTTCTGCCACTGGCCTCCCCGTGCTGCTCCGGTGACATGGGGCAGAGTGGGGCGCGCAGCGGCGGTGAGGAGACCCCGGCATGGATCTCTGCTCCCTGAGGAGCCAGGTTGTGTGGCAGGGCAGTGCTAATCCCTGCGGTGCGACCTGGCTCTGCAGGGAGCAAGATCAAGGGCTGGGCACCGGCAGCAAGGAGACCGCAGCGTGGATCTCCGCTCCCTACAGAGCCGAGTCATGCGGCAGGGACCAGCAGGCTTGCTCGCTGCTCTGCGCTGCTTCTCTGCCCCGCAAGCAGGCATGACAGGGAGCAGAGATCTGTGGCGGGTCTTGTAGTATTGCCGTAACTGCAATGGCTTTAATTGCTTACATTGTTATTTTCTTCTTATATAATGAAATATTGAACCATTAAGATAAAGTTAATCTTGTTACGATTACTTTCTATAATATTTTGCTCAGTCATTATTAGTGTTCTGGAATCAACCATCTATTTTACATTTCTTATTGCTGAGCATAAATATATTGGACATATTGGTTTCATGATTTTAGACATATTTGACCCATTGGTCTCATGACTTTAGAACTTAAATTTAGTATAGGGAAAATACTTGTGTAAGGGGTTGTGGTATGTCTGGTGTATGTGGAAAGAGGTAACAAAAGAGTGAATGATGTCTGTATGTGACAACGTGAAGGAAGACAGCCCTCTTGCAGCTGGTGAAAATAGCCTTCTGCGGTTTAATGATTAAAGGCTGCAGTGACGCTGAGTCAGCAGTTAAGGGTTACCAAATACTAGATCACGCCTCACGCTCATTGCTGAAGACTGCAAGCAACAGCTCCCCTGAAGATTGCAGACCACAACGCCAGAAGATCATGTCCTACCAAGCCCAGCCTGCCAACAGGACCAGGAGGATGACCTTCACATCTGACTCAGTGGAATCCATAGGAGTGTATGGACAGCAATCCCTATAAAGAATGAACACAAAGACAAGGCTTTCGGTCTTCTTCCACCTGCAAGAAGGAGTTTTGGGCGCGTCCGACAAGACCTGACTCCATCTCGTGGTCAGCCTGGCCGGCCACCAGACTGACCTGAGCAGCTTTAGAACTTGGCAACACCTTAACCTTTGCAGGACTGTCTAACTCTGTGTGTGTGTGTGTGTGTGTGCTTGTTTCTTTTGTATGAATGAATGAATGACGGAATATGCATGGGAATGAGTGAAGCAAATAACCTTACTGCTCTTTATTCTTTTCATGTTGCATGTTTTATGTGTTATGTTCCAATAAATGTCGCGTTGTGCCTTATCCCCGCTAAGATTCCTCGCATAGCACTAGTACCAACTACATCACGAAGCACATAAACCACCCTGCTCCCCACCCCCAGCTTGCTTCAGCTAGGAAAGGAATCATGAATTTTAGAAACCTGCCAAGCCAGTCCACATAAGAGAATTGATGGATAAATCAGTCCACTGACAGCCAAATCCCATGACCTTCAAACCTGCCTCATCACTGGCCAATGCATCCTGGACTTGAAAGGCCAGCCTGTCTCCATACTTCATGCTTCCTAGTACAGCTCCTTGCAGACTTGCCATTGCAAGGCAAGCCAGCCAGCCCTGCTGCTAGGGGCTCAAAGACCTCCCAGGGCCTGCCTCATGTAATCCCTTGTGCTCCTGGGAGGTGTTGCCTATGACCAGGACAGAAGGACAGATGGGGGTGGGCATGGGCTACATTTCCAGCTGCAGTCGTTGGTGGTCTAGTGGCCAGAATTTGATTCTTTCACTGCCCCTTCCTTGGTTTAATTCCCAGCAGAGGAATACAGCCTTTGGATCCCCATTCCCTACACTCCCCAGTCCTCCCTGAGTTGCCAGGGTCAGCTTCCCTATCATTCCTGAGCCTCCACTTCATGCTGTCTTGCAAGAGATAGTCCTGAAGCTAGGTAGCTGCATTCTCTCTACCACACTTTGTTCCTCCGTGGCCCCTAGCACTCCTTCATCTCAGACTCGGATCCATTTTGCCAGTGATGGGACCGCTGGGGGCTCTGGCACTTGGCGGGCCAGTAATCCCTGCTCCTGAGGCCTTCAGCACAGGTGTGGGGAGGCTTCAAGCAGGAGAGAAGGCTGTCATGGAAGTCCAACCACACTGCCAATGCAGGAGTGGTGGAAGTGCAGCCCCACCTCTTGAGGGGCAAGCCCCCAGAGAATGAGCAGTGCAGGTGCTGGTGCTGCTAAGCTTGCTGGAAGACAGTCTGTTGCTGGGAAGAGGCTGTTATTCAGACGTAAGAGTAGCCAGCCAAAAGCTAATGCTAAGAGTGGGATTTGAACACACACTTTCAGAGAAAGACCAGAGTATACTGGACAAGGGAAGAGCCCACACTTGAACCTGACAAGTTAGATGACTTGGCTACCCTGACATCACACCGGCACCCTCCCTCACCTTGACTTGCATTGTCCTGCTTGTCACAAGTCGGGGGTTCAATTCTCTCTGTTCTGAACCCCAGAGACTTTCCCCGCCAGGTATTCCCTATGATCCAGTAAGCGAGGCACCCCAGCCTCCTGCCATGCTATCCCGCCTCATTCCCTCACAGTCTTTCGCCAAAGGATGACAAGGGCACAACCTACATTGTCATCTAGCAGCCTTATTCACTTCCACGCCCCAACTTGGTGGTGGGAACAGGCTGTGGGAGGTGTTGTCCTTGTGACACCCTGGAGTTTCCAGCACAGAGGAGTGGTCCCACTGTCTCTCACAGGATGCTGGCTGCAGCCAGGAAAGATGGAGAGAGGAATCTGCGTCCACTTTCTTGTGCTTAGCTGTCTTTGGGGGCCCCGAGCAAATGGCCACATAGGGACTGATGTTTGTGGCACCTGTGAATGTGCCCCTTCTCCAGCCCTGCCCCTCCCAGGCTCTTGGCCACTGGCCAAACTGCTTTCCCAATCTTAAGGTGGCTCTCTTCAACAGGTGGCTTGGAGGGCAGGGAGAAGCTCTCATCTTGAATCCAGACAGGCAACTCTTCTGGGCTCCTGTAACAGGAAACGCTACTTCAGGAGGCGCTACTTCACTGTCAGGCCGGCTAGGACCTGGAACCAACTTCCAAGAGAAGTGGTGCTGGCTCCTACCCTGGGGGTCTTTAAGAGGAGGCTGGATGAACACCTCTCCGGGGTCGTTTGACCCCAGTACTTTTCCTGCCGTGGCAGGGGGCCGGACCTGATGATCTGCTCAGGTCCCTTCTGACTGTACTAACTATGAAACTTTATGAAACCTGCTATGGTTCCTGTTACTGAGGAAAACACAAGTGCTCCCAATTGATTTCTGCCCAGACCCCAGTGGAGAAACACGTGGGAGTAAAGCCAGGGATGATTGGTTCCCGAGGGAGTAACTGAAAGGTAAAACGGGAACGGGTGGCTAGGACTGGGGACCCTAGGGAAGGGGCCACCAGTGCAACAGGGACCATGCTGAATGGTGAAGCTGAGACAAAAGCACCATCTGGCCAGAGAATCAAAGCATACCCTGGAGTGCAGGTACTTACCTGGTGTCGGGAGGCCCTCCACCCAGAATAATTGCCCGCCCCTGGCTCTAGCTCAAGTTTAATTAGAAAAGTCAGGTTTAGAGTGTTGTGCCTGGAGCAAGAGAATAACAGTCAGGTTCCTGGAGTCAGAGAGAGAGAGAGAGAGAGAGAGATCAGCAAAAGTCAGGTTTAGAAAGCTGTTCCTGGAATAAGAAAGTAAAAAGGAGGTGACTGGAGTGAGAGAGAGAGAGTTGGGGTCTCACCATCCAGCGAAGCTAGAACCAGTCGAGGTCCCCAGGTGTTTGCTGGAGCTCACGGATGGGATCTGCAGGCAGCAGGAGGGGATAACACCATTCCCCGTGTGTGGCCAGAGGAAGGCTGGAAACAGTGAAGCAGCTGCTTGTAGCCTTTGTTTCCCAACAGGCTTTGCCTTGAATTAATTGCTCTGGTGGGTACAGTGTAAGGCTTCCTGCGGGAGCAGTCTAAACAGGCTGCCAGTCATTATTCTTCCCCTTGCTGCATAATTTGGGCTCCTCCTCCCTCCCACCCCTTCCTCTGAAATATCAGCAATTGGCCATGGGTGGAGCTGGGATGTTGGGCACAGGGCCCTTGTCCTCCAGGCAATTTTAAGAAACCTAGTGGGTTCTGGCTTATAGCCCTGGCTCACCTGTTCAGGATCTCCCCCGGTCACCAGATTCAGAGTGATTTCCCTCCCACATCTGATTGTCAAAGACTGGTTTTGCTTTTGCCTCCCTCTGTATCTTGGGACATAATTCATCACCACGGATCATCTGGGCATGTTCCACCTGCGTTCTCTGCCACTGCGAGAGCCAAAGCACTGGCAGTGCTGTCAGTCTCAGTGTCTATCTCCCTGTCACTCATGATAGTGTGAGCTTTGGGCACCTCCTACATCTACAGGACGTTGCAAGATGATTGTGGGATGTGAAAAGTCTTGTGAACCCTTTTCAACTCACCACCTGTAGCACTCCCTTCAATAGCGGTGGACTGGGCTCAGTGGTCCAGGTGGTCTGTTCCTGACCTGTGTTCCTATTGTAATGGGCAACAAGGCCTCATGTACCACTGAGGAGGGATACTGGGAAGATGAGGAGGGATGGATGCAATCTTCTTGTAGGGTTCAGTAGGCCACCTTTCCCATGAAGGAGAAGGGCCTGGGCTGACTAACCCAATAGTGCACTCACTGGCAGTGGCTGGGAAAGCAAGGATTTAAGCACAGGGCTCCGCTCCTTCCTGGGAAGTGGCACGTGAGAGCTTTTTGCCATGCTACCAAGCGAATGAATGCATGTCATACATTGATTCAAAGTCAGTATGTCCCTCAGCCCAAATTGAGGGTCCATGCAGCAAGAGTGCCTCCACTTGGATGTGCCAGTACAAATGTATTACCTGGACAAGTCCTTTGTGTCCTCTTCACCCTTTCCAGTCACTTTGGCAATACATTTCATTGAGGGGTAACTACTAGCTGCACAAGAGGAAAAAAATTGAACTGGCAAAAGAAAAAAGATGGTGAGGGGTGGGGTGGTGGGGAGTGTGCAAAGCCCAGCATCAGCCATTCACCTGTTGATGTCATGCCTCTCTTTGAAGGGGAATGGATTGGCCATATCAACTCCTGAAAGGAACATGGCACCAAAGTTCCCGTTCCCTCCTAGTTAGGCTTTCAGCAATATGAAACACAACACTGAAGCCCCTTCAAAATTTTAGCTTATTTACATGTGAGTGATTTTTCTGTTGCTTCTCATGCATGGTTATAAAACAACACAAATATCTTAAATCACAACAGATATGGGGAAATGCAGGCCCCACCTAAATACAGGAAACCCTCCCTATTCGTGGGTTTGGCATTCCTGATTTCAAATATTCGCAGATTCTGAACCTGCTGGACTCCTACTTCCACCACCGGGCTCCCGCTGCCTCTATTCTCTTTCTTTTGGTAACAGGAACTAAATAAGGGCGGGAGTCCAGCGAGACTAAGAGTCTGGTGGCAGTGGCAGGAGCCCGCCGCTCCCGCTAACATGTAAGTCTCTTTATTTTGAGAGAGAGGGAGTCTGCCGCCACCAGACTCGCCCCCCAGCCGCTGTGAGCGCAGTGCCTTATTCATCGTTTTCGCCATTTGCAGGGATTACAAGAATGTATCCCCCGCAAATTGCAAGGGTCACTTGTACTGCACTGTAATTAAGTCCTCTGCTTGTTTCTGCCTTAAAGAGAGGGATACAGAACAATGTCGAGTTTAAACCCACCATATTTATTCATATACCATGTACCCCAAACCAGACACACACCTTGTCTTGGACTAGGAGAATAATGAAAGAAAAGATTTTTCCTCTTAATCAAATGGTTCAAAATCAGTTTCCTGATTTAATACACATGCCCTGATATTTAATAATTAATTTTTTGGAGAAAAGTGCTGGTGGTACATGAATGAATAAGGTAGAAATTTGTTCAAATCGTGTACTTATCAGAACAATCTCTTTGAAATTATTTATCACCAACAGGGCACATCTATGTGTGAAATGAATTTTACACAATATTATTGCTCCCATGTGCAGCATTTATATGTGTGCCTGTCACAGAGCACTGAGGTGCCCTGCTCCTGAAGAGGGGAAACTGCTAGGGAGGGAGCCCTAGCAGTGACTAAGGAGCCCAGCTGTGGGTTGCCGGGGCAACCAGGAGGTCAGCTGACTGAAAGGGGCAGGGCCTGGCTCCTATATAAAGCACAGACCAGAGGCCAGAGGGAGTTCTCTGCCAGCTACCAAAGAGAAAGGAGCTCTCTGCCCTGGGAGAGAGGGGACACCTGATGCAGGGGCTGCATCTGAGAGTTAAAGGGTCACTGGTAGGACTGAATGTTGTTTGGGCCGGTTGGCTTCTGTTTTTGTTATAGCCGAAGGGCGTGTGTTTTGTTGTTGTTAGAACCGGTGGTTTGGGCGAGGCTATTCAGGGTTGGAGGAGGCCTCATAGGGGACCCACAGTAGCGTGGGAACCCCAGCACCAGTACGGGAGCAGCATATGGGGTACATAGACCCCAGCCTCAGAGAGGAGCATTCTATGAAGCCCCAGTGTGGGCACTGTGAGCCCCAGATAGGGGGCAGCATTATCGAGGAGCCCAAGTGTGGGCACGGAGAGCCCCAGGAGGAGGCAGCGTTGTAGATAAGTCCTCAGAGAACAGGGCACAGAGCGAGATAGGGCCAGAGAGAGCCCTAGCACCAGAGGGAGCGTGCATCAAAGGAAGGAAGGCCCGAGAGAGAACAGGAAGGGGCCAGATGGAATAGCTGTTGTCTCAGCTCTATCACTATCGGCGAGGTGTGGAGTGCGGTGTAGGGGAGGAAATGGAGCCGCAGATAGCGCCCCCTAGCAGCAGGGTAGTACAAGGGCAGCCTCCCACTAATTAACACCAGTTAATCATTAAGAACAAGGCGTGGCAGGCGAGTTGGCGGACAGTTGCCCCAGGAACAGGTGTGCGGGCCAAATTAAAGTCAGCCCAGAGTGGCTACCTGTCACAGTGCCCAGGACTGCAGCATGTTGATCTAGGGCAGCACAGCGCCAGCTGGCAGGGAGGTCAGGGAGCTCAGGGCTGCTTCCCCCAGCTCAGCATGCTGTGGAGGGGCTGGCTCGGATACTGGGGTGCTCCAGTGTGGGGCTAACTGACAGGAAGCCCCACACTATAGCACCCACATGTCCCAGCCAGCCCCAGTCACCATCTACTAGGGCCGTGCAAGGCTTTGGACAGAGCTTCAGATCTGGAGAAGCTTTGGATGCTTTGGGGTCCAAAGCAGCACATCCAGGTCGAGGCGCTGCTTCGTTTGGCTTCCCGAAGCGCTTCAGAGCCGCCTCGGAGATCCAGCCATAGGATATCATAGAGAAACAATAAAATAGCTATAATGTTGTTGGGTTTTTTTCCAATTTGAATGAAATTTTCAGGGATGGTAGAATCTGCAGAGAGGATGAAGCCTGCCAAGGTTCAAGAAGATTGGTGTGGGGACTTGGGGGGAACAGCACCCCAAATTGTTGAAAGCAAAACTCATGTCATGTCTAGGCATTACAGCACAGCTGGGTGAACAATGCAGGGGTGTTAGCTCTTACTGAGGTCACAAAGCCTGCCAAGTTTCAAGAAAATCAGTGCAGGAGTTTGGGGGGAAGTGCCCCTCAAGCTGCGGACAAGCAAAACTGGTGCCATGGGTGCTGTGGGACTGGCTGTGTCTGTCCTGGGGGGGGAGGCACTGCTGCAGGCCTGGCTGCTCAGGTGCTGTGTTCCCAGTTACCAATCAATCAATCATGATTCACTTAGGGACCAGCTCAATGCACAGGACCTAGCTACTACACAATGACTTAACGAGCAGCAATTAGCACCTACAAAACCAGGCTAAGGAGAGGAAGGAATCAATACAGACAATCAACTGCCCCAAGACAGTTGGCACGAGTTTTGCCCATCAGCAGCTAGGAGTGCAGGGCCCCAGGACCCCCCTGCACCAATCTCCTCAACAGCTGGTAGGTGTCTCAGCAGGGGCCACCGTCCCTGCAGCTGTCACACCGCTGCGCCTTAACACACACAGTGTCACCCGTGGCACCAGTTTTGCTTGTCTACAGTTTGAGGGGCAGTTCCCCCCCAAACCCCTGCACTGATCTTCTTGAAACTTGGCAGGCTTTGTGGCCTCAGTAAGAGCCACCACCCCTGCAGTTTTGACCCCCCTGTGGTGTAACACACAGCCGTAACAGGAGTTTGGCTTTCAAGACTTTGGGGTAGAGTTCCCACAAACCCCTGCACTGATCTTCTTGAAATTTGTCAGGTTTTATGCTCTCAGCAGAGGCTACCAATCCTGCAAATTTCATCCAAATCAAACAAAAAACAAAAAAGTTCCAGAGCCACTTCGTCCAGATCAAGGCAGAAACCAGGTCCGGAGCTCCAGGTTGGATGGCTGACATCCAAAGCAGCCAGATCTGACGCCGGATTGGATCACTGCCGACTTGTACAGGCCTACCATCTACCCATTCATTGTGGTGGAGTAAACTCTGCCATAGAATAGTACTTGTGCTGGGCAGTACTATCCTAAAGAACACTATGTCTGAGTCTTACAGAGGAAGGATGACCACTCACCTTGCCAATGGACACATGCGATGCCAAATCCAGACGTGTATCAGAGCATCTCTCTTAAAGTGGTCCTCAGATGTGTTGGGAGAGGTGTCAGAGCTGAAATATGTCCTGCTGGTTTCCTGGCCCTGCATAGAGACAGAAGAGGTCCAAACCTTGCAAAAAAACCATCCTGAACAAGTATGGCTGTAAGAGCCCTTGTACACATACTCGGCATTTAGCTCCTAAAAATGTTCCTGGTTTAATTTTTCTATCTTAATTTAAGACACCTAAATAAGTACGTGGACATGATTTACCATGTAAGGGCTTATTATGCTATGACTACTAAAAAGCACTAGAGGGCATGTCAGAAGACTTCTATCCTCGTGCCCTTTCAGTCCCACCTTGCTGCCAGGCGATGCTTTAGGACAAGAGACACCCAGCTGCAGCAGTTCTGCCACTCTCTTTCCTGGGTGCAAGTTGCACATGGCACACGGGGAGCTGAAGCGTGAAATCTTTCCGTACAAAGCTAACCCCCGAGCACGGGGCACTCGGGCACTCTCTTTTTTGCACCAAACCTTTCTGTGCAAAGCCCTGCAGGGCTCCCCAAGTGCACACAAGCATCTCCCATGGCTGGGAGAAGGGGTGGCACCCTTCAAGCAGCATGCTGTTTCCACCAGCACAAGGCCGGTGGGGGTGGGGGTAGGGGGGAAGCTGCTCCCTGAGGGTCTATAAATTCGTGGAGCAGAGATCAGGGTACATACGCTATATCCACGAACAGAGAATGGGACTCAGCCCAGCAGGTACCTGTTCGACCAGTTCTATGTTTGCTGCTGATGTCTGGTGTGGTGCAGCGTAGCCACGAACAAGAGACTTGTGAGGCGGATGGGACTCAGCCCAGTGGGACACTTGGGCCCTCAAGACCGGTTCAACAACAGTGCTGGCTGCTGATGCCGGTGCAGCGGTCTCCTGCAGGATGAGACCACTTTTGCGACACTTGAAACAGAACACACAAGCAAGACAAAGGTAAGGCACTCGGCTGTGCCCGAAGGAGGGTGGCCTGCATCGTTTACTTACATTTTCCTGTAAATAGGGTTTCATTGCCGTGAATGTTGGTGCAAGCTATCCCACAGCATGAAGTCCTGAAGTCGCAGGGCAAGGTTTCAAGGCGGGGTGGGGAATACACCCTTCCCCACTTCTCGCGCCTCGTGCCCCCTTCCCCACCGCTCACGTACAGGACGGGTACCCCATTTCAGGGCTGGAGGGAATGCATGGTGGTTTTCAGTACAAAGTCTTATGCTCTTCTCTTCCCCCTCCCTCCTATTTCTAGTTCCCGAATGCTATGTTTCCTATGCTGCTCCCACCATGCACAGCAGGCAGAAGAGAAGAACAGAAGCCTCAGACACTCGCCTGATGCCACTTCCATCTCCAGTAAAAATGCTGGCAATGTCACTGCCTCTTCACTACTCTTAATATCCTTTTGCTGAAAGAAGCATGTGGGAATTCACCATTAGCCTCTCTGCCACGAGGTAGACAAGTCCTCGTATTCTGTGACTACATCAGCAACTAAAGCTTGGTCAACCTAGTCCAAGCAGCTTCTTACTGAAATATGCTTCCTTAGCTCATTTCAAGGATCATGTATGTAATGTTCCTTTTTCTTTCTCTGTCTTTTCATGTAGCCCAGGTCATTATCCCAAGTAAGTATGCTTTCCCCGCGGCTGGTGGCTGGTGACTCCCCCTCAGCACCCCTGGTTGGTGGTGGCCTGCATGCCTCCCGTCACCCTTGCCACAGTGCAGCTTCTTTAAGAACGCCCATTCTAGCCTGTTTTCTTGGGTTAAAAAAATGGGTTTTCCCTAAAAATCAAGACCAAGCCTACGTGCAGTTTTGAACAGTGTTGGTTGAAAGTAAATTTTGTGATATAATGTTATTCTTTTCACAAGAAAAAAGTTTTTCAGCCAGCTTTTCATTACCAAGGGCATCCTCCCACCTCTCCCACCCCCACCTCACACACACACAGCCCCCATTTTCTTTGTTTGTCTTTGTTCATGTAGCCCCAATTTTTTTACCTTACTTGTGTACTCTACATCCACATACACTCCCGCCAGCCCTTCTTCTCTTCCTGAGTCTTTCCTGCAGCATGGTGGCTTTTTAAATAGAACCCATGTTTTGTATGTCCCAGGGGTACAGGGACAGGGGGCTATGCACCCCCAGAGAGGGAACCCCAAGAGTAAAAACTACTTACTGACATCAAGGCTCCAGACGCCAGATGAATGCAGCTGACTAGAAAAACCCGCACAGTTCATCAGCCACCCCTATATAGAGCTGGGGCCGATGCATGATGTCACAGATGATCACCGGCCAGTCAGGATAAAAGCTGGCACCAGCTGGCAGCAAGGGAGAGCGGGAGAGGCAGCGGAGGCTGTGGATGCTCTCCATGCCAGTGGTGATCAGCGCCAGCAAGACAGAGGAAACTCTGATCGGGCAGGGACACCTCGAGAGCAACAGCTACAAAAGAGCCCCACACCAGTCATGGATGGCACTGGCATCTGGGAAGAGATCTTGCTCCAAGAGGAGCAGGAAAAAGCACAAAGGACGGTGCACACTACCCACACCGGACACTTACAGACCAGGTCGTGGGAGAAGAATTAACCCAGAGCAAGGTATTGGGAAGCCCTCAACTGGCAGAGGGCGGAGCAGTGGCAGGGGACGTGGCAGGGCACAGGCTGTAGGGCAGAGCCAGTATAATAAAGCAGTTCAGCCTGATCTTTCTTTTTTGTATACCTGTCTTTTCCCTTTCGTTGGCATCCTTACCTTTTGCTTCCTTCTGGCCTGTGCCTATTCCTCAGTTGCCTTCTGTTTTATTTTGCTATCTCATTTTATTTGCTGGTGACTCTTCTTTGAGGGGTCCAGATGATTGCCGTACAACAAGGACCGCAGGAAAGAAGCAACAAGCAAATGGCAGAAAGCACCAGATACCTGCAGGAGAGGGGAACATCCTACGGATACAGAGTCTATTAAGAAAAGAAGAAAAAGACCCATCATCTGACATGGTGCAATGGGTAAGGGCCAGCAAGACTAGAGGGCCAGCCACATCAAGATCAGGTGGCCCTTCAGAGGCTGGCAAATGGGAGGGGTGTAGGGGAGGTGGAGTCCCATGAATATCCGTCAGGAGGAACAACCTATGTCGAGGGACCACCGACAGAGACGCTACCACTGAAGTCATGTCAGCTGAGTTCTGGGGTCTTCCCTGGGGTGATTGGGGCCCCTGTCAGAGGTTGTGTGAAACTTCCCCACGTCCATCACCAGGCTCCTGCACCAAGGCAGCGCATGAATGGAGACTCGAAGCAAGACAGGCACGTTTGGCCAAAATCTTGATAAAACCAGCCAGTCCCGTTGATGTAGGATTTCAAGCTGGGCAGTTTTTTGGCTGTGGTATTCTGTGCTGCTGGGCTTCTCAGGCAAAATAGTCCTTCCACACACCTTCCCCCATGGCTGAGGAGAGGGGCTTCTGGGGCAAAATAGTCTTTCCCTACCTTCCCTGAAGGCCCACAGCTAGGGGCTTCAGGCTTTAGCATCACAACTTTAACGCTTTCATGTTTCACTGTACCTAGCCTAGCACACTTTCTGCTGTAATCAAAATATGACTTAATGTCTTCCTCCTGCAAAATCTGAAAGTATGTGCACACACAGGCGTGCACACACACAGGCATGCACGCACACACACACACACACACCACCCTGCTTCATGCTGGGAAAAATGGGTGTTAAAATCCTCAGTTCTTTCACTGCATAGAGCAGCTTCCTTTTTCAGGGGTGAGGTGGAGGTTAACATCTAAAAAAGGGCTTTCCCTAAAAATCTAGACCAAGATTACATGCAGGTTTGAACAGTGTTGTTTGACAGTTAACTTCATGATATAATGTTTTTCTGTCTCTTGCCTCCTGGCTGGGGCTCTGTCTGGGGCAAAAAAACTTCCTCTCAGGTTTATTTATGATACAATATAATATAAGCACTTTGTGGTATATATGTGATATATTTGTGATTGATATATATATCACAAATATATCCAACGTATATATGGGGACTGCAGAAACCTTTCTTGGACCACCCCATGCCATACCTCTGTGGTTTTTCCAGTTTTCTGGTTTTCCTGGAACTGGGCTATTTTGGGGGCTGGGATTACATCTGGAAATTCTCCCTGGTCCAGCCCATGTGCTCAGGAAGTCCAAGAGAGTCCCCCAGTGCAGCATGGCATGGGGTAGCTCTAGCTGTGGGGTGTAATAGCCACATATAACAATGCATGCAAATGGCAGCTATGCACCCAGCTCTGGGGTGTAACAGCTGCCTATACAAGTGTATGGGGAGGGCTGAGATACACCCCAGAGCTGGGTGCAATGGCCAAATATAACAGTTTAGCACAGCCCTCAACATACACTGCCGGTGCCCTTCACTCTGGAGCTGCATCCTGACCACAGCCATGTACGGCAGGCTCAGGAGCCCACTTTTTAACAGCAAATTAAACCACTCTTGGCAGCCCACATAAGTTGGCCAAGTGGTTATTAATTAATTATTCTTTAATAACACACACCACAAGAGGGCTCACTACAAACATTGTAGTTACATCCAGTGGACAAAACAGTTCAGTACATATAATTCAGTGAATTACCACGTACGCATGACAGATTAGTGGCTGCATCATTGCAATTTGCATCGTTGAAAACTAAAATACATCAGGATGCGGTTTAGTTTGAAACATAACAAACTCATTTTAATCACAAAAAACTCATGTACATGTAAAGTGTGATGCAATTAAGCCACACAAGTTGGCAATCTTTGCCACATATGCAGGCACCTGTAGTTCTCAGCCTTTTAGACTCCAGGCCCCCTCTTTGGAAAATGTCAACTGTTTCTTTTCACTCATTTTTGACTACAGAAAAATTATACAGCCATTTTCTGTTGCAAAGAGCTCAGAAAGACCACAACAGGGCAGTATTTTTTGAAGACTGTGGGTCCCCATTTCAAATCTCTAGGTTTATTAATGTGAATCCTGTTCGTACAACTGACAGTGCTAACATTGTGTGGCACCTCACACCACCCTTCAAGTTTTAAGGCACTTTGCATCTAAAGGCAATTGCTCCCGGGTTGAGAATCTCTGCATTAAAGATTAACTAGTTCAGAAAAGCATAAACTTTTGTAGGCAACAGTCCCCTTTGTCAGATGCTACAGAGGTGCTTGCAGGAAGCCAGGGAGAAGAACTAGGACCTCTTATCGAGGGGTACACAGGAATTTGGGCACCTGCACTCTGTGGCCAGGTGCAGACGTTCACAGGGATTAGGAGGAGGATAGATCAGGTTGTACGTGGCCACCTCTTACCCTCAGACCTGGTCTCGATGAGCAGAAATCAATTGAAATGGTAGCTGTACAGAAGTTCCATGCACACAAACTGGTCTAAAAGTTGCAGAACCCGGTCAAAGATAGCTCTGGATCCATGTAGTATCACATGTATTCCATGTATTCCATGTAGTATCAAATGTATCAGGTGTATTCGGTCTATGGTAAATTGGTGCATTGGACTTCTGTACAGTCCCTTGCATAACCACGGTGCTGAGAGAGCCCAGTCACACCCCCAAACCCTGACCTGGTACCGGGCTATTTTTAGCCCCCTGATCCCTCATGCCCCCTCCTCCCCCTACAGACCAGCCAGTCCCCCCAACCCCTATCCCACACACCACTGCCAGAGCCAAGCAAGTACTTGCAGAGGAGGGGGCAGGAGCTAAAAAGGCTTATAGTACCCCAATACCTCCCTACAGATCCCATGAGTTATCTCACCAAATCCTCCTGGACTTCAGCAACCCTCTGTGGAGGTTACCTCTCCCATCACCCTCAAGGTTCACAGATTTCATAGGTTGCATAGATATTTCAGCTGGAAGGAACCCCAGAGGTCAGCAGGGATCATAGGATCCCAGCAAGATAAACATCCAAATGTGTCTTGAAGGCATTCAAAGTGGGTGCTTGCACCACCTTGGTGGCAGTCTATTCCAAACCTTGGGGGATCAGACAGTGAAGAAGTTCTTCCTTATGTCCAGCTTGAATTGGTTGCGGAGGAGTTTGTGAACGTTCAATCTTGTCATCCCTTGGGGCGCTTTGGTGAGCAAATGTTCCCCCAGATTCTGATGAGCACCCCTGATAAACTTATAGGTGGCCACCAGATGCCTCCTGAGCCTGCACTTTTCCAGGCTGAAGAGTCCCATGGCTCTGAGCCTTTCATCATAAGGCCTGCTCTCCTGATCTCTGATCATGTGCGTGGCTCTCCTCTGCAGCCTCTCAAGCTTCTCCACATCCTTTTTGAATTGTGGAGCCCAAAACTGGACACAGTACTCCAGCTGCAGCCTCACCAAGGCCGAGTAAAATGGGAGAATTGTGGCAGGCCGGTAGGGGGAGCTCCTGCATTGAGCCTCCCACCTCACCACGCCTGTCCACCTTCCGGACTCCACATGTCTCTCTAGGGCAAACCTCCTTTCAAGCCCCCACCGCAGAGTCCAGGGGTAACGTATGCTGCCACCACCCCAAGAAGGGACTGTCTGGGTCCTGTGTCCTCAGGGAAACACAGGCCTAATAGTCCTAAGGGTACTCGACCCAATACAAGAACTTGGGGCACTTCCCCAAGTCAGGGGCCAAAAAGGATAGTCTCCCTTAGTCCGCTGACCCAAGAGGCCTCCTGGGCATAATTTAACCCACCCCTCAATAAGTCTCCCAACCTAGGTACAAAGGAGAACTTTATTGGCTACAAAGCGTAGGGTTAGAATAGGGTACAGGGTAGAGCAATATCAGAGAAATCCCATAGAGCGAGCTCCTGTGGCTGGGGTAGCCTTTGATCTCGCATCTGAGTTACTGCAAGCTATATGTCTAGTTGGATCTCAGTTAGCTTACTCACAAGTATCATCCAGAGGCTGTTGGAGATTCCCTCTGGAGGAAGGCAGTTCCTTGATCATGAGTTTTGAGAGACAGAGCAAGTTTCAGATGGTACAGCTCTTCTTTGTTCCTAAGTATCCCTCATGGCTGCTGCCCCCTCCTCCTGGCAGTCCTTCCTTAACGTATATAGCCCTTGTGACCTCATTTACCTGGTCCAATGGAGGTCAGCACCTGTTGGCTGTCAGCCAACCAATTTCAAATACATCACTAGTTGCTGGGCAGACTCTAGCCCAGCAGGAAGGAAGCCCCTCACTCAGGTATGTGATGCCAGTCACGTAGGCAGAGGGAGCAGGTTTCCCCCCTCCCTCAGGAATGTATCCAGCTCAGGTTACCTAAAGACATAGGGTAAGGATGTGTCTCTCTGCTGGGCCCATCCTTATCAAATTGTCACAGAGCAGAGACTTTGGGGAGAGACAGAGGTGGCTTTCTGCCACAAGAATGATGTCCTGGTGTAAGGTTTGACCTAGAAACTACTATGCAAAGCCTAAGCAAAAGTGAATGTTATGTGTCGAATGCCCATCTGCAATGATAAGGAGCAGACAGTCTTAGATAGAGGAAACCTGAAAACAAAAAACAGAATCAGAGGTACTGGAACAAAGGGCTCATTATAATACTAAAAATCACACCCGGAGGCGGGGAAGATATATGCTAATGGAACATATATGTACGTTAATGAGATACATAGCTAAAACACAGGTATAGAGACATGCTCAGTAAAGAACTCCTTGCGTCATTCCTTTATAACCAATTAGCAAACAAGGATGCTTATGAAGATTCAACCTCTGGTATATAAGGGGCTCAGTATTGAATGTGCTTGTGCTTGTCTTGTGAAATTATTCCGCTTGCACCTTTTATTGCTAGCAATAAATCTTTTTTATACTTTCACCCCTGGTATCTTTATTGGCCTTTGCATACCGGGCACAAACCCAGACTTGAGCTGGGGCCTAACACTGGGATGTGCTTGAGAAGCATCTATGGATGCAAGCCAGCATCTTGCTCACTTTACTAGCTGCAGCATCACATTGCAGGCTCATGTTCATCTTGTGGTCGATCCTGACCCCCAAGTCCCTTTCATCCATAGTGCTAGCCAGTGTAGCACTGCCGAGCCTATAAGCATGCTGCAGGTTTTTCCTCCTAACGTGGAGACCCTTGCATTTTTCGGTGTTAAACACCATCAGGTTCTCATCCACCCATTTCCTGAGCCTGTCAAGGTCTGCCCCCTGACCCCTCATGAACCAAGAGACACCCACAAGAACAGCCCAGCCAAGACAGGCTATGAGCACAAGAAATACCCAGGTAACAGACAGGGGCCCAGATAGTCCTGGGATTGAGAAGGTGGTGCATACACCCTCAGGAGGCTTTACATGCATAGTATGGGGAACAAGCAGGAGGAACTTGCCCTCATGCTAGCTAACACAAACCCAGACATAGTGGGGCTCACTGAAACTTGGTGGGATCCAATGCACAACTGGGTGGTAAACGTCAAGGGCTATAGGCTGTATAGGCAGGTTAGAATGGGGAGGAAAGGTGGGGGTGTCACACTCTATGTCAGAGAGCTATACACATTCTCAGCAAACAGCACTGGGTCTGAGGTAGGGAAGACTGAAGTGCTCTGGGTCATAATACAAGGGGGTTGGGGGGAAAGGGACTTAACAGTGGGCGTCTACTACAGGCCACCTAAGCAGGGAGAAGAGCTGGACCGGGAAGTCTCAGGTCAGCTCACAGAGGCAGTTAAGTCAAGGGACATGGTCATCATAAGTGACCTAAACTATCCAGACATCTGCTGGGAAGAGCCATCAGCTAGGTCTGACTGCTCACATAGGTTCCTAGCTGTGTTACAGGACCTCCATCTAACCCAGGAGGTGCACAGTCCCACCAGGGGAAATGCCTTGGACCTGGTCCTGGCCACAGGTGACGACCTGGTGATGGGTGCTCGACCACCTGGGTGATAGCGATCATCACCTACTGGCGTTCACCATCCAGCGCAGGGTGTCAAAGGCCTGCAACAAGGCAGCAGCCCTTGACTTCAGGAGGGCAGATTTCAATGAGGTAAGGAGACTAGTCAGGGAGGCACTGAGGTCCACGAGGGGTGGGGAGTTGGGAGTCCAAGAAGAGTGGTCCTTCCTTAAGAAGGTGATCCTCCAAGCCCAAAGGGTGACAATCCCCACGCGGATCAAAGGGGGAAGAGTGCTCAAAAGCCCACATGGCTCACCAAATGCACCCAGGAATGTCTCAAAGCCAAAAAAGAGGTGTACACCCAATGGAAGGGAGGGGCCATCACCAAGGAGGATTATACCTCCATTGCTCAAGATCGTAGGGGGGCTGTTAGGAAGGCTAAGGCAAAGATGGGACTGGGACTAGCGACCTGGATCAAAGATAACAAGAAGTCCTTTTTTAAATACATAGGGGGTAAAAAGAAGGTACCAGGTAACGTGGGGCCTCTGCAGGACATGCTTGGTAATCTGGTGCTTGCACTAGATGACAAAACTAATCTCTTTAACAGATTCTTTGCTTCCATTTTTCTGAGCAGGGACAGGGACATCCCCCCACTGGGAATCTGAACGGACCCAGGGGAGGTGAAGCTAGGCCCAGGGTCAGTGAGGACCAAGTCAGGGAACTTCTGGTGGGACTGGAAGTGTTCAAATCAGCATGTCCTGACAATGTCCACCCCAGAGTGCTGAAGGAATTAGCAGTGGTCATCGCGAGACCCCTGGCACAGCTTTATGAGCACTCGTGGTGCTCTGGCGAGGTGCTGGAGGACTGGAAAAGGGCCAATGTGGTTCCCATTTTCAAAAAAGGGAGGAAAGAGGACCCAGGAAAGTATAGGCCCGTTAGTCTTACCTCGGTCCTGAGGAAGCTCTTTGAGAAAATAATCCAGGAGCACATCTGTGAAGGACCAGTAGGGGAGATTATGCTTAGAGGCAACCAACACGGGTTCATTCGAGGCAGGTCCTGTCAGACCGACCTGGTGGCTTTCTACGACCAAGTCACAAAAGCCTTGGATGCAGGTGTCATGGTGGACATAGTCTTTCTGGAATTTAAGAAGGCCTTTGACACTGTCTCTCACTCCATTGTCATTAAGAAATTAGGCGACTGTGGCGCTGATGCCTACACAGTCAGATGGGTTGCAAATTGGTTGGAGGACCACACCGAGAGTGGTGGTGGATGGGCCTTTTTCGACCTGGAGGGATGTGGGCAGTGAGGTCTCCCAGGGCTCAGTGCTGGGCCCGCACTGTTTATCATCTTCATCAGCGACTTGGACGAGGGGGTGAAAAGAAGCTTGTTCAAGTTCACGGATGACACTAAAATGTGGGGAGAAGTGGGCACGCTGGAGGAGAGGGACAGACTACAACTAGATCTGAACATGTTACAGGGGTGGGCAGTTGAGAACAGGATGGGTTTCAATATGGACAAGTGCAAGGTGCTGCACCTGGGGAGGAAGAACCAGCAGCAGACCTACAGGCTGGGGAACTCCCTTCTGGTCAGCACAGAGGCAGAAAAGGACCTTGGAGGCTGTCGCAGGGCACCTCGGTGCTCCTGCTCCTAGAGAGGAGAAACTGCCAGGGAGAGAGAGACAGAGCCCTGGCATGTCATAACGAGCCCAGCTGAGGGTTGCTGGGGTAACAAGCGCAGCTGCGGGTTGCCGGAGCAACTAAGGGGAGCCAGCTGCCTGTAGGGGGCAGGGCCTGGCCCTTATAAAGCCCAGGGCTGAGGCCAGGCTGGCAGTTCCCTGCCAGCAGCCGGAGAGGCAGGAGCTCCCTTGGCCGAGAGATGGGTAGAAGCCTGATGGCCAGTACAGCTCATGAGAGCTCCGAAGGTTGGAGTAATGGTGCTGAGTTCTAGCCAGGCGGCTTACTTTGTAGTGGCTAGGTGCCATAGGTTTTAGTTATAGCCAGGAGGCTCTAGTTCATGTTTGTGTTCAGGCTTTGTTATTACACCGGAGACTTGGGTGAGGCTGTAGGGGTTGGAGGAGGCCTCATAGGGACCCCAGAGGGGTGGGGCCCCAGCGCCAGTGAGGGCGCAGTCTAGCGCCAAGAGGGCGCAGTATCCTCATAGGTACCCCAGTGGTATGGGGACCCCAGCGCCAGTGCGGGCGCAGCGCCAGTGCGGGCGCAGCTCACAGTGAGGAGCGCAACCAGTGGGTTGTGGACGGGGGACACAGACCCCGGGTTGTGTGCGGGGTACGTAGACCCCAGCCCCAGAGTGGGACAGCATTGAGAAGCCCAAGGTGGGCACGGCGAGCCCCAAGGAGGGGGAGCGTCATATTGGACTATTGAGAAGCCCAAGGTGGGCACGGCGAGCCCCAGGGACGGGGAGCGCCACATTGGACTATTGAGAAGCCCTAGCGTGGGCACGGCAAGCCCCGAAGAGGGGGAGCGCCATATTAGGAAGCCCAGGATGGGCACAGCAGATGCCAGCAAGGACGTCACTTGCGGGGTGCATAGACCCCAGCCCCAAGGAGGGGCGATTTACTGAGGAGCCTGAGAGAGGCGATTTACTGAGGAGCCCGAGAGGGGCGCAGTAGATCCGGGTGAAAGCTAGCACTGCAGAAAAACCCAGGACAGGGGCAGGGTGCTGCGGTGGACCCAAACCAAAGGGGTTGGCAGCACAGCACCCCAGGGGAAGGGCAAGGTGCTGCGGTTGTCCCCGGCAAAAGGGGATAGTAGCGCGGTGAGCCCGTACCAGAGAGGGTAATAGTGCGGTGGGCCCAAAAGACTGGTGGCTCAGTAGGAAGTCCCAGAGTGGACAAGAGTCCCAGTGAGGGACATTGTGTTAGAGAGAGCCCAGGAAGGGGCACTAGTGTAGACACAACGGGGAAGGCCCAAGAGTGGGCTAGATTATAGAAGAAGGGCCCGGGAAGCAGGCGTGCAGGCACACCAACGTTTATTACATCTGCGAGGCTTGGGGCATGGTATCAGGGGTGGTTGGAGCCACGCATAGCCCATAAGGCTAGGGTGTATGAGGAGCACCCATCATATCGGGAGACCCCCGGGGGGTCCGGAAGAACCATGGGGACAGAGGTCCCGAGTAGCCGTGCCCAGGGAAGACACAAGGCAGCCTCCCTATTACATTTTCCAACAAGACGTGGCGGGCGAGAATAAGAGGGTGCCTTGGGCCGGCCTTGACACGGAGCGAGGGACCTCGAGGAGATCACGGCCCTCCTGAAGGACCCCGCCGTGACAGAGGCGTTATTGATTCCAAGATGAACATGGGCTGCCAATTTGAGGACAAAGGAAGGCTAACTGCACCTTGTTGTGCATCCACAGATGCAACACGAGCAGGTCCAAGTAGGTGATCCTCCCCGTCTATGTAACACTGGTCAGGCCGCAGCTGGAGTGTTGCATCCAGATCTGGGCACTGCACTTCAGGAGGGATGTGGACAGCATGGAGAGGGTCCAGAGGAGGGCCATTCATATGGTCAGGAGGCAGCAAGGCAGGCTCTACGAGCAGAGGCTACGGGACCAGAACCTGTTCAGCCTCCACAAGACAAGGCTGAGGGAGGATCTGGTGGCCATCCACAACCTGGCCAAGGGGGACCAGCAGGCTATGAGAGATTCCCTGTTCCCCCGAGCACTACCAGGAGTAACAAGGAACAACGGCCATAAGTTGACCGAGGGTAGATTCAGACTAGACATCAGCAGGCACTATTTCACAGTCAGGGCGGCTAGGAGCTGGAACCAACTTCCAAGGGAAGTGGTGCTCACTCCTACCCTGGTGGTCTTCAAAAGGAAGCTAGACAATCACCTAGCTGGGGTCGTTTGACCCCAGTGCTCTTTCCTGCCCATGGCAGGGGGTCAAATTTCATGAATTACTTAGGTCCCTTCAGACCCTACCAACTATGAAACTGTGCCTGGATCACCCTCCTGTCCTCAGGTGTGGACGCTTTCCCCAGAGTTTGGTGTCGTCGGCGAACTTGACCAGTCTGCTGCTGACACCAATGTCTACATCATTGATGAAGATGTTAAAAAGTATAAGTCCTTGAGGGACCCCGCTGGTCACAGTGCACCACAATGATTGACTTCCGTCAACCAGCATCCTACGGGTCCTACCCTGGAGCCGGTTCAAACTTGCCCCCCAACCTCCCTGTGGTTCATGCCTTCCCCTCTTTCCCTCACAAGTCATGCCTGCCCCCCAGCCCACCACTGGTTGCACCTTCCGTCCCATCACTCTGCAAGTGATGCTTCCCTGCAGGTCACTCCTGCCCTCCCACCTCCCTGCCAGTCACACCTGCCCCTCCAATTCCTCTGAGGGTCATGCCTCCTGTCCCCCAGCCCCCAGGGAACCCCCGATCCCCACCCAGCCTGCTTGCCCCCACATTTCTCCCACCCCCTGCCAACTTCCCCTTCCAAACTTACCTTAGAGCAGGTGCTCATTTGGAACCCAATCTAACCTCCCTGCCATCGCCCAATGTTTGCACATGACAGCCTGTCTTTCTGAAAGCCACTGCAGCTCTCACAGCAGTTGCAGGTCTGTTGTGGGATCTGCTGGGGGATTGTGGGCGTAAGAGGGGAACAACTTTCCATTCTCCTGCTAAAGCAGCCCCGAGTGGGACAAGAGTGAGTGCATAGTCCAGCAACGAGGGCCCTCCCCTAGGAGGGGGAGTCCTTGGCTCTGGCCCCTGATCCCAAGGCCTACTTTGGCTTTTGACCTATGTCTGCCTAATGTGAACCGATGAAGGGCAGGGGCCAGAACCCAGGACGTGATTTCCCAGGGACAGCTTGGCACTTGATGGCTAGAAAATGGTATTTAGAGGTTTGCTTTTGGGAAATGCTTTTGGTTTGTAGGTAAAGCAGATCTGCATGGGAACAATGGTCCAGATCAACAGTGAGGGTTAATTGATTTCTAAAAGCCTGTTTGATGACAGTTTCCTCAAGGGCCGCAGTGTCTGACACAGGCAAGCAGCAAGCAGACACACAGGCTGGGAAGCTGGAGACATGTACTGCACTGGTCCATAACGTGAGATCTGGGAGCACCGGGTCACGCCCTCCGCACTAGGCTACTGGGCCTGAGGCAGACACCAAGCCACACACCTTCAAAAAGCCATTCTGTACCAACTCAGCAGTGGAGCTTGGTGGGGTGACCTCTGAATGAACCATTTCATGACATTTTCTAGGGGTTTTGGGGATTAAATAGAATCACCTACGTCCCATTCTCTAGTAGAATTAATAGCCACCCCGGCCCCAAGGAAGGCTCTGCTCTGCTCTGCTCTGTTTCCTGTCTATGTTTTGCTCTGCTTAGCGAGTCCATGTGACTCTGAAAGTAAAATGCTGTCAGAAAGGGTGGTTTTCAAGTTTAACCACACTTACATGAAATCACATGATTTCAAGAAAAGGGGCTGTTTTGTAGCAACCCCTCCCCCGTTTTTCTTTTTTTCTTTTAAAATGCATTTCCTCCCCTTCCCCAACCATTTCTGGCTTCTTCTTTCCCTCTCTATTCCCTATAGATAAGTATAAGTGAGCTAAGACATAGGATAAGCTTCAGCATTTTATTTTGGTAGCAAGTCATATTTGATTTGCTTTTTCTCCTTTATGTTGTATAATTATTATGTTTATATTGATTTTTACTGGTCTATAGTTCTGTTTTACTGGTACTATATGATTTAGGCCTACATAGATAAGTTAGCATAAGTCATGTTGAGTTTCCATTTTGTTTGTCAAGTCTCCATCCTGTCCCCAGGCCCTGTTGTGTAACCCATGACTCACACGTACCCCTCCTATGTAACATGGTTCCTGAATGAATGGGGATGAATGAGGGTGCTTGAGAGACAATGGCAGTAGGTCTAAAAATAGCTCCCTCTGAATGACCAAACCATCAACACCAAGACCTGCACCAATGACCCAGGCCTTGGAAACACCCTCATTATTCAAGAAACAAAAGATGAGGCAACCCACCATTGTGCCAGGCTGCACATGCTCACTAAGTACACCTGGAGCCCTCTGGGACAGAACTGACATTGCCTGGAAAGGCCCTCCCCATAGGAGATCAGAGGTAGTCTGCCCCATAAAAGGGGTAGGGAAGACAGACCCAGTGGGACACCCTCTCCATCTGGACCAGCACCACACTACACCACCTATCCACCCAGAGGCCCTGCCAGTGACCCCCCTCTAGACAACACCTACTGGACAAGGACCCCTTTCCAGCCTGGATAGGTAGCTATCACCCCCCACTCCCTCTTCAACCAATGACTTGGACTCTGTTTCTCTTCCCCACCTGGACTGCAGCCCTTCCACTGACTCTCTTTCTCCTGCTGCCATTGTGTGTGTGTGAACCAATAACTTCATGGGGCTGTGTAGTGTGTTGTCTGTTTAATAAACCTGTTATTTTGAAACCCCAAGTTGGGTTTTTGTCTGTTTCCTGACTGTTTCCTCCTTGCCACCACTTATCTGCTCCCCCAGTCTCTAAGCTGTCACCCTGTTTCCAGCCCCAAGCTCCCAGGTTTCTGCCTCTCTCTCTCTTTCCTGGCTGTCTCCTCCTTGCCACCACTTATCTGCCCCCCCCCCCCCGATATCTCAGCTCTCTGCCTCAGTTTCCAGCCCCAATCTACCTTAAGTAACCCCAAGCTTCAGTTCCTCAGCCAGCTTCTCTCTAATCCACCAGTTCTAATCTCAGTTCTGGCAGCTTTCACTCCCTACACTTTAACTCTCTCTCTCTCTCACCTTAACGGTACACCAAGCACACACATACATACTGTACCATCCAAGGTAGGATGTGTAGGTGGGTTGTATGTGCATGAACTGGTGAGTGTGTGTATATATGTCATTGTGTGTATGATAGATGAATTAGTGATCTGTGTATGTGTACTGAGTGTGTGGGCATGGACAATTGATTTTTGTCTAACTTTTGGGGTGTATAGTGTATGTGCTTGAATTGGTGATAGGTATGCATGTGCCTAGGCTAGTTTGGATGTGTATGTGCTTGAGCTGGTAGTGTGTGTGTGTGTATGCACCTAATTGATTTGTGTGTTTGTATATGTGCAATTGGGTCACACCCTCCTGTCTAACAACACGATATTGAGATCCCGAGAGCTGGCCTGACCCCACAGGGCAACGGTTTGACTTCCGAGAAGTTCAGCTCCATGCCCCTCCCAGCTGGCCCAGTCCCCAGCACCACATGTAGCACTCAGACATGCAGCTGTAAAGGGCAGTGTTTGGAACCTGTGTCTACAGTTTATGAGCCTAAGCTTGCCACAGCTAACTTGGTGCTGCATCACAGGCAGTATGTAATAAGGGACGCTTACCCAATTATGTACAAAAAGGGTCAAGTACCTTTAAGGATACCCACCAGAATGGGAGCCACACCTCTCCTAGGAATATGAGAGACCTGGCCAAAGGAGCTAGGCAATGGGAAAGGAAACAGCCTAGAGCAGGGGGAGGCAATGTTTTTGGCCAGAGTGCCAAAACATTTCAACGTCTACCTTATAGGATGCCAGAGTACCAGCATGCCAGAAAAAATGAAACTGGGACGGGGGTACATGGCAGGATGCACTGAATACCAATATAGTTAATAGACATGTGTTACTTTTTTTTTTTTTACAGTAAATACCAGGATTTCTAAAAATGATAAACCTGGAAATACTAAATAAAAACTTCATATACTACCTTTGTTGTTGTGGTTGTTTTTTTCAGCATGTTGTGATGAGAGAGAGAAAAAGAGGAGAGAGAAAGAAAATGGGAAAGAGCAAGAAAGACAAAAGAGAAAAAAGAGGAGAGAAATGGAGAGTAGAGAGAGAGAGAAAGGAACAAGAAAGAGGGAAAGAGAAAAAAGAAACAAGAAACGATGAGAGAGAAAAAGAGAAGAGAGAAAAAGAGGAGAGAGAAAGAAAAGAAAGATAAAGGAGAGAAAAATACAATACAAAGGAGAGGAAAAAAGAGGAGAGAAAGAGGGAAAGAGAAAAAGGAGAAAAGAGGGAAAAAAAGAAGAGAATAAAGAGGAAAGGAAAAAGAAAAAAGAGAAACAAAGAGAAAAGGAGAGAAGGGAGAGAAAGAAAAAAGAGAAAGAAGTAAGAAAAGAAAAAAGAGAAAAAAGAAAAAAAGGAGAAAAGAGACAAGACAGAGGAGAGAGAGAAAGAGAAGAAAAAGAAAAGAAGAGAGAAAGAGAAGAAGAGGAGAGAGAGAAAGAGGGAAAAGATGGGGACCTACCAAATTCATGGCAGAAGTGTGCACAGCAGCAGCTTTAATTTTGCGTTCCCCCATGCACTCCGCCCGCCCGCTGATTGGTGGAGGGACCACACTTGCAGCTTGGTCCTGATTGGCGGGGAGGTGAAAACTGCAGTTTTAAACTTGGCACCGTTTTTGTCTCCCTGCTGCTGCTTGGCCAAAGTGCCCTGGCAGCCCCGCCGCTTACTGCTGACCAGCGGAGAGGCAAAAATGGTGCCATGTTTGAAACTGAGGCTTTTGCTCCCCTGATGATCCACGAGGGAAACACCTGCAGTTGCTGGAGGGCAAAGAGGGGGATTATTACATGATTTTATCCCAACTGGCAAACAGCCCCAGGCCGGCAGCACGAGGCAGGGGGATGCTGCAGGGCTGGGCTCTGTGGTGCGTAGCACAAGTCGGAGGGTGGAAGGGGCTGGGAGTGGGGGCTCATGGCCTGCTCAGCTGTGCCCTGCCCGGCAGCCAGCATGCACGTGGCTCTGCCAGCCCGCTGCATCGCTCCCGGAGCATCCAAGCCATGGTGCTGCTTCCCCAGGCAGGCAGGCTGCCAGCCACCCCGGTGCTTCTGGCATGGAAACAAACAGGAGTTAATGCCGGGGGTGAGGAGGTGCGGGGGTTGCTACTCTGGCCAATGGGCTCCAGAAAGGAAGGCATCCCCTACCCCCAACCTCACCACCCTGCAGCTCCCAGGAAGCACAGCCCCACCCCCCACATGCAGTGCAGGCTCCCACCCCTACAGGTCTCCAGGTCTCCCATGCCCACCTGAACACAGGCTCCCCCGCTGCAATGAGCACCAGCTACCCATGGCAGGCGGCTCCCCCCCACTTCTCCCAGCCCCCTCACCCGGAGCACCCCCTCCACCCCACCCTGCTTACAGTCCACAGCAACTGTATCTTCTCTTCGATTCATCAGGGAAACAGAAACCACCAATTTAAACACGGCACCATTTTGCCTCTCTGTTGGACAGCAGCAAGCGGTGGGGCTGCACTTCGCATTGTTGAAAACTAGCACACATCAGGATGTGGTTTCGTCTGAAACATAACAAACTCATTTTAATCACAGTGATCTTTGCTAAGTGCACCGTATTCAGTGCTGCTGCTTGCAGCCTGACCACACGGAGCTCTTCGTAAGCTTACTAGTGTTACCCTCAAAATCATCGCTCCTGCGACTCCAACACCAACGTGCGGGTTCATAGAATCATAGAAGTCGGGTCGGAAGGGACCTTGTCGCTCTTCAAGTCTGACCCCCTGCCTGGGCAGGAGGGAAACTGGGCTCAAGTGACCCCAGCCGGGTAGGCATCGAGCCGCTTCTTAAAGACCCCCACAGTAGGAGCCAGCACCGCTTCCCTTGGAAGTTGGTTCCAGATCCTAGCCGCCCTATCTGTGAAGTAGTTCCTACGGATGTCTAATCTAAACCTACTCTCCAACAACTTGTGGCCGTTATTCCTTGTTATCCCGGGGGGGGGGGCGCTAGGGGAAACAAGGTCTCCCCCAAACCCTTCTGGTCCCCCCTAGTGAGTTTATAGACTGTCACCAGGTCCCCCCTCAGCCTTCTCTTCTGAAGGCTGAACAGATTCAGGTCCCATAGCCTCTCATTGTAGGGTCTGCCCTGCTGCCCCCTGATCATGCGAGTAGCCCTCCTCTGGACCTTCTCCATGTTGTCCACATCCTACAGAGGAAAAATGTCCAGCACACCTACTGCCTAGGAAATGACCTGCTTGGCGGCATGGAAGCGGAAAGGGATCTTGGAGTCCTAGTAGACTCCAAGATGAACATGAGCCGGCAGTGTGACGAAGCCATCAGAAAAGCCAATGGCACTTTATCGTGCATCAGCAGATGCATGACGAACAGAACCAAGGAGGTGATACTTCCCCTCTATCGGGCGCTGGTTAGACCGCAGTTGGAGTACTGCATGCAGTTTTGGGCGCCACACTTCAAGAGGGATGCGGATAACCTGGAGAGGGTCCAGAGAAGGGCCACTCGTACGGTAAAGGGCTTGCAGGCCAAGCCTTACAAGGAGAGGCTAGAGAAACTGGACCTTTTCAGCCTCCGCAAGAGAAGGTTGAGAGGCGACCTTGTGGCTGCCTATAAGTCCATCACGGGGGCACAGAAGGGAATTGGTGAGGATTTATTCACCAAGGCGCCCCCGGGGGTTACAAGAAACAATGGCCACAAGCTAGCAGAGAGCAGATTTAGCCTGGACACTAGGAAGAACTTCTTCACAGTTCGAGCGGCCAAGGTCTGGAACGGGCTCCCAAGGGAGGTGGTGCTCTCCCCGACCCTGGGGGTCTTCAAGAGGAGGTTAGATGAGTATCTAGCTGGGGTCATCTAGACCCAGCACTCTTTCCTGCCTATGCAGGGGGTCGGACTCGATGATCTATTGAGGTCCCTTCCGACCCTAACATCTATGAATCTATGAATCCCTCTTGAAGTGGGGTGTCCTTAAAAGAAAGGTTGTTACACTCCATCCTCCCTGGCAGGCCCTGACTGTGGTACCCTCTGCTCAGGTTCTTGGTGAACAGGGAGGGATGTCTGATCTGGGGACCTGGGACCCCGTGCACCAGAGTGCACCACCCCAGTAATGCAGTACGGCCAGGCTTCCTAGGCACAGTGTGGGGAGTGTCCTGGTGCTGCCTAGTAGGCGGCCTTGTGGGGGTCAGGGCAAAAGGGAGGCTTTTACCTGGAAATGGTTGAGTGCAGCTGGCCTCAGGATCAGTGCGGGCCATGAGAGATTGCCTTTCTGGGACACTGGATGCTACATGTTCTTGACACTGAACATCCTGCCCTGGCTTCTAGCCCTGTGGCCTGCCAAGGTTTCCAGGCCTGGAGAGGAGGCTTCACACAGTTACTTGTGGGGTGGGGTCCCTGCTTCCCCACAAGGACTGCCCAAGGCATCCCATCACCCCGTTGGTCTCATATTGCCCCAGTGGGTAGATCTGTACTCTGAGGCTCCCCCCACCCTTAGCACACCAAGGCCCACTCCCCTCTGAGTCTGGAGAGAAGCCAGGCTTCTGCTTCCCAGCCCCAGCCTTGCTCCACCCCACCAGCCCCTGCTTCTCCCTCCTCCGGCAGTGAGAGAACCTGGGAGATGTGGAGCGAAATCTCAAAGGACTGTAACTGTGTAAAAACAGCTGGGCATTCCCTTCTCTGCTCATAATGATACCACCCGATACCGATGGGATTATGCTTGAGACCCTTAGCACTTCTTGTTCCAGCTGTGATCACAGATTTTTTTTCTTTTAAGGACAGACTTTTCTTTCTCTTTTTTAACAGCTGTAACCCAGGTACACCTAAGGGTGTGCCCTAATCTCAATCAGATGGGATGGGTAGGCAGGAGGGGGTGCTGTGAGAGGGATGCTGGAATTTCGGGCGGATCCCTCTTTCCTCTATAGAGTTAGCCAGGCCCAACAGTTCTTCACTATAAACAATTTATTGAGTTACCAACATTTCTATATAAAACTCTTTAAGATAGATACAGTTACCGGTGTAGCTACAAATAGCTACACCGGTAACTGTATCTGTTAGCAAGAGGAAGTCTGCCCTAGGGAGGGCATTTGGGTAAGTACCGGTGCCTCAGGCCCAGAAGAGGAGTGGATCCCAGGACAGTCAAGTTTATACCGCAAGTGGCTTAGCTAATGAAGACATCCTTACAGAGCCCATTATACAGAATCAATACACCCAACTATTTATAACACCAACATTAACAATAGATACCGAATAGGACGCATAACTATACCAGATATTACATGCACCCTATCTGGGGTCCAACCACTTGGTCCCTCTAGTGGGATAGAGCCTTCTCCCGCTAGGCCCCCGCCTGGGGGCTTCCACAGAGCCCTCAACAGGGTATATTTGGGGCTGCCTCCCCTCCAACCCTGGAGAGTCTGTGGGGCCTTCCCCTTTGCCCACTCTTCCCAGGGTCCCTTGCCCAGGGCACTTCCCCTGTGTAACCCAGGTTCCCGGTAGTGATGGTTCTTCCTCTGGGGGCTGCCAATCTGGTCTCTGGCTCCCCACACTGTCTCAGGCCTCCTGGAGCCATTGGCCTCGAGTTAAGGGTCCTTCCCTCTAGGCCCTGGGCCCTATGTTTGGCACCCAGGGAGCTGCTATGTGAGCCCAGCCCTCACTGGTTCCAGTTCCCCAGTCTCACGCCGGGGTGTTTCTCCTTCCCAGGCCCTGCTCTGGGCACTGGGGCTCTTTAGGTTTAATGCTGAGCCACACCGCAGGGCTCTGGTTATCTGGCCTCGAGCTGGGGCTAACCTGAGTAGCCTCGAGCTGTTCCCAGGGCTGACTCTCCATGTGCTGACCTGCACACCATGTGGGGCCCGAGCAGCCTCAAGCTGCTCCCAGGACCAGGTCTCCATGCACCGATCCACGCACCGCCTCACCCAGCCGCTTACCATGTTCGCAGCCTCAAGCCGTGTCGAGCGCCTCCCAAAGCCTAGCACCGTGTGCCGATCCGCACACCGTCCAGGCTCAGGCGGGGTCTCCCAATGATGGTCTTCTCTGGAGCTCCTGGTTCCTAGCCATCCCACCATGTGCCTGGGCTTTACACCAGAGGCCCCGCCCCCAAAGTCTGCCCGACCTGCAAAGCGCAGTCTTCAATCAGGTCCAGGAGCTCCTCACTCCCCCCCTACTCCAAGCAGAGGCAGTGCAAGCCCCTCCCAGCTGTTACCTGATTGGTGGAAATGTTCCACCAATCCAAAGTGTCCTTCTCCAAGCCGGGCTTCCCAGGCAAAAGCAGCGAGCCCGCCACACAGCATAGAGTCACTGCAAGGAAGATGTAAGATCGTTTGCATGACCTACTGGATTCCACATTTCAGCAATGTTTAATATCGGAGCTGGTTCCCAAATCTATAGTCTGATATCTAATTTTTCACTTGCACGTCTGAATCTTTCGGCTTAGATCAGCAACATAAACCTGTGTGTTACCAAACTGATTAAAGAGTATGCAGTTAGGTAAGTTATTCAGCCTGGAGTCATGGAGAAATGAGATTTGGTCGGGTGTAGGCCCAGGACACTTGGGCTGTTCAAGCATGAAAGACTAACTCAGCAAAGCATTCAGATTTAAAGATGTGCATGCTTGCTATCAAATTGTGCTTCAGTCACACGTGTCTCCAAATCTAAAGCAATTTCAGTGCCCATTCCCCTCTACTGCACTGCTGCCCACAGGGGCACGTGGAAGGGCTTGGAGCAGTGTCTGCCGTCTCTTTATTTCACACCTACTCTTTCCTCGTGGCCACTTGTATGGATGGCTGTAACTTGCACCAACAGGGAACACACACATTACAGGAAGCTGAGGAAGACTTCCCGGTTTCAGCCTGGGATGAATATGGGGGTAGAACAAGGCACAGCTGACACCTCATCTTCTGCTTTGCAGGTCCTGGGGCTGCCTTTGAGCTCAGCTGTTCACATTGTTCACACGGTCCTTGCTGATAAATCAAAACCCTGGGTTTATTCCTTATTTTTGCAAAGGGCTCTGAATGCTGGCTCTCTATCCGTTCTGGCACCTGACAGGACTGAACTGAGGCAAGAATCAATGGAGAGGCGGGATGAAGGGTCACACAGGTACCCACAAGGTGTCTAGGGAGGATAATTGTCCTACAGTTCATCTGTGGGATTGGCAATGAGCAAAATGAGTTCCTCTCCTATTGTGTTGCGGAGAGTTGCTGTCCCAGGAGGGACTGGAAGTTCTTGAGGGCTGGACACTTCTGGGAGCAGTGGACTTCAAAGACTTCTGCTTTCCACTTCCTGCACCATGCATACTCTTCTCACCTGCCTTCTCTAGCAGAAGTACGTGGCAATGCATGTGCATGTAGAAATGCATGTACCGTCAATTAAAATAATTCCAAACCCAGACCTTCCTGATGGGCAGAAGATGAGAGAACAAGTGACACATGACAGCTATAGCACCTGTAAAAGAGCAAATGCATGAAAAACTGCATGTCAGCATTTATTGTAACAGAGCAAAAAGGTACACAGAAGATATGTAGTAGCTAAACCAGTGGGAAAAATACACTAAAAATGAGGAGAGAAGCAGGGTGTAACAGGGCCCCACCATGTTACGAGGGACGTGGGGGAGTTTGAAGAGTGCCACACCCCAAAAGCACCTCCGCACGCCCACCCCGGACCTGGGAGAACTCACCAAAGGTTGGGGAACCGGGTCCTGGGATGTAGTGAGTCATCCAGGGGTGCCAACACAGGTGTGGGGAAGCATAAAAGACACTGAAAGCATCTTCAAGAGCCAGTGCCTGGCTGGGGAGCAGGCTGCCTGGAGCCTGGGGTTAGCAGGGCTTAATCAGCCCCGGGGAGAGCCCAGAGCAGGGCTCTCTTCTCTTCGGTTGCTTGCTCGATGTTTGCTTTGGCGCGCAAGTGGAAGCGGGCAGGCTCTGCAAAGCCTCGGAAAGATAAGAGGCAACCGGCAGGTGAAGCCTGGGAGAGCTGCTGGAAGACAGCGAAGTGATAGTTTGTGTTTAACTTCTCTTGTTTCTTTTGCATTGCTGACAAACCCAGGGTGGCCTCCAGGTATGATCTACTAGCCTGGCTGCAGCAGGGAAAGGGCCCTGAGCAGTGGGTCCTTGGCCAAAGCCAGCAGCACAAGTAAAACTGGTCAGCCCTGCTACCCTAACCGAACATATCGCTGTGATCTGCCCATAGCAGCTTACACAGGGAAATTAGAAGTAAATAAGGGGGGGAAAATGATGGAAACATCTAGCCTGACAAAGGATCAGGTAGATGGATTATGAAGTGCTGATCCTGCCTGGTAGGTCCCCATCAGCGGTGTCTGAAGTTCAGTGAAGCCTGTGGCATTGTCCCCATATGTGCCCTGCAGCCAAATCGCTGACCATTGCTTTGGGGTGTTACCTAAAAAGACTGAGCTGACCTCATGTACTATCTGGCTGAGGATAGACAGATAAATAGGTAGTGATAGATGGATGGCCTATCTGGGAAGAATAACCATCCTGCCTTGCAGCCATGAACGGCCGTGACTGCCCTAACGTGCCCCTTCTGCAGGCATCTTGCTATGGGCGCCTCGCCCTGGGCCCCAAGTTCTCTCGGATGTTGCTCACCCTGGTGTCCCTGCAGCTGCCAGTGACTTTGGAACCAGGTCAGGGGGTTTCAAGCCCTGAGTTATACTGTGTGTGGAGGCAATGTGAGCTGGGGGAGAGCCCTCATGAGAGCCTGTGGCTCCAGACACTTCCCTTGCCCTGCCTCTAAGTCACAGACGGTCATTTCCTAGCCTTCCCAAAGCCTGTTGAAGCCTCGGAGCAGAAAGAAACATTGTGTGCATCATCTTGGACTCCCATTGGCTGGTAATAGCTCCTCCCATTGTCATCTGCATGTCCCATTGCCAGAGTGTTTCCTTCTCAGTTTCTCAGACATCACTGCAGCGGTGCAGGGCTCTCCCCAGCAGCAAGGTCCCTTCACAGCAGCCAGCTGTGCACCCAGCCTCCTGACAGTTTGGGGCTCAATGGCAGACACCATCCAGAGTCTGGTGGTAACCACAGATGTTGTGCGGTGTGTGGGAATCGAGATAATCAACCAGACAGAGAATCTGACTCTCCACTCCCCAAGGTAAACCTCCCCGCTGCCTCTCCCCTGCTGCTTCCTGTCTTGTCCTCTGCACACGGGCTCGCTGTAGACTTCTCTGTGCCACAGTGCAGCTCTCCTGCATGCGTCCAACCACTCGGCTCCACCGCAGTCCACGCAGTCTACCTCCCGCCCCAGAGACTTCTGCTCAGGTTCTCCTCAGACTGGAAAAGCCTTGCAAGCCTGGCTATTAGAAATCAAAGAGAGCAATTCTGTTTTCTGTGGCCTCTGTAGCTCTCGTCTTTTGTGGTTAAGCTTATATTTAACTAATCAGAGAACAGACTCACTGCCGTGGGCATAAGAGGACTAATCACACACCGTGCACCACAAATACTTTAAAAATATTCCATTCGTTTACCAAGAGTCCCCTAGCTGAAGTTCATTACTGCGGTTCTATCAGGCAGCCGTTCCCAACCCCCGGCAGGCACCCCCACGCAACCAGAGTTGACTCGTGAGCTGGAGCCAGGACCAGACCCAGAGACCTTTTACAATCTTTTCTCCAATGCCTGATGAAGGGTGTTTGTGCCTGAATGCTATGAAAGGTCCCTAACAGAAACTTGTATTTCCACAGGAGAGTTTAATAGGAGTAAAAACAGTGTCTGTTCGGAAATCTAGCCTGAGGGACCTTTCACAGCCTCTGATGAAGTGCGATCTTGCTCAGAGAAGCTTGTACAACTGTGATTCAGTTAGTCTGTACAGTACATTTCTAGCCTGCCTTCTCTTATGAAATCGGTGTTAAATAAGAACACGGTGAAGAGGAAGTGTAAATGTCTTCTTTACCTTTTTTACCTGAATCTCAGAATCAGATTAGGCCGAATCGAATCGGGACAGTGATTTGAATCACCGAATCAAATCACTGTCCCCTGAACTGGCCAAATCTGAATCTGAACCGAATACTAGCTGCTTCTCAAAGGCCTAGTAAGTACCAAAAATACCAGTCACTTGGCCAAGAAAAGTGCCATTTAGATGCGCAGTGGGAAATACATTTCCACCACAGAGCCATGTGGCACGTGCTTGTGCGAAGGCACTCGGGCTGTCTATGGGTGGGAAGAAGCATGGGTTAGCAAGGCAGACACAAGTTCCCCCTGCAGACGTGGCTGATTTCTCCTTGTCTGCAAGGGGCGCCGAGACGAAGGAGCCAGTCACGGCGGGTACAGACACATGCACTTCCACTCGAGTGAACCGGGCACTCCAGGCTGTTTAAGCCTTGTGACGCCCGCATGGCTAGGGCACCGGCTGCTTCCCACCTCCCTGCTCTCTCAAGTATTTAGTGTTGCATCATTAGCACCACACTTCTCACCTCCTTCCTTCTCTTCTTGCAGATATTTTTGCTTCAGTGGCCACGACGTCATTCCTCCTGTTCTTAAGATCACACCAGGCTCCACGGCAAACTGTGTGTTTGTGAAGACCGAATACAGCCTTCGTGGAAGTGTGGGGATCCTGGCATATGAGGTGGATGATTTCACAATAGCCATCTTATTCTCCAACCCCTTTGACAAACTTCTTTACAAGAGAGCTGGGTGTAACTGTCACTACAAATAAGTATACCAGTGAAAACATTGAGACACTTTACTTCTCAGTAATGAAAAACTCCTCCAGCAACAGCACATCCCTCCAGAAAGTTAAGCTTAGTGAGAGATGTGAACCTATCAAGGTGACTGCAGGGAATATTTGTGTTCAGCCTGCCATGTCAGATGATAATAAGTCCATCATAAGAGTGCTCGTTGAGGAGAACAATACTGCACGCCCTTCCGAGTAGAAACCATAGACTGTCAGGCCCCGACCCGGGGTAAAGAATACTGATCCCTTCCGCAGCCAGCCTGGAGCATGACACAACTACCCCTGAACATCCACCCCAGGAACCACTACCCTGCCACCGCCTGCACACCAACTGACTGCCCAAGCCAGCTATGGACTGAACTGAGAGGGGAGAGGAAGCTGCTGTGATAAGGATGCACTGCTCCAAATACCTGGAAGTTGTGTCGCCATCTCAGTAATCCCTCTATGGCAGTCATCTAGTGTCCCTTGCTTCTTAAGCATCTGTTGTACATCAGCCATCAGTCATCTCTTCTTGCAGATATTATTGCTTCAGTGGCCACAGCCTCATTCCTCCTGTTCTTAAGATCACACCAGGCTCCACGGCAAACTGTGTGTTTATGAAGACCAGATACAGCCTTCGTGGAAGTGTGGGGATCCTGGCATATGAGGCAGGTGATTGTACATTGGCTCTCGTGTTCTCCAACCCCTTTGACTACGTTCTTTACAACATGCAGTTTGCTCTCGGTATCACTGATGATAAGTATTTCTATGACAGCATGGAGGCAGCTTACTCCAGAATAATAAGCAAATCTTCCAGGAACAGCACATCCCTCCAGAAAGTCAGTCTTAGCCAGTGCCATGAAACTGTGAAGGTGACTGCGAGGAATATTTCTGCTCAGGCTACCATGTCAAATGACTCCAAGGCAATCCTAAGAGTGCTGATTGAGACTGATAATACTCCACACCCTTTGGAGATGTGTCAGAACCCAGTAGTTAAATGCCTATGGAACAGTGGAATTCCCCGCCACAGTAAAATTTCTCGGCACGGTGGAATTTTCCGCTACAGTGGAAAACCTCGGTGCAGTAAAAAGTTCCCACCAACTTTATACAAACACGCACACCACCATTGGCCAGTTCCAAATTATTCATACTTGGCGACTAGCAATTGGCTCGCTAGCCGTATAAAAGTTAGAGCAGTTTCCACCCATGTCGGAGAACTCCGCGTACATCTCGGAGTGAACTTGGTGGACTGATCACCCACCAACAACTCCCCATCACCGACTGTCCCGACGGACCCCATGCCCTGCATGCTCGTTAAGTTGTTCACAGACATCTCATCTCGTTCTCTAGAGCTATCATCTCGTTCACAACTGTAACTAAAGTTAACTTTCTTCCTACGCTGCATACATCAACAGTGTAAGTAAAACCATCTTAGTTTAACCAATACGCTTCCGTGCCTAATTCCGCTCCATCGGTCAAAAGTACCCACCTGCCGTTCTGGGCTCTCGGCCACAGCCCAGCGGCCTGTACCCGGTTGCCACAAGATGGACCAATAGACTATCAGGCCCTGACCCAGGATAAAGAATACTGATCCCTTCCGCAGCCAGTCTGGAGCATGACACAACTACCCCTGAACATCCACCCCAGGAACCACTACCCTGCCACCGCCTGCACACCAACTGACTGCCCAAGCCAGCTATGGACTGAACTGAGAGGGGAGAGGAAGCTGCTGTGATAAGGATGAACTGCTCCAAATACCTGGAAGTTGTGTCGCCATCTCAGTAAAACCCCTATGGCAGTCATCTAGTGTCCCTTGCTTCTTTAGCATCTGTTGTACATCAGCTGCGCCGCACTAGGCATGGGTGGGGAAAACAAAATGGGGTCCAAGGACATGATCCTCCTGTCATATGTTCCCCTTTTTACAAATGTAAGCCAAGGCCTGGGGCTGTGCAGTGCGAGCCACGTTGATGTTCTCACCGGCCCTGCCGCGTCAGCGCCCGAGGAGGCTGGTGATGTTGGGGAGTGTCTATTCTATCAAAGTGCGTCACGTTAGAAACAAACCCGTGCCGACAGTGGTAAGAGCCGTGTTGGTGGCTCGAGTAGGCAGCACAGAGGCAAAGCAACAGCTCACATTACTCAACGTGCCGGGCTGCACACTCGCCGGCCCGTTCCATTTGCTGCTGGCCAGACTTGTGACAACCTACATGCATCTGTTTCGTTGTGCTGCAGGTGGCACCCCTTGTCTGCTTTCAGCAGTATTGCTACCCTGTCTGCTCCGCTGTCCCCTGGCCAACTCCACACGGCTGCTCCATGCAGCCAGCCTTCGGCACCCGAGAGCTGGTGGTCCTAGTAGGGAGCCCGCGGTCCTGTCTGCTGCTCGCTGCTCCAGAGCCTGTCACACCTTTCCCTTGTCCTACTCGGCCTCTTACATTACATTACAGAAGCGAGGCTGATCCTTTCCATTCCCTTTCTCTGTAAGGACGAAGGGTACCTGGAGCCTCCTTTTCTGTCTCAGATTCAGTCTTTGCTTTCTAGCGCTCATGTCCGGGGGTTTTGTTTCTCATGTCTGGGGAGCTCTTTTGGTCTCATTGCAGGCCCCATTCGGACGGTCTGTGTTCTCCCCTTGGTTTGCTCTTTTGCTTGTTGTCCCTCACCAGGATCCAGCCATACCTTCCTTCCTTCCCATTACCTTTCCTCCCCTTCCCGGCTTTCCCCCTGAGCCTGAGGGATCACTCCCTTTCTCTTCTGTTGCTCCCCCTTCCTCTTTGCTGTGGTCCTTTGCTGGGACTGTCAGATTATCAATGACTTTATTGCATTCTCAGTTGCTTTAGCACCGTGATGCTCTCTTCCACTTCCTGGGAGGAGGACGTGGGCTCTGGGTCAGGGGAGTTTTCTCCCCCTGGCTCCCCTTCCTGTCCCTCCTCTTCCATCTCATCTCACTCGCCGTTTCTGTTGTCCTGGACCTCTGGCTCACAGGTAGCGGACTGGAAATTGGCCTCCTCCTCTTGCCTGCCTGCGTACTCCTTTGCCCACGAGCATTTCCAAAGGAGGTGTCCCTCCTCCCCACACAGGTGGCAATGCCTTTCTTTGTTGCAGCTTTGGGATGTGTGCCCAGTCTGGCTGCACACAGCACACAGCTCTGTCTTGCTGTGCCTCCTTAGGAGCCGCTCCTGTCCACGTGCAGCACAGTTTGGGCTGGCCTCAGTAGTACATCAGGCCTCTGTGGCAGCCCAGGTTCAGGGGTGCTGGCAAATGCTGCCTTGCCCTGGGGCTCCGTGGGTCTTTTCTCCACAGCGCTGTAGCAATCCAGGCTCCCGTCCAGGACCCTTCTCTACCTGGATCTTCTCCTGGCGTTCCCACAGCTTCACAGTGCCTGCTCAACCACAGATGCATGTCTCCCTCTCCTATTGGTGCACCGTGTGAAACTGCAACACTTAACCCGCGTGGTGGGACTGCCAGGTATTTAAAAAGCCCATTCTGACAATTCAGGGCCATGGGCCAAAGCCTCATCACCCCATGCAGGGATCATGCATTAACAAATCAAGGTGCCTGATCACTCACCCTGCCCCTCTTTCTGTAATGCACACCTGCCCAATCCCCCTTTCGTGCTATCAGGCGTAGAAGTGATACCCCTGCCTGCACGGCCCAGCCCTGCACTCACCCACAGCTCCTGTCACTCCCACACGGTGTTGCCCCCTGGCATGAAGGCCAGAAGTGGCAGCTGGAGCAAGGAGGGGACATCCTGGAGACTGGTGGCTCTTCCAGCTGAAACAGTGGGGGAAGTGGCCACTGAGTCAGAACCCAGGGGCATGCATTAACCCCTCACACGCCGCGTGCAACCCACAAGCCTCCAGCTGGACATCTCTGAGATGCGAAATGATGTGTTGGGTCAGGTATTCTTCCATCCACACAGGGAGCAAATATCCAGAATAACACAGGTTAATGAAAGAGAAGGAAAGACAGAGAGAGATGGTTGGAGAGTTAGGGTGGAAGGTGCTACGGTTTAGGCAAAGGAAGGCAGACATGTTAAAGCAGGAGGAAAGGTGGTAGACAATATCTAGAAGTCCAGGAAACAAAGTCCAGGAAAGCCACCAAAACTAGCCCAAGGGACACCAAGGAAAGCAGGGGAAGCTTCTGTTCTGGGGGAAAGTGAGAGGTGCTTGGCAAGGGTCAGCTAGATCTGCTAAAGCCAGTGAGCATACGGCAGCTGAGCCGTCTCCCACACCTGCCCAGGAGCACCTCTTCTAATCTAACGGTCCTCGTGGTAACTGCAGCCTGGGCGCAATCCTTCGTGTGTGCTGGCAGCAGGCCGTCTCATGTACAGCTCAACCCTTTAATTGTAAGGTGACTGCCTAACTGCTCCTGGCTTTTGGATTTAATAAAGGAGCGCCTGACATGGTCGCTCAGGCCCCAGCACCCCGTGACTCCAGGCAGAGGACTTTGCATTTGCTGAGAGGAGGAGGTGACTTCCACAAACAGAGTACCTGGGGTTTCCGATGCAATGCTCGGCAGCTTCCCCATAAGGGCAATGTCCCTTCAGGCAGCCCCTGCCAAGCTGGCTCCTCTGTCACTCCCTGGATGCTGCTTTACTGTTTGGGCTCTGAGATGTTTTCCAGGTAATTTCTATTAAAGGGTGTCATCTATCTCCTCTCCTCCTAGAGAACCCAGCACCACTACCGCCCCTAAAGAAGTCCCCGCTCTGCTCTGTTGACTGAATACACTTTGCTGCATATAGATAACCAGTAATGAATCCGAAAGTAAAATGCTGGTGCCTGGCAGGAAGGCAGGGTCCGAGTTTTCACTGCATTTACTGGAAATCACACCATTTCATGCACTACAAGAAGTTCGGCCCTGCCCTGCCCTGCCCAAGCTGGCACTTATCCAGTCCCCAGCACAGCACACCCGCCGGGGAGCACACCTGCAAAAGGCAGCGCCTGGATCCTGGTTGGAAACACAGCTGATGAGTCTAAGTCGGCTGCAGCTTAACTTTGTGCGGCCTCCCCTCCCCTCCCCTCCCCTTCCTCGGGGGCTGAGGCCAGCACTGAGCCCGCACAACGCATTGCACAGGCAGGCAGCAGCACGGCTTCCTGGACGCTGCTGTTGTCATGTCTGCACGGATGAGTTCTCAGAGGGTGCGTCCAGACGAGCACACACGTGCAGTATGCAGCGTACCCAGGCAGTATTTTTGACACTAGGCATCAGGATAGGGGAGGACTAAGGGCACCTAATGGGGGGCTTAGGTGTCTCTACACTAATGCTAGAAATATGGGGAACAAGCAGGAGGAACTTGCACTCCTGCTTGCAGACAAAGATTTCAATCTGGTTGGACCAACAGACACCTGGCGGGACCCTTCCCACCACTGGGCAGTGGGCATTGAGGGCTACAGGCTATACAGGCAGGATAGGTTGGGGGAAAAGGTGGGGAGGGGCATTGCTCTATACATCAGGGCACACAGACCAAAGTCCTATGGGTCAGATTACAAGTGGGTAGGGGTGAAGGGGACTTGGTAGTGGGGTCTACTACAGACCCCCACGCCAGGAGGAGGAGTTACAACTAGAAGTCTCAAAACAGCTCTCAGGGGCAGCGCGCTCAAAGGACTGAGTGGTCATGGGTGACCTCAATTACCCAGACATCAGCAGTCGGCCAGGTCTGCCCGTTCATGTAGGTTGCTACCCTGCATACAGGACCTGCACCTCACACAGGAGGTTTGCAGTCCCACTAGGGGAAAAGCCGTACTTGACTTGGTGCTGGACACAGGGGTGGACTTGGTGGGTGATCTGCAGGTACAAGGTCACCTAGGGAACAGTGACCACCAATTGACAGGATTCACTCTCCAGCAAAAGGTGGGAAAAACAACTAGGAGGGCGGAAGCACTAGACTTCTGGAAGGCCAGCTTCAATGAGCTCAGGAGATGAGTTAGAGTGGGACTGAGGGGTAGTCACATCTGTGAGTTGGGAGTCCTAGAAGGGTGGGACTTCCTCAAGGGACTGATCCTGCAGGCACAGAGGGGCACCATCCCACTTCACACAAAGGGAGGCAAGAGAGCCAAAAAACCTTCTTGGCTGAGCAGGGAAATCCAGGAGAGCCTTCAGAGGAAAAAAGAGGCCTACAGGTTGTGGAAGCAGCGAGCGGCCACCTAGGAGGAGTATTCCTGCCTGGCTCACACTTGCAGGGAAGCAGTGAGGAAGGCCAAAGCAGACACTGAACTTAAGTTGGCAATGAAGATGAAGGGTAACAAAAGGTCCTTCTTTAAGTACATAGGAGAAGGAAGAAGGGGCAGGGTAACCTAGGGTGCATGAGTCGCTTTCTCCCTGGAGAGATGTGGGCAGTGGTGTCCCCCAAGGCTTTGTCCTTGGACCAGTGCTGTTCAATATCTTCATCGGTGATTTCGATGAGGGGGTTGAAAGCACTCTGTCCAAATTCATAGACAACACCATACTATGGGGTACAGTTAACACACTGGAGGGCAGTGAACAAATCCAGGGGGATTTGGATAGACTGGGGAAGTGGGAGGATGCCACTTAACAAAGATAAGTGCAAGGTGCTGCACCTGGGAAGAAAGAATCTCCAATACACCTATAGACTGGGAAGTACCAGTCTGAGTACCACGGCAGTGGAAAGGCATCTCGCAGTCGTAGTCGGTGCAAAAATGAATAGGAGTCGCCAATGTGAAAAGGTAGTAACTAAGGCCAACCGCACTGTTTCTTCCATTAGTAGGTGCATCACGAACAGGTCTAGGGAGGTGATACTTCCCCTCTCTGCGGCATTGGTCACACCGCAGTTGGAGTACTGCGTCTAGTTTTAGGTGCTGCACTTCAAGAGGGATGTGGATAACCTTGTGAGGCTACTCACATGATTGAGGGCCTGCAGGTAAGATCCTATGAAGACAGACTGAGGGACCTGAATCTCTTCAGCCTCCACGAGAGAAGGCTGAGAGGTGGTCTTGTAACTGTCTACAAATTCATCACGGGGGTTAGCAGGGAATACGGGACACTGTTTACCAGGGCGCCCCTCGGGGTTACTGGAAACAACAGCCACAAACTAAAGGAGAGTAGATTTAGATTGGACATCAGGAAGGAATTCTTTATGGTGAGGGTTGCCAAAATATGCAATGGGTTTCCTAGGGAGATGGTGCTTTCCCCTACCTTGGAGGTGTCCAAGAAGAGATTAGACAGGCACTCAGCTGGGGTTATTTAACCCTGGCACTCTTTCCTGCCTAGAGCATTACTGCGCTATAATGCCTGCACATGTCGATGCCAGCCTAAAAACCGCTTCCTGCAAAGTAACTTATTGTGCAGTAACTTACTGCTCAGTAAATGCACACGTTGGCATGCCCAGCAAGGAGAATCCATTCTATAGTCTCTGCAGGAAGAAGGAACTTGGAGGCAGGGAAGAAGAACCCTAAAGTGATACAAACTTTTTTCCTAGATTTCATAGATGTTAGGGCTGGAAGGGACCTCGCGAGATCATCGGGTTCAGCCCTCTGCCCAAAGGGCAGGAAATCAGCTGCGGTCAGATAACCCCAGCAAGGTGAGCAACCAGGCGCTCCTTGAACTTATCCAGAGTAGGTGCTTGCAGCACTTCTGGGGGGAGTCTATTTCAGACTCTGGAGACATGGACGGTAATGAAGTTTTTCCTTCTTTTCCCCAGCTGAGGCCTGTGGGATACTCTGGCTGTGAGGGCTGAGGTGAATCGCCTCTACGACTCGCCTGCCACGATTTGATGTTTCTGGAGCAGAGTGGGAGTTCCCTCGGGAAATGACACACCCCTCTCTCTCGGGCTTGCTGGGTGTAATGGCGAGTGGCACGGGGCTCTGCCTCCCCTTCACCCTGTCCGCTCACCAAATGCCATGCCGCCATGGCATAGGTCCCCACTGGGGTAGGGCCAAGCTCTCAATGCCCCTTTCTATTATGGGGTCACGTTTCCCCTTCCCTGGGGTCGGCTTCTGGAGTGACTGGCGTATGCTGGGCCGTCAGTTAACAGAAAATCTAAACCAGGGCTCCGGCCTTCCTTGCCAGGCTTCTCTTGGGACTTGGAGGCTGAACTTCCTGGGCTTCCATGCTGACCAGTGCCGCACTCCTGCCCAGCAGTAGTGGTAGCTAGTGAGAGATGGATGGCCTTTCTGGGAAGGATAACCATCCCTACCATGCAGCCATGAACAGCAATGACTCTGTCCTAAATTGCCCCTTTTGCAGGTATCTTGTCATGGATGACTTGCCCTGGGCCCCAAGTTCTCTTGGCATTTGGTCATCCTGGTGTCCCTGCAGCTGCCAGTGACTTTGGAATTGGTAGGAGAGGGATTGAGGAGGGAGCAGAGAAATTTCCTGATACTTTTCCATGATTTCAAACAGCAATTCTGACCAGGTCAGGGGGTTTCAAGCCCTGAGTTATACTGTGTGTGGAGGCAATGTGAGCTGGGGGAGAGCCCTCATGACAGCCTGTGGCTCCAGACACAGAGACTTCCTTGCCCCGCCTCTAAGTCACAGACTGTCATTTCCTAGCCTTCCCAAAGCCTTTTCAAGCCTCAGAGCAGAAAGACACAGTGTGTGCATCATCTTGGACTCCCATTGGCTGGTAATAGCTCCTCCCATTGCCATTTGCATGTCCCATTACCAGAACATTTCCTTCTTAGTTTCTCAGACATCCACTGCAGCAGTGCAGGGCTCTCCCCAGCAGCAAGGTCCCTTTACAGCAGCCAGCTGTGCACCCAGCCTCCTGACAGTTTGGGGCTCAATGGCGGACACCATCCAGAGTCTGGTGGCAACCACTGATGTGGGGCGGTGTGTGGGAATCGAGATAATCAACCAGACACAGAACTTGACTCTGCACTCCCCAAGGTAAACCTCCCCGCTGCCTCTCCCCTGCTGCTTCCTGTCTTGTCCTCTGCACACAGGCTCGTTGTAGACTAATCTGTGCCACAGTGCAGCTCTCCTGCATGCGCCCAACCACTCGGCTCCACCCATAGGCCAGCCAGCTGGTGACCAGGCGGATGGGGTTCCCCAATAGCCAGCTACCCACTTGGGGGGGTCCCTCAGCAGCCAGTCGCTGGCAGAGAAAATTTGAGAGGGGTTACTAGCTGTCCAGGGGGGGCATGTGCCCCACCCTGCCTCCCCTATGCGTCCCCTATGGCTCCACCCCAGCCCATGCTGTGTGCCTCCTGTCCCGGCAACTTCTGCTCACGTTCTCCTCAGACTGGAAAAGCCTTGCAAGTCTGGCTATTAGAAATCAAAGAGGGCAGATTCTGTTTTCTCTGCCTTCTGTAGCTCTCTTCTTTTGTGGTTAAAAGCCTATACTTAACCAGTCAGAGAACAGACTCACCGCCCTGGAAACAAGCAGACTAATCGCACACCGTGCACCACAAGCACTAAATACTCCATTCGTTTGCCAAGAGTCCTCTAGTTGAAGTTCATTACTGTGGTTATTTCAGGCAGCCGTTCCCAACCCCCCGGCAGGCAACCCCAAACAAGCAGAGTTGACTCGTGAGCTGGAGCCAGGACCAAGCATCGACACTCACCCAGCGCTGTCTGCTCTCAGGATGCCTTTTACTCATATTAAACTCTCCTTTGGGAAGACAAGTTTCTCTTAGGAAATCTAGTCTGAGGGACCTTTCGTGGAATCTAAGGAAGTGAGATCTTGCTCACAGAATCGGATGCAACTCTGAGTCAGTTAGTCTATAGGGTACATTTCTAACCTGCCTCCTCTTATGAAATCTGTGTCCAGAAAGAAGGTGCAGATGAGGCAAAAGCAAGTGTATATGTCTTTTCAGTTGGCTAAGATACAGCCTGGAGTGTCCCCTCTGGTGGAAGTCAGTCAGATGTCCATCCGAGTTCACAGTTTGGAGCAGAGACGATGCAGATGTAACTGCCACAGACCACGCTCCAGGCTGGTCACCGTCTGACCGTCTTGTATTGTGCTGATTTATCTGTAGTGAATGCACGGCTGGGGCCTGGATGTCTGATGCCTTGAACTCTGTCTGTCGAACAGCCTGGGTCTGTCTGATCATTTATTCACACTTGGCACAATTCTGTTGGCCTTTGCACATCTAAATGACAGCTGTCCGGCCACCTCGCTAGGGTGACTACATAAGTGCGCACAGGTAGACTGAGCACACGCAGTAGGGTTAGACCCTAGCCAGGCAGGTACGAGGCTCCATGCGCATGTACTCAAACATAAGAAACAACCGGAGAAACAATTCTAGTGCGAAGAAGAGGCTCCTGTCACATTTTAGCCCTAAACAGCTCAGTGGTTTAGGTGCTGCCACGGGACCAGGGGCCAGGGTTGTGCACCTTGCCCCAAAAAAGTTTTGGACTGGCATCTGTCTGACTGCCTAGCATAGTGCTCTAACAGCTGCACCACGGGTCAGACATTATTAAAACCCTTCTTGTGTGGGGCAAGGAAGAAAAGCACAAGTGAGAGGTGTGTGGCTCAGAGGAGTGGCTGTTGGCCCAGAAGGTTTCTATTTTGGATACGTGCTCCCATGGAGACAACAGCTTCTGTGCTGCCTTCCATAAAATATAATGTTAAATTAAATGCAATGGGCAGTGTTTCAATTGCAAAAGAAATAATGGAGAGGATTAAGCCAGGGTTAATGCCCCTGTGCTACTTAGAGCCCTGGGCTTGGATGTCAGAGAGATGCAGGTTCAAATGGGAGAAGTCCAGAACCTAAACCTCCAGGTCCTGGGGGCTCGAATTGCTTAGATTTTAAGATTAAAACACAGGGTGCCACCCTACCCCAGGTAACACGCACTAGTCCTGGGTTTCTGAGCACACACATGTTTGGGACTTGACAGTTATACATCCAAATGGGTGCTCATATGTAGCTGTGTAGCTGTCCACCGTGTGTGGATCCTCCTGCTCATGCTTAATGTATGGGCTCAGAGGAGCTGAGTACGTGGGGTCTAAAGCCCCTTACCCCTCAGGAAGAGGGCTGCCCCCGAAATGCATAACTGGCCACATGTCCATCTTCTTAGCACCGCACCCCTCCTCCACAGCAAAAATAAAAGTTGGCACCTATGACACGCATGCTTACTCGTCCACAGTACAGGAGTAAGAGATTTGCTAATTGTGTGTCAGTAGCAAAAATACCAGTCACTTGGCCAAGAAAAGTGCCATTTAGATGCGCAGTGGGAAATACATTTCCACCACAGAGCCATGTGGCACGTGCTTGTGCGAAGGCACTTGGCTGTCTATGGGTGAGAAGAAGCACGGGTTAGCAAGGCAGACACAAGTTCCCCCTGCAGACGTGGCTGATTTCTCCTCGTCTGCAAGGGGCGCCGAGACGAAGGAGCCAGTCACGGCGGGTACAGACAGGTGCACTTCCACTCGAGTGAACCGGGCACTCCAGGCTGTTTAAGCCTTGTGACGCCCGCATGGCTAGGGCACTGGCTGCTTCCCACCTCCCTGCTCTCTCAAGTATTTAGTGTTGCATCATTAGCACCACACTTCTCACCTCCTTCCTTCTCTTCTTGCAGATATTATTGCTTCAGTGGCCACAGCCTCATTCCTCCTGTTCTTAAGATCACACCAGGCTCCACGGCAAACTGTGTGTTTGTGAAGACCAGATACAGCCTTCGTGGAAGTGTGGGGATCCTGGCATATGAGGCAGGTGATTTTATACTGGCTCTCGTGTTCTCCAACCCCTTTGACTACGTTCTTTACAACATCCAGTTTGCTCTCAGTATCACTGATGATAAGTATTTCTATGACAGCATGGAGGCAGCTTACTACAGAATAATCAAAAACTCTTTCAGGAACAGCACATCCATCCAGAAAGTCAGTCTTAGCCAGTGCCATGAAACTGTGAAGGTGACTGCGAGGAATATTTCTGCTCAGGCTACCATGTCAAATGACTCCAAGGCAATCCTAAGAGTGCTGATTGAGACTGATAATATTCCACACCCTTTTGAGATAGACCAATAGACTGTCAGGCCCCGACCCAGGATAAAGAATACTGATCCCTTCCGCAGCCAGTCTGGAGCATGACACAACTACCCCTGAACATCCACCCCAGGAACCACTACCCTGCCACCGCCTGCACACCAACTGACTGCCCAAGCCAGCTACAGACTGAACTGAGAGGGGAGTGGAAGCTGCTGTGATAAGGATGAACTGCTCCAAATACCTGGAAGTTGTGTCGCCATCTCAGTAAAACCCCTATGGCAGTCATCTAGTGTCCCTTGCTTCTTTAGCATCTGTTGTACATCAGCTGCGCCGCACTAGGCATGGGTGGGGAAAACAAAATGGGGTCCAAGGACATGATCCTCCTGTCATATGTTCCCCTTTTTACAAATGTAAGCCAAGGCCTGGGGCTGTGCAGTGCGAGCCACGTTGATGTTCTCACCGGCCCTGCCACGTCAGCGCCCGAGGAGGCTGGTGATGTTGGGGAGTGTCTATTCTATCAAAGTGCGTCACGTTAGAAACAAACCCGTGCCGACAGTGGTAAGAGCCGTGTTGGTGGCTCGAGTAGGCAGCACAGAGGCAAAGCAACAGCTCACATTACTCAACGTGCCGGGCTGCACACTCGCCGGCCCGTTCCATTTGCTGCTGGCCAGACTTGTGACAACCTACATGCATCTGTTTCGTTGTGCTGCAGGTGGCACCCCTTGTCTGCTTTCAGCAGTATTGCTACCCTGTCTGCTCCGCTGTCCCCTGGCCAACTCCACACGGCTGCTCCATGCAGCCAGCCTTCGGCACCCGAGAGCTGGTGGTCCTAGTAGGGAGCCCGCGGTCCTGTCTGCTGCTCGCTGCTCCAGAGCCTGTCACACCTTTCCCTTGTCCTACTCGGCCTCTTACACTACATTACAGAAGCGAGGCTGATCCTTTCCATTCCCTTTCTCTGTAAGGACGAAGGGCACCTGGAGCCTCCTTTTCTGTCTCAGATTCAGTCTTTGCTTTCTAGTGCTCATGTCCTGGGGGTTTTGTTTCTCATGTCTGGGGAGCTCTTTTGGTCTCATTGCAGGCCCCATTCGGACGGTCTGTGTTCTCCCCTTGGTTTGCTCTTTTGCTTGTTGTCCCTCACCAGGATCCAGCCATACCTTCCTTCCTTCCTTCCCATTACCTTTCCTCCCCTTCCCGGCTTTCCCCCTGAGCCTGAGGGATCACTCCCTTTCTCTTCTGTTGCTCCCCCTTCCTCTTTGCTGTGGTCCTTTGCTGGGACTGTCAGATTATCAATGACTTTATTGCATTCTCAGTTGCTTTAGCACCGTGATGCTCTCTTCCACTTCCTGGGAGGAGGACGTGGGCTCTGGGTCAGGGGAGTTTTCTCCCCCTGGCTCCCCTTCCTGTCCCTCCTCTTCCATCTCATCTCACTCGCCGTTTCTGTTGTCCTGGACCTCTGGCTCACAGGTAGCGGACTGGAAATTGGCCTCCTCCTCTTGCCTGCCTGCGTACTCCTTTGCCCGTGGGCATTTCCAAAGGAGGTGTCCCTCCTCCCCACACAGGTGGTAATGCCTTTCTTTGTTGCAGCTTTGGGATGTGTGCCCAGTCTGGCTGCACACAGCACACAGCTCTGTCTTGCTGTGCCTCCTTAGGAGCCGCTCCTGTCCACGTGCAGCACAGTTTGGGCTGGCCTCAGTAGTACATCAGGCCTCTGTGGCAGCCCAGGTTCAGGGGTGCTGGCAAATGCTGCCTTGCCCTGGGGCTCCGTGGGTCTTTTCTCCACAGCGCTGTAGCAATCCAGGCTCCCGTCCAGGACCCTTCTCTACCTGGATCTTCTCCTGGCGTTCCCACAGCTTCACAGTGCCTGCTCAACCACAGATGCATGTCTCCCTCTCCTATTGGTGCACCGTGTGAAACTGCAACACTTCACCCACGTGGTGGGACTGCCAGGTATTTAAAAAGCCCATTCTGACAATTCAGAGCCATGGGCCGAAGCCTCATCACCCCATGCAGGGATCATGCATTAACAAATCAAGGACAGGGCGTGCACCTGGTGGGATGAGATGGGCTGGTCTGACTTCTAAGCTTCCAGGGGCCACGTGCTGTACTGACGCTGCCCCCACAGTGCACGGCATGGCTGCAAAGCCCCATCCCCTGGCTGCACTGCGTGATCCCCAGCTTCCAGGTGCCACATACCCTGTTGGCTTATCCAGCCGGGGGCTGCACATCTTGTGGAGGATACCAACCACTGTACCATGTGGCCAAATATTCCCCCTCCCCGAACCCCATGACCCCCCCGCCCTCTGCTGCAAACTTCACATGCCTGATCACTCACCCTGCCCCTCTTTCTGTAATGCACACCTGCCCAATCCCCCTTTCGTGCTATCAGGTGTAGAAGTGATACCCCTGCCTGCACGGCCCAGCCCTGCACTCACCCACAGCTCCTGTCACTCCCACACGGTGTTGCCCCCTGGCATGAAGGCCAGAAGTGGCAGCTGGAGCAAGGAGGGGACATCCTGGAGACTGGTGGCTCTTCCAGCTGAAACAGTGGGGGAAGTGGCCACTGAGTCAGAACCCAGGGGCACGCGTTAACCCCTCACAGGCCGCGTGCAACCCGCAAGCCTCCAGCTGGACATCTCTGAGATGCGAAATGATGTGTTGGGTCAGGTATTCTTCCATCCACACAGGGAGCAAATATCCGGAATAACACAGGTTAATGAAAGAGAAGGAAAGACAGAGAGAGATGGTTGGAGAGTTAGGGTGGAAGGTGCTACGGTTTAGGCAAAGGAAGGCAGACATGTTAAAGCAGGAGGAAAGGTGGTAGACAATATCTAGAAGTCCAGGAAACAAAGTCCAGGAAAGCCACCAAAACTAGTCCAAGGGACACCAAGGAAAGCAGGGGAAGCTTCTGTTCTGGGGGAAAGTGAGAGGTGCTTGGCAAGGGTCAGCTAGATCTGCTAAAGCCAGTGAGCATACGGCAGCTGAGCCATCTCCCACACCTGCCCAGGAGCACCTCTTCTAATCTAACGGTCCTCGTGGTAACTGCAGCCTGGGCGCAATCCTTCGTGTGTGCTGGCAGCAGGCCGTCTCATGTACAGCTCAACCCTTTAATTGTAAGGTGACTGCCTAACTGCTCCTGGCTTTTGGATTTAATAAAGGAGCGCCTGACATGGTCGCTCAGGCCCCAGCACCCCGTGACTCCAGGCAGAGGACTTTGCATTTGCTGAGAGGAGGAGGTGACTTCCACAAACAGAGTACCTGGGGTTTCCGATGCAATGCTCGGCAGCTTCCCCATAAGGGCAATGTCCCTTCAGGCAGCCCCTGCCAAGCTGGCTCCTCTGTCACTCCCTGGATGCTGCTTTACTGTTTGGGCTCTGAGATGTTTTCCAGGTAATTTCTATTAAAGGGTGTCATCTATCTCCTCTCCTCCTAGAGAACCCAGCACCACTACCGCCCCTAAAGAAGTCTCCGCTCTGCTCTGTTGACTGAATACACTTTGCTGCATATAGATAACCAGTAATGAATCTGAAAGTAAAATGCTGGTGCCTGGCAGGAAGGCAGGGTCTGAGTTTTCACTGCATTTACTGGAAATCACACCATTTCATGCACTACAAGAAGTTCGGCCCTGCCCTGCCCTGCCCAAGCTGGCACTTATCCAGTCCCCAGCACAGCACACCCGCCGGGGAGCGCACCTGCAAAAGGCAGCGCCTGGATCCTGGTTGGAAACACAGCTGATGAGTCTAAGTCGGCTGCAGCTTAACTTTGAGCTGCCTCCCCTCCCCTCCCCTTCCCTCCCCTTCCTCGGGGGCTGAGGCCAGCACTGAGCCCGCACAACGCATTGCACAGGCAGGCAGCAGCACGGCTTGCTGGACACTGCTGTTGTCATGTCTGCACGGATGAGGTCTCAGAGGGCGCGTCCAGACGAGCGCACACATGCAGTATGCAGCGTACCCAGGCAGTATTTTTCACACTAGGCATCAGGATAGGGGAGGACTAAGGGCACCTACTGGGGGGCTTAGGTGTCTCTACACTAATGCTAGAAATATGGGGAACAAGCAGGAGGAACTTGCACTCCTGCTTGCAGACAAAGATTTCAATCTGGTTGGACCAACAGACACCTGGCGGGACCCTTCCCACCACTGGGCAGTGGGCATTGAGGGCTACAGGCTATACAGGCAGGATAGGTTGGGGGAAAAGGTGGGGAGGGGCATTGCTCTATACATCAGGGCACACAGACCAAAGTCCTGTGGGTCAGATTACAAGTGGGTAGGGGTGAAGGGGACTTGGTAGTGGGGTCTACTACAGACCCCCATGCCAGGAGGAGGAGTTACAACTAGAAGTCTCAAAACAGCTCTCAGGGACAGCGCGCTCAAAGGACTGAGTGGTCATGGGTGACCTCAATTACCCAGACATCTGCTGGGAAGAGCAGTCGGCCAGGTCTGCCCGTTCACGTAGGTTGCTACCCTGCATACAGGACCTGCACCTCGCACAAGAGGTTTGCAGTCCCACTAGGGGAAAAGCCGTACTTGACTTGGTGCTGGACACAGGGGTGGACTTGGTGGGTGATCTGCAGGTACAAGGTCACCTAGGGAACAGTGACCACCAATTGACAGGATTCACTCTCCAGCAAAAGGTGGGAAAAACAACTAGGAGGGCGGAAGCACTAGACTTCTGGAAGGCCAGCTTCAATGAGCTCAGGAGATGAGTTAGAGTGGGACTGAGGGGTAGTCACATCTGTGAGTTGGGAGTCCTAGAAGGGTGGGACTTCCTCAAGGGACTGATCCTGCAGGCACAGAGGGGCACCATCCCACTTCACACAAAGGGAGGCAAGAGAGCCAAAAAACCTTCTTGGCTGAGCAGGGAAATCCAGGAGAGCCTTCAGAGGAAAAAAGAGGCCTACAGGTTGTGGAAGCAGCGAGCGGCCACCTAGGAGGAGTATTCCTGCCTGGCTCACACTTGCAGGGAAGCAGTGAGGAAGGCCAAAGCAGACACTGAACTTAAGTTGGCAATGAAGATGAAGGGTAACAAAAGGTCCTTCTTTAAGTACATAGGAGAAGGAAGAAGGGGCAGGGTAACCTAGGGTGCATGAGTCGCTTTCTCCCTGGAGAGATGTGGGCAGTGGTGTCCCCCAAGGCTTTGTCCTTGGACCAGTGCTGTTCAATATCTTCATCGGTGATTTCGATGAGGGGGTTGAAAGCACTCTGTCCAAATTCATAGACAACACCATACTATGGGGTACAGTTAACACACTGGAGGGCAGTGAACAAATCCAGGGGGATTTGGATAGACTGGGGAAGTGGGAGGATGCCACTTAACAAAGATAAGTGCAAGGTGCTGCACCTGGGAAGAAAGAATCTCCAATACACCTATAGACTGGGAAGTACCAGTCTGAGTACCACGGCAGTGGAAAGGCATCTCGCAGTCGTAGTCGGTGCAAAAATGAATAGGAGTCGCCAATGTGAAAAGGTAGTAACTAAGGCCAACCGCACTGTTTCTTCCATTAGTAGGTGCATCACGAACAGGTCTAGGGAGGTGATACTTCCCCTCTCTGCGGCATTGGTCACACCGCAGTTGGAGTACTGCGTCTAGTTTTAGGTGCTGCACTTCAAGAGGGATGTGGATAACCTTGTGAGGCTACTCACATGATTGAGGGCCTGCAGGTAAGATCCTATGAAGACAGACTGAGGGACCTGAATCTCTTCAGCCTCCACGAGAGAAGGCTGAGAGGTGGTCTTGTAACTGTCTACAAATTCATCACGGGGGTTAGCAGGGAATACGGGACACTGTTTACCAGGGCGCCCCTCGGGGTTACTGGAAACAACAGCCACAAACTAAAGGAGAGTAGATTTAGATTGGACATCAGGAAGGAATTCTTTATGGTGAGGGTTGCCAAAATATGCAATGGGTTTCCTAGGGAGATGGTGCTTTCCCCTACCTTGGAGGTGTCCAAGAAGAGATTAGACAGGCACTCAGCTGGGGTTATTTAACCCTGGCACTCTTTCCTGCCTAGAGCATTACTGCGCTATAATGCCTGCACATGTCGATGCCAGCCTAAAAACCGCTTCCTGCAAAGTAACTTATTGTGCAGTAACTTACTGCTCAGTAAATGCACACGTTGGCATGCCCAGCAAGGAGAATCCATTCTATAGTCTCTGCAGGAAGAAGGAACTTGGAGGCAGGGAAGAAGAACCCTAAAGTGATACAAACTTTTTTCCTAGATTTCATAGATGTTAGGGCTGGAAGGGACCTCGCGAGATCATCGGGTTCAGCCCTCTGCCCAAAGGGCAGGAAATCAGCTGCGGTCAGATAACCCCAGCAAGGTGAGCAACCAGGCGCTCCTTGAACTTATCCAGAGTAGGTGCTTGCACCACTTCTGGGGGGAGTCTATTTCAGACTCTGGAGACATGGACGGTAATGAAGTTTTTCCTTCTTTTCCCCAGCTGAGGCCTGTGGGATACTCTGGCTGTGAGGGCTGAGGTGAATCGCCTCTACGACTCGCCTGCCACGATTTGATGTTTCTGGAGCAGAGTGGGAGTTCCCTCGGGAAATGACACACCCCTCTCTCTCGGGCTTGCTGGGTGTAATGGCGAGTGGCACGGGGCTCTGCCTCCCCTTCACCCTGTCTGCTCGCCAAATGCCATGCCGCCATGGCATAGGTCCCCACTGGGGTAGGGCCAAGCTCTCAATGCCCCTTTCTATTATGGGGTCACGTTTCCCCTTCCCTGGGGTCGGCTTCTGGAGTGACTGGCGTATGCTGGGCCGCTGGCCGTCAGTTAACAGAAAATCTAAACCAGGGCTCCGGCCTTCCTTGCCAGGCTTCTCTTGGGACTTGGAGGCTGAACTTCCTGGGCCTCCATGCTGACCAGTGCCGCACTCCTGCCCAGCAGTAGTGGTAGCTAGTGAGAGATGGATGGCCTTTCTGGGAAGGATAACCATCCCTACCATGCAGCCATGAACAGCAATGACTCTGTCCTAAATTGCCCCTTTTGCAGGTATCTTGTCATGGATGACTTGCCCTGGGCCCCAAGTTCTCTTGGCATTTGGTCATCCTGGTGTCCCTGCAGCTGCCAGTGACTTTGGAATTGGTAGGAGAGGGATTGAGGAGGGAGCAGAGAAATTTCCTGATACTTTTCCATGATTTCAAACAGCAATTCTGACCAGGTCAGGGGGTTTCAAGCCCTGAGTTATACTGTGTGTGGAGGCAATGTGAGCTGGGGGAGAGCCCTCATGACAGCCTGTGGCTCCAGACACAGAGACTTCCTTGCCCCGCCTCTAAGTCACAGACTGTCATTTCCTAGCCTTCCCAAAGCCTTTTCAAGCCTCAGAGCAGAAAGACACAGTGTGTGCATCATCTTGGACTCCCATTGGCTGGTAATAGCTCCTCCCATTGCCATTTGCATGTCCCATTCTCAGAACTTTTCCTTCTTAGTTTCTCAGACATCCACTGCAGCAGTGCAGGGCTCTCCCCAGCAGCAAGGTCCCTTCACAGCAGCCAGCTGTGCACCCAGCCTCCTGACAGTTTGGGGCTCAATGGCGGACACCATCCAGAGTCTGGTGGCAACCACTGATGTGGGGCGGTGTGTGGGAATCGAGATAATCAACCAGACACAGAACTTGACTCTGCACTCCCCAAGGTAAACCTCCCCGCTGCCTCTCCCCTGCTGCTTCCTGTCTTTTCCTCTGCACACAGGCTCGCTGTAGACTAATCTGTGCCACAGTGCAGCTCTCCTGCATGCGTCCAACCACTCAGCTCCACCCATAGGCCAGCCAGCTGGTGACCAGGTGGATGGGGTTCCCCAATAGCCAGCTACCCACTTGGGGGGGTCCCTCAGCAGCCAGTCGCTGGCAGAGAAAATTTGAGAGGGGTTACTAGCTGTCCAGGGGGGACATGTGCCCCACCCTGCCTCCCCTATGCGTCCCCTATGGCTCCACCCCAGCCCATGCTGTGTGCCTCCTGCCCCGGCAACTTCTGCTCACATTCTCTTCAGACTGGGGCGCCGAGACGAAGGAGCCAGTCACGGCGGGTACAGACAGGTGCACTTCCACTCGAGTGAACCGGGCACTCCAGGCTGTTTAAGCCTTGTGACGCCCGCATGGCTAGGGCACTGGCTGCTTCCCACCTCCCTGCTCTCTCAAGTATTTAGTGTTGCATCATTAGCACCACACTTCTCACCTCCTTCCTTCTCTTCTTGCAGATATTATTGCTTCAGTGGCCACAGCCTCATTCCTCCTGTTCTTAAGATCACACCAGGCTCCACGGCAAACTGTGTGTTTGTGAAGACCAGATACAGCCTTCGTGGAAGTGTGGGGATCCTGGCATATGAGGCAGGTGATTTTATACTGGCTCTCGTGTTCTCCAACCCCTTTGACTACGTTCTTTACAACATCCAGTTTGCTCTCAGTATCACTGATGATAAGTATTTCTATGACAGCATGGAGGCAGCTTACTACAGAATAATCAAAAACTCTTTCAGGAACAGCACATCCATCCAGAAAGTCAGTCTTAGCCAGTGCCATGAAACTGTGAAGGTGACTGCGAGGAATATTTCTGCTCAGGCTACCATGTCAAATGACTCCAAGGCAATCCTAAGAGTGCTGATTGAGACTGATAATATTCCACACCCTTTTGAGATAGACCAATAGACTGTCAGGCCCCGACCCAGGATAAAGAATACTGATCCCTTCCGCAGCCAGTCTGGAGCATGACACAACTACCCCTGAACATCCACCCCAGGAACCACTACCCTGCCACCGCCTGCACACCAACTGACTGCCCAAGCCAGCTACAGACTGAACTGAGAGGGGAGTGGAAGCTGCTGTGATAAGGATGAACTGCTCCAAATACCTGGAAGTTGTGTCGCCATCTCAGTAAAACCCCTATGGCAGTCATCTAGTGTCCCTTGCTTCTTTAGCATCTGTTGTACATCAGCTGCGCCGCACTAGGCATGGGTGGGGAAAACAAAATGGGGTCCAAGGACATGATCCTCCTGTCATATGTTCCCCTTTTTACAAATGTAAGCCAAGGCCTGGGGCTGTGCAGTGCGAGCCACGTTGATGTTCTCACCGGCCCTGCCACGTCAGCGCCCGAGGAGGCTGGTGATGTTGGGGAGTGTCTATTCTATCAAAGTGCGTCACGTTAGAAACAAACCCGTGCCGACAGTGGTAAGAGCCGTGTTGGTGGCTCGAGTAGGCAGCACAGAGGCAAAGCAACAGCTCACATTACTCAACGTGCCGGGCTGCACACTCGCCGGCCCGTTCCATTTGCTGCTGGCCAGACTTGTGACAACCTACATGCATCTGTTTCGTTGTGCTGCAGGTGGCACCCCTTGTCTGCTTTCAGCAGTATTGCTACCCTGTCTGCTCCGCTGTCCCCTGGCCAACTCCACACGGCTGCTCCATGCAGCCAGCCTTCGGCACCCGAGAGCTGGTGGTCCTAGTAGGGAGCCCGCGGTCCTGTCTGCTGCTCGCTGCTCCAGAGCCTGTCACACCTTTCCCTTGTCCTACTCGGCCTCTTACACTACATTACAGAAGCGAGGCTGATCCTTTCCATTCCCTTTCTCTGTAAGGACGAAGGGCACCTGGAGCCTCCTTTTCTGTCTCAGATTCAGTCTTTGCTTTCTAGTGCTCATGTCCTGGGGGTTTTGTTTCTCATGTCTGGGGAGCTCTTTTGGTCTCATTGCAGGCCCCATTCGGACGGTCTGTGTTCTCCCCTTGGTTTGCTCTTTTGCTTGTTGTCCCTCACCAGGATCCAGCCATACCTTCCTTCCTTCCTTCCCATTACCTTTCCTCCCCTTCCCGGCTTTCCCCCTGAGCCTGAGGGATCACTCCCTTTCTCTTCTGTTGCTCCCCCTTCCTCTTTGCTGTGGTCCTTTGCTGGGACTGTCAGATTATCAATGACTTTATTGCATTCTCAGTTGCTTTAGCACCGTGATGCTCTCTTCCACTTCCTGGGAGGAGGACGTGGGCTCTGGGTCAGGGGAGTTTTCTCCCCCTGGCTCCCCTTCCTGTCCCTCCTCTTCCATCTCATCTCACTCGCCGTTTCTGTTGTCCTGGACCTCTGGCTCACAGGTAGCGGACTGGAAATTGGCCTCCTCCTCTTGCCTGCCTGCGTACTCCTTTGCCCGTGGGCATTTCCAAAGGAGGTGTCCCTCCTCCCCACACAGGTGGTAATGCCTTTCTTTGTTGCAGCTTTGGGATGTGTGCCCAGTCTGGCTGCACACAGCACACAGCTCTGTCTTGCTGTGCCTCCTTAGGAGCCGCTCCTGTCCACGTGCAGCACAGTTTGGGCTGGCCTCAGTAGTACATCAGGCCTCTGTGGCAGCCCAGGTTCAGGGGTGCTGGCAAATGCTGCCTTGCCCTGGGGCTCCGTGGGTCTTTTCTCCACAGCGCTGTAGCAATCCAGGCTCCCGTCCAGGACCCTTCTCTACCTGGATCTTCTCCTGGCGTTCCCACAGCTTCACAGTGCCTGCTCAACCACAGATGCATGTCTCCCTCTCCTATTGGTGCACCGTGTGAAACTGCAACACTTCACCCACGTGGTGGGACTGCCAGGTATTTAAAAAGCCCATTCTGACAATTCAGAGCCATGGGCCGAAGCCTCATCACCCCATGCAGGGATCATGCATTAACAAATCAAGGACAGGGCGTGCACCTGGTGGGATGAGATGGGCTGGTCTGACTTCTAAGCTTCCAGGGGCCACGTGCTGTACTGACGCTGCCCCCACAGTGCACGGCATGGCTGCAAAGCCCCATCCCCTGGCTGCACTGCGTGATCCCCAGCTTCCAGGTGCCACATACCCTGTTGGCTTATCCAGCCGGGGGCTGCACATCTTGTGGAGGATACCAACCACTGTACCATGTGGCCAAATATTCCCCCTCCCCGAACCCCATGACCCCCCCGCCCTCTGCTGCAAACTTCACATGCCTGATCACTCACCCTGCCCCTCTTTCTGTAATGCACACCTGCCCAATCCCCCTTTCGTGCTATCAGGTGTAGAAGTGATACCCCTGCCTGCACGGCCCAGCCCTGCACTCACCCACAGCTCCTGTCACTCCCACACGGTGTTGCCCCCTGGCATGAAGGCCAGAAGTGGCAGCTGGAGCAAGGAGGGGACATCCTGGAGACTGGTGGCTCTTCCAGCTGAAACAGTGGGGGAAGTGGCCACTGAGTCAGAACCCAGGGGCACGCGTTAACCCCTCACAGGCCGCGTGCAACCCGCAAGCCTCCAGCTGGACATCTCTGAGATGCGAAATGATGTGTTGGGTCAGGTATTCTTCCATCCACACAGGGAGCAAATATCCGGAATAACACAGGTTAATGAAAGAGAAGGAAAGACAGAGAGAGATGGTTGGAGAGTTAGGGTGGAAGGTGCTACGGTTTAGGCAAAGGAAGGCAGACATGTTAAAGCAGGAGGAAAGGTGGTAGACAATATCTAGAAGTCCAGGAAACAAAGTCCAGGAAAGCCACCAAAACTAGTCCAAGGGACACCAAGGAAAGCAGGGGAAGCTTCTGTTCTGGGGGAAAGTGAGAGGTGCTTGGCAAGGGTCAGCTAGATCTGCTAAAGCCAGTGAGCATACGGCAGCTGAGCCATCTCCCACACCTGCCCAGGAGCACCTCTTCTAATCTAACGGTCCTCGTGGTAACTGCAGCCTGGGCGCAATCCTTCGTGTGTGCTGGCAGCAGGCCGTCTCATGTACAGCTCAACCCTTTAATTGTAAGGTGACTGCCTAACTGCTCCTGGCTTTTGGATTTAATAAAGGAGCGCCTGACATGGTCGCTCAGGCCCCAGCACCCCGTGACTCCAGGCAGAGGACTTTGCATTTGCTGAGAGGAGGAGGTGACTTCCACAAACAGAGTACCTGGGGTTTCCGATGCAATGCTCGGCAGCTTCCCCATAAGGGCAATGTCCCTTCAGGCAGCCCCTGCCAAGCTGGCTCCTCTGTCACTCCCTGGATGCTGCTTTACTGTTTGGGCTCTGAGATGTTTTCCAGGTAATTTCTATTAAAGGGTGTCATCTATCTCCTCTCCTCCTAGAGAACCCAGCACCACTACCGCCCCTAAAGAAGTCTCCGCTCTGCTCTGTTGACTGAATACACTTTGCTGCATATAGATAACCAGTAATGAATCTGAAAGTAAAATGCTGGTGCCTGGCAGGAAGGCAGGGTCTGAGTTTTCACTGCATTTACTGGAAATCACACCATTTCATGCACTACAAGAAGTTCGGCCCTGCCCTGCCCTGCCCAAGCTGGCACTTATCCAGTCCCCAGCACAGCACACCCGCCGGGGAGCGCACCTGCAAAAGGCAGCGCCTGGATCCTGGTTGGAAACACAGCTGATGAGTCTAAGTCGGCTGCAGCTTAACTTTGAGCTGCCTCCCCTCCCCTCCCCTTCCCTCCCCTTCCTCGGGGGCTGAGGCCAGCACTGAGCCCGCACAACGCATTGCACAGGCAGGCAGCAGCACGGCTTGCTGGACACTGCTGTTGTCATGTCTGCACGGATGAGGTCTCAGAGGGCGCGTCCAGACGAGCGCACACATGCAGTATGCAGCGTACCCAGGCAGTATTTTTCACACTAGGCATCAGGATAGGGGAGGACTAAGGGCACCTACTGGGGGGCTTAGGTGTCTCTACACTAATGCTAGAAATATGGGGAACAAGCAGGAGGAACTTGCACTCCTGCTTGCAGACAAAGATTTCAATCTGGTTGGACCAACAGACACCTGGCGGGACCCTTCCCACCACTGGGCAGTGGGCATTGAGGGCTACAGGCTATACAGGCAGGATAGGTTGGGGGAAAAGGTGGGGAGGGGCATTGCTCTATACATCAGGGCACACAGACCAAAGTCCTGTGGGTCAGATTACAAGTGGGTAGGGGTGAAGGGGACTTGGTAGTGGGGTCTACTACAGACCCCCATGCCAGGAGGAGGAGTTACAACTAGAAGTCTCAAAACAGCTCTCAGGGACAGCGCGCTCAAAGGACTGAGTGGTCATGGGTGACCTCAATTACCCAGACATCTGCTGGGAAGAGCAGTCGGCCAGGTCTGCCCGTTCACGTAGGTTGCTACCCTGCATACAGGACCTGCACCTCGCACAAGAGGTTTGCAGTCCCACTAGGGGAAAAGCCGTACTTGACTTGGTGCTGGACACAGGGGTGGACTTGGTGGGTGATCTGCAGGTACAAGGTCACCTAGGGAACAGTGACCACCAATTGACAGGATTCACTCTCCAGCAAAAGGTGGGAAAAACAACTAGGAGGGCGGAAGCACTAGACTTCTGGAAGGCCAGCTTCAATGAGCTCAGGAGATGAGTTAGAGTGGGACTGAGGGGTAGTCACATCTGTGAGTTGGGAGTCCTAGAAGGGTGGGACTTCCTCAAGGGACTGATCCTGCAGGCACAGAGGGGCACCATCCCACTTCACACAAAGGGAGGCAAGAGAGCCAAAAAACCTTCTTGGCTGAGCAGGGAAATCCAGGAGAGCCTTCAGAGGAAAAAAGAGGCCTACAGGTTGTGGAAGCAGCGAGCGGCCACCTAGGAGGAGTATTCCTGCCTGGCTCACACTTGCAGGGAAGCAGTGAGGAAGGCCAAAGCAGACACTGAACTTAAGTTGGCAATGAAGATGAAGGGTAACAAAAGGTCCTTCTTTAAGTACATAGGAGAAGGAAGAAGGGGCAGGGTAACCTAGGGTGCATGAGTCGCTTTCTCCCTGGAGAGATGTGGGCAGTGGTGTCCCCCAAGGCTTTGTCCTTGGACCAGTGCTGTTCAATATCTTCATCGGTGATTTCGATGAGGGGGTTGAAAGCACTCTGTCCAAATTCATAGACAACACCATACTATGGGGTACAGTTAACACACTGGAGGGCAGTGAACAAATCCAGGGGGATTTGGATAGACTGGGGAAGTGGGAGGATGCCACTTAACAAAGATAAGTGCAAGGTGCTGCACCTGGGAAGAAAGAATCTCCAATACACCTATAGACTGGGAAGTACCAGTCTGAGTACCACGGCAGTGGAAAGGCATCTCGCAGTCGTAGTCGGTGCAAAAATGAATAGGAGTCGCCAATGTGAAAAGGTAGTAACTAAGGCCAACCGCACTGTTTCTTCCATTAGTAGGTGCATCACGAACAGGTCTAGGGAGGTGATACTTCCCCTCTCTGCGGCATTGGTCACACCGCAGTTGGAGTACTGCGTCTAGTTTTAGGTGCTGCACTTCAAGAGGGATGTGGATAACCTTGTGAGGCTACTCACATGATTGAGGGCCTGCAGGTAAGATCCTATGAAGACAGACTGAGGGACCTGAATCTCTTCAGCCTCCACGAGAGAAGGCTGAGAGGTGGTCTTGTAACTGTCTACAAATTCATCACGGGGGTTAGCAGGGAATACGGGACACTGTTTACCAGGGCGCCCCTCGGGGTTACTGGAAACAACAGCCACAAACTAAAGGAGAGTAGATTTAGATTGGACATCAGGAAGGAATTCTTTATGGTGAGGGTTGCCAAAATATGCAATGGGTTTCCTAGGGAGATGGTGCTTTCCCCTACCTTGGAGGTGTCCAAGAAGAGATTAGACAGGCACTCAGCTGGGGTTATTTAACCCTGGCACTCTTTCCTGCCTAGAGCATTACTGCGCTATAATGCCTGCACATGTCGATGCCAGCCTAAAAACCGCTTCCTGCAAAGTAACTTATTGTGCAGTAACTTACTGCTCAGTAAATGCACACGTTGGCATGCCCAGCAAGGAGAATCCATTCTATAGTCTCTGCAGGAAGAAGGAACTTGGAGGCAGGGAAGAAGAACCCTAAAGTGATACAAACTTTTTTCCTAGATTTCATAGATGTTAGGGCTGGAAGGGACCTCGCGAGATCATCGGGTTCAGCCCTCTGCCCAAAGGGCAGGAAATCAGCTGCGGTCAGATAACCCCAGCAAGGTGAGCAACCAGGCGCTCCTTGAACTTATCCAGAGTAGGTGCTTGCACCACTTCTGGGGGGAGTCTATTTCAGACTCTGGAGACATGGACGGTAATGAAGTTTTTCCTTCTTTTCCCCAGCTGAGGCCTGTGGGATACTCTGGCTGTGAGGGCTGAGGTGAATCGCCTCTACGACTCGCCTGCCACGATTTGATGTTTCTGGAGCAGAGTGGGAGTTCCCTCGGGAAATGACACACCCCTCTCTCTCGGGCTTGCTGGGTGTAATGGCGAGTGGCACGGGGCTCTGCCTCCCCTTCACCCTGTCTGCTCGCCAAATGCCATGCCGCCATGGCATAGGTCCCCACTGGGGTAGGGCCAAGCTCTCAATGCCCCTTTCTATTATGGGGTCACGTTTCCCCTTCCCTGGGGTCGGCTTCTGGAGTGACTGGCGTATGCTGGGCCGCTGGCCGTCAGTTAACAGAAAATCTAAACCAGGGCTCCGGCCTTCCTTGCCAGGCTTCTCTTGGGACTTGGAGGCTGAACTTCCTGGGCCTCCATGCTGACCAGTGCCGCACTCCTGCCCAGCAGTAGTGGTAGCTAGTGAGAGATGGATGGCCTTTCTGGGAAGGATAACCATCCCTACCATGCAGCCATGAACAGCAATGACTCTGTCCTAAATTGCCCCTTTTGCAGGTATCTTGTCATGGATGACTTGCCCTGGGCCCCAAGTTCTCTTGGCATTTGGTCATCCTGGTGTCCCTGCAGCTGCCAGTGACTTTGGAATTGGTAGGAGAGGGATTGAGGAGGGAGCAGAGAAATTTCCTGATACTTTTCCATGATTTCAAACAGCAATTCTGACCAGGTCAGGGGGTTTCAAGCCCTGAGTTATACTGTGTGTGGAGGCAATGTGAGCTGGGGGAGAGCCCTCATGAGAGCCTGTGGCTCCAGACACAGAGACTTCCTTGCCCCGCCTCTAAGTCACAGACTGTCATTTCCTAGCCTTCCCAAAGCCTTTTCAAGCCTCAGAGCAGAAAGACACAGTGTGTGCATCATCTTGGACTCCCATTGGCTGGTAATAGCTCCTCCCATTGCCATTTGCATGTCCCATTCTCAGAACTTTTCCTTCTTAGTTTCTCAGACATCCACTGCAGCAGTGCAGGGCTCTCCCCAGCAGCAAGGTCCCTTCACAGCAGCCAGCTGTGCACCCAGCCTCCTGACAGTTTGGGGCTCAATGGCGGACACCATCCAGAGTCTGGTGGCAACCACTGATGTGGGGCGGTGTGTGGGAATCGAGATAATCAACCAGACACAGAACTTGACTCTGCACTCCCCAAGGTAAACCTCCCCGCTGCCTCTCCCCTGCTGCTTCCTGTCTTTTCCTCTGCACACAGGCTCGCTGTAGACTAATCTGTGCCACAGTGCAGCTCTCCTGCATGCGTCCAACCACTCAGCTCCACCCATAGGCCAGCCAGCTGGTGACCAGGTGGATGGGGTTCCCCAATAGCCAGCTACCCACTTGGGGGGGTCCCTCAGCAGCCAGTCGCTGGCAGAGAAAATTTGAGAGGGGTTACTAGCTGTCCAGGGGGGACATGTGCCCCACCCTGCCTCCCCTATGCGTCCCCTATGGCTCCACCCCAGCCCATGCTGTGTGCCTCCTGCCCCGGCAACTTCTGCTCACATTCTCTTCAGACTGGGGCGCCGAGACGAAGGAGCCAGTCACGGCGGGTACAGACAGGTGCACTTCCACTCGAGTGAACCGGGCACTCCAGGCTGTTTAAGCCTTGTGACGCCCGCATGGCTAGGGCACTGGCTGCTTCCCACCTCCCTGCTCTCTCAAGTATTTAGTGTTGCATCATTAGCACCACACTCTCACCTCCTTCCTTCTCTTCTTGCAGATATTATTGCTCCAGTGGCCACAGCCTCATTCCTCCTGTTCTTAAGATCACACCAGGCTCCACGGCAAACTGTGTGTTTGTGAAGACCAGATACAGCCTTCGTGGAAGTGTGGGGATCCTGGCATATGAGGCAGGTGATTTTATACTGGCTCTCGTGTTCTCCAATCCCTTTGACTACGTTCTTTACAACATCCAGTTTGCTCTCAGTATCACTGATGATAAGTATTTCTATGACAGCATGGAGGCAGCTTACTCCAGAATAATCAAAAACTCTTTCAGGAACAGCACATCCATCCAGAAAGTCAGTCTTAGCCAGTGCCATGAAACTGTGAAGGTGACTGCGAGGAATATTTCTGCTCAGGCTACCATGTCAAATGACTCCAAGGCAATCCTAAGAGTGCTGATTGAGACTGATAATACTCCACACCCTTTTGAGATGGACCAATAGACTGTCAGGCCCCGACCCAGGATAAAGAATACTGATCCCTTCCGCAGCCAGTCTGGAGCATGACACAACTACCCCTGAACATCCACCCCAGGAACCACTACCCTGCCACCGCCTGCACACCAACTGACTGCCCAAGCCAGCTATGGACTGAACTGAGAGGGGAGAGGAAGCTGCTGTGATAAGGATGCACTGCTCCAAATATCTGGAAGTTGTGTCGCCATCTCAGTAAAACCTCTGTGACAGTCAACTAGTGTCCCTTGCTTCTTTAGCATCTGTTGTACATAAGCCATGCCGCACTAGGCATGGGTGGGGAAAACAAAATGGGATCCAAGGACATGATCTTCCTGTCATATGTTCCCCTTTTTACAAATGTAAGCCCACCTCCGGAGTTAAGCTGGGGCACTGGAGATCAGATACAATGCCCAGAATCTGCCCCGACCCCTCTCTGAGGTTTTGTCCCCAAGTCCAAATGGTAGGGGGAAGTCCATTTGGGTCTGAGGTTCTCCAAAACTGAAGTCCTTCCTGCATGAGTCTGTGTCCAGAGGTTGTTGGGGAAAGGGTGGTCCCCTAATTTGCCTGCTTCAAAAGATTGTAGAGCAGGTCCCCAAATCCCACAATTTTCCATTAAACCCCACCAGTCTACCCCTGGACATAGGTGGCTGCAAGTGGTGTCCACGCCCCAGAACCACAGAGAACCCCGACCCTTCCCTGAGTGCAGGCGACCAGGAGTGTTGTCTGTGCTGCAGAGCTAGAGAAAACACCCAGGCTTTTTCTCTGGGGTGCAGATGCCATGAGCACCATGCATGCCCCACAGAGACAGCATGCTTTGGCCGTGTGGGTGCTTTCATGCCTCTTCTACCCATGCCCTGAGCAATTAACTCTGCTCCCTCAATCCTCACATCCAGCCTGTGCTCCACATCTGCCCTGTGTGTCCCCACCACCAATTGCTGTGTTCCCTCAGCCCCTCAAACCATCCTCTGCTGCTTCCAGGACTCTTCACACACACACACACACACACACACACACACACACACACACACACACACACTCCTAGGCCTGGGGGGTTCCTGTGGCAGGCCAGTAGGGAGTGCTCCTGTGCTGAGCCACCCACCTCGCTGTGTCCAACCACCTTCCAGGCTCTGAGTGCCTCCCTGGGGGCACCTCACATCTGGCCAACCCCCTTCCTGGAGCACACCCACTAGCCTTGGGGTAACGCTGCCACCACCCAAAGTCTTGACTGATCTGGGACCTGTGCCCTCTGAGAAACACAGGCCTATTAGTCCTTGAGGGTACTTGACCCACTGCAAGAACTTGGGGTGCTTCCCTCAGTCTGAAGCACAAGTAGTGGTCTCCCTTCATCAGCCGAACCAAGGGGACCCCAAGGCATAATCTAGACCCTCTCCCAATAAGTCTCCCATGCTAGATACAAAGGGGAACTTGATTGGTTACAAGGAGCAGGGTACAGGGTAGAGCAATATCAGAGAAATCCCTGACCACCGTGGGAGGAGATTACAAGATTATTCCGGCATGTAAATGCTATTTGTTTTTAATGTGCAATGAACTTCACTTCCTTCTTGGTGTCCACTGCCTCACTTTCCAAGTTTGTGGAGGATACGATTTCCCTTTCTATGCACTTTGCCAGTCAGGCTTTGTCAAACCCTGTTTCTCTACAGTACTAATGCCTCTCCAGGGCTCAGTGGAAAGGCCAGGAGCACCCTAGAGAGAAGCCAGCATGCACACAGCTTGGGACTCCAATATGATGTGCAGCCAAGGCCTGGGGCTGTGCAGTGCGAGCCACGTTGATGTCCAAACTGGCCCTGCCATGTTAACAGCAAAGGAGGTTGATGATGTTGGGGAGTGTCTATTCCATCAAAGTGCCTTATGTTAGAAACAAACCCGTGCAGACAGTGGTAACAGTCATGTTGGTGGCTCAAGTAGGCAGCACAGAGGCAAAGCAACAGCTCAAATTACTCAACGTGCCGGGGCTGCACACTCGCCTCCCCATGCAGGCAAAAGACAGTTTGGTGCCAAACTTCAGAGGAAGCGCAGGGGGTGGGAGTAGAAAATTCTTTTTTAAGCATTGAGGTTCAGTTTCCTGTTGACAACCCTGCAGGAAGTCAAATAGGAACCAGAAACTATTAGCGTCCCACCCTGAGTCACAGCTCAGCACAGGCCAGACATGAAGCCACAATTGTGCAGTATCTTGGAGACTGATGGCAACCACTGAAACTTGCCCAGCAACCACGGAGCCCCGTCCTCCTGCACTGACAGACACATTTCTAAAGGTGCCTAGAAGTAGAGGTAGGTATCTGATGGTAAACCTAGAAGTGCTTTGTTGTGTATCTCTCACTAGTTCATACACACAATGAATTTAGTGCCGTTTAAAGGAGATTGTTAAGTAAAATGGAACTGGTCAGAGTTAGAAAAAGTCCCAAAACTGGGGAAAATCAATTGTATTTACCATGGAGGGGGTTGGCACTGAAAATAAACATTTGCATAACTTTTCATATTATTTTGCATATTTTTAATTTCATATTTGGCTGGGGGGATGCTTCTATTTTTCCTGATGCTTTTCTTCATTATTTTATACATGCACACAAAGGAGCAACATGACCCTAATGGAGTCCAAATAACCGTTTATCAAAAGCATGCAAAACTCCCAATCTAGACATATTACCATAATCCAATACACAAAATACTACAAACTGCTACAAATTCAGCCTTGGCTTCTAACTTCTGTCTGGGCAATGTATTACATTTATACATGATAACAAGCTGGAGGGCCTGAAACCCATTTGGAAGATAAATTTAAAATCACCAAAAAAAAAAAAAAAAAAAGGAAATCTAAATATGATCTGATAGAAATAGGCAGAGTAAACACAAAACGCTCATTAAATTAAATAGGTTTATTAAATTTTAAATGGTTTATTTGAAAACGTAGCATCAGTGTTTGCACATAATAGCCTATATAATGAATTCCGCCCAGTGTGCAATTCCCAGTAAATTCCAGCAGGGGGAGCCAGATCTCTTTGGTACTCCATTATAGCAGGGGGCGCTGGCAAACCAGTAATCCCTTCACTCCCAAAACACACCCCCTTCACCCCCCCGCCCTCCTGCCAGCGAGCCGCAGCAGTCCCATGCAAAGCTGCAGTCACCTGCACAGTCATCCTCCCCCCACCCCAAAATGGCCCTGGCATGGGTGCCCCCCTGTGCCTTGCTGCCCCTGGCTACCCAAATGGTGCACTTACTGACTGCTGAGCTTCCCACCTGGTGTTAGACAATAAATATTACTCACGAGCTCGCGGCTTTTGCCCAGCAAGCCAAGCTTGGAGAAGGACACTTCAGATTGGTGGAACATTTTCACCAATCAGGTAACAGCTGGGAGGGGCTTTCCCTGCCCCTGCTTGGGGGTGGGGGCAAGGAGCCCCTGGACCTGATTAAAGACTTCACTTTGCAGGTCTGGCGGATTTCAGGGGCGGGGCCTCCGGTGTCAATAAAAGCCCAGTGTGCTCAGCACGCTCAGCCAGCCGAGAACTGGAAGAACCCTCGGTGCCCAAAGCGGGGCTCAGGGCCAGGAGGGGACGTTTCGGCATAAAACAGACAGTGCTGGGGCTAACCTGAGTGGAGGACCCTGAGGCCTTGATCGACGGCTCCTCGGAGAGAACGGCGAGTTGCTGGTGGAGTCAGTCCCACAGGGGAGGCATTCCTGAAATAAGCCCGTCTCCCCTGCAGAGGGAAGCCCTGGGTGAAAGGTCCCCTCCCAGCTAAAGCCAAAGCAGGAGAGGCACCCTTGCTAGCTGGAGTCCAAGGGTAGACGCGCCTATTATCATGTAAAGCCGTGCCTTATGTTTTGTAAGATTGTAATCATAATTCTGGATACATTGTACAATATGCGATGGGATTGGTTTAGTCTTGGGTACTTGGTTCTTCATCCGTGTGCTGCCTGTTCACACCGTTCCCCACCCTTTTCTTTTCTACCTGGTTGTACTCGGTCAATGGTCCCTGCAAACTACCCGTTGACCCCAACTTACCTGGTTCACCCATCTGGGTATCCGCCCCTCCTCCTCACACGGGCATCCCGAAGACTCACCAATTGCACCAGGCCTCTGTAGGGCACAGGGTTGAGAAAGCCATCCCCAGTGAGGGTTGCTCATTGGGACAAGCAGTCCCAGGAGGTGGTTCCTGGCTTACCGTATTGTAAATATTTATCTGTATACACTTGGTGTTGTTGAATGATATCATTGGGGACACTTAGGGGAAATTTATCTTTGATACTTATTGAAACATTTACCTATATGTAACATGGCGATGGTGTACCCCCCCATCCCGGCTACAGGCCCGGCGGGTCCAGCGGGCCTTGTGCCTTTTCTTTTGGGGGGAGAAGACAGAGAAAGTGTCTAGGACAGAGATATATAAGGATGAGGGATTGGGGGGATGGGGCTTCCCCAACATAGAGACCTTTGTTTACATGCACTTTTTGAAGATGGTGGTGAGGGAAGCAAGGGGAGCCATAGGCACGGTTACCAATTCCTGCAGGTTCTGGGGGGGAAGGCTCCTGAGAAGACTGGGCCAGTTCGGGAGTGCGTGGCAGGGAGCGTGGGCTTGGCCGATGTTGCTGCCCTATGCCTGACTTGGAGCCTTTGTTGCACAAGAAGGATTGGAGGAGTTAGGAATCGAGGGGCTGGGAGATGCCAAAAAGGTCTTTAATTTCCTGAGAGGAAAGCAGAGGATGTCGGATGTTGGGGAATTGAGACCGGAGCAAGTCAGTAGGGTGTGGAAAGGACTGGTGGGGAAGGACTGGAAAGGGGAGCATGAGGAGCTGGCGTGGAGGGCGGTGCAAAATGCTCTGCCAGTGCGACAGGTACTCTATCGCTGGGGACTCTCTCGGTCCCCCAAGTGCCCAAGGGAGCTCTGCGATGAGCCCGAGTCGGTGACACATGTGCTGTGGGACTGCTTTTACGCACAATGAGTGTGGGGGAAGGTGACTACCTATTTGAAAGATACGGGAAGGGGAACGGGGGTGACTTCCAGGAATGTTCTCTATGGTTTATCAGAGGGGACAGATGGGACATGGGGGGTGAGGGTCTTAATCACCTGCACCAAAGTAGCACTATGGAAAGTACGCTCTTTGTTGGCTCTAAAGGGGTCGTGCTTTTCCACAACAGAGTGTCTGCAGTTAGCAATGCACGAGCTGCACTTCTATATAGCTAGAGAAGGAAATACGAATCAAGGAGGGGAGAAAATATTCTGGCAAGAACTGGACTTCAGGGGGTTGTTTCAGCCCAGCACAAGTGTAGGCTAAACTAAGAGTCAGCCTTTTGTGGGTAGAAAAGGCTGGCTAGGGTTGTACATGGGGTAGAGACAACAAAGGGACCTGTATGTTCTGGCTTTTCATTTCCAGGAAAGTACAGGATGTCTAACACGATACGTGTAATATGTGTTCAATAGACACTGCTCAGGGCTGTTTGTATATACTGTGTAAAAAAATGAGATGACGTGCAATATGATACCAACTCCGATGTCTTTTTAGTATGTTATTTGGAACGTTGTATTATCCTTTTGTGAGGCCTCTCTTGGAGTTCGTTTTGAGCCTTTTGTTGTGCGGTCTGGTTTTCTAATAAAACGTTAAAAAAAAAAAATTACCTATATGTAGATTGGTTAAGAATAATATGTATATTATAATGTAATAAACTATAAATAATTAAGAGCATTGGTGCGGAGTTGACTCTACAGAGCAGGGGTGGGCAAAATGCAGCCTGCGGGCCGGATGCAGCCCACCAGGCCATTATATCCGGCCCGCGGGGCCCCTAAAAAAATTAGAAAATTAATATTTATCTGCCCCTGGCTGCCTGTCACGCAGCCCTCCATGGCTTGCCAAAACTCAGTAAGCGGCCCTCTGCCTGAAACAATTGCCCGCCCCTGCTATAGAGGAAAGAGGGACCCGAGCTCAAATCACTGCCTGCCTCATCTATCCCTTCCAACTGAGGATGGGCACGCCCTCGGCTGTTCCCGGGTGACACACAGAAATACCAGCAAATTGCAGGCATCCTCTTCTGTCTCCAGTCGGCTCACCCCAGCCACGTCTGGTGGACAAGGGGGTTAAGGAAACCAGAAGTTGCAGCGCCATCTGGTGGACAACAGGGTTCATTACAAGTCCTTGAGTGTTTGCACCTAATGAATCCATGGACACAACGTTTTCATTTGTGGCAACCCGAAGTAAACTACATCTGGATCAATTGTACTTTAAAATGCCAGAAAGACTTTTGAAACATCAGGAAAACCCAGACATGCAAATAGTAATGTTGTTGCAATGCACGAAAGGGCAAATTTTATTATGTGTACAAGAGCCCATTGTCCCGGCTGTGGCTGATAGCAGATGTACACACACTGTATTAAGGGCTGACTTGATTTCTGCCCAGGTTGGGGAAGAAGAGTCACCAGTGAGTGTGGTTTGTATCCATGACGCCTCTTACACTTACTGACAATGATGTTGGAGACTAACAGTAATGGGAAGAACCAATGACACTGCAGTAGGATTAGCTGAAACCTTACCATGTCTGATGCTGTTGGGAGTGGATTGGCCGTTAGAGGAGGCAACTACACACATATGTATGGAGCGAGCTAGGACCCCTTTGGGGTGGCCTGTAACTGTCCTGTCCTGTGGAATAAGGATTTGGAATAAGAAGTAAAATGGTAGGATCCCAATGGAAACCAGGCATGCTGTTTGCACAGGGTCTGATCCTTGACATTTCTCCAGCTTTTTGCAAGACAGAAGGGTACTAGTCATGCTAATCCATTTAATCCATTTTAAACAACAAGGAAAGCACTGCCCATTGTATATGTAGCAGGGCACTAAGGTGCCTGCTACTTGGAGAGCCAGGATAACTCCTCAGGTGCCGGTTGTTGAGGCAACTAGAGGGAACTAATGACCCATACCTGCCTAGCCAGCTGACAAGAAGGGGCGGCGCCTGGCTCCTATATAAATCACAGGCAGGAGGCCAGGAGGCAGTTCCCTGCTGGCAGACAAGGAGGAAGGAGCTCAGCCTGTGTGAGCAGAGGCCTGAATGTATCAGCAGTGCAACTGGTAAAGGATGGAGCACCTTAGGGATGGCTGGATTAATGTTATAGCCAGACAGCTGGAGTTTGTGTTGTAGCCCGGGGGCTTGTGTTTGTTTGCTGGTGTTTACTGGTGGTTTGGGTGAGGCTAAGACGGGATGGAGGAGGCCTCATAGGGGACTCACAGCAGTGTGGAGACCCCAGCACCAGTGAGGGCACAGCATTCAGGGTACACTGACCCCAGCCCCAGAAAGGGGGCACTTGAGAAACCCCAGTGAGAGGGGGCAGCGAGAAGCGCCAGAGAGAGAGGACAGTGAGAAGCCCCAGAGAGAGAGGGGGCAGCAAGAAGCCCCAGAGAGAGAGAGGGCGCAGAGAGAGAAACAGGGCGACAGAGAGCTCGAGTGCCAGAGAGGGCACAGAGAGAGAGAGATAGGGCAGTGGAGAGCCCGAGCACCAGAGAGGGCGCGGAGAGAGACCAAACAACATCAATTACATCTGCAAGGCTTGGGACATGGTACAGGAGTGGTTGGAGCCACGCATCGCCCATACGGCTTCCAATACAGGAGAGGAACTAGTGATAACGAGAGAACTGTGGACAAGAGGACAAAAGGCAGCCTTCCTATAAAATACATATGACATCAAAGTCGTGGCAGGCGAGGATTTGAGGGTGCTTGTCGGCGACTTGGCATGGTAAAGGAGGCGGCAGGGGAGAGCACGGCAACCCTGACTGCCCTCCTGTTACAGTATAAAACAGGTAAAAATTGTCAAGAACGCATCTGGTCCCCAAAAATTCTGACCGTAGGATGTTTCTCTAATGTAGTCAGCCATCTTAAAAATCAAAAGAGACTCAGTCCTACAAAATCCAACCCTGTTACAGAAGGTCAAAAAGGTTCAGGATACAGCTAACAGAGTCTCTATTGTCATCCAAAAATCAAAGGAGACCATCATTTCAGTAATGGAAGAAATTGAAAAAGTTAGCCATAATCATCATTGCTGGGAAGCTCTGCTCAGTTGGTCATCCACTATGACCCATATCCTCAATGTGGCCTTACATCCCCTTATGCTGGTCTTAGCTCTGGGAATCCTATTATGACTCCCCCGGTGTGTGCTTGTTTGCCTTATGCAAAGGTTTTTGACCAGGTTTGAAGCTAAAGCAAGGGAAGAAAAGTTAAATCCTCTCCACTGGAACTTCCCATAAAGTAAGTCCACACAGGACACAGTGGCCTGCTCATGAGACAATCCACGTCTCAGATGTAGTAGCAACCTGCATGCCTTGAGTCACATGTGAAAGGTCAACCAATGTTTGTGTGATGCCACCGTGTTCTGGGGCATGAAGGAGAGGAGTGTAGAGGGCAAACTGAGTTATATTAAGGCTCTTAGCCATAGTTTAGGCTTTCCTGGAAATAAGCAATAAATTGTACAGAGTTCCTTATAAGGCAGTGGGAAAAGTAAGTGCTGTGACTGGTACAGTGGGTGGATCATGTACATCAGCGTGGTGGCAAGACATGAGCTGCCAAGACCCAAGATGACCCAGAAGCACCAGGGGGCTTACGGCCCCAAGACTTACCCACAGGTAAGCCAGCAGCACACACGGGAGAAACACCAACACTGCTTTGTCAGGCATAACAGATCCAGTTGGCTGGGTACATGGTGTGCCACGTCATAAAGATGCACCCTCCCCTAGTACAGGGAGAGTGAGGAACAGGAAGCCCGGCAGCAGAAGAGCTGGCTTCCAATGTAGCAGACCCCAGCAGGGGCATAGGGAAGGAACTGGCTACAGTCCCTAACCCTGAAGATGCAGAGGAGTCTTACTACTCACCTGAGGGACTAAGGAAGCAAGAATCTGACCGGTCCTGGGAGCAGTGGAGCAGTGACCAGCACACGTCACCCTGCAGGAACAAAGAAGACTACTAATCGTGAGTGGTTCTGGGCGCAGAGGAAGAATTCTCTTGCAAGCCTAAAACAGTATAGTGGGTGTAAAGCCCTGATTAGTGTGTTGGAGGATAAAACCCCAGCTTGGGTGTAAGACTGTGAATACAAGTAGCCAGACAGTCCGGCGGACTGATTTTGTTTACAAGTTTTTTCATGCTTATGTTATCATTGTACCACAGATTTGGGGACTTTATGGGGTGTTAGTGACTGTAATAACCAAACAGAGACAACTTCCTCAGGTTGGCGTTTGGACAGGGTGCAAGGGGAGGTGGAGCCCCTAGGAACATCATTTGGCTAATTAATTATTGGCTCACAAAAGTAGGAACCTCTCCTCTCTTTATTATATTACATCAAACCTGGTGGGACTCCTCACATGACTGGAGCATAGCTATAGTGGGCTACACCCTGCATTGAAAGGACCGGGTGGGGAAGAAGGGTGGAGGCATTGCTCTCTATGTGAAAAAGCCATACAGCTCCTTGGAGGTTCACATCAGCTCAAAAAATAGACAGCTTGAAACCCTCTGGGTCAAGTTGCGGGGGGCAGGGGGGCACAGTGAGAGAGACCTAACTGTAGGTGTATACTACAGGCCACCAGACCAGGGGGAGGAACTCGATCTGGAGTTCACCCAAGAATTGAGTGAGGTCACACATGCACATGACATGGTCGTCATGGGTGATTTTAATTATCCAGACATCTCCTGGGAGGAACACTCGGCCAAGCTGGATTGGTTGCGATCCTTTCTCACCTGTGTCGAGGAGCTCTTCCTGACTCAGTAGGTGCATGGGCCAACCAGAGGAGACGCTCTGCTAGACTTGGTCCTGGCCAAAGAGGTGGGGTGTTTCTTACACCCCGACTCAGCCCAGCCATAGACCACAATCAGCACCATGTGATCTGAAGCATTGAGGTGGCAGTGCACTACCAGATGCTGGGGGGTGATGCCCTGTTGGTAGTTCGGGGGGGGGTGCAGAGGTCAGCAGGGGCAATAAGGGGGGAGGAAGCAGATGGGTGGTGGCACCTGCAGAAGTCAGGAGTTCATGTCCACAGTGATGGGACCCTGCTTGGCGATGTGGGCGGCCAGCTCTGGGGGCAGAGAGAGTTGGGGCTGAGGGAAGATGCTAACAACCCCCCACCAGCCAAACTTCCCTCCAGGCCACCAAGATTGCACCACCGCACAGATGCACGTACACCCACAGGAGTAGGCACACACCTGGCCCAGCATCCCGGACACGTGCAGGTACGTGGAACCAAGGGGTCAGAGACACCAACATAACACCCACACATACAAAACCCAGGTGTCCAGGACACACACACAGAACTAAGGTATCTGGGACACACATGAATGCACCCCACCCCCACAGCTCTTCCCCCCACCTCCCCCACACGAGCCCCTCCCCTCCCTGAAACTGATTTACACCCCAACGATGTTGGGGGTCTGAACAGTGCCCAGCACCCTGTGATCCTGGCCTTGGGGGATCTATACAGCACCCAGAGGCGACCTCCTCTCAGCTCTTGCCCTCCCCCCACACAATTTCTCTGCCTTGCCCCCGCCTGTCTGGGAGCCTGAAATGGAAAATGAAGGTGACCTCCCCATGGCTGCCACCAAAGGCAATAAAGCCCAGCTCTGGCATTGCAGGGAGATGTGGGGGGACAGAAGGGGGCAGGTTCAAATCCCCCCAGAGCCCCAGGCAGAGGCCCAGGCCCCACTGCAGAGGCAGGTGACCCCCTGCTCCCATTCTAACATGCAGTTGGTTCTGGGTTGGGCATCAAGGCTGAATGTAGCACATACAGCCAGCTCTGAGTGGGGGTATCAGAGCTGGGCTACTGGGCCCCTCGCCTGGCTCTGGGATGCAGCTAGCTCTGGAGTGGAACCTGCCAAGGTCCAACCCCCCTGGACTCCAGCCAGGCCCCAGTGCTAAAGAGGAGACGGGACCCCAATGCTCCCCACAGCCTCCGAAGAGGGGCAATTCTTGGGGGCCCCTTGCTCATAGCTCAGCTTGTCCCTGAGACCCAGCAGAGTGGGGGTTAACACCGCCAGCCCAGGCCAGGCCAGGCCAGGCCAGGCCCAAAATAACCAGGGAGAGCGAATGTCAGCTGTTGGCAGAAACTCAGCTGTTTTGACACCGGGCAGCTGAGCAAGCGTGAGGCACCAGGATCATGGACAGCCGGGGCCAGGGGCAGGTAAGGGGACAGGGCCGGAGCTGAAGCCGGGGTGCTGGAGGGGCCAGGGGGGTTGTTGTGCTGGAGGAGAACCAGCTGGTGTGATAGGGACAACGGGGGTCTCCCCAGCTCTGAGGGCAGTGGGGGCTGGGGAGGGTGAGAGTGTAGGGGACTGGCAGCTGGGGCTCTTGGGTCCCTTTTCACTGGTGTCACAACCTCCATGCATTTGAACTGTACTGTCTCCCGGCCAGGGGGTGGGGGTGCCTGTGTACCCCAGGCTGCTGGGACAGGGACCACCGGGGCCCCTGCCCTGTCCTGCCAGCCCTGGACTGCCCCCAGTGCAGGAAGAAGTTGGGGGGCCCTTACCCATATCACCCCCTGCAACACATGTACGTGCACATGCACATGCGCAGACGCACACACAGAGGCAAACACACACACAGTGTGTGTACACACTGTTACGCCTCAGCTCTGTATTCTTGGGCAACCCTGGCACAGGATGCAGTCTGTCTGACTCACAAAGGACTCCCCCCCCCCCTCCCTCCCCTCCTCTACATAAACGAAACTGATTCAGATGCAGTGAGAGACGCACCTAAAACTCTCCAGATAAGGGTGATAAGAGTGAAACAACTGCCCTAGGTCTCATTTACATCCGAGATGGAACCAGATGACCATTCATTTACATGAGAGATGGAAAACAGAAAGCCTGAAGCAGAGACTGCAGTGAATTCTGGGACCAGAGAAGCAGGAGAGTGCTGCATGATGGGGAATCTGTGCTTCCAATGTTAATTAACCCATGTTCACACACACCCAGCTCAGCATTTATCAGACCAGTTCTAATCTGGATTTGCTAAGGACTTTTCTCCCCCCCAGACACACACACACAGCTCTAAGTTTAATAGGCATCTCGGGCCGTACATTCCCCGGTCCCACTATGGGAGGCCTAGTTAAACTTGATTGACTAAAACTCGGTTGCCGGCTTAGGGAATGCTGAGGCAAGAGACCGAGTCCGAGGGGGTACGGGCAACATTTGAACAATGGTTAAGGGTTCATCACAGCATCCAGCCTGCTGGAGCCTTAATCCCAGGTGTTGTCGTATCTTTCCCGAGACAACTGGTGGGAGTCCTCTCCACAAAAGGTTATGAGCACCCCAATAATTGCTTTAAGTCTGTTAAAAGACTATAGTAAAATCTGGAAAAGTCATGCTAAGCTGAGGCTTGTTCACAACAAGTAAAAATCCAAAATCCTGATGCTGCAAGCTATCTATTGTTCCTGAAGAAACCATGAGATATCCCATCAGGATATCTGCCATCCATAGGAATCTCAAGCTGGCTCCCAAGTATTTGGGTTACTCCCTAATCTTAAGTGTTTCCTGATTATCAATCAGTTTCCTGAGATGGTCCAAACCAGATAACCCCTTGTCAATAGAAAAGACAATGATTTACACTACTGAGGGTGCTTCGAAGCAGCTGAACTGAGGGTATAAAAATCTGTTAAGTGTGTGTGCTTAAAAAAAAGAAGAGAAGAAAGAAAGAAGAAGAAGAAAACTCCTGTGCTGACACCATCCCCTGTCGTTCTTGGGACGCTGGAAGAACAGATCGTCTCTCTCTTCAAGGATTGTGCTACGGACTGTGCCTGGCAGCTTTGCAGCCTGGGTACCGTGGACTCGGTGAGATTCCCAGCGTTTTCTCTCTCTCCTCTCTAGGCATAAATTTCTGAACCTGAACTGTATCAGTTGAGCTTGAGCTAAGTTTCCCCAAATACTTAGTGAAACCAGGGTAGTATTGTCATTGTTTGTGTTTGATTTTCTTTTGCATGTCTATTACTACTAGTACTATTATACATTTCATATGCTTAGCAATAAATAACTTTTATAGGCAAACTGGAAGTAATTGGGTATATTTTTCCTTCTCTGCTTCTTTTTCCTCCTGTGCTCTGCAGCAACGCTTCTTTTACCTATGCTAAAGATCCCTGTGAAGCCTAAATTATTGTGGGGTTTGCTCATCAAGAGGCCAAAGATTGGGACGTGCTGAGTTTGAAACACATAAGGGGATCAGCTTGTACAGGCTGATTGACCCAGTTTGACTCAGACGTGCCCTTATGAACTGAATGCTGGCCCATGAGGGTGTCAGCTGGACACCCAGCCGGATTCAGAGGGATTCTGGTCACCTGTGTGCTTGTGTCTGACTGCAGCTTATTGTTGCTCTTATGAACTGATCCTTGGCATATGAGGGTGTCAGCCTGTCCATGCTGATCAGCCCGGCCAGATCAGGCGTGCCACGTTAATTTGTGTGTGTTTGTGTGTATGACTGATTTGGTGGCTGGAGAAACCCAGTCCCATTGAGATTGAGTCCTGCAAGATAGCTCCACTGGGGGTGAGGGCTTGCAGAAGGGAGAAATACAGCTCCGTATAGTAACACAAGCAGCACATTGACAGAATCACCAAGACCCTAGAAACTATCCCTAATAAATGAGCACACCCCAAAGTAATGGGCAAATTTGGTAACAACACATGCACATACATGTGCACACACATATACATACACATAGCTTCTCAACCCCTTCCCAAGAAACAAGGTATCTTCCTAAATGGCAATTTATCCCCCCTCAATTTCCCCCCAAAATGCCCCAAAACCAGTGCCAAAAAAAGGCAAATACACCCAGCAAAGAAACTGCAGCTGTGCCAGGCATCACCACAGCCCAGCCCCCAATAAGACGCCACCCTCAAATGACATACAGCACGCCCAAAAGCTGAGGAAGAAAAGACAAAACCCAAGAAACCCTCCACAAAAAACCAGAAAAAACTCGCCAAAGGAAATCAAGATTTGCCCCGGCCCCAAATAAATCCCATGCCTTTCTACCCATAGTTTTTTCTATTCGTTTTCCCCAAATAGATGAATATGTCCATAGCTATAGCTATGGCTGTCTCTCACACCTTATATGTGTGGACAGAGACAGGCATATAGGTATAGCTGTATAGATACATATATACGTATAGATACATAAGCAAAAAATAGCTATGTAGATAGATGTAAATACATATAGGTATATGAAGATAGATAGATAGATAGATAGATAGATAGATAGATAGATAGATAGATAGACAGACATGTATGTAGACAAGATTATTTGGGGCAGGGGGTCGGACTTGATGATCTCTCCAGGTCCCTTCCGACCCGACCTACTATGAATCTGATATCTTTTATTTGACCAATTTAAATAGTTGGGGGAAAAAAATTAGCAAGCCTTCAGGTCCAAACCCACTTCGTCAGGCTGAGGAAGTCTCTGCAGTTGGTGCGTGCTCTTCCTGGACGGACTGAATGGGTGTATATACGGACACACGTGTATGTAGATACATACATATGTCTATATGCATATATGTGTGTGTATGTGTATAGTTCTTGATGTAAATATGCTATTCAAAGTATTGTAAGTATATTTTACTATCGATAATGGGGATTATCAATAATACCGTAGCCCCCAGCCCCCCGGGTGCGGGGCAGGGGCTGGGTGTGCGGAAGGGACAAGCCCGTTTCCCACATTTTTCCCCTTTAGAGGAGAAGTCATTGTGAAAAGTGCGTTGTTCCATTTTTAAAGTGTCTTCGCAACCCTTTCCTATACTCTCGCGCCCCACTTTTGGGTCAGGACCCACGGGTTCCGTCATGCGGGACTAGCGGGGTCTGCACAGCAGCTGGCGCCCCTGGATCTCGCCCGGGGGAGGGAGGGCTCTGCACAGCTTTCTGCACCCCTGGCTCTCAGCCTGGGGGTGCGCGCACCCCGCACCCCGCTCCGGGCTCAGCCGCGCACGCGCCGACCCCCGCCTGCAACAGAAAGTGAAAGTCCCGCGGGCGCAGGCGGGTCGCGCAGGCCTGAAACCAGCGGGGCGGGGCCGGGGGCGGGGCGAGGCCGGGGGCGGGGCCGGGGCGGAGAGTCAGCTGCTGCGGGCGGGAGGCGGCGCTGGGGAGGGAGCATGGCCGGCCGGGCCGCGGGGCTGGTAAGGGCCGGGGGGCGGTGCCGGCCGGAGGGGTGGGTGCGGCGGGTCCCGGCCCCGGGGTCTCTCCAGCGCGGGCGGGGCGGGGGGGTCGCCCGGTCCCATCGCCCTTTGCACCGCGCCCGGGATGGTGCCGGGGCTGGGCCTGCTCGGAGCAGGGCCCGGACCAGAGGTGACCTCAGCCCTCCTGTTCTGTGACGCTGTTTGTTGGATTATTATTTTATTTAGAAAATGATTGTAATGTTATGGCTTCTTTTTCTTACGTTTTATTTTATTATCTTTGTATTGTTGATATTTAAGCTATTAATTAATTAATTCCATTGTGTTGCTTTTAATTTTTATCATGTTCATTTTGATATCAGTTTAATTTTATTGCTATTAGCTTTTATTTTGCATTTGTTTTCATTTAATTTTTTGTTTCTTATTTCGTATATTTAAACAAATGATTTACATTAAATTTAATTAAATTATTATCTTTTTCCCCCATGGAAAATGGAAATGGAAAAAAAAGAGTAGGATAAGAGTGATTTGCTCTTGCCTTTAATGGGGCAAGAGCAAATCATTTTGAGTCCCCGTATAACGGGATGAAAGAGGCACCTGTCCCTTTAAGGGGAGAGGGCTGGGGGCTGCAGCAGGGGAGGGCAGGCTGGCCATTGGCAAAGGGGAGAGCCCTGTGGATGGCTGGGGAGTCATGTGACCAGACAGGGTGGGGCTTTGGGGTATATAAACGTGGAGCCTGAAGCAAAGAGGGCAGTCTAGCCCTGCCTGCTGCAGGGAGAGGGGGTCCTGGGGGTGGGGGAAGAGGGGGACCAGGGGCCACGGGCAGCCACGCTACCCGAGAGCCGCATGGAGGAAGCTAGGGGCCGTGCAGCCTGCGGTGGGGCGGTGACCCGGAGCTGGGAGTGAATTTTGGTTGGGAAGGGGTGCGCTGGCATTTGTGGTGTGTTGAGGTTTCACCCGGGTTGTGGCTACGGGGTTGGTGTGGAGGCCATGGGGGCACCTGAGGGGCACCCAGCGTAGAGTCCTGTAAGGTTTGGGGACTGAGCAGGGCCTGGAATAGGTGAGAGTGGCCCGGCACAATAATGACAGCACCAACCATCATTGTCCTCATTAGCACCATCATCCCCACTGCTACTCTTGGTGGAAGACATAAGACAGTTTCCCATCAAAACATCTTCCACCGACTGGAGCAGCGACTGTAGTGATGCTGGTTGTGGTTATTATATAGCGCTCGACAGTGCTGTCACTAATGCAGTCATATGTTCATAACTCTTTCTCCTAATCCCCCTTTCTCCAAAATTGTCCTGGGAGAATTTCCTCCAACCCGATAGATATATACGGCATCATCATCATTGTTCAACCATTAATGACCATTCTTAGAAACAGTCACGGGTGAATATTCTTCCTGCTGATGGAGTCACTGACCCAATGTTAATAGCAGTAGTTGCAGTCATGACTAATTGGTGATAAAATAGTAAACGCATGTAAATGCACGTAGATATGTCAGCAAATAGTTTCCATATCTGTCCACACAGTATCATTTAAAATGTGTAATATAATCTATGAATAATAATTTATAATTCTGCGTGCACTAGTATACACCGGGATTCTTAAATTTCAGCTTAATGAATGAATTACTTTGAAATTTAGATAGACCGTGATCTATTTCTCTGTCCAAGAGCGCACTCTTATGCCAAGGCAAAGGGGGGCGGGTGTTGCTGGGTTGCCCCAGGGTGGCACTGGCACTGGGCTGGTCCAACCTACCCTCTCTCTGACCCTGCCCTGGTCTCCCTGCAGCAGAAGGAGCCCAAGCCTGGGGATCTCATTCAGATCTTTCGCTCCACCTACGACCACTGGGCCGTCTACGTGGGCTACGGCTATGTTGTCCACATGGCCCCCCAAGGTAAGCAGGGGGAAGGTGGGGGGAGTCCCTAGGGCATGTAAAACTCTGGAGCTGCTTTGTATGCGGCCTAGAGAGTGCCAACACGTGGCCAGGCTTACCTTGGATCGGAGTAAATCCCCCAGGGTAAATGCCATGTGTCTGCTGCCCTAAGTGGTATCATCCCTGGAGAGTCCACAGCTCCTGCCCCCTAGTGGTGGGGCAGTGTCATAGCACCCGCTACACGTACTTAGCCTGGGAGAGCCCGTGTGTGTCTGCTCCTTATTCCAGGATAAAGGCCTCTTGGGTACAGGCAGGTTCCTGCTGATGCCAGGGACTGTCCAGTCCCCAGCTGGGCCTATGGTCACCAGGGAGGGGAATGGGGAGCAGGAAAATGCTATGTATATGTTGTCCCTTCTCTCAGCCCCTGGGGCCACTCTTATCCTACGTTAACTACCTGTGTGCCCATGTTTATCTCACGTTAACTACTCATGCACCGACATTTATCCCCTGTTAAGTACCTGCATGCACACTCTTATTCTATATTAACTACCATGTGGCCACTTTTATTCCACATTAGCTACCCATGAACCCATGCTTATCCTATGTTAACTACCTGTGCACCCGTGCTGGCTCCGCATTATCTACTGGGGCACCCATGCTTATCCCACATTAATTACCTGTGTGCCTACACCTATCCCGTATTAACTACCCTTGAGCTTGTGCTTCCCTCCTGTTATATACCGCTATGCCTGTGCTTATCCTGCACTAATTGTGGCTTGTGCATGTCGCCATGTTTATGCCACATTAACTACCTATCACCTATGTGTTTCCCACATTAACTACCACCTGGGTGCCTATGTTTATCCCACATTAACTACCCACGTGCCTTTGCTTATCCTGCATTCGCTACTCAGTTGCCCATATTTATCCTCTGTTAACTACCCATGTACCTGCTCTTATCCCACATTAACTATTTGTAATTATCCTGCATTAACTACAGATATGTCCACATTTATCCTGTATTAACTACCCATGTGCTTGCACTTAGCCCATTAACTTCCTGTGTGCCTGCTCTTATCCTACATGAACTACTTGTGCGCCCATGTTTATCCCATGTTAACTACCCATGGGCCCACATTTATACTGCATTAACTACCTAAGTGGCTACATTTATTCCACACTAACTACCCATGTGCTTGCTCTTGCTCTGTGGTAAGTGGAAACCCTGGTAATGGTGGCTGGGAAGCCCTGCCCGTGCCCGTGCCCCTGCCCACACATGTCTGGTCCGCCCCCAGGGCAGGCAGCGGAGGCAGGATTCTCCAGCCTGTTCTCGGTGTTGACGGACAAGGCGGTGGTGCGCCGGGACCCGCTCTGGATCGTGACGGCAGCCGACCGGTACCAGGTGAACAACCTGCATGACACAGACATGCCAGCACGGCCCCGCGAGGACATCGTGCGTGACGCTGAGGCCCAGGTGGGTCAGGTGCTGTCCTACAGCATCACCAGCCAAAACTGCGAGCACTTCGTCACCCAGCTGCGCTACGGCGTTCCCTGCAGTGACCAGGTGGGTGTTTACAGCCAGGATCAGTCCCCCATAGTTGGGTTTCAGGGCCCCTTATCCCAGACCCCACCCTCAGAGAAGATGCTCTCCCCCACACTGGGATTGGTGCCCTGCTTGTCCCAGACCACCCCAGTAAAGATCAGGGCCCTCCCAGCCAGGATTGCATGCCTCTAGCCAGGATCACGACCCTCTTGTCTCTGACAGCCTCCTCCCAGCCAGGATTGGGGCCCTTCTTGTCCCAGGACACCCATCCTTGAGCCAGGAGCAGGTCCCCAGCACCCAGGATTGGGATCCCCTTCTGAGACCCTCCACCCCAGCCAAGATCTGCCCCCCTAGCCAGGATTGGGTCCATGTTGGGTGGGTTCTGCCCAGACCTCCCAGTCCAGGATAGGGGACCCACAGTGCCAGGTGCTGCACATTTTCCAGTCCCCCAGCAAGCCATCCCCATAGAGCCTTGGAGGGGAAACAGACCCGGAGCAGGGGCAAAGCCGGGCAGGGAACCCAGGCGTCCTGGCTCTGATCCTGCCTTGCTCCCCGCCACCCCACCCCCACTCACTGCTCCCTCTCTTCTCTCCAGGTCCGGGATGCTGTGACTGCTGGGGCAGCCGGTGTCGCCCTCTTGGGTGTCTTGGGGGCTGGGCTCTTTGTGGGGAAGATGCTGTTGCGGAGCAGGAAAGAAGAGGAGTAGCTCACCCCCACTCGGCTCCACCGACCCACTGTGCCTATCCCTCTCTCTGGGAACCTTGGGAGCAGCTTCCTGCCGCCCCACCTCCCCCAGCCTTGGGACCCCTCACCCCTGCCAGCCGGGGCAAATGAATGCAGGGTGTCTGTGTCTGCCTCTCCTACCAGGTCTGTGCTCCAGAGCTCTCTGCTGCCTCCTTTGTGCTGCCAGGGCCCCTCACTGCCCTCACCCCCCCACCCCCATTCCAGTCTGTCATCTGCCCTATCTTTCAGAATATATCTTCTTAACAAATTATAGATGTAAAAACAAGTCATACACTAAACATCAAGCATCTATGGTAGCCTATTTACATGTTGTTTAAAAAAATGTGTCTTAATCTAAGGATTTTTTAGTAGTGGATGTAGAGATGATTGCATAATAGGTCAAAATAAAGTCTAACACTTGTATATTGTGTGTGGGGGTGTATGCGGGGAGTGTGCAGATTAGGATGTGGGGGCGTATGTATGGGATGTGTGTGTGTGTAGGGGGTGGGGGGGGTGTGGGGAGGATAGGGGATATACAGAGCAGGATGCGCGCGTGCGTGTGTGATGCTGCCTGTGCACTAGGTCCCAGGGCCCAGCTGGGGGTGGGGGCAAGGAGGGGCCCCAGGTAACACACATGCACGATTACCTGTGGTTTGGGGTCCATTAGTCTTACCTTGGTCCTGGGGAAGCTCTTTGAGAAAAGTATCCAGGAACACATCTGCAAAGGGCAAGCAGGGGAGATTATGCTTCGGGGCAACCAGCTTGGGTTCATTAGGGACAGGTCCTGTCAGACCGACCTGGTGGCCTTCTATGACCAGGTCACAAAATCCTTGGATGCAGGTGTCACGGTGGACATAGTCTTTCTGGACTTCTGGAAGGCCTTCGACACTATCTCTCACCCCATTCTCATTAAAAAACTAGGGGACTGTGGCGTCGATGTCTACAGTCAGATGGGTGGCAGATTGGCTGTAGGGTTGCACCCGGAGAGTGGTGGTGGACCTGGAGAGCTGTGGGCAGTGTGGTCCCCCAGGGCTCGGTCCTTGGGCCCGCACTGTTCAACATCTTCATCAGCAACTTGGATGAGGGAGTGAAAAGCACCCTGTTCAAATTTGCAGATTACACTAAGATGTGGGGAGAGGTGGGCACGCTAGAAGGGAGGGACAGCCTACAACTAGATCTAGACAGGTCACAGGGGTGGGCGGATGAGAACAGGATGGGTTCAACACTGACAAGTGCAAGGTGCTGCACCTGGGGAGGAAGAACCAGCAGCAGACCTACAGGCTGGGGAACTCCCTTCTCGCCACTGCAGAGGCAGAAAAGGATCTTGAAGTCATTGTTGACTCCAGGATGAACGTGGGCCGCCAATGCGAGGAAGCAGTCCGTAAGGCTGACCACAGATGCACCACAAGCAGGTCCAAGGAGGTGATCCTCCACCTCTGTTCAGCACTGGTCAGGCCGCAGTTGGAGTACTGCGTCCAGTTCTGGGCTCCGCGCTTCAGGAGGGATGTGGACAGCATCGAGTGGGTGGCCCTCCTCTGAACCCACATGATCCAGGGGCAGCAGGACAGGCCCTACAAGGAGAGACTACAGCACCTGAACCTGTTCAGCCTCCACAAGAGAAGGCTGAGAGGGGATCTGGTGGCCGTCTATAAACTTACCAAGGGGACCAGCGGGGAATGGGAGAGGCCCTGTTCCCCCAAGCACTACCCAGAGTAACTAGGAATAATGGCCACAAGTTGACTGAGAGTAGGTTCAGACTAGACATCAGGAGACGCTACTTCACTGTCAGGGCAGCTAGGAGCTGGAACCAACTTCCAAGGGAAGTTGTGCTTGCTCCTACCCTGGGGGTCTTTAAAAGGAGGCTGGATGAACACCTTGCTGGGGTCGTTTGACCCCAGCATCCTTTCCTGCCCAGGGCAGGGGGTCGGACTTGGTAGGGTCCCTTCTGACCCTACCAACTATGAAACTAAAACAAGGTCGGAGCAGAAATCACCCACCCACCTGGGCTCAGCTAGTGGGAGAACAAGGCCCAGGTAGGTGGGGATGAGGTCAGGGGGGCAATTAGTGGCAGGGGAGCAGGAAGTGGGGTTTATCTGGGGGAGGGAGGAGGAGGGTTGGGGGGCAGGACAAGGGGTAGGAGTGGGGGCAGATGCGGTGGAGGGCATTGGGTTGTCTCCTTGTGCAAAGGGGTGTGTGTAGGGCACTTGGCATCTAGTGGGGTGTAAGTATCTAGGGGGCATCTAGGGGGTATCCAGGGAAGTGTAGGTCACTATGCAGGGAGAAGGTGGAGTTGTGATCTTCCTTCCCAGGACACTGTGCTGTGAGGGACAGGACATCTCCCCCTGCAACCAACTAAGCCCCTGCGCTGTGTGTGTGTGCGGAGGTGGTCCCATCATCTCCCAGGCCACGTGCCAGGTGCTGTACGAACAGGGCCTGCTAAGAAGGGGGGAGGTTGTGGGAGGGTGCTGGCAATGGAGGAGGGGGTTGGGGGTGCTCCTGATCTCAGCCGAATCCTCCACCACCCTGCCCCAGCTTGTCCCCACAGGCAGAGTTGCCACCCTGGGCCCTGATCCTGCGGCTGCCCATTAAGGGCTGAGTCTGGCGGGCAGCAGCTGGGGCCAGGGTCTGGTAAATTCTCCCAGGGGATCATGGGAGATAGTGTGGGGTAAGGAGGGGGCAGAGGGGCCCTGATTAGGGGGAAGCATCATAACCTCCCCTGGAGCCTCACCTGGGTGTGCATGTACACAGCGGCGTGCCCCTGCGTGTGCAGCACATTTAGCAGAGAGATGTGGGGGCATGTGGAATCACCTCCCCACTGGGCTGGGGGTCACATGGGGTCGGAGCATGGGGAAGGAAGAGGCTTTGAGCGCTGCAGCCGCCAGCACAGGCTCCCACATGAGCAACGAGGATGATTGCAGCAGCCGCCCAGAGCCGTGGGCGAGGCCCTGGCACAGGGGGAGGCACTGGTGGGGTGGGAGACACCCTAGAGGCCCCCTGGCTTGAACCCTTGTGCAACAGCAAGGGCTGGATCAGGAGCCACTGCGTGTGTGTCCCTCGCCTGTGCATGTCAGCACTGCTGTTGTGCAGCACCCGGCGCCCCTGTTCCCAGTCTGGGGGGGGTCTGTACAGTGCCTGGCACCCCCTATCTCACCTGAGGGGCCTGGACAGCACCTGGCACCCCCTAATTTTAGTCCAGGGAGACTGTGCTTAGTGCCCCCACCCCCCAATCTCAGCCTAGGGGGACTGTGCAGCATCCAGCACAGCCCCAGCCTGTGCCCAGTCCCCAGTCTGATCTCCCCTAGTCTGAGCTGGGGCCTGGTGACCTGATCGAGATCTTCTACCCCCAGCTCCCAGCCCTGGAGCCTGCACTTTTGCAAGGGCTACATCATCCACTGACATCACATGTTAAGGACCAGGCCTAGGATGGGGGCAAAGGTGGCAGCAGGCTGGGCAGGGGCAGGGGCTGGGGTGGAGGCACCAGGAGCAGCAGTTTGGGCTGGGATCCAGCGTGTGCCCTGATGGATCACATTTGGGGTGGGGGCAATGAGTTTTCCCTGGCTGGGGGGGTGGTGGTGCCTGCATCTGAGGGCTCCAACCATTGGGGGGGGCATCTAGGGGGTATCTAGTGGGGTGTAAGCAGGGTGTGGACACCCAGGGCACCTAGGGGGTACGTAGCACTTCAGGGAGAGCGTAGGCATCTAGGAGGCATGTAGGGGGAGATAGGCATCTAGGGCAGCATTTCTCAATCCCTGGGCCACGACCCAAGAGTGGGTTGCAAGAATATGTGAAAAGGTCGCAAACAAACGTTAAAAATGGATTCTCCTTTAAAGAAGAAAAACGCGGGAAACGGTGGCTTTTCCCTTGCAGGCTGGCAGAGTTCCAGCCTGCAAGGGGCTGCTTGGGGCCTCACCCTCCTGCCCCACATGGGGGGGGAGGATGGGGGTCAGGGGGCAGTGGGTCGGGAGTGAGGGGCACTAGGTCAGGACTTGTCACTGATGTTTACAAATGAGTCCTGGTACAAAAAGGTTGAGAATCACTGCCCTAGATGCCTACACCCCACTACATTCACTAGATGCCCCCCTAGATGCCTGCTAGAAGCCCCCCTTGGATGCTGTTATGGAACCAGAGACTAGGACTGGGGAGCTGGCAGATAAGCAGCCAAACCTAGGCGGCAGCAACAAGAACAATGTGAGCTGCCCATCTGCACTGAAGGCAAACACCTGCGCCACCTGACTCAGCTAAGGTGGTGCCCATGGGACACAAGCGGTGTCATGCTGGCAGGGTGCACCTCGCAGGGAGCCAAGGAGCTGCCCACGGAGCCCTTGTAGGACACGAAGCGAGCACCTGGGGCAAGGGCTGCTCTGACGTTTATCGGTGTCTGACAGCCCGCCTTGGAGTTCCTGACATTTGCTTAACCAGAACAGGGAGGTTTGTGATAGCGATAGCTTGCCTTTAAGTTATAGTCCTACGGGCAGACCAGGTGTGGCTAGAAGGGGCAATGAGTCATCACAGCGGGGTGTCTGAGGGGGGCACTGGGGTTTAAGCCACAGGAGTGCCTGACAAGCTCTGCCTGGGGCAGGGGTGCGAGCCACAGGGCGCTCGAGGGGCACAGGGGTGTTTTGGGCCCTGCCAGGGGGCCAGGACTCGAGACACAAGTAAGTGGAAACCGAGAAGGTCAAAGCATGAGATTGGAAAAGTGAGTAAGGCAGCCTGAGACCTGAAAACACCGAGAGACTCCAGAGGGCCACGGCGGACTGGACAGAGAGTGATGTGGCAGTGGACTGCGGTCCCCCGGGGCCTTGGGCAGCCTCCCAGCATTTTCTTCTTGACCACCATAAAGGCATGGCAAGAGAGCGAGAGGGAAGGACTGAAGGAGGCAGGAGTCGTGTGGTCACAAGAATGTGCTACAGCACTGCGGGATCCAGCCCTGTCACAGATGCCTGTGCCCTAGGTGACCCCTACATGCCCTAGATGACCCCTACATGCCCCAAATGCTTATACCCCACTGGATGCCTCCTAGATGCTTACGCTCTTCCAGAAGAGCTATGTGCCCCCTACATGCCCTGGGTGTCCACACCCCACCAGATGCCTTAGATACCCCCTAAATGCCCCCTTGATGCCAACCCCCCCAGATGTTTGGAGTCCCCAGCTGCAGCCATCACCACCCCTCAGCCAGGCACAACTCACTGTCCCCCACCCCAAATGTTACACACACTGGATCCCAACCCAAACTGTTTCCCCCCACCCCGGCTGCTCCACCCTGTCCCTGCCCTGCCCCTGTACCTGTCCCTGCCCCAGCCTGGTGCCCCCTTCTCCCTCCTCCTAGGCCTGGTCCTTACCATGAGATGTCAGTGGATGACGTAGCCCTTGCAAATGTGCAAGCCCCAGGGCTGGGAGCTGGGGTAGATCTCGATCAAGTCACCAGGCCCCAGCTCAGCCCCTGCCCCAGCTCAGACTAGAGGAGATCAGATTAGGGACTGGGCACAAGATGGGCTGCGCTGGATGCTGCACAGTCCCCCTAGGCTGAGATTGGGGGGTGCTGAGCACAGTACAGACACCCTGGGCTAAAGCCAGGGGGCACCAGGCAGTGTCCAGCCCCCCAGGTGAGATAGGGGGTGCCAGGCACTGTACAGACCCCCCAGGTCAGGAATGGGGCACTGGGAGCTGCACAAGGGATGCTGGCACGCGCGTGTGAGGGGCACACGTGGTGGCTCCTGAGCCAGCCATTTCTGTTGCATGGCAGTTCAAACCAGGGGGCCTCTAGGGTGTCTCCTGCCCCACCAGCATCTCTGCTCATGCCAGGGCCTCACCCACGGGCTCCGGGCAGCTGCTGCAATCATCCTGGTTGCTCACACAGGAGCCGGTGCTGCCGGCTCCAGCACTCAAAGCCTCTTCCTTCCCCGTGGCTCTGGCCCCACTTGAACCCTGGCCTGGTGGGGACGCAATTCCACAAGTTCCCACGTCTCCTGCTGAACACGTGTCGCACATGCAGGGGCACGTGTGGGCACATCACCGTGCCTGTGCACACCCAGGTGAGGCTTCAGGGAGGGGTTATGATGCATCCTCCCCAAATCAGGACCCCTCTGCCCCGTCCTCTCCTCCCCTGCCCCCCCCCCCGCCCACCCACCCCATCTGCCATGATCCCCTGGAAGAATTTGCCAGACTCAGCCCTGACTGGGCGGCCCCAGCACAGCAACTCTGCTTTTGGGGACAAGCTGGGGTGGGGTGATGGAGGACTGAGCCCAAACCAGCCCCCCCTTCCCTCCCAGCCCTCTCCTCCATTGCCAGCTCCTTCCAATACTGCCCCTCTCTTCTTACAGGGCCCTATTTGTACAGCACCTGGCACCCAGCATGTGGGGGCAGGGGGGCAGGAGCTGATGGCACCACCCCCCCAAGTGCATGTGCGCTAGTGCACGCGCACACACACAGAGTACAGGGGCTGAGTTCAGGGGGGGAGGGGTGGAGGTGTCCTGTCCCCCACAGCACAGTGTCCTGGAAGCAAGATTGGAGCCCTACTTCCTCCCTGCACAGCGCCCTACACCCCCCTGGATACCCCTAGATGCCCCCTATATACCTACACCCCGCTAGATGCCTAGTGCCCTACACCCCACATCCCTGCGCAAGGAGACAGAACCCAGCACCCTGCATCCCCAGCTGCCCACACCCCTACCCATTGCCCCTGCCTCCCATTCCTCCTGCCCCCTCCCCCAGCTAACCCCCCTTTCTGCCCCCTGCCACTGATTGCCCCCCTGATCTCATCTCCACCACCTGGGCCTTGTCCTCCCGGAAGCTAAGCCCAGGTGAGGGAGATAATTTGACCAACTGGGGCTTTCACATCTCATTGTCCCCTTGTTGGGGGGGAGTGGATTAATGCCTCCATCTTGCTTTAGTTCCCCCACAGCAGAGAAAATCAGTCAAGGGTGTTATCTAGGGCCTCTCCATGCCCCCACCCCCAGCCGGCTCCTGGGACCTAGTGTGCAGGCAGCCTCTCACATGCATGCACACACCCGCCGCCCACACACACCCCACACACACCCCCACACCCCATATACCCTCATCCTCCCCACGTCCCTCTCACACACACACAAGATATAAGTGTTAGACTTTATTTGGAGCTATTATGCAATCATCTCTACATCCACGACTCAAAAAGCCATAAATCAGGACAAAAACATTTTTTTTTAATAACATTAAAATATGTTACCGTTAAAATATGTTTGATTTTTAGTATATGACTTGTTTTTCATCTATAATTTGGTAAAAAGATATCTTGTGACAGATAGGGGGGCAGGGGAATAATCAAGTCCCCCAAGGGTAGGGGGTGGTGCTGGCACCACAAAGGAAGCAGCAACAAGATAGAGCTCTGAAGCACCACATCAGTGGGAAAGGCAGACATGGATGTCCCGCGTTCATTTGCCCCGGCTGGCAGGGGTGAGGGGTCCCAAGGCTGGGGGAGGTGGGGCGGCAGGAAGTTGCTCCCAAGGTTCCCAGAGCGAGGGATAGGCACAGTGGGTCTGTGGAGCCGAGTGGGGGAGAGCTACTCCTCTTCTTTCCTGCTCCGCAACAGCATCTTCCCCACAAGGAGCCCAGCCCCCAAGACACCCAAGAGGGCAACACCAGCCACCCCAGCAGTCACAGTATCCCGGACCTGGAGAGAAGAGAGGGAAGGGTGAGTGGGGGTGGGGTGGCGGGGAGCAAGGCGGGTTCAGAGCCAGGATGCCTGGGTTCCCTGCCCCGCTTTGCCCCTGCTCCAGGCCTGTTTCCCCTCTGAGGCTCTATGGAGATGGCTTGCTGGGGGACTGGAAAATGTGCAGCACCTGGCACTGTGGGTCCCCTATCCTGGACTGGGGGGTCTGGGCAGAACCCACTCAACACGGACCCAATCCTGGCTAGGGGGCAGATCTTGGCTGGGAGTTGGGTCTGGGATAGGGAGAATCCCAATCCTGGCTGGGGGTCCTAATCCTGGCTGGGGTGGAGGGTCTCAGATGGGGACCCCAATCCTGGGTGATGGGGACCTACTCCTGGCCCAAGGATGGGGTGTCCTGGGACAAGAAGGGCCCCAATCCTGGCTGGGGTGGGGGGTGTCAGCGGCAGTAGGAGGCCCTGATCCTGGCTGCAGGGGGTGTTGCAGTAGTGGTGGGGGGGTGCAATCCTGGCTGGAAGGAGGGTATCTGGGACAAGAGGGTCCTGATTCTGGCTGGAGGGGTGTAATCCTGGCTGGGAGGGCCCTGATCTTTACTGGGGTGGTCTGGGATTAGCATAGCACCAATCCTAGCATGGGGGAGAACATCCTGGCTGGGGGGCGGGGACTAAGACAAAGCAGCCTCAATCCCAAGGGGGGGGGGGGCAATCCCGGTTGTACCCGCCCACCTGCTCGCTGCGGGCGACTCCGTAGCGCAACTGGGTGACGAAATGCTCGCAGTTCTCCGTGGTGATGCTGTAGGGCAGCTCCTGGCCCACCTGGGCCTCGGCCTCACACACGATGACCTCGCGGGGCCGCGGTTGCAGGCGCTTGTCGTGCAGGTTGTTCACCCGGTACCGGTCTCCTCCCGTCACAGTCCAGAGTGGGTCCCGGCGCACCACCGCCTTGTCCGTCAGCACTGAGAACAGGCTGGAGAATCCTGCATCCACTGCCTCCCCTTGGGGTGGACCAGACATGTGTGGGCAGGGGCAGGGGCAGGGGCAGGGGCAGAGCTTCCCAACCCATTACCAGGGTTTCCACTTCCATCAGAGCAAAAGCAGGCACATGGGTAGTTAGCATGGAATAAATGTGGCCACACATGTAGTTAATACAGGATAAACATGGGCCTGTGGGTAGTTAATGTGGGATAAGAGCAAGCACACAGGAGTTAATAGGATAATTGCGGGCACATGGGTAGTTAATGCAGGATAAATGTGGGCATAGTGGTAGTTAATGCAGGATCATTACAGGAAGTTAATGTGGGATAAGAGCTGGCACATGGTAGCTAACAAGATAAATGTGGACACATAAGTAGTAAATGCAGGATAAGCGCAGGCACATGAGTAGTTAATGTGGGATAAACATAGGGACACAGGTAGTTAATGTGGGAAAAGTTCAGTTGATAGGCAGTTAATGCAGCATAAACTTGGCCACATGGGTAGTTAATGCAGGATAAGTGCAGACATAGGGGTAGTTAACAAGAGAGAAGCACAGGCCCAAGGGTAGTTAATATGGCATAAGTGTAGGCATATAGATGAGTAACATGTGATAAGCATGGGTGCCCCGGTAGATAACGTGGAATAAGCGTGGGTGCACAGGTAGTTAACATGGGATAAGCATGGGTTCATTGGTAATTAATGTGAGATAAATGTGGCCATGTGGGTAGTTAATACAGGATAAGAGTGGGCCCACAGGTACTTAACAGGGGGATAAATGTGGGAGCATGGGTAGCTAACATGAGATAAACATGGACACACAGGTAGTTAATGTGGGATAATTGTGGGCCCAGAGTCTGAGAGCAGGGAAGAGTTGATAGCCATGATAATCCGGGATAAACCTGGGATAATCTGCACCCTCTAAACCAGAGCAGCCCCAGGATGAACACGTTCCCCCAGGGAGCGCCCCCCCCCCCCACATTGCCCACTTACCTGGGGGGGCCAGGTGGATGACATAGCCGTAGCCCACATAGATGGCCCAGTGCCGGTAGCCTCTGCGAAAAATCTCAATGAGGTCTCCGGGCTTGAGCTCGGGCTCCTGTTGTGGGGACCAGGGCAGGGGTCAGACACAGGAGCAAATTGGACCACCCCCCCAGTCAAACCCCCGAAAGGTGCCAGCACCACCTCAGGGCAGCCCAGCAACACCCCGGCCCCTTGCCCTGATATAACAGTGAGCTCTTAGACAGAGAACTAGATCATTATCTCTTTCAATTTCCAAGTAATTCATCAATTAATTCAACTGAAAATTAAGAATACCGGTATATAGCAGTATATACAAACACAATTATACATTATGATTCATAGATAATATTACACATACTAAATTAGAGTGTATATACAGATACAGAAACTATTTGCTAACATATCTATGTATATTTACATGTGTTTGCTATTTTATCACCAATTAGTCATGACTGCAACTACTGCTATTAACATTGGGTCAGTGACTCCATCAGCAGGAAGAATATTCACCCGTGACTGTTTCTAAGAATGGTCATTAATGGTTGAACAATGATGATGATGCCGTATATATCTATCGGGTTGGAGGAAATTCTCCCAGGACAATTTTGGAGAAAGGGGGATTAGGAGAAAGAGTTATGAACATATGACTGCATTAGTGACAGCACTGTCGAGCGCTATATAATAACCACAACCAGCATCACTACAGTCGCTGCTCCAGTCGGTGGAAGATGTTTTGATGGGAAACTGTCTTATGTCTTCCACCAAGAGTAGCAGTGGGGATGATGGTGCTAATGAGGACAATGATGGTTGGTGCTGTCATTATTGTGCCGGGCCACTCTCACCTATTCCAGGCCCTGCTCAGTCCCCAAACCTTACAGGACTCTACGCTGGGTGCCCCTCAGGTGCCCCCATGGCCTCCACACCAACCCCGTAGCCACAACCCGGGTGAAACCTCAACACACCACAAATGCCAGCGCACCCCTTCCCAACCAAAATTCACTCCCAGCTCCGGGTCACCGCCCCACCGCAGGCTGCACGGCCCCTAGCTTCCTCCATGCGGCTCTCGGGTAGCGTGGCTGCCCGTGGCCCCTGGTCCCCCTCTTCCCCCACCCCCAGGACCCCCTCTCCCTGCAGCAGGCATGGCTAGACTGCCCTCTTTGCTTCAGGCTCCACGTTTATATACCCCAAAGCCCCACCCTGTCTGGTCACATGACTCCCCAGCCATCCACAGGGCTCTCCCCTTTGCCAATGGCCAGCCTGCCCTCCCCTGCTGCAGCCCCCAGCCCTCTTCCCTTAAAGGGACAGGTGCCTCTTTCATCCCGTTATACGGGGACTCAAAATGATCTGCTCTTGCCCCATAAAAGAGGGTCAAATCTATTCTTTTTTTTTCCATTTACATTTTCCATGGGGAAAAAAGATAATAAATTAATTTATTTTAATGTAAATCATTTGTTTAAATATAAGAAATAAGAAAAAAATAAAATTTAAAATTAAACAATGCAAAATAACATAACAATCAAATTACATTTATATTAAAATGAACATGATAAAAATTAAAAGCAATAAAATGAAATAAATTAGTTAATAGCTTAAATAATAAAAATGCAAAGATAATAAAATAAAATAAATAAAAATAAGCCATAACATTACAATCATTTTCTAAATAAAATAATAATCAAATAAACAGCGAGTCAGAGAACAGGAGGGTTGAAGGGACCTCAGGGGTCACATCTAGTCTGGCCCCTGCTCCGAGGAGGCCCAGCCCCAACTACGTCATCCCAGCCAGGGATTGTCTAGCCGGGTCTTAAAAACCCCTAAGGACAGAAATCCCGCAACTGCTCTGGCAGTCTGGTCCGCGGTTTCATTACCCTCCCAGAAAGAAAGTTTTTATCACCCTCCTAGTGTTGTGGTACCCTCCTAGCAACAACAGAGTAAAACGATTAAATAGAATAACAGAAATAAAAACAAAATGATAAGATAAAAATAGAATAACATAAAAATATAAAGATTTCATAAAATGAAAAAGAAAAAGGTAATAAAATAGAATAATAAAAAATCCAAAGAAAAGAAATCCAATAGTCACATCCAATGCCCCCCGGCTCTCCCAGGGGGGGCCCGCTAGCAGTGCCCAGGTGTCTTTGGGGCCTGGGGAGATCCAGGTTTTCCTCCCTGCGGTTTGGGGGTTTGTTGGGGTTTGTCTCCTCCTCATTGGGTGCTGGGGGGGCTTTCCTGGGGGGGGGCTTTCACCGGGCGGTGATGCCTAGTGGAGCTCTAGTTCCTGGGGGGCGGCTCTGGACACTTTGCTGGGGGTTGGGGGGGGTCACTGGGGGTTATGTGGTTGCTGGCGGTGAGAACAAAGCAGTTGTGTGCGCGTGTCACTCACGTGGGCTGCGTGCGCTTGCACACGTGCATGTCCCGTGGGTGGGAGCAGGCCGGGGCAGCGCAGGGCCGGGTTTTGCAGACCCCGGGAGCAAAGCCCGAGGCGCAGCTGCGATGGGCCCTGGCCCTGCCCTCCGCCCGGCATGCCGCCAGGGCTCCTCGGCCACAACCCCGCTCCGCCATTAATCCGGGCTGGGCACTACTAGGCTGGCAGCTGCGACCCGCCCTGCTGGACCCAGGGCAGCCGGGCTGCGAGAATCACTCCATGCGGACCCTGTGCGGGCACCAGGCCTTGTGTCCTCTGCAGTGCTGGGGCCGGGCTGGAGTCCCAGCAGGTTGGACCTGGGCAGGTGCCACCCCAGAGCCAGCCGCATCTCTGCTGTGCCCACCCCTGGCGCCCACCCCAGAGCCAGCCACATGTCTGCCTGAGCCAGGGGTCTCCTGCCTCTGCAGCGGCACCAGGGGCTTGAACCCTTCCCTCCTGCCCCCTGCCTCGCCCCCCGCACTGCCATCGTTTTCCCTTTCCATTTCAGGCTCCCGGGGCAGGGAAGGGTCTGGAGGAGGCTGCCCCGGGTGGGGGCTGCCCCGGCCAGGACCAAAGGGGTGCTGGGCACTGTACAGACCCCCCCACAATTGCAGCAGGAGGCAAGCAGAATCAGGGAGGGGAGGGGCTCGTTTGCGGTGGGGGGTGCATTCATGTGTGTCCCAGATACTTTGGGGCATGGACACCTGTTTGCACATGTGCGTGTTGCAGGGCCGGGACATGGGAAAGCTTCCCCCTGCCCAGTCCTGTGTGTGACAGGCAGGGACCAACTCAGGGTCATGGCGGGGGTAGATCAGGGGTCCCTGTCCCAGGGGCAGCACAGCCCCCCCGCCCCAGCTGTTTGTTTCCTACAAAGTTCAAAGGCACGGAGGACCCAGCGCAGCTGCAATGGGTACCCGGCATCCAGGCCCCTGCTCTCACCCCCAGTGCCCCACTCCCCCCAGAGCTGGAGAGAGTCCAGGCGTCCAGGGAAACCCCCATCACTAATCCCCTCCTACCCAGTCACACCGACTGTTCTCTCCTGGCACAGCACCCCCACCCCACGTTACCCCCACTCCATGTCCCCCTGCCCGGCCCCGGCCTCTCACCAGCCCTGGTCCCCGGCCGTCCATGATCCTGCCCCAGCGCCAGAGCAGCTGATTTCTGCTGACTTCCACCCCCGCCCAGAGGGCTGTTTTCAAGGCTGGACTCAGCGAAAGCAGTGTCAGGAGCTTTCACTTTCCACCCACAGTCAGAGATTACCCTGCGCCCGGCTGCACAGACCGCCCAGCGTGAGATTGGGGCTGCAGGGAGCTGTACAGACCGCACAGGCCCAGATCAGGGGGTGTGGGGTACCGTACAGACCCCCAGGCTGAGATGTGGGGGGCACCAGGTGCTGTCCAGACCTCCCCCAAGCCAAGATCAGTGGGTGCCCAGTGCTGTACTGACCCCCGAGGGCAAGATCCCCGGCAGGTGCTATATAGACCCCCTAGGCAAAATCAGGGGTTGCCCGGAGCTTCAGAGACCCCCCCGGCTGAGATCAGGGGGCACCGGATCCAGGCTGGGGTCAGGGGGCACTGGGCACTGCACAGACCCCCCAGGCCAAATTGGTCATGGCTTGCACTAAGGAGGGGCTCACCAGCTCGTGCAAGGGGCACACTCTTGGTTGCTCACAGGCTGGCCATAGCACATGCACTTGGCTAAGTCCTCACAGTTGCAGAAGACACCTGCTTCTCTGTGTCCCTCAGGGTGTCCCCCACGGCCGTGGGTCCCAGTACCCACCCCCACAGCAGTGACATCCAGGGGCTCCTCCTTCACCGCAGCCCAGCAGCCAGGGCTGACCTAGAGCTGGTGCGGCCAGCTGCTGCCCTCCAGTCTGGCGAGGAGGGGGCAGCATGATCCCCACAGCCCCAGCTGAACCCCCAAACCCTTCAGCCCCCACCACTAAAGGCTGAGGCTCCCCCCACCAGCGTCCCCAGCTCCCCCCATGTCACTGACCCCCCAGCATCTCCCGCCTGCCCCCATCTCCCCCAACCAGCTTCCTCCAGTGCCCCCTCCCTGCTGGCTGAACCCAGCCCCTGTGCCCTGCATGTACAGCACCTGGCGCAGTGGGGAGAGGGAGGGCGCTGGGTACAATTTGCCCCCGGCGGGGTTTGATTCACATGCCCAGGCTGCTCCAGCCAGAGCCCTCACTGCCTCCCAGCCCTGGCCATGTGTGCCCGGCCTACTCGGAGCCACTGACCCGGATGGACCCCTGCCACCCCCGGGGACACTGCCCCGACACTGAGCTCTCCTCATCCGGGGCAGCAGGTCAGGGACGCTCAAGGGCCTGATCCTGCACTGTGCCTCAGCCCCTCTGCTGCCCTGCAGTCCTGACCCCCTCCACACCCTCCCCTGCCCCCTGCACCCCCTGCACCCCCTGACCCCGTCGATGCCCTGACCCCACCTGACTCCTCTCTGCCTCTCAGCACAAAAGGGGGCTCCCAAGGGCAGTGCATACAGACCTCGTGGACCCTGTGCTTGGCAATCCTAGGCCTCATTAGGCTAAGCCGCCTCGTTAGCGTAGGGCAGAAGGGGCCTGTGGGTGTAATGACGAAGGGGTCAAAAGAACAGCTGAGAGCCGCCCCCCAGAAGACAAGACCCATGCTCGTTAGCCTGCAGCAGGCCTCGTTAGGCAGCGGGGGACACCTGGAAGGGGCTCAGCCCCATCCCTTCTGTGCCCGGCCCGAGCCACCTTGTGAGGGGGCAGACATGGCTGCTGGGAGCAGGCACAGACCCCACAGGGTGGCCGTGCCCCAGCGCGGGGCAAAGGAAGGGGGACACGTGTTGGCCTTTCTGGGCAGCAGCAGGCCCCATAGGGGCAGGGCTAGACACTCATTAAGGGGGCAGATGTCTGCCTCCTTAGGGGGCAGGAGTGGGGCTTAAAAATGATACCACCTGTCTGGCTAAACCTCCCACCCCATGCCCCATCCAGCCCCCACCCCGTCCAGAATGAGGCCACGGCCCAAGGTCACTTTAGGGCCAAGTCCTTTATTGGTGCAAGAAGGAAACACACAGGAGCATGCAACAGGGGCACACACAGCCCCATGGCTGGGCCAAGGCCAGTCCTGCCAGGCCGGGGTTGGAGCTCCCGGGGTGACTGCAACTCTTGCTAGAGGACGTGGCTCACGTGGGTGACAGCAGCCCTGAAAAATACACACAGTGAGATGAATATCAGTGGGGCAAGAGCCACAGACATCACCACCTCCCAGACCTCTGGCTCAGGGAGGAGCTGGTTACCAGAGCCGCACAGACCGGTGGATGGCTGTCAGGACCCCCCAGCACTGCTCAGACACCCCCCTGGCACCCTGGGGCACTACAACTGCCCCCCAACCTCCCCCAGCTGCAGGCTCCATGCCACAACCCCGGAGCTGGCTGGCACCACCCGTGGCCCCGTGCACCACTCCCAGCTGGAGCTGGAGCACACCTGGTGGCTGATGCGCCCGCCGTAGCGCAGCTTGGTGACAAAGTGCTCGCCACTCCGCCTCGGCAAGGATCTCCTCCACGGGCCGTGGGGCATATTTCCTGTTGTGCTTGTTGTTCATGTCAGTACTCGTACAGTACTTGTCACCCCCGAGGATGTCACAGAGACACTCCTTCGCCACGGCCCAGCCAATTGAGCTCAACAGGAAGCTGGAGGAGCTGGACCCTCCACTCTGATCTGGTGGCTGAACCCTGGCCGCCCCATGCTGGCTGCGGGCCCTCCGCCAGCCGCAGAGCCCACACACGCGGGCAGGTCTAGGATCACGAGAAGGGGGTGCAGGTGGGCTGGGGCACCATCGCATCTAACACAACACCCATTATTCTCCAGGCAAAAAGAAACTAGAAGCTTAACATTGCACTAGAGTGTGTCATTCCCTTCAAGAGCCAAGCGGAAACAAAGATTGGAACATGCATCACACCTGCGTCACACCTCTATGCATACGAGACAGAAACGAGGCCCAAATAATCACAAGATATGGTTTTTCTTGGCATCTGTTTAAACGGGTGCCTCTTTCAGATTCAGGAAACAAAACCCAGCTTCTGAAGCCACGTGACCGCACGCCCAGTGCTTCACTGAAACTTCTTTCCACGCCTGGGTGGACAAAGGTAGGGTCTTCAAAGGGTGGTGCAGATGGATGCCTCACAATACATGAACATAACACGCATTTTTCTCTAGGTAAAGAGAAACGTCCAGTTTTACTAATGCACCAGGGACCAGCGCTCTGGTATCCAGTGTAAAGTCAAAGCAAAAAAACAACTAGATCTTTACTGGATGTACCCTCATTTGCTAAATGATATGTTACGTTGGGAAAAAAGGCAACAAATGAGGCAAAAAGAGGTAAAACAGGCAAAAGGGGTCCTGTCATTAGGCCTGTAGTCACTACAGTTAAATGTACATCTCACGCTGAGATTTTTCCAAGAAAATCTAGTCTTCTTGACTGTTTTGCCAGCACCTCCAGTATGTCTCTATCAGTCACTTCTGCGCCTGAGTGGAGTGGAGATTTTTAGCTAGAGCGAAAACCAATCTGCCGGGCTGTGAAATAGAAGAGACATGACCAGGAAGGGCTAGGGGATGGCAAGGATGCAGAAGAAAGGGTCGTTTGATTAGTGGAACATTAAGTCCGTTCATTTGGATTTGTGGGCAGCATGCGCACACACACACAGACCCTTGTGCATTTGTACACACACACGCAAGTATGCACGTGAGCCTGCAGACAAATGCGCGCACACACACACACACAACACACATGGAGGAGTCCTTTAGTGTGAGATGATGCTGCTCTTCCCCTCTTGCACCCCATCAGCCATGGGGATGGAAAGCCAGATTAATGCTTTCACCAAGGGTGTCAGGGTGCCCAGGTGCAGCCACTCCCCCCCACCCCCCAATGCCCAGTGGTGAGCTCATACCCGCAGCCCCTGCAGCACAGACACCCCAAGACTCCTGTGGAGGGGACCACTAGGTCCCCAGGCCAAACTGCTGCCCCCCTGGCTCAGGAGCCATGGCCCCAGCCCCCTCAACTCAGTCCAGGCTTTGCTGGGCAGTGCCAGGTGTATGCCGGAGCCATAGCCCATGTACAGCGACTAGTCCTGGTACCCAGGGTGGGAGATCTGGATCAGGTCCCTGGGCTGTGGCTGTGGGGGTGAAGCCAGATGGCTCTGGCTCTGCACTAACCCTTGTCCCGCCCAGCTCCCCCCATATCCCACTGGCCCCCTGCCGCCCTCTCCCCCTGCCCCAGGCAGCTTCCTACAAGGCTTGGGGGGGTGTGGGCGGGGTCCTTATATCCATGCCCATCCCCTGTGGCAGGGCATAGGGGAGGCAGACAGAAAGCACAGCTGTCTGCTGTCAGGATGGGCACCCCCTTGAAGGGCACCCCCTGTAGCTGTGCCCCCTTTCTCCCAAGGAAGACCCCAGTCCCCTCCCTGCAGAAGGGACATGTGACAGCTCCCTTAGCCCCCCTTGCCCCCTCCCCAGAACAGCCGCTTCTCTACAGCCCCTTTCTGACCTTGTCCCCACTTCCCCAGCTGTCCCCGCTCCATATTCATGGCGACCCCTGCCCCTTCACTCCCCAACCCCAAGCTGGGCATTGGGAGGGCAGTCAAGGTTGAGCTCTGGCCACGGGGCCTTTCTGCACAGTACCTTTGCTCACCAAATCCACCCTCTGCCCAGTGTAGCCACTTTAATATTAGAGGGACCAAAAAAGGCATAAGCCAGCGGGGGCTTAGGAAGCTTAGCAAAGGGACAGAAGGGGCCTGTGGTGTGTAATGAAGCCCTGTGAGAGGCCAAGAGAACAGCTGGGGAGGATTAGCCTCATTAGCAGACAAGACCCATGCTCATTAGCCAGTGCCAGGCTGCATTAGCCAGCACAGGAAGGACCAGGTGGGGTGAGAGCCGGCCTCACTCAACCCCAGCCCCTCCACGTCCAGCCCAAGCTGCCTTGTGAGGGGGCAGCCGGGGGGCGGGAGCAGGTGCAGGCCCCACAGCCTGGACCTGCCCTGGCGTGGGGCAAAAGGAGGCCACGGGAGGGGCAAGAGCATGCCTGGGGGGAGCAGCAGGTCCCATCAGCATGGAAACAGGGCAGGAGGGGAGTGGGGGCTCTGCAGGGGAGGGGCTGGCCCTGGAGGCCTGGCGGGCAGGGCACAGCACTGGTCAAGCAGGCAGGCATGCACCTCGCTAGGCACAGGAGGGGCCTGTTGGCAGGAAATAGCTTCTTCAGAGCAAAACACAGGTGCACGAGGGACAAAACAGGCCTCTGATGGGCTCAAGTCCAGGGAGGAACACAAGACACTCTGGAAGATTAATATTTAATTTTTAATTACTATGATTAAAAATAGAATATAAAATATGTACCTATAAAATACACCCCCCAATTATTTTTTAAATGGCTTGTGTTCAACTTTTGCAGTTTAAAAGGTGGTCACCCCACATGTAGACCTCTCCAGGCAGCAGCAGCCCCACGGAGGCAGGGCGAGGCCAGTTGATAGGCCAAGCTGGCCCACTGGGCAGCAAACGAGGTCCCTGCAGGCACAGACATTGGCCTCGTGGAGGCCAGGAGCAGGGCTCCAGGGGGCAACTGTGGGTCTCAGCTCAGGCTGGGAGGGCACGGAGGTGCCATATGGATCATCTCTGCCTGCATGTGCAGAGGCAACCATTTCTGCAGGGGCATGAAGCAGCAGGTCTTGTCTGTGTGCCAGGGAGCCCTGGCTGGTGGAGGAGATGCGGTAGGAGCTGAACCCAGGGTTGCCAAACGCCGCCAGCCTGACACAGGCTGCAGCCTGTGTGCCCAGCCTGCCCACACGTGTGCCCCGCCTGCTCCAACACGCTGCCCGGGTTGTGGCTCCGAGCCCACAGACCACTGCCTCGGCACAGCGGCCCAGGGGCTGCCCATGGGGGATGCCCAGGAGCCTGATCTTGCCCAATGCCACAGCCCATCTGCTGCCCCGTGAACACCTGGGGCTGGGGCCAGCCCCTGCCCCTCAGCCTTCAGCTCAGCCCAGATCCGCTCCACACATCCCTGACCCCATGTGCGACCCTGAAGCTCCCACCTGCCCCTGTGTCCCCTTCAGCACAAAAGCAGGGGGCTCAGGAAAAAAAGGGGGACCCGTGTGAAAGGCACACAGGTCTGGTGGGGCAATCTGTCACTGGGCAGAAGGGGCAGGCAGGGTGTAACAAAGCCCTATAAGGCACGAGGAGAACAGCTCAGCTCCCTAGACCCCAGGCATCCAGACCCCTGGAGAGGACCAGTGCCAGTATGAAGGGGCATTAATCCAGATGGAACAGCCTGCAGGAGGGTCAGTTCCAGCACAGAGGATGGCTGCAGCATCTGTGGTGTGGTTTGGCCTTGATCCTCCTCTCCAGGACCAAGGAAAAGAGAGGCAGAAAAAAAGAGCAGCCCCAAACCGCCAGTGCATGAACAGCGTCAGGGAGAGCTGGTTGTACGCTGGAGCTGGGATGACATCGCCTAGATGTCAATGCTTGGCCAATTCACACTTTTGGTTTCACATTTAATACGTGTGGGTGGGGTGGGGTGGGGTGGGGCCACAGGATGCCAGGAGTGCCATATTCCACTCACGGGGCAGGGGAGGGGTGGGGGGGGCTGTGGAGTTCATACTCACCTGGCAAACGTCCTTGCCCTGGAGGCTTCACGCTCTGCCCACAGCTGCTGCAGCCTTGAGCCCCTGACGGGGGAGACGGTCCAGGTCTCTGATCTCTGCTGAGGGGATCTGTGCAGCACCCATCATCCCAAGGCCAGGGCAGGGGGGGGCTGGCAGCTGCCCAGGAAGCTGCAGGGCATCCTTGTCTGGGGGAGCAGAGGCCAGCTTTGGCCTGACACCACACCCAGCCAGTAGCACCATGGTGGGGGGATAAACCTGCCCGTCCTCTGCACATGGCAGGGGGCTTCCTGCTGGGGCTGCAGTAAAGGGGGCTTGACTGAGCCCAGATCCCTGCTAGTAGCTGGTCCCTTCTGGCACCAGCCTGGGTGGGGGCAAAGTGGAGCGGAGAGCGGAAGGAAGAGCGAGACAGGGAGCTTGGGAGCATGGGATGTGCAGGGGTCAGGCATGTAATGAAGAAGTGACATCTCCAGCCACCCTGAGACCCTCCAGCCTGCACCAACACCCCCAGCCCAGCCAGCCTCATCCCCACTTCCTTCCCGCCAGCTCAGCCCCATATCCCCCCCTTGCAGGCCCTTGAGCCAACAGCGCCATATGCCGCCTACCCAGCCAGCCTCATCACAGGGGGTCCGGGCTCCTCCTTCCCCTCAAGCACCCCCCACCACATAGGAGACAGGCAGGGGGATTTCACTCCTGTGTCTGTGTGCTGGGATGGGCAGACAGACAGACGGAGGCAGCACAGAGTCCGTTAGCTGGAAGGGAACATGTGGGAAGGACAGACAGACAGAGGGACCCATGTGGGGGGGCCTCAGGGGACAAATGGGGGTTGTGTGGGCAATTAAAACAGGCCCCATGGGGCAATTAGAGGGGATAACTGTGGCTAGCCCATGGGCAGCCTTGTGAGGGGGTAGCCATGGGTGCCGGAGGCAGGCGCAGGCCCCGCAGGGGGACGTGCCCTGGCATGGGGCAAAAGCATGCCTGGGGGGCCGCAGGTGCTGTGAGCATGGAAATGGGGCGGGAGGGCAGAAGGGGCTCTGGGAGGCAGAGGGTGGCCTTGCTGAGCCACGGGAGGCCTCACGGGCAGGGCACGGTGCTCAGGGATGAGGTGGGAGTAAGGCAGGGGAGGGCACTATCCCAGGGCATGCAGCGGGGCACTGCATGCCCCTTCATACTGGCACTGGTCCTCTCCAGGGGTCTGGATGCCTGGGGTCTAGGGAGCTGAGCTGTTCTCCTTGCGCCTCACAGGGCTTTGTTACACCCCGCCTGCCCTTTCTGCCCCTGCACTAATGAAATGGCTTCCCTTAATGAGGCTGACGATTGCCCAGTGACAGGCTTCTGATTGCCCCACCAGACCTGTGTGCCCTTCACACGGGGCCCCCTTTTTTTCCCAAGCCCCCCGCTTTTGTGCTGAGGGGGACACAGGGGCAGGTGGGAGCTGCAGGGTCGCACATGGGGTCCCTGGGGTGTGTGGAGTGGATCTGGGCTGAGCTGAAGGCTGAGGGGCAGGGGCTGGCCCCAGCACCAGGTGTTCACGGGGCAGCGGATGGGCTGTGGCATTGGGCAAGATCAGGCTCCTGGGCATCCCCCACTGGCAGCCCCTGGGTTTTTCCCCCCGTGGGGGGCACTGTGCAGAGGCAGTGATCTGTGAGCTCGGAGCCACAACCCGGGCAGCGTGTCGGAGCAGGCTGGGCACACATGGCCGGGGTGGGGGTGCCGTGAGAGCTCTGGCTGATGGGTGTCAAAGCTCCCGGGGGCCATTTGTACCCCAGTGCACTCTCCTGGGTGCCGCCTGTGCTGGGGGATGGGTCCCAGGCGTAGGGGTGGGGGTGGGGGGGTTTAGCTGTGGGCAGGGGAGGGGTGTCTGTCAAACAACAGGCAGAGGATCTAGACCTTCCTTGTCACGATCAGTCGCAATGCAGCAACGGCACAACCAGCAAACAGCGCAACCAGTATCTGACCTGCAAGAGAGAGGCAGGTACTGGGTAGCTCAAGTGCACAGCACCCCCCAGGCTGAAATCAGGGGTTCCCAGGCACTGTATACACCTGCCACGGCCAAGATCAGGGGGCTCCAAGTGCTGTGCACAACCCCACATTGAGACTGGGGGGCACCTGGCACTATACAGACCCCCCAGGCTGAGATCAAGGGGTCCTGGGTGCTGTCCAGACCCTGCCATGCTGAGATTGAGGTGCCAGGTTCTGTATAGATCAGAGGGCACGAGTCTCTGAACCCACCTCCCAGGCTGAGATCACAAGCATTGGGCACTATACAGACCACCCTCAGGCCGAGGGGTCCTGGCTTGCGAGAGGAAAGCAGTCAGGAGCGCATGCGAGGGGCACGTACTTGTTCACACCGGGCCTGGCCATAGCGCAGTTGGCTGGCGAAGTGCTCACAGTTCTTCAAGATGAGGTTGTACAATGTTTGCTTCCCCACCTGCTTCTCCGCATCCCTCAGGATGCGCTCCACGGGACGGGGGGTCCCTGTCCCATTGTTTACCCGGTAGTTGTCCCGCTTGGCGACACCTTTCAAGAGCTCCTTCTTCACCTCACCCAAGCAGGCCATGGCTGATGTAGAGCTGGCACAGCAGGATGCTCCTGTCCCGTCTGATGGAGAGGGGTCCCCAGTTACAGCCACTACCCAGCCAGGACCCCCTGCCCCTACCCCTGCCCTTGCACCTGCCTCCCACCCCCTGCTGCTTCCCTCCACCCCTCATTGTCCCCACAAATCTCCCAGGATCCCTCAGGAGGGCACTGCATGCTCAGCCCAGGATGCTCAGCCCAGGCTGCAACACCGATGCCCATGACCCAGCCCTGCCCAACCAAGACCAAGCTCCCACCCCTGCCACCCTCTGGGATCCCAGGCCTCACCGGGCGATGTCAGGTGGATGATGTAACCTTTGCCAACATAGATGCCCCAGTGACTGTATGGGCCACGGAGGATCTCAATCATGTCCCCACGCTTTGGCCGAGCCTTCGGGACAGAAGCCAGGGGCAGAATCAGCCCAGGATGGGAGCCTTCACCCCACTCATATCACTCCACAGCTCCCCTGAGCCCCCAAACCCTCAGCCTCCCCACCAAAGGCTCAGGGTCCTCCCACTCTGCACCAGCACCCCCAGCTCCCCCGACTTTGCTCCCCCTCCCCAGCATGTCCCACCGACCCCTTCCCCTGCTTCCTCTTCTCCCCAGTCAGCATCCTCGAAGGCCCCCCCACCCTTCTGCATGTTTCCAACCCCTCCGTGCCCTGTCCGTACAGTACCTGGTGCAGGGCATGGGGTGGGAGGAAGGGCAGGTCTAGATCCTCTGCCCGTTGTTTGACAGACACCCCTCCCCTGCCCACAGCTAACCCCCCGACACCCCCACCCCCACCCCCACGCCTGGGACCCATCCCCCCGCACAGGCGGCACCCAGGAGAGGGACCTGGGGTACAAATGGCCCCCGGGAGCTTTGACTTACACCAAGACGAGGCATCGCGCAGGCTGGCGGCTCCTGCTTGCACAGGATCAGGGTTTCCCGCTTGTATTTCCCTTTGGATTTCAGCACAGGCAGAGGAAATGAGAGGGTGCCGCCCTCCTCCCAGCCAGAGCCCTCATGGCTCCCCCAGCCCAGGCCACGTGTGCCCGCCCGCTCTGAGACATGGGCCAAGCCGTTCTCCTCTCACCACCCCCCGCCCCAGGGCACTGCCCCAGCACACCCACCCCTCACAGGGGGCAAAGCCCAAGGGAAGCAAGGCAGGTGCACTCGGGGCCCTGATTCTGCCCCATGTTGCAGCCCCTCCACCCCGCAGCAGGCACCTGGCACTTGGGATCGCTCTCCCTGCCCCCCACCCCTTTAGCCTCTCTGCCCCCGCCTGCTGTCCACCCCCTGCCCCTTGTTGTACTCCATTTTGTTAAGGGGTGGGGTGAATGATTGGTGAGACTATTCCAGTCTCAAATCCTAATTTACTGAACACACAAGCAATAGCAGTATTTAAGCACAGCTTTAAATACAACACCCAACCTCTAAGCAAGCCCCAGCAGCCAACATAGGTATTCTCACCCAAGCCTCCTGATGGGAATGGGGCGTTCAGCTGGCCCGGCGTCCATCACCGCGCTGGGCTTTGGGTAGTTTTATTCCTTTTCCTGTGTAATGTTCTCTACAACTTTCAGTTTCTTTTCCTCGTTTTATGTATGCTTACACTTGTCTTCCGCGTTTCCCATATACGGTTATGTCAGAAATATTCACTAGTCACTTTTTATAGCGGTTCCTTTCTGTCGAGCTGCTGTCTGGATCCCATTGTGTCGCGTAGGTAAAGCAAATCTTCTTTTAACTTCCTTTCTGACATGGGCTGTAAGAGGCCGCTCTAAACTGTGACCCATTTGCTTTGCTTTGAGTTATTGGTCAAAACGGTCCCCATGCACAGGGCATGCAGGTCTCGTGGGGCAAGCAGAGGCCCTGTGACAATCGTCAGCCTCGCTGGACCAAGCTGCCTCGTTAGCGTGGGGCAGAAGGGACTGGTGGAGTGTAACGAAGCCCTGCGAGGAGCCAGGAGAGTGGCTCAGCTCCCCTAAGACCCAGTCATTCAGACCCCCTGGGGATGACCGTCGGTTGTATGAGAGGGCCGGCAATCCAGATGGGAGAGCCATGGAGGGGGACCGGTTCCAACACAGAGGAGGGCTGCATGCATCTCTGCTTGGTGTCAGGTTTGGCCCTCAGCCCCCTCTCCAGGAACAAGGAGACAGGGAGAGAAAGAGGAGCCCAAACCGCGAGTGCACGGACAGCATCAGGGAGAGATGGCTGTACACTGGAGGCGGAAAGAGACGGGATGAAGCCCAGGGCAGCTTCGGAGGCTGGAAGCCAGAGGCCTGGGCTGGAGAAGTTGGCTGGTGGGGAGACAGGCAGCTGGCCCTGCAGGGGCAAAGCGTGATTCCCTCGGCATCCACCGGCTCCTTGGCAGCCCCAGATGTCTCGTTAGGGGCAAACACAGCCCTGGGGGGGCAGAAAGGGGGCCCGTGTCGGCCTCTCTGGCAGCAGCAGCCCCACAGAGGCAGGGCAAGACCGGCTGTCGGGGCAAGGAGAGCTCATGAGGACAGTCATGACGGTCCCACGGATGGCAAAGCAGGGTCCCTGAGGGGGCAGAGGTCGGCCTCATGAGGGGCAGGAGGAGGGCTCCAGGGGGCAACTGTGGGCCCTGCAGGAGGCAAAAGGGGCCCCGTGAGGGGCAATAGAGGAGAGCAGGTACCCCACCCCTCTGCTGGAGATGACCTTGGAGAGGGAGCAAGATGGACATATGGATGACTGCTATCCCCGCCGTTTTCCCCATCGCCTACCCAGGCTCCGGGCCCCCCAAGACACCTAGGGCCACACCGGGATGGATGAAGGGGTCCCCAGGCCACAGCCACCCCAGCTGAGCCCTGACCCCCCCCAGCAGGAGGGAGGGGGCTCTGGCTGCAACATCCCTCCAGGGTCTTCTCTCTGCTTCTCCCTCCCTCCCGCACTTCTCCAGACGGATCCAGCCCCCCCGTGTGTCAGCACCAGGGCTCGGCTGGAGAAGTTTGTTCTTGGGAGTTTCTGTGTTTTCAAACAATGGGGGGGGGGGGGGGGGGCATTTTTGGCAATGAGGAGTGTCCCATGGCATCCGTAACCATAGGGGATGGGAAGTGACACGCACATTAGCCACCGGAGCCTGAATTTGGGGTTTGGGTGAGGAGCCACGAAGGCATGCTTTGCCTGCAGCCCAATTTACAGTTTAGGGAACACACGAGACCTGACAGTCAGGGACTGTTTCTGATTGTGCAACGCCGAGCGCTGAGGAAGATGCCTCAGGCAGATGCCACGTTTCAGCGCTGAGGGTGATACCTGCAAAAAGACATTGCTGGGTGGTAGAGATCAGAAAACGGTGAAAGGGAAACCTGGGTCTTGCAGTGTCAGGAGTCACAATTAAGACAAGGGTCGGCAGCGTCACACTGACTTTCCGGTCTCATGTATTCCCTAAACTGTAAATTTGGCTGCAAGCAAAGCATGCCTTCATGGCTCCTCACCCAAACCCCAAAGTCAGGCACTGGTGGCTAATGTGTGCATCACTTCCCACCCCGCTATGGTTACAGACGCCATGGGGCACCCCTCATTGCCAAAAGTGCCTCCCCCCCAACCACTGATTGAAAACAGAAACTCCCAAGAACAAAACTTATACTCTGCTCTGGTCTGGACCTGCAGGGAGTGAACCAGGAAAGCCCAGGCTGCAACTGAACTCCACCTAGCTACAAGTATCAAGGACAATAACAGGTCCTTTTTTAGATATGTGGGGAGCCGAAGGAAAAGCAAGGGCAACATTGGACCCCTGCTAAACCAGATGGGGCAACAGACAACCGACGCCCAGGAAAAAGCAAACGTGCTAAATGGGTACTTTGCATCAGTTTTTCACCAGTCCCAAGGGACGCCCATGCCCACAATGGGACAGGGAGGCCCCGGTTAGGGAGATCCCCTGCCATCCATCAATGCTGACCTCGTGAAGGAACACCTTGAGAGCCTGGACACCTTCGAGTCAGCTGGCCCTGACAATCTACACCCCAGGGTACTCAAGGAGCTGGCGAGCATCATAGCCCAGCCCCTGGCACGGATCTTCAAGAGCTCCTGGCGCTCCGATGTAGTGCCCGAAGACTGGAAGAAGGCCAATGTGGTGCCTATCTTCAAGAAAGGGAGGAAAGTAGATCCAGCAAACTACAGGCCCATCAGTGTGACCTCTATCCTGGGGGAGGTCTTAGAAAAGATTATCAAAAAGGCCATTCTTAACAGACTGGCCGATGGCAATATCCTGAGGGACAGCCAGCATGGGTTTGTTGTGGGTAGGTCTTGCTTGACCAATCTCATTTCCTTTTACGACCAGGTGACCTATCACCTGGACAAGGGAGAAGAGATTGATGTCATATATCTTGACTTCAAAAAGGCCTTTGATCTGGTATCCCATGATCACCACTTGGCAAAACTGGCCAACTGCGGCCTCGGCCTCACCACAATCCGCTGGCTGGGGAATTGGCTGCGTGGTCGGACCCAGAGGGTGGTGGTTGATGGAGGTCAATCGTTGCAGTGCGCTGTGACCAGTGGGGTCCCTCAAGGCTCTGTCCTTGGACCTATTCTGTTTAACATCTTCATTAACGATGTGGACATTGGAGTCAGAAGCGAACTAGCCAAGTTCGCTGACGACACCAAACTCTGGGGTAAAGCATCCACACCCGAGGACAGGAGGGTGATCCAGGCTGACCTGGACAGGCTCAGCAAATGGGTGGATGAGAACTTGATGGTGTGCCACACCGAAAAATTCAAGCTTCTCCACCTTGGGAGGAAAAACCTGCATCATGCTTATAGGCTTGACAGTGCTACGCTGGTTAGCACTATGGACAAAAAGGACTTAGGGGTCAGGATTGACCACAAGATGAACATGAGCCTGCAATGCGATGCTGCAGCTAGTAAAGCGAGCAAAGCCCTGGCTTGCATCCATAGATGCTTCTCAAGCAAATCCCAGGACATCATTCTCCCGCTGTACTTGGCCTTGGTGAGGCCGCGGCTGGAGTACTGCGTCCAGTTTTGGGCCCCACAATTCAAAAAGGATGTGGAGAAGCTTGAGAGAGTGCAAAGAAGAGCCATGCGCATGATCAGGGGTCAGGAAAACAGACCTTACAACAGGCTGAGAGCCAAGGGATTCTGCAGCCTGGAAAAGTGCAGGCTCAGGGGTGATCTGGTGGCCGCCTGTAAGTTTATCGGGGGTGTTCACCAGGGTCTGGGGGAACGTCTGTTCACCAGAGCGCCCCAAGGGATGACAAGATCCAATGGTCACAAACTCTTCGGTGACCGTTTCAGGCTGGACATAAGGAAGAACTTCTTTACTGTCTGAGCCCCCAAGGCCTGGAATAGCCTGCCGCCGGAGGTGGTTCAAGTGCCTACATTGAACGCCCTCAAGAGACATTTGGATGTTTATCTTGCTGGGATCGTGTGACCCCAGCTGACTTTCTGCCCTTGGGCAGGGGGCTGGACTCAATGATCTTCCGAGGTCCCTTCCAGCCCCAGCGTCTATGAATCTATGAGTCTATTAAGGTAGAAGGATGGACCCGTGTGGGGCTCTGCAACACCTGCTGTGATAAAGCACTCGTTACAAAGACACCTGCCAACTGAACTGCAAATGACATGACATCGCCAGGGCACTGAAGCGCTGCCTGGTGGCCACGGGGCATCAGAACACGTACACTGGTGCCTGGACATCCGTGTTGGATACGTGCCCGACTTTTTTGTCGACAAAGGGACAATTCGCCCCGATAAAATTAAAATACATCGGAGGTGGTCTAAGTTGCCACGCTCAAAGGAAGTCTGAAACGAAAAAACATTGTGCACATGTACGGGGTGATGCCAGTATGCTAGAGAAATGGCGATTTTTTGTCACGATGCGTCACGTGTACATGGTCAAATCGTCACGTGTACAAGCACCCACCGTGTCACAGCGCTGTCAGGGGACATATGTGGCTTTTCAGGAGGAGCAATGCTCTCTGCTGTCCCCACCACATCCCCGGGGTGCTGCTGCTTGGTCTGTAACTGCCTATGCACCCGAGCTTCCCCTGCTTCTGTGAAGGCCGTTCCACTTTCCGCCACCTGTGCCCGCACGGAGTAGAGCACAGCTCTGCCCCACGGAGCTGCACCCCCACCACCCCCCACGGCACTGAGCACCCTTCACGGGGGGGAAATCCAGGGACACTGGGTCAGTGGCACTCAGGGGGTCCTGCCCCATGCCGCAGCCCTTTCACTGCCCTGTGGGCACCTGGCACTGCGGTTGCTCCCCCAGCCCCTCTCTGCCCCCACCCACTATACCCCTTGCTGCCCCTCAGCTCCCAACCCACCTTGGATCCCTGCCCCATTCTGCCCCCACAACCACCCTCCAGCCCCCTCATCTCCTTCCATGATGCCCCCTCAACCCTCCCATCCTATTCCAATCTAGTCCCCGGCCACTCTCCAACCACCCCCACTCCCACTTAGGCCCCCTGCCTCCACACCCCCTGCACCCCCTAACCCCATCGATGCCCCCCACTCCGCCTGACTCCCCCCTGCGCCCTCAGCTTCCCCCTCCTGCCCCCTCAGCATAAAAGGGGCCCCCAAGGCAGTAAAATAGGCCCCGGGGGACAATTAGAGGCCCCATCGCTAGACCACTGCAAGCTTCGTTAGGCCAGGCTTCCTCGTTAGCTGAAGGGGGCAGAAGGGGCCTGTGGGATATAATAAAGCCCTATAAGGGGCCAAGAAAATGGCTAAGGGGAGACCAATTAGCCTTGTTAAGTGGCATTAGCTGAGCTCGTTAACTGGCAGCTGCCCTGTCAGCATGGAAACAGGGCAGGAGGGGAGAAAGGAGCACTGTGACAGCCAGGTTTCGGCCTCGCTGGCAGGGCACAGCTCTCGTTAAGGGGCAGGCATCTGCTTATTAGGAGCAGGAGGGGCCCCCTGAGCCCCCTCCCAGCTGCACTGGGTTGGACGGGGGTCATTGAAGGATCTGGCCACCATCTAGCTGAGTCCAGACAACCCCCACGCTTGAGAGGGGGGCTAGCTACCCCCATACAGGTCATTTTTTCACCCCCCTTTGCTGAGCGGGGTGGGGGGAGGGGGTAGATGGGACAGAGCATGAAACACCACTCCAGCATCTGGAGGGTTAAACTTGGACCCTGATTTCCCCCCCTCCCCCATAGGTACAGCACCGTGCACAGAGGCTTTGTACCAATCTCTGGCCTTTACTCTTCTGTCAATCAAATGGGGGGACTGGGGGGGGTCCCTGAGGCCCTCCCAAACACAGGCACAGGCTGAAACATGCCCCTCCCCCCTGGAAATCTTGGAAGGCCCCCCCAAAACCCCCAGTCCCAGTTGTGTCCCAGTGCGTCACTGGTTCTGCCGGTGTCTCTTCTTCACCACGGCTCTCAGCAGGCCCAGCGCTGCCAGGCTGAGGCCAGCTGCGCCCACGCCCACCACGATGTCCTGGACCTATGAGTAAAGGTAGATTTGCATACGTCTGCATATGAATAAAGGAGGTGTGTGCAAGGGCGGGGGGGAGGGGATTTGTACCCCTGGATTCAGCCCTGCTCTTCACCCCCCAGATGTCACTGCCCTCCAGAGAACACGGGTGTCTGGGCTCCTGACCCCCTATTCAAACCCATCCTTCCAGAACACCTTCAAGATGAAACTGGATGCTTATCTTGCTGGGATCCTATGACCCCAGCTGACTTCCTGCCCTTTGGGCGGGGGGCTGGACTCGATGATCTTCCGAGGTCCCTTCCAGCCCTAACGTCTATGAAATCTATGAAATGGAGAAAGATCCCAGGCGTCCGGGCTGCCCCCCATCCCCACAGCTGCCACCGTCCTCCCTGAGTGGGGAAGGAACCCAGGTAAGGGCAGGGGAGTGGGGGAGAGCATGGATCCCAGGGACACTGAACCCAGGTGTCCCAGGGGGATTGACCCCAAGCATTTGTGATCTGGGGGGAAGAAGGGGATGTGGGACCCAAGCATCCGAGGCGGGGCAGAGAGGGAGTCTGGGCATCCAGGGGGATGAATCCAGGGGTCCATGGGGAAGGGGGAGATGGACCCATAACACCCACGAGGGGCAGATGAAGGGGTGGAACCCCGGCATTGGGTGGGGAGGGAGGGCGGCAGGGGACCCCGGTGCCCGGGCGCACCTGGTCACTGCGGGCGACGCCGTAGCGCAGCCGGGTGACGAAGTGCTCGCAGTTGCAGCTGCCCAGGCGGTAGGCCAGCTCGCAGCCCACCAGGCCCTCGGCGCTGCCCACCACGGCCAGGCTGGGCCGGGGCTGCAGGCTCCCGTCGTGCTTGTTGTTGACACGGTAGTGGTGCCCCCCGGCCACCGCCCCCAGCCGCTCCCGCCGCACCTGCGCCTTGCAGCTCAGCACTGACGCCAGACTGTCCAGGCCCGCGTTGGGCAGCTCACCTGGGGGCATGGGATGGGGTTAACAGGGGGGTGCAGGGACCTAGGTGTCCGAGCACCCAGGCCCCATGCTCTGCCCAGAGTGGGGGACCAGAGTAAGGAGAACCCCAGGTGTCCGGGCTCCCAGCTGCCCCTGCTCCAGCCCCGACTCCACTCCTCAACCCCCGAGTGGGGGGAGAGCCCAGGTGCCTGAGAGCACTCACAGGACGGGGCCAGGTGGATGACAAAGCCCTGGCCCACATACACGGCCCAGTGCTGGTACCCGACGCGGAAGATCTCAATCAGGTCCCCAGGCTCTGGCTCCACCTGTGGAAGACGAGGGGAAGGGGCAGGGTAGAGCCCAGGCAGCCCGGCTCCCCCTCCTCAAAGGGGACCCTCCCACCAGCCTTGACGCCTTGCTCCCAAAAATTCAGTGGTATCTCTTTAAATCCCCGGAGTGCCCTCCAAGGGCGCTCCCGGGGTTCTCTGCCTCAGATGAGGTCATAGATCAACCACCAGCCAAAATGGGGGGGCGCCAGGCTCTGTATAGGCCCCCAGGCTGGGACCGGGGCCCCATCGTGGCCCAGGGAACCCCACTCCTGCGCTCGGGGCTGTACGGCGCTCACACACTTACGTCTGCAGGAAACTTCTCTGGGGACCCGTCAGCTTCAAGCTCCAGGCTCTCGGGCATCTTCTCACATGTTCAGGGGTGGGGGTCAAGGGTCAAGTTGGGGGTTGGGGGGGTCAAGGGTGGGGGGGTGAGGCTGGACAGAGACCCCAGGGGAAGTCAGCTGGGGCGCCCTGGGGGACAAGGGACTTGGCCCTGTTTCCCAGCAAAGGAAACGCATCACAATGGGGTCCCCATAGCAGTGGGGGAGGGGCAAAGGGACCATCTAAGTGCCCCCCCAGGCAATTTGGCCTCCATGGGGCAGGGGCAGATCTGGGGGAGAGAATCTCTCCCCCCCCAGATTAATAGAGGGCCCTGGGGTTGCTCTCAGTTGCACTCTACAGGAAGCCCTGCCCACCTCCCTGGGGGCGGGACCTAGCTGAAGCCCTGCCCACTGGCTGGGAGGTGCCCCCCAACCTAAGAAGTGGGCTTGGGGGCTATCCTGCCCCCCCCAGTCACGGGGGCGGGGAGAGGTCACGCACACATCGCTCTCACGTGGGCTGGTGCCACACGAGGACCCAGGCGTCCAGGACATCCCCCCGCCCCCCAGACCTTAGCCCCTGTAGCAGTACCCTCCCCCACAACCCCTTCCACCCATCCTTCTAGCCCAGCCCAGCCCAGTACCAGGGCGCTACTGCGACTGGGAAGGGTCTAGTCCCTGCCCAAGCCCCCTATCCCCACCTGGCCCGAGGCTGGCATCCATGGCAGGGGCATCAGTCTTGGTGAGGCAAGACCCCATGAGCCAGATCAAGGTGCCAGGGGGGAGCAGCTGGGTCTGGGGGGGGGCAACTGGTGAAGCAGGGAGGGGCTGAGGGGGTGGGCAGAGGAGGGGTCATGCCCTGATACCCCCATTCAGGTGGGAGAGGGGACAAGTGGGTCCCTAACACTGGAGCTCTGGGGAGAGGCGGGGTCCATACTGGGGAGAAATGGGAATCAGCCCCCCCCCCCCCCCCAGCTTCCAAATTGGGGTGGGAGGTTGGGCTCAACCCCCAGGAAGCTAGGTATGCCTCAGTTTACCCTGTGAAGAGCCCCACCTCTTCCCCAGGCCACGCCTCCACTGAGCTGGGGCTCTTACTCCTGCCCTCTTCACCCCAGCCAGGGCATTAACCACCCCAAGCCAGCCCTCCCATCCCCATGGCAACAGCCCCCGATTAACCCCCGAGGCACCAGCTGGAAACGGAATGCCATTTATTGTGCTTATACATCAGCGGGAATGTGGGGCAGGATCTGGCCCATGTGGGGAGAGCGGGGGTCTAGACCCCCGACTCAATAGCTCCCAGGGACTGCCAGGCCCTGGGAGGGGGGAGGGGCACATGGCCCCCCCAACATAGAACCCAGGCAACCGGGTGGGGGGTGACCCTGATACAAAATGGCTGACCATCGTGGGGGGGCAATACAAGACCCCCCAAATAAAGTAGAGGAGGGGCTCAAGGCACTGGAGGGGGGATGGGGGGCACTTGGACCCCCCAGGTCTCTGTGCCCTCCCAACAGAGGGGGAAGGGAACGGAGCCCCAGTTGGAAGGCACTGGTGGGCACTGGTGGGCCCATAAAGCTGCAGTCCGGTCTTAAAGTGCGAGAGCTGGCGCTGGGGGGGAGCAAAGTGGAGGCTGCGGGGAGGCAGTGAGGTGGGAGGGTCCCCAGGTGCAGCCCCATCACTCACTGCCCCTTCTTGTCAGGCGGGGGCCGGGGCGGGGGGCCGGCAGTGTCAGTACGGGTGGTGTTGCCCAGCGCGGTGGCCTGAGGGAGCAGAAAGAAGGGGGGTAAGAAGGGGGAGGGGGCCAGGGCAATGCCCCCCTGCCCCCACCCCCCAACAGTCACCCCCTCAGCCCAGCCCCCACCCCCGCAACGCTCACCCCCTTCACCTTGCCCCCACGCCCCTCCAATGTTTACCCCATGCTGCCTGCCCCAACACCCCCCACCCTGCCCGTCTCCCACCTACCTGCTCAAGCACATAGCCGGCGGTGGTGTCAATGGCGGTCCCCAGGGGCCGGTAGTGCCCCGAGTACCGGATGTAGCCCCAAGCCAGCAGGGCCAGCAGCAACAGCCCCACCAGCCCGTTGCAGAGCTGGGCCACCACCGACAGGCCGACGAAGCCCGAGAGGCCCGAGCCTAGGTAGAGGGCCAGCACAGTGCCCGCCAGCACGGCCGGGGTGCGCAGAGCCCCCAGCAGGTTCTTGGCCTCGTTGTGCCGGGAGAAGTGTGCGTGCAGCTCGGCCAGCTCCGTCTCCAGCTGCTCCTCGTAGCCCCGGCTGAAGGCCGCACCCCCCATCTTCTTTACCCGCCGGAAGAGCTCCAGGGCCGCTGTTCGTGCTGCCTCGTGCCTCTCGTCCAGCTGGGCTGGAGCCACATACGGCTTGTCACCCCCGCACATCTGGGGGAGGGGGGGAGGAGAAGGGAGATGAGGGTGTGGGCAGACATCATTTAACATGGATTAGGCATCGGGTGTAACTAATGCATTGGAAAAGTCTTGGCTCATTTAAGGCAGTCATAATTTACTGTGGACAAAGTCTCTGGCATAATTTACACACTGGAAAAGCACTGGGTCATTCAAGGTTGTGGACAGATGTAATTAAATCCACATGAAGCATCCAGTGTAACTAAGACATTAGAAAAGTACTGGCTTGGGTTGTAGACAGACATATCCTGAACCGGGACAGGCTGGGGGTGACTGGCTGGGCAGAAGCTCTGCAGAAAAAGACATGGGGGTGACAGGGGACAAGAAGCTGAACAGGAGCCAGCAGTGTGCCCTTGTTGCCAAGAAGGCTACCGGCATCCTGGGCTGCACTGGTAGGAGTGTTGCCAGCAGGTCAAAGGCAGTGATTTTCCCCCTCTATTCAGCACTGATGAGGCCACATCTGCAGTCCTGTGTCCAGTTTTGGGCCTCCCCACTACAGAAAGGATGTGGACAAGTTGGAGAGAGTCCACCAGAGGGCAACAAAAAATGTCCAGGGGCTGGAGCACATGTGAGGAGAGGCTGAAGGAACTGGACTTATTGAGTCTGGAGAATAGAAGACTGAGGGGGGATTTAATAGCAGCCTTCAACTCCCTGCAGGGGGGTTGCACAGGGGCTGGAGCTGGACTGTTCTCAGTGGGGGCAGACGACAGAACAAGGAGCAATGGGCTCAAGCTGTAGCAAGGGAAGCTGAGGTTAGATACTAGAAAAAACTTTCTCACTAGGAGGGTGGTGAAGCACTGAAACAGGCTCCCCAGAGAGGTGGTGGACTCTCCATCCTTGGAGGTTTTTAAGGCACAGCTGGACAAAGCCCTGGCTGGAATGATCTGGTTGGGGCTGGTCCTGCTTTGAGCAGGGGGTTGGACTAGATGTGACCTCCTGAGATCCCTTCCAAGTCTCATGTTCTATGATCAACCTGGATTCAGACATAATTTAATGCAGATTAAACATTCAATATAACTAAGACACTAGAAAAATATTGGGTCATTCTAGGTTATAGACAGATGTAATTTAGCGTGGATTAAGCATCCGGAGTAAGTAAACATTGGAAAAGTACTAAGGTTATTCAAGGTTGTGCACAGATGTAATTTAACCTGGATTAAGCATCCACTGTAATAAAAACACTGAAAAAATATCATCTCATTCAAGGTTGGGAACAGATGTAATTTATCCTGGATGAGATGTTCTAGGGCATCTAAGGGGTCCATAGGACACTCCAACAGGATGCATCAATTCAAGGGTATGGATGGATGTCATTTCTAGTGGATTAAGTATCTGGTGTAATTAATGCTCCTTGCTCATTCAAGGTTGAGGAAAGATGTAACTTACCCTGGATGAGTCGTTCTGGGTACCTAGGGTATCTGGGAGGGGAGTGGGGGCAGGCCAGTTAGGATGGGGGGGGCAGAAGCTCGGACACCTGGGTTCTCTTCTGTCTCTGGCAGTTTCTCAAAGGGGGCGCCTGGATGGGGGGCTCCAGCAGGGTTAAAGGGAGCCCTGTCATCACATGGGGGCCATATCAGCCCCTCCTCCAGTCCTCACCCCACAGGGGCCTTGCATACCTGCTCCATCTTGAGATAATACAGGTCCTTGGCAGAGGCCACAGCTGCCAAGTTATTGGCCTCTGCAGTTGCCTGTAGAGAGGAAGAGATGGGGCAGGAAAGACGTCACAGCAAGGCCCAGCGCTAGCCCCCTCACTCCGGGGGTGGGGTCAGTATTGCTCCCAGCCATTGGGAGGGGGGCATCGGGCCTGCAATACCAACCTCAGCCAACAGGGAGTGATATCAAGGGTGCAGGACTGCCTACAGCCAATGAGGGGGTGATGCTGGGGGGTGTAGTACAGCCCACAGCCAATGGATGGTTGACAATGTGGGGTGACATGGGGGTACAGTACCACCCAGAGCCAATGGGGGGTTGACATCATGGGTACAGAACTGCCCACGGCCAATGGGAGGATGACATTGGGGGTACAGTACCACCCACAGCCGACAAGGGGGTGACACTGGGGGTGTAGTACCACCCACAGCTACTGGTGGGAGGATGCAACTCATCTACAGCCCCACCCCCCTCTCTCCAGATTTAACCCTTCCCATCCAGCCCATGGCAGGAGGGTAACAACACCCCCCCGGCCCACACCAGTTACCCCAGGTTGGGGCAAGTACTCACCTGGAGCATGGTTTTGGGGTGTGGTAGGTCCTCCCCTTGGTAGATCTTGATGTACGCCTGGGAGGGTGAGAAACAAGATGAAGGGTGGCAGACATCAGGGGCGCCCCTGCCCCAGTTGTGACCCCTACCACATGCACTCAACCCCCCAGCAAATACCTGCCCCCAATTCATGTACTAGCTTCCCCGCTGAATGGGGAAACTGAGGCACAGGTGGGGGCATGGCCCCACCTCCTCTTTAACCTATTGCAGCCCTATGGGAATCCAGTTATGCCCTCAGTGCCCTGCACCCGATTCACAATGCCCCCCCTCATGCAAGACTCATGAAACACTAACTGACCTGTCCCTGCTGATCTCCTCACACAAATATACACATGTATGCATGTGTACACATATACACACAGTGTACATGTATACATGCACACACATGTATATATATGGACTTATGTGCATATACACACATTATATATGCATACATGTATACATACACACACATATCCCAACATGTGTGCACATGTTAGATATTATAAACTACTTGCAAGCGCTGCTACAGAGTACCCGCCTCTCAGGGTTTGCTTGTGCCTACACCCTCCAGCCTTCCCCAGTCCAGCAGTCTCGCCTGCCACACCTTGGCGTGGAAATTTGAGGAGGCTGCGCAGAAGGCATGGCGCATCGCAGAGGGCACAGCACAGCGCAGAGGGCACGGTGCAACACAGTACATGCCTGTCTGGTCCGAGGCTTCCCCTGGCATCGTCCCAATTATCACGTATTATAAAATTATAGAAAATGAGGGCTGGAAGGGACCTCAGGAAGTCTAGTGCAACCCCTGACAAGAGAGCTCCCGGCTCTAACCCCGGTCCCTGTCAGGAGGCTCAGTGGAGCGCTGCTGCCCCCTGCTAACCGGAGGCAGGACTGCACCCACCTTGAAGTACTCTAGCAGCCCACGGCAGGTGACCATGGAGCCATTGATTTCCTTCTCCCTGAGCCGCGCGGGGTCCAGGACCAGGGGTATGAGCTGCTGCAGCCCCTCCTTAAACTCCTCGGCCACATCTGTGGGGGGCAGGAGAGGGGGCATGGGGGGTGAGACAGGAAGGCAGGGCAGGGAACCACAGGGTAACTCTGGATGGCAGGCACACAGGGCAGAAGATACCCCAGAATAACCAAGGCACAGAGAGATGGGGGCTGAGATACCCTGGATTATTTTAAGGGAAACAGACAGGGTGTGAGATACCCCAGAATAAGTCAGGCCAGGAGCAGATGGAATGCAAGATGCCCCAGGTTAACTCAAGCATACACAGACCAGGGGTAAGATGCCCTGGGGTAGCTCAGGGGCAGACAGACAAGGTGCGAGATACCCCAAAATAACTCAGGCCATGGGCAGAACTAGGCAGGAAATACCCCAGAATAACTCAGGCACAGACGGATGGGACCTAAAATATCCTGGTTTATCTCTAGTTAGACAGACAGGAGGGTCTCAAAAGAGACCAGGCAGACAGAAAGAACCAAAGGACCAGGGATTGTGGGATGGGGCCTTGACCCTGGGGACAGGGGATTCAGGGTAGGGGCAGGGCCTCAGATACTGGGACAGGGAATTGAGGGAAGGGGGCATAAAATGGGGGCAAGGCCTTAACCCCAGTGACTTGCCCCCATGGGCAAGAAGGGGGTGGGGCCTCACACACACAGAGTATTGTGGGAAGTGGGGAGCAGACACACAGAATTGTGCGAAGGAGGAGGTTACATGGACCCCCAGAGACAGGGGATTGTGGGAAGGGGCAGGGCCTTGGATGCTGACACAGAGGAACTGTGGGAAGGGGACAGGGTTACCTTTGAGGCGACCATCAAAGCTGGGGCTGGTGGCCACCTTGAGGCCGGGGTGGGGCAGGAGGAAGCAGCTGACATCGGTGAAGCACGAGTGGATGTGCTTGCGCACATTCTGGATCTCCTCATGCTGCTGGGTTTTCACCTGCGGGGGGAGGAAGACACCAGATCAGCCCCTGCGAGCAAGGGGGCCAGGCCCAGAATGGGGCAGGAACTAACTAGCAAGCAGAGGGGGGATGATATTTAGGCATGGACAGATGGGAAAAGCCTGTGTTAGCATCATCCACAGGATGCCCCCCGCTGGCAGAAAGGTGAATGACACCCCTGAGTCCCCTCTAGGCTCCCAAGAGCCCCTGCTCCCCATGCTGGCCTGATCTGCCCTCTTGCCCCTCTGCCCTACCCAACCTGGCCATGCCTGCCCCCATGCCTCTCCAACCCAGCACTCACTCCCAGTTGCTCACTGGACTTAGTTACCCTGGTATCTGGTTGTTGATGGCAGCAGGGTCCCTGTCCTCCCCCCACCCACCTCTTGGGGCATCAGGCTGACCCCCAAAGGGCATCTATGACAGAGGGTACAATTCTACCCCCCTCCCTAATTCCTGAGGAGGGGGAGCCCAGAATGACATAGATACTCCTTTTCAGGCTCACAAGGGAGGGGGGCAATATTTGGGGACAGACACACGCACAAGGCTTGTATGGTAACCACCCATTTGGTGCTCCCTAGGGGTGGGAGGGTGAATGACACCCCGCAATCCCCTCTAGGGCCTCTCAGCTCCCCCCAGACTCACCTCCAGCCGCTTCTCCAGGAACTTCATACCCCCCTGGAGGCCGTAGATATATTCGTAAGGGAAGCTCCAGTCCCGGACCAGGAACATGAGGGTCTGGAGGTGGGGAGAGGGGATGGCAGGAGGCTCACAAGTGATATCACAGGGAGGCAACAATGGAGTGCTACTTCCCTGCCCCTCCCTCCTGGGGGGTTGGTTCCCAACATGGGGGTCCCTATAGGATGTCCTTGCCTAGGAGGGCCTTATGGGGGGAGGGGGGATGGTCTCTGCAGCTAATCCAATTAAGGGTGGGGGGACTGGGGAGCAGAGCTGAGACTGATCAAACTCATGTCATGGGGATGATTCACGGGGTGGTGCCCCAGGGGGTTGTGGGTAATAGCAGGACCACTCTCAGCCAGTTGAAGGGTCTCTGGAATGGCCAAGCCTGAGATCTGCCCCTCCACCCCTGTCCACACCCTCAGTTACCCCCAACTCTGATGCCAGGGAGGTGGGCAGGGAAGCTGGGACATACCTGGAAGGGCTTGTGAAAGATCTCATCCATGGCCAAGCGCCCGTACTCTGTGAAGAGCTGAGGGATGGGACAGAGACAACCATAGGGCATTAAGCAGAGGGAGTCATATAGAGCCCCCCAACCCACCCCCACTGGGGTAAATCAGCCTCTGTCCTGCCTTCTGCTAACGGGCTTGTTAGTGCCCAGATCCGAGGGCCCAGGCAGTCACAGGCCACTCTGCCCTGGGGAAGGGGGCAGGTCCTGTGCTACTGATTCCCATGGCTCTGAGATACTGCCCCTTCCCCTCCCCCCACTCTTGAGAGTCCAGAGATGCCCCTGGTGCTTCCTCCACCTGCCCCCCACTTCCTTGGCCTCCCCCTGTACCTGCAGCTGTTGCAAATCATCCTCCTGGATGTTCTGGGAGAGGTTATAGATCTGAAAGGGAACAGAGACCCCTGTCACTTCTGGCCCGGGGCACACCAGCCCTTTAACTCTCAGGAAGCATGGGGGTAAAAAGTGTACTGGCCTTTCAAATCTCAGGAAACACCATGGCAAATGGCACTCTGGCTCTTTAAAATGCCAGGACCCATGGAGCAAATGCTGCACTGGCCCTTTAAATCTCAGGAAACGGAGACAAAAGGCAGCTGGCCTTTTAGATTCCAGAAAGCACAGGGGGGAAAGGTGCACTGGCCCTTTAAATTCCAGAAAGCATGGATGGGGAGGATAGGGGCAGGCAAAGGTGTCCTGTCCCTTTAAATCCCAGAACATGGCGCACCATCCCTTTAAATGTCAGGACCCATGGGGCAAACAGTGTGCTGGTCCCTTAAATCTCAAGCCCCTCCTCCTTCCCAGGATGCCCTGGGGTGCACAAAGTTTACCTGCACAGAGCTGGTCATGGTGCTGAGCGCAAAGATGGTGGCGCAGTCCCTGACGGTCGATTGGCTGTCGAAGGCCCCTTGCGTGTCCATCAGCACCACAGCCACCTGGGGCAGGGCATGGGGGTGAGACCCCGCCCCCACAGGAGCCCTGCCCCATCACCCCCTGCTTCCCCGCCTGCACCCCTGGCCCCACCCAACACATCTCAGCTCATCCCATCTGCCAATCACCCCTGGTGCCACCCCAGCTCTCTCACCCCTAGCCTCAGCTCAGCTCCACCCACCTGCCAATCACCCCCAGACCTGCACCCAGCCTCCAGCCCCCCACCCCACTATGCATCAACCCTGGCTCCACCCCCATTTCATGGCTCCGCCCTCACCCCATCCCCATCCCATGGCTCTACCCTCTCCCTAAGCTCCGCCCCATCCCATGGCTCTGACCCCTCCCTTAGCCCCACCCTCTCCACTCTATGGCTCCACCCCTCTCCATATGGTCTGGTCCCCATGCCGTGGCCCAACCCACACCCCATGGCTCCACCACTTCTCCCTCAGTCTCACCCACATCCCATGGACCAACTCTCTTTCCCCAGCCCCACCCCCTCTCCCTGGGCCCACTCCCGTTCCTCCAGCCTGCCCCATCCCATAGCCCCGCCCCCAGCACCTTCTTGCCCCCCGGCTTCTGGACAACGAAGACCTCGCTCCAGATGTGGATGCCGGTGGTGTCGGGCTCGGAGCCGCCGCGCCACGAGAAGCCCTGCAGGGGCTCGTCGTCCTGCCCCAGCCAGCCTGGCCCCGGGGTCCCCGTTGGCCCCGCCTCCTTCTGCAGGTACAGCATGGCATGCTGGGACAGGGGCAGGGCCGCAGAAAAGGCGGGGCATCGGGGGCAGGGATGGGCCAACCGGGAGCAAGGCATGCATGGACGGGAGCGGTGCCATGGGATTTGGAGGGGGCCTTAGGAGTATGGACGGTGCAAGAAGGAGCATGACATGCTGGGATGGGGGCGTGGCCACGGGAAAAAGAGGGGCCTCAGCAGCATGGGTGATCCAATCAGGAGTTAGGCATGATGGGAGGGGGAGTCAGCAACACTTAGGTCTGTTAGAGCAGGAGCAAATGGATTGTGGGAAAGGGGTGGGGCCTCACCCAGGGCACCCAGCCCCAGGGCATGCTAGGACAGGGACAAGGCCACGAGCTGCACAAGGACACAGGATTGGGAGGGCTCTTGGGGGCATGGAGGGACCAATCAGGAGCAAGGCATTATGGGAGGAGGAGTCAGGTCACATCTGGGGTCTACTGAACCAGGAGCAAGGGACTGTGGGAAGGGGGCGGGGTCTCACCCAGGATACCCAGCCTTGGGCAATGCTAGGAAGGGGGCAGAGCCTACCCCAGGGCAGCCAACCCCAGGGGATGCTGTGAAGGGGGTAGGGTCTTAGCCTGGGCACCCAGCCCCAAGGGATGCTGGGAAGGGGTAAGGCCAGCAACAGGAAGTGCTAGAAAGGGGGTGAGGCCCACCCCAGGGGATGTTTGGAGGGGGGCAGAACCTACCCCAAGGCCCCCAGCCCCAGGGGATGCGGCACAGCGGGCACAAGCTGCCCCAGGGCATTCTGGGAAGGGAGCAGGGCCTACCCCAGGGCCCACAGCCCCAGGGGATGCAGTACAGTGGATGCAGGCTGCCCCGGGGCGTTGGGAAGGGGGCGGGGCCTACCTGGGCGTACATGTAGCGCAGCATGAAGTCGAGCAGGAAGCTCTTGCCCTTGCGGAAGGCGCCGGCCACGGAGACGACGACGGCGTCCATGTCGCGCACGGGCTCCTGCAGCAGCACGCTCGCCAGCGCCTGCTCCGCCAGCTCGAAGGCGTGCGCCGCCCGGTGCGTCAGCACCACCGGCACCGGCCCGGGGGGCGCCCGCCGCCCCCGCCCCATCGCCGCCGCCCCTGCCAGGCACAGACATGGACATGCCTGGGTGGGTTCCCCCAGGATAGCCCTGCCCCTGGCCCTGCCCCCACCCATCGCCACTGCCCCTGCAGTAGACATGCTCAGATGAGTTACCCCAGGATACCCCAGCCCCACCCTATCCCCATGCCCCCTGCTGGAGGACATACGTGGATGAGTTACCACCGATACAAGCCCCACCCCAACAACACACCCCCCCCCCCCCCCCGCTGGACACACACAGGTTTACCCCGAGATACGAAAGCCCGCCCACAGCCTGACCCCATCATGCCCCACATACACTGGACACACACAGAGTTAGCCCGGGATACCTAAGCCCCACCCCCAGTCCTGCTCCATTGCATCATTTCACCCTGCTCCACCCCACACTGGACACATAGGCCTGGAGTTAACCTGGGATAGTCCAGTCCTGTCCCCACTACCCCCAGTACCACCTGGGGCACTGACTGGTACCACTGGCACAGGGTCTTGAAGGTGTGGGGGATCACTGCAACAGGGCCATGCCACAAGCAACATACATGTGCCAGTGTGGGACCCAGGAGAGGTCGCTACAACATGGACATGCCACCAACATACATGTGCTAGTGGCAGGGGGTCACTACCCGACAGACATGTCCTGCAACACATGTGTACAGGGGCCTGGTGGGGGGTTATTACTACACCCATGTGCCATCAACACATGCATGTGCAAGGGCATAGGGATCATTTCAACACAGACACCCTCAACATACATGTGCCAACCTGGGACCCAGGGGGTGGTTGGGTCACTACAATATGAACCTGCCATTAACATACATGTGCCAGTGCAGGAGGTGTCACTACCACATAGACATGCCAAGCAACATATATTTGTTGCATGGCGGGGGGGGGTCACTACAACACAGATCTGCCATGCAACGTACATGTGTTGGGCCCAGGGGATTGGGGAGGGGGGTTCATCGCTACACCAACCTGCCATCAACATGTGTGTGTCAGTGCGGGGGGAGATCACATCAGTATAGACATCATGCTATCAACACACGTGTGCCACAGCAAGGGGGTCACAGCAATGTGGACAGGTTGAAGTAACCCCTGGCAGTGGCACACGGATGTTCATAGCATGCGTGTGCTGGGGGTAAGACCCAGGGGATCACTACAACATGGACACACCATGCATCATACATGTGCTGGCATGGGGCCCCAAGGGCAACTGTAACATGGACATCCCACACAACACGTGTGCCAGAGCAGGGATGTTGCTATAGCCTGGACACTCTGTGTAACGTGTGTACCGGGGGCAGGGGCGGGGGGAACTCGCTACATAGGAGAGTGTCACATGTGGGGTTCAGCACAACATGCCATGCCACATATGTGTGCCAGGCTGGGATTGTGGGCAGCTTCACCACACGCACAGACGTGCCCCATCCGTGTGCTGCACCAGGGGGCTCCAATTTCCCAACCGCGTACCAGCAGCATCAAACCCGCCCGGCAGCCACTGATGACTAAGAGAGGAATTATGGGATGGATCCCTTCTCCCCCCTCCCGTCTTCCGTGAGAGCCTCACGCCCGCCCTTTTTCCGTTGTGAACACACCAAGAATACATTCTGCATGCCAGCCTGCCCTGCCCCACCCGGCCTGCGGCACCAGCCTTTGGGGGGGGGGGGGGCATAAGGAGCAAGACAGAGGCACTGGGGGCAAGGGGAAGGGTCTTAGGCCCCCCACAAAATGTTTCTGCCCCTTTCACAGGAAAAATACAGCCCCTATTGACTGGAGTACTGGGGCCCCCTCAATTTCGTGCAGGGTAGGATGGGGTTCTCCCTCCCCAGGTGGGGAAACTGAGGCATGGGGAGGTGGTCAAGAGGGATCTGGGGCTGCCCCTACACACCCTCCCCCCCACCCCAGTCCAGGCCTCCAGGGGAAACTGAGGCAGACAGCCCCGCCCTGCCCTGCCCCTCTCCATTGGGTGGAAGCTGAGCTGGGGAAAGAAGTCTCAGGTGTGAGCCCTGCCCTCCCCTGGCCCCAGACCTGAGGGTATACAGAGACCAGCCCTGCCCTACGTGTGCTATAGGGGCTGAGAAGACACCTATAGAAGCCTATATAGCTCCCACAATCAGGGGACTAGGCAAATACGGTCCCTGTGTCCTGTATAGGAGCTCCCTATAGGGGACCATGCAGGCCCCACTCCCTTCCCTAAGGAACACCCTCCATTCCTGTATAGGAGACTCAGCCACTTCAGGTCCCCTACAGAAACCCCTTGTCCACAGATGCCCCCAGACCCTTCCTGGCTCTCAGGTGGACCCCATAGCCTCCCCTCCTCCAAAGGGCAAGGGGCCCTACAGCCTTGCCCCCCTTCTTGCTATAGGGGTCCCTTTTCCTCTAGGCACCCTCCACTCCAAAAAGAGACCCTACAGCCCTCCCTCCTGCCTTGCTCTCTATAGGGGACCCTCTGGGGCCTCCCTTCCCTTCCTACAAGGAAAACCCCTATAGGGGATCTTTTGGCCACTTCTACAGGAGACACCACAAGTGTCTACGCCGCTCCATAGGCCACCCCTATAGGGCACTCCATCTCCAGCTTCTCTAAGGGGGCCCCAGAGCTCCCCCCCTTCCTTGCTATAGGGGACCCCATGCCCCTCCGTCTATATAGGACCACACATCCAATTCTATAAAGCCACTTCCTTCCTTGCAGGTCGGGGGGGGGGGTAGGACTCCCCCCTCTATAGGGGGAAGCCCTCATCCCACCCATCTGCTCTATAGGCAACCACCAAGTCCTGCCCACCTGCTCCATGGACCCCCCACAACCGGCCCTATAGGAGGACCCCCCACGGTCCCCCTCCCGTTCCATAGGGGCTCTATAGAAAGCTCCCCTCTCTGGGGGCTCCACTTCCTGCCCTATAAAGGACCCCCCGGGCCGGCTCTATAGGGGACCCGGCGCCCCACAGCAGAGCCGAGGCGCTATAGCTCTATAGGGGCCTTACAGGGGAATCCCGCTCACCGGCCGCTTCCAGCCCGACGCCGACGCCGGATCAACAGCCACCCCCCCCCCCCCGAGGTGGGCAGGCCAACCCTCTCGCTTGGAGCGCGCCGGGGAGTGGCTCTGCCCCTCCCAGTGGACTACAACTCCCGGCGTGCCCCGCGCGCAGCCAAAGCTAGGGGGGCGCGCGCAGCACGCAGAGCTCGCTGGGCAATGGAGTCCCCAGGAGGGGGGGCTCCCGGGGTGCACCGCGGCGCAGGGAAGGGGAGGGATGCCCTGGGGCCGTGGGCTGGGGCGGTTCTGCCCTCCCCCAACCCCATTGCAACGTTGCATTGCCGGTGTCCGGGCTCCCAGAGCCCCTGTGAGCCGTCAGACCCACCTCACGAGGCAGGAGAGGACCCAGGCCTGCGAGCCCCCTCCTCCCCCAGCTTTGGTGCAGCCCCGGAAAGGAGTCTGCTGCAGGCTGGGAAAAGCTGGACTGGTTGCAGTGGGAAGTTGTATTGAGAGCAGGCGGCGACTGCGGAAAGATGTTGCCCTTCCCAGTTGCGCTGCTATTGTTTTATTAAACAGGAACCTAAAATCAACGCGGAGCCACCCACCCGCGCCCATTCTGCTCCCTCGGGACGCAACTGCGCGTGCGCCTGTGCTGCAAGAGCAGCGACACCGCCCAGAAATCTTGCGCATGCGTAAACCGCCCTACTCCCCCGACGCTCCACTGCGCAAGCGCACCCAGGCGAAGGTCTGTTCACTAGGCGAACGCGCGGGATCGGCCGTTGACGCCTGCGCGTTGGGGGCCCGCGTCGCGCTTTCCGATACGCATGCGCAGGGGCACCGCCCCTCCGCCCGCGCTTGCGCAGTGTGCCGCCACCGCCCCCCTCCGCGTCGCGCACGCGCCCTGCGCCGCTGTCCCGGCTGCCTGTCAGTCGCTGTCTGCCCGTCGAGTGGGTCGGACGCGCCTTGCCTGGGTTCCTGCTGCCGCTGCCATGGCCGACTCCGCCACCCAGTCCCCCTACATCTCCTCCTCCCTCGGGGGGGGGCTCTCCGAGCCGGGCAGCGGCCCCAGCCCCGCGGGCGGCCGCGACTGCAAGGGGGGCGGCTCCCCGCCCTGCGCCGGTAAGGGCCGGGACAGCCCCGGGGAGGAGCGGCTCCGGGGGGAGGGGGCTTGAAATAGCCCGGGGCTCCGGAGGGAGGGGGCTTGAAACAGCCCGGAGCTGTAGGGGGAGGGGCTTGGAACAGCGCGGGTAGGGGGCCTGGAACAGCCTTGTGAGGGGAGCAGCGCCGGGGGGAGGGGCTTGGAACAGCCTGGACCTCTCCAGGGAGGGGCTTGGAACAGCGGGGGAAGGGGAGCAGCTGGGGGCGTGTCTTGGAACAGCCTGCGGTTCTTGTGGGGGGGCTTGGAGCAGCCTGAGGGGAGGGAATAGCTGGGGGAGGGGTGCTGGAAGAGCCAGGGGAAGAGGAGCAGGCGGAGGGGGGGTCCTGGAACAGCCCTGGGGGAGCATCACCTAGGGAAGGGGCTGGGGTGAGCGCAGGGCCCAGGACCAGGGCAGTTTGCATTGCGCACTGGTGCCCCGCACGCGCTGGGGGAGTGTCGCTGGGCAGGCCCTGGATCAGGGCTGGGCAGATGGCGGTGCAAGGGGGCAGGGATCTGGGTGTGTGGATGGACGGGTGGGGGTGCATCATGGCAGGGCGGGGATCAAGGTACCCCTGTCCGAGCCCAAGGGAGGCGGCGGGGAGGCGTCTTCTGGTCCCCAAGACATCAGGGTACCACGCGCCCCCACACACACCTCCGCTAGAGCTGGTGCGAGATGAATGCTTCACCGTCCCCCTCTTCCCCCCTCCTCCTAGCCACTGAGGGCAAGTCTATTTATCTCCTTGCGGAGGGTGGGGTGGGAATAATCCACTGGCTGAAGGTCTTCCAGGGCAGGTGGCTGTGGGGGAGGGGGGTGGCAGGGCTCCGTTCCATTTCTGCTGCAGCCTTTTCCCTTTTGTTGAGTGACAGCTCGATAAATGGAGCGTGTGGGGGGGAGAGGGACAAGTGGGGGGAAGCTGATCAGACAAAGCAGGGGCTGGTTCCTTCGCTCCCTGTCCAGCGGGGCTGTTCTTTCCTCCCCATTGTGCGTCTGCCAGGCTGCCTTTCCTGCAAAGATCTGCAGTGCAGATGCCTCCATGGGGGGGGTGTGGGGGGGAGGGAAAAAAAAGCAGGTGACAGCTCTTAAAGGAGCCAACCCACTTCAAGAGGGGGAAAAAACCCTTCTCCTTGTGCATCTCAGACAGGGGAGGGGAAGCAAAGGTTCCCTTTCAGTCTGTAGTCCTGGCTTTGATGTTGCTTTGTCATAGCCAGGCTCTTCTGGGCAGAGCGATCTATCAGCCTGGCCTGGTTTGCATGTGTGTGCGTGCGTCTTCGCTGCATGTAAATCAGGAGGCTGGAGATGCTGACAGCCCATTGAAATTCCCAGCGAGTCTGTTCACTCCAGAGGGTCTGTCCTCCTGCTTTGCTCTCCAGCCGTGCAGGTTCTGTAGGGTCAGGAGTGGGGGAGTGGAAATCAGCCCATCTCCAGGGTTGGACTGGGAGTGGGGACTCTGGAGTACCTTGTTGCCTCTCCCTGATTGACTCAGTGTCCAAACTGTGTTGGGATAAATGCGGGTATAACTCAGCAGTTGGCCACGAATCACCCATGGGACCCATTGAAGTGGTCTCTGGGCCTTATTCCTGTTGGGATTGGGTAGTCCTTTCTATACATAGGGTCTTGGCATTCAGCTGGAGATGGGGGTCCTCTTTGGTGCTCCCTACTGCAGTGGGTCGGCCATCTTTGCTGCTAGCCGTCACCTCTTCGATGGCTGGAGGCTGGAATACTGATCTAGAAGGACATAGAGGGTAAATCTCTCCTGTGCTATTGCATCCCCAGGGATATCTGGAAACAAGAGGGTTAAATCTTTATAGCAGTGGGCACAAAAAAAATATTGTTTGTATATCTGATCGCAGCTCTAGAATCTCACTTCCCAGGACAAAATCTGTCTCCAGTCTTGGCTAGTTTGTCTTTTGGGCTTCATTAAGAAGCAGAGACACCACTGTGGATTTTAGTGTCTCTTGCCTGGTGAGAGGTGTGTGTGTGTTCATGCTGATTAGGCCTGAATTTGGGATGTCAGACAACTGATTGGAATCTGTGGCCATGTCTCCATGGTCCCCCTTCTTGATTACACAAGACCTCCTCAAAAGTGGAGGGGTCTTGGTGTGGCTGTGGGTGCCCACCCCATGCCATGCTCATCTTCTTTCTCAGAAGAGGTCCAGAAGCAACAGTGGTGGGGGGGCTCGGGACCACTTTGAGTCACTGACTTTTGGCATGACTGAGTGGGTGTCACTTATTCCATCATTGGCAGCCTCCCTGGGATTGGGTGGAAAACCATATAGACCTGGCCAGTGCTTCCCATTGGTTCCTAGCATCTACAAGACGAGACCTGCCGTTGAGGTGACACTTCAAGTATATCATATAATCGATTCCCGCTGAGTCAGTCAGTCGAGCCGGTTCAGGTTTCATCCCTGGTACTGGCGTCTCCTGTCTGTTGGGATTGTCTCAATCCTGCAAATGCCCCTCTTCCCCCTTCTAGCCCAGCCAATGGCTGCCTTATTGCTGCCCTTGTCTTATCGCTGTCTCCTGAGATTTGAGATAAAATTTGTGGCGTTGCTTTTTCAGTGACACAGCGGGAAATGAAATGTCTGCTCAGCATGCTTTATTTCAGAGGCAATAGCCTTCCCTTTCTCCAAATGATTGCTTCCTCCCACCCCACACACACTTTTCTTCCCCAAGGTTCATGGGGGAAAATATCAGAGAACTGCTGTCTGTAGTTGGATGCTAGAATTGAGGGGAACAGCACAGCTTAGTCTGGATCCCCAGGGCTCCTGGGTCCTTCTGTAACCTTGAGCAAAGTTCCCTTCCCTTATCTCCCCTCACCCCTCCCCTTCCAGCTGTCACATTGTAGGCTAAGGGGTATTCCTCTCTATGGCACAACAAGGCCTGTGATTGCAGCCAGGGATTTCATTCTGCTGCAATACAAAAGCCCATCAGAAGGAAATGGCTGGCTCCCAGCCCACCAGGGGAGCCAGCTTTATCCTTTCTTGGGCTCCAGGAAAGAGGGAGATTTGAGACGAATGTGAGCGCTGGGGTTAGGACGCCCTGCGCTTGTAGATATGCTGGAACAGTGCCATACAAATGGAGCAGTGATTCTCAACAGGACTGCTGTAGCACCCTGAGGTGTCATGAAATCCATTTAAGGTTGCTGGGCTGAAATAGCCCCATCAGGTATGTCTGCACAGTCGCAAGATAAACCCAGGGATTTCAAATAGGAATCCACAGTGTCCAAACCTTCCTGCCCACTTATGGTCTTTCTGAACTCCTTGCAATAGAAGAATTGCTCTAGTATTTTTTCCGTAGTTAAAAAAAAAACAGATGAGTGAAAGCTGTGGCCTGGCATATTTAGACTCAAGGTGGGTGCCTTGAGTCTAATGAGGGTGAGAACTGACTTCTCCCTCACCACCACTGGCTTTCTGCAAAGAGCAAGCCTACAGTTGCAGCATGAGCTTCAGAGCAGAGACATGGGGAGGTTAAGAAAGGGACTGCCTTTGACCCAGAGACTTCTCAGCAGCTTTTTGTCTCTGTCACTAGCTATCATGAGAGCAGGGACCGGGATTGCTCATTTCAATTGCAATTGCAGCATTGCCTCATTGCTCATCTCTTTATCAGAATAAAGCAGCTGCAGCCCACAGCTTTGCCACGGGTATTGTATAGGGAGGGATTGTACATTGCTCTTTGTTGCCTTGCCAAAGGGTTCTGGAGCCTGGCAGCATCTTGAATAAATGCGTTGCATCAAAGCAGGGTTGCAGCCATGCTGCCAAGACTACCGACAGCCTCTTTATATCCACCTTCCTCTTGAGCAGTGGAAAAACACATCAGGGCTGGTCCCAGACAGATACAGATCGATTCAGCTCTGCAGCTTGGAAGATCGAAATGATGCAGCATCCTCCCAAGGAGAGTGAGCATGTCTGGGCTCCGCTCCAGCATGCTCTTCGGGGCAGACATGTTCCCAGCCCACACTCCAAAGTCAATCAGAAAAAGATGTCCTTCAGCTTGTTTATAGGAAGCTATGAGCAGCCTGATACGATGCTAGGTAGAATGATTGTTACACCCAGGATGTCTCTAGGAGCTTTTATTTTATCCAGAGAAGTAGTCCAAGAGAAGCCAAAGTAAATTCCTCCAAACTGTATGCAGGTTTCTTGGGCTATTATCCATCAGGCCACGTGACCAAAAGCAGCTACATACAGCAGACAATACACAGACATGCTGCCCCGGGTGGTGGAGACTCGGGCCCCTCAGAATCCATCTTCATGGTCAAGGCAAGTTGCAGACTGCTCCCCTGCCCAGCCATGCCTTGGTGTGGAGGAGTTTTATACCCTTCAGGTTCAAATGTCTGTATTCCTGCCCATTTCTCTGAGAGAACAATCTGTTGGCTAATGGAGTAGGGAGCAGGAAAACTGAGTCACGACTTGTGTACCTTGTTCTTTCCTGGGGGCACCTTATTAGTGTTGGGTGTGATTGCTAGCTGATGCATCTCAGCTCCCTTGAAACTCCCTCACCATCCACCTTCTCTCTCATATTAATTATTGTGGTTCAGACTGAACTGCTTCTGGGAGCATAAAATCTGGGGAGGAGGAAGGTAGTGACACCCTCAGCACAGAAAAAGGTGAGGGGTTTTCAGGGCTCCCGAACACAGTCAAGTATTCAAAGTGAAAAGAATGAAACGTGTAGACTTGCTGAGCACATGACAGCTTTACATAACACTCCTCACCCACCTGCCCTAATTTATTTGGGATGGAAAGTTGCCAGGGGCTCCCTTGGCCTTCCCGTTTTGGGCTACAATATCCCATATTCCTGTCTACAAACATACACAGCTCCACCTGAGAACAGCCATTGGGAGATGCTTCCAGTGCTTTCTTGGCTGTAAGCCCTCTACTATCTGAATTTATCCATTGACCTCAGCTTTTTCTTTGCCAATATAATGGTCCTGTTTTAGCCATGGTGGTCCAGGGACCATGCACAAAGTGAGGTCTGCTTGGTAATATCTCTTGTTGGTCCAAATTTGTAGTGGAGATGATAGGCAAGCTGTTGGACACCTAGTATAAGTCAAGACAGAAATATCTGCAGCCTGCGTTGAATCTAAATTACAATGACTGACTGTTGTTCAATCCTGTTAGGCTAACAGAATTAATCCTTTTAAAATGGGAAAATCTGTGAAGCAGAGAAGCTGTGAGAATGGCAATGCAGCGGCACCTGCCTCAAGTCCATGGTGGCTGGTGTTCAGTAAAAGTGTAGATATTTGTTCCCAGGCCTGTCTTTTTTCCTCCTGAAGGTTTTTTGTAGGATTCCCTCTGAGGACAAAGATGGAAGGGTCAGGGATGAACTTGGGTTCTGCAGAGTGTGTCCTTTGCCTGGTGAGCAGGCATTTCTGTCCCTTACTGTTGACCTTCCACAGCTGAAACACTCTCTGGGCATTACTACCATGTAGATCAACTCCTCTTGGCTTCTCCACACACACCCTCATCTGGGATGGTTCAGACAGGGTTGATCCTACCTTAAGCAGGGAGTCGGACTAGGTGTGGCGTCCTGAGGTCCTTGTCAGCCCTATTTTTCTATGATGCTGCAAGGGATCCACAATTTATCCCAGTAACCAAAATCAGGCCTTTGATTATGGGCCTGAGACTGCTTACAAGAACTATGATGCAGGTTTTGTCATCAAGGTGGGAACTCGTCACACCAGCTCTGGTTGTAGCTATCAAACAAGTCTATGGAGCCACTGATCAAAACATGGTTCTAACCTTTTAAGACCCCCCCCACCACCACCACCCTTCCCCTAGCTAGCCCCTGGACTCAACATGTAGAATTACATTAAACTACGGCTGTTACATGGACAGGGGACAATGTGGACAGTCCACCTAGAAATCTCTATGGGGGAAACTGTGGGACTTGATTTATTGGAACAGGAGTCCAGATAAGCATTAGACAAAAGACGATTTACAAGGTAGCGTCCATGCAAGGAGTTAAACCCTCAAGGTTCCTTCCAGCCCTCGTAGCTTAGTGGAAACCAGTTGTGTCAAACAAAGTGTAGAAGGGGCATCTTCCACTCTGTTTGGCACTGAGGAATCATAGAGAAGCCGGGATTGAAGGGACTTCCAGAGGTTGCATCAAGTCCAACTCCCTGCCTGAGGCAGGACCCTCCTTATCTAAACCATCCTATACAAATCCATCATCTAAACTTTTAGCAAAACTACACAGTCAACCGTGACACAAGACACAACCCCCTGTCACAAGTAAAGCAGAGGGTGTCCCCGTGATCTGGAGTTTTGGGCCCCGTGCTTCAAGAAAGGTGTGGAAAGATTGGAAAGAGCCCAGTGGAGAGTGACAGAAATAATTAAGAGGAAGCAGGACCCACGGGGAAAGGCTAAAAGAACAAGGGTTACTTAGTCTGGAGAAGAAAAGACCAAGGGCAGATTTGATAAGTCTTTGGTATCTGGAGGGTGGTTATGAAGATGATGGAGATAAACTACTCACTGTGGCTGTAGGGAACAGGACTAGGAGCAATGGACTCAAGCTTCAACAGAGGAAATTTTAGGTTAGAGAACGAGGAAGATCTCTCTGGCTATGCGAGTGGTCAAGCATTGGAACAGGCTGCCTAGAAAAGTTGTAGACTCTGCATCCTCCATTAGATAGACACTTGAAACATAGAAAACGAGGGTTGGAAGTGACCTCAGGAGGTCGCATCAAGTCCAACCCCCTGCTCAAAGCAGGACTATCCCCAACTAGATAATCCCAGGCAAGGCTTTGTCTACCCAGGTCTTAAAAAACCTCCAAGGATGGAGAGTCCACCACCTCTCTAGGTAGCCTGTTCTAGTGCTTTATACTCCCTTGGTGAGAGAGGTTTTTCTTCATATCTAACCTCAACTTCCTTTGCTGCAACTTGAGCCCATTGCTCCTTGTTCTGTCATCTGCCACCACTGAGAACAGTCCAGCTCCATCCTCTTTGGAACCACCCTGCAGGGAGTTGAAGCCTGCTGTTGAATTCTCATTCAGTCTTTTCTTCTCCAGACTCAGGCACAGTTCCCTCGGTCTCTCCTCCTAAATCACGTCCCTCAGGCCCCTAACCATTTTTCTTGCCCTCCACTGGAGGACTCTCTCCAATTTGTCCACATCCTTTCTGAAGTGGGGAGGTCCAGAACTGGACACAGTACTCCAGATGTGGCCTCTCCAGTACCGAATAGATGGGAAGAATCACTGCCCTTAATCTGCTAGCAACACTCCTGCCAATGCAGCCCAGTATGCCGTTAGCCTCTTTGCAACAAAGGCACACTGCTGGCTCACACTCACTTGCCTGGGATGTTTTAGTCAGGGTTGATCCTGTCTTGAGCACTTCATGAGGTCTCTTCCAGCCCAACTTTCCTGTGACTCATGATACCTGGAAATAGACTTGTTTTCCAAGTCCATATGAGGCTAATGAAATTGTCTTTGCATTACCACGCACGCTTCAGAGTTGCTTAAACCAGCTTCCATCATGAGAAGAGCTGTATTGTGACCTCAGAAGCTTCCTCTACCCCAGACGGCTTCACTTCAATCACTGGCTGTTACACTTCTGGCTCACGGAAAGCCCCCATTTACATCCCTCTTTCTTCTACTGGGTGAGGCTTAGATGCAGAAAAGTGACATGATACAGTGGTAGCCAGGCAAGGTAGAGGGATTTTCTTTGGTGCTGAGAACATTATTGCTGAAGACTTTGGAAGCCTGACCGTAAAGGCGTTGGGATATTTTGAACGGAGCCTGTATTCCCACACGCTGGCTGGAATTCAGTGGAATGGGTGCCTTCGTGACAAGCTGGACCTCCATGACCCCCCTCCTTAGCACCAGTTAGTGACAAGACTGTTAGCAGTAGTGGCCGTGCTTCCAAGTCATCTCCTCTTAGGCAAGTTGCATCCTAATCACCATCTTGTGATGCAGAGGAGCAATCCACAGCCTTTTTCTTGCGTGGGGTGGACAGAGGAGATGCCTATCAGAATAATAGCTTCCACCTGCAGTCATTCTGAAGCCATCCCAAACAGGTCTCTGCCTGAGCTGTCTGCTGCTTCTTGTGTCCTTGTCATGCACGAAATGCTTTTCTAGAATCATGCACCTACGAGGCATTTAGTGGATTCATTGGAATGTGATGGGCCGTGATGTGAACGCTTCTGCTATGGCCATTGTGGTAGTTGGAACATCCTCCTACCACTGCTGAGTTTGGGGAAGAGTCCTCCAAAGACCACGTTCCCAAGGGTGGTGTGTTGACCCCTGGAGTAGACTTATGGGTCTGAGTAGATTTAAATTTGCCCTGGAGTAGATTAAGAGGCTGGAAGGTTTCTTTCGACAGCCCCCATTCTCTTTCAAAGCAAGCCCTATATTAAAGCAAATATAAAATGTGGTTATTAGAATTATCCCGTTACAAATATTGCTAGCTAATAAACAATATGATGTATATCTAGATGTGTGATTCTCAGTCAGGATGCCCATTAGATGTACAAACATGACTCGCAAAGTAAATCCAGAGACTTCAAGTAAGACTTCACAGTGTTTTAAAAAAATCCTGACCTGTTGTGGTCTTTCCAAGCTCTTTGCCATAGGACAATTGTTGTATTACTTTTTCCGTAGTCAAAACATGAGTGAAAACCAGGAGCTGGCATTTTCTGAGGGTACCTCAAGGCTAAAAGTTGAGAGCTGCTGATCTAGATATGCTGTTTTCCTCCAAGCAGGAATAAGCCATTTTACAACTCCCTACTTCTTATCCCAAGAATTTCTAACTGGTAGTCAGCCTGTCTTAAGACTGGCTAATTTTTTCAAGAAACTTCTCTTCCTTATCACTCAGTCCCTCTTACATTATCTCCCTTAGCCTCACTCACCCTAATGTGTCCTAACTTAAAGTTAACAGCTAAAAGCCCTACCAAAGTAGCTATATTGGAAGCGAAAAGGTTTCAAACTCAACACAAAGATCTACACCATGTCTCTGAACCTGAAGGGCATGTACTATTTCAGGGCTGGGGAAACCAGCACTGCTTCCTAATGAACCTTCCATCCCAGAGAACCGGGGGCGCAGTCCAGGAGCTTCAGGCATCGGGCAGAATCAAGCTTCTATGATATGGCAAAGCAGAATTTAAGTAGTGTGAATGGGAGACCTCAAACCAGCCTCTTTGTTTGCAAAATTCAAGCAGCAGCTGCGTAGCTGAGAACTGGAAGGAAGCTGTTGAGACTTTATCTTGTAGCCGGCCTTGTGACCACGTCCACTATCAGCGTCCATCTAAGCTCACAAGTGCAGTTGCCTGTGTATTTAGCTTCCGCCCTTCTCTGAAGTAGCTTCAGACCCAATAAAGATGAACTGCCTTGGGTGTTAAAGATGACAACATAGGTATGGAGGTCAGCTTTCTCTGAGATCCTATATCAAGCCACTGAGGGTGTGGATAAAAGAGCTATGCTGCTTTAAAGGTGTGCACCTTGGTGCCTACAAGCGTGAGGCTCATCTGGTGTAACTGCTATCTATCTACTCCTATCCCAGGCTAAGTGAAGCTAAAGTGTGCTGACTTTGCCGCCTTTAACTCGGGGCTTCACTGTAGTGGGTTAGCTTCCCTTGATTTACCGCTGAATGAAAAGTGGTAAATTCTTTCAGGTGGGTCTTGCTGCGGGATAGAGTGGACAGAGGCTGCTGGTCCCACAGGTCAGCTGACCTGCAGTAAGGATTATCACTTGGGTTTCTGCCACCCAGTGCGTATATCGCACAATTAAGTGATTAATTGTGCAATCAATTTAAACTGGCCGTGGGCAAAGGAATCGTTGCACCATAAAAATGTCCCTCTGGCTATAAAAAGAGCTAACTGGCTATAGAGTTAGTGCTTGAAAATGTATGTAGTATTATAGCTGGTTTCTAGCCAGTTTTAATTTGAATGTGTGGAGGGCACCACTGCAGCTGGGGGTCTTTGACATTTATTTTGGGATCCTCCCCTCTGAGTCCTTTCTCCATCTCCAGCGGGAGCCCAGAGTAGCCTAGTTGTTGAACATATGGCTTTGGAGTGTACCTGTAGACTTGGGGGGAGAATGTGCTTTAGGACCCATTACTGTGATGGGTCCTTCTACCCTGAGCTAGAATCCTAGAGAAGTTGGGCTCTTGGAGCTCTCAGGAAGTCTCATCTAATCCAGACCCCTGCTGAAGCCAGGACCATCCCTGTCTACATTGTCCCACACAAGCGGTTGCCCAACTTGCCCTTACATTTCCAAGGATGGAGATTCTAGCACCTCTGTGGGCAGCCTGTTCTGATGCTGGACCACCCTCGGTGAGAAAGTTCTTTCAGTATCCAACCTAGCTTTCCCTTGCTGCAGTTTTAGTCCCCTACTCTAGGATCTGGAGGTACCAAAGTCAGGGTTGCCTTGATGGTTAGGCCAGTGGTTAGATGCCTGCTAAGTCACTTTCTGGACAGAACAGGTGGGGTTTGTGAAGCATGGTGAATTCAGTCCCAAAGCTAGCTGAAACATCTCTCCTTTCTAATCTACCTATCTCTTTACCCAATGCTTCTGTTATCCAGTCCAGGCATAGAACCAGGCTATGCCATATGCACCCTCTTCCTTCTTCTCCTGGCCTGCTCTGTTCTTGGCATTCACACAGTGCTACCGTTCATCGTTCTCTCACTGGAGTCTGCCCCTGAGAAAAGGGGTGGGTGAAGTAAGAGGTAAGACAGGTTAGTCTGGTCGAATATCTTCTCAGAGTTTCATAGCTATGGAAGCTTTGGCAAGAGGTTGCTTGTTCCCCAAGTGCCACCTGGCTGTTTCCACAGGCTGGGAGCTGACTCAGTCGATGGCTATAAATCTTCCCACAACTCAAGTAAACAGATTCTAGCCTAAAAGGGAGCAGTGTAGCTTAGCCCAAAGAATTGGGACCCTTGGATGCTTACTCTGTCCGAGCAACTCACACTGGGGGGCCCCAATGGTCATGTCACTTCCTCACTCTCTTCACAATGTCGGTATCAAAGGGTTCCCTTGAAATTGCAGTGCAAAATTACTTAATATTAAGGCAGCTTTCTGCACGGGGGAAGTGTCTGGGCAAGTATTGCTATTGCGTTGTTCTCTTAAGAGGCATTTTGGCAGCTTTGCCTTCTAGGTCAGGGGATAGTTAGGAGTTGGTGAGGCTTCGAAAGCCTGTGTTTGCTTCATGCAGGTTAGAGTTGGATTGGGTCAAGGGAACCAAGTCTTGGAGTTGGCCTTTCCTAGGATACAAGCCAGTGATTCTCAATCAGGGTGCCTTAAGATCCTTTTAAGGGTGCAGACACCGACATGTGACTCCCAAGATAAACTTGGAGATTTCAAATAGGAATCCGTTGTGTGCAGAATGCTCTGAGCTGTTTTGGGCTTTCTGAGGTCTTTACAACAAAAGAACTGCTCTGCTGTTTTTCTGTTGTCAGGAAACAAGTGAAAGCTAAGACCTGGCATAATCCCAGGAGAGGCCTCGAGTCTAACGAGGTTGACAACCACTCCTATATAATTGGTCACGTGCTTTAGGAATCCTATGTTCATCCAGTGATAAGGTCAGAAGGCTGTGGTTTTCAGGACCTTGTCAGGTGGTAGCTGTAATGGAGGTGGTGTCTTTCCTTAGGCCCTTGCTACATGTTACATATATTACACAATTCACTGGTAAATCGCACAGTAAATATAGACTGACCACATGTGCATATCACACACAATAAACTGGTGAATCATGCAATAAATGTAGACCGGCCACATGTGCAAAATAATATCACAAGATAAAAAATGTCCATTCCAGCTATAAGAAGAGCCAACCCTCTATAAAGTCAGTGCTTGAAAATGTGTAGGAACTCTCTAGCTGGTTTCTATCTAGCTTTAATTTGAATGAATAGTGGGGCCCTTGAAGTCCTAGATGGCTTCCTTTCTCCGTTACAGGCAGCAATAAGAAGATCCGCTCTTACTTTGGTGTGGTAACTATTCAACTCTCATGTAACATAGGAACAGGTACTGGGTGCTGCTCTGGCCACTGGTGGGTGTTGGGCTGAGATGGGAAAGACTCAATTTGGAGATGTCTCTACAACCCATAGGCAGTTGTGAAATGGCGGGTTCCAAATTGGTAGATAAGACACGTCTGTTAGATGAGGTAATAGAGCTTCTGCATTTTTGTCCTGGAAGGCCCAGAATTCAAATGCCTTCTGGGTTTACCATGTCTGATTTGATGAGGGCTGGTAACAGACACTGGGGCAAAATGCAGTTGTAAGAATGCCTAGAGAAGGTACATCAGATGCCATTTACTGGGTCAGACCATAGGTCCATCTTGCCCAGTCTCCTGTCCTGCAGCAGCAGAGTGCAGATGTTGGGAAAGAGTGGACTGGTTCTGACCAGGGGTGTAGGTTGTAGCTGTGTTGGTCTGAGGACATAGGCAGACAAGGTTCTTGGGTCTAATAAAAGATATGGGATTTACCCAAAGAACCTTGTCTGCCTGGTTCTGACCAGGGTTTTTCCCACTGTTCCTCTCCCACTCGCAGCCTCCAGCTTTTAAGGTCTAAGAAGTTCTGATTCAGAGGCCGTGCCCCTCACTCCCGTACTCAATAGCGACTAATGCCCCTCTCCTCCAAGCATGTGTCTGGTCCATTTGTGAATCTGGCTAAACTCCCAACTTTCACGACATCTGTTAGTTTTAAACTTTCTACCTTCTGGTTTCATGTTGTGACCCCTAGTTCTTGTCTGGTGAGAGAGAGTTGGTAATAAATCCGTACTGACTTTCTCTTTGCCATTTTGTACTTTGTAAACCTTCTCATGTCCTTGCTCAAACGTCCCTTCTAAACTGGACAGGCTCAACCTTGTGTGGAAGCCCCTCCATAGCAGTCGTCATCCTTATTGCAGAGAAGGTAGTTCTTGAAATGTTACTATAGCTCCATTGCTCGCGTTCTTCCCATGCCGCTGTCCCCAAGTGCACTTGGCTTGTGCCATTATGGGTCGGTGTGGGGCCTGAGTGCTTACTGAATGGCTAATGGTGGGGGGGGGAAACTTCCAGGGACCTCATGTATATTCATGTGTATGCAAACTCCTGCATCAGTGTAGCTGTCTGTTTGAATAGTGTCTGACCGTGCTGAGAGCACGTTTTCATTGGGTGCTGCCAATGCACTTCCCATGACTCTGAGCGGCGGACATGGCAGCATTTGAGAGAATTGCAAAGCCCTGAAGGAAGCCACATGAATTATACAAGAGCCCCGCTGGTCTCCCGTTTCCCTCATAAAGCAATATTTAATGGGGTGGCAGGGGATCTTTTTCTCAGCAGATGGGAGGAAAAGAAAAAAAATGCCTCGCTTGACTGTTTTTGTAGGGTGCTTCCTATTAAAAATTGCAACAAGGTGAGTGATGCTTATTGAGTTTCTTGCCTCTTCCTTTTGCCAACCTTTCCACAGCCTGTTTGGAGCCTGGTGGTGTCTGTAACTTGCATTTCCTCCTGTCTTTTAAGAGTTGTCGAATTCTCATCCTGTATATTTTCTTTCAGATGCCTTTGTTTCTTCCTCTCAGCCTGTCTCTCTCTTTACGACCTCGCAAGGCAAGTCTGTCACCTTTCTTGTACGCTAATTAAAAAAAGAAAAAGAGAGAAAAGAAAAATGTTGAGAAAGAAGGCTGTAACTTGGCCACAAGGCTTCCTATTGTTCATGATTTATCGCTTGAAAATCACCTGTCCAGAACCTCGCTGTACGTGACGTACGACAGCTGATGGCTAGCAGTCTAGTTCACCCACATAACCAACTCTAGTGGACTCCAGGGACTTGCAGACAAAGATTAAAGAAAATTAGGGCTGGAAGGGACCTCAGGAGGTCACTTCTAGTCCAACCCCTGCTCAAAGCAAGACCACCCCCAACTACATCATCCCAGCCAAGGCTTTGTTTAGCCGGGTCTTAAAAACCTCCAAGGATGGAGATTCCACCACCTCTCTGGATAACCTGTTCCAGTGTTTTATCAGGTCTTCTGCTTCGTTACAGCAGTTATCCAGGATTGCCACCAATGCCAGAGATCTGAGGACCACACGAGCAGGGTTTCCCTGTCAAGGAAAGGCTCCTGAAATTTTCTGGTTTGGGTGAGGTCAGGAGAGATCTTGGCTGTTGAGGAAACCAGCCACCTTGCTCAGTCTTCCAACCAAACGAGGCTGGTGCGAGGGCTGGCTGACCTGTAGCAGGGGTAGCTGCTCCCTTCTCCTGGCGTTTGCTGGGACAGTCAATGCATGTTTCTTGGGTCTACTCAAGCTCAACGCTGGAAAGGGGACCTGACAGTCAGGCAGCACATCAAAGGAGGGTGGACTTGCTAGCTTAATACCCACAAGCCTCTCTGCGACCCTGAGGTCAGGATACTAGCTTAAGCACTGCAGCATGGAGCCCATAGCTACCTCTGTCTTCACCAAGGACTGTGGCCATATGTAGCGCTGTGCCCCATGCCATCGTAGGTTCTGCTCAAGCTTCCTAGTAGAGCTAGCTGGGGGTATGTCTTTGTGAGTTGCAATCATCTCTCCAGATGCGCATGTAAGTCAGAGCTGTGGAGAGGCTGGTAGAAGCTATCAGTGGAGAAACCTGAGGTTGCTGTGGTGTCTGCAGGAGTCTGACATTTCCCAGCATGCAGCAATAAACTGAGCAGAGTTCAGGAAGGCAGCTGGGTGGGGTTTGCTGGAGGAGCCCTGATACCAGCATAGGCCAGGTAGGGCTCTGTTCACTCGCCATTACATCTCATTCCATGCCTGGTCATGGGTGCAGGTCATGCCTTGCAGCAGACAGGCCTCTAATGCACCATAGCTTGCAAAAGAGCCACAGCTATATAACCATGTGTTCATCAGGGAGCATGAGGGTGGGACTGGATGCCTGTCTGAGGCCTGTATTGTTGCTGTGGTTCTCTGCCCTTAGAATACCAGCTCTTCCGAATCCACAGAGATGATCTGCAAGCTCATAGCCATATTGTACAGGAGAAATTTCAGCTAGGCAAAACTATTCCAGATTGTGAAATTTAATTCCACTTTCCATTCCATACTATAACAAAGCTGTTGGCTTATCCAGGCTGGGTAAAAGCCTTGTTACAGATTTTTTTTTTTTTTTTTTTTACACTCAACCATGCCTCTTAGAGTACAATAGCTTATTTGTCTTCTTCGAAAGGAATAGATACCCCCGTATCAACTGCCTTTGTGTCATACCCCTGCGTTACAATCCTCCAAAGTACTACTCGCATTATACAGGTTGAGTGCATTGCATAGAGAAAAACCTTTAGCCGGTTCCCAGGTAAACTTGGCTAGATGAGTTCCCTAGCTGTAGTTTTCTCAAACTGGAGAGGGCAAATCAGCCCTTCATTTTCTGGGATATTCTTGCATCCATCCAGCTTCTAAGTTTTCAGCCCAACCTGGGAAATCTCTGACACAAGACACCGGAAGAGATCAGAAAAGGTGTTTGAAGACCAATTTTGATGTAGCATGGGGCTTCTTGGAAAGGTACAGCTCCCTCAAAGCCCAAAGCCTAGATCTTGTCTGAGCCACCAGATAAACATGGGCATGTTCCCGTCGACTCAGGGTGTTTTGAGTGATTCCAGGAGCGCTCTCGTGAGTGAGATGTGTTACAGGCGCATAGGACAGTCAGAACTCCAGGACTTGCCTTAGCGAAGCAGAAGGTTAGAACAACCTGTAGCTGGACATCCTTTGAGCCTTCCTCCGGCACCCCCCCTCCCCCCAAAAGGTAAAGGGGAAAAAAGCCCGTTTTGATGAAAGAATTGAAGGGGGGAAAAAAGCCTGCTCTGCAGTATCAGATACATTCCAAATTTGGCCACCTTGATTAAATTTTCCATTTGGCACAAGTGTTATCAAGGCATCTGGAATAGGAAGTTGCAATCCTGAAATCTGTCCGGGGCATTGCTGGGAGCCAAGCTGTTAGCCAGTTACAGCCTTTTAAGTAAAAGAAACATTTTTCTTTCAACTCCTCCTTTTTTCCCCTCCCCTCCACCCCGGTTACTAAAAGCAAACAACAGTAAAAGTCCTTTGCAACCCAGCTCGACTGCAAAAGTGCCCGCTGGCAACTTCCTATCTCGGGGCTGTGCCTGTCAGCTGCTGATATTGCTTTGCACGTTTTTTGTTTTTAGCTGTCATTAACGTCTGTCATATCTGCTTGGATTTAAAAAAATAATAATAAGATGCGCAAATTAGTGCTATAGGGGGAGGGTGGGGGGCAAATCCAGATTCTTTCTTTTTCCAGCTGATTTTCTTGTTGTCTTGCCTGTGCTTTTGAGTCAAATGTCTTATCACCCTATTAAAGTGGTTCCCAGAATCTAAGCTACACCAGCTCATTGTAGGTCTCCAGCAGAGCATTTTGATCTCTTTGAAGTAGCAAAAATGCTGGGGCTGAGATTTGAGTGGCGTTAGTAGGATGCAGGAGTTTGGAAGAGGCTTCAGGGAGGGACAGTGTCTGGGCCGAATACCACCAGTATAAGTGTAGCAAAGAAAGCAGCAAGCACCTGGGGTTTAACTCCATTTATACACGAAAACTGGGGAGTAGTGACCAGGGCCTCTTGTCTTGAAAGACGACTACAGTGATCACTTCATATACATCCTCCAGATGCTGTCTTTTTGAAGCTCCTTCTGTTTCTCCTGAAGTACCAGCCCCTCTCCAAGGCAGGTAGTGGATCGATGTCAGGCGTAGTTGGCAAACCCCTTGACCACAGCAGTAGCCAGTACAGGTCAGAACAGTGGATCACACAATCCCAGTATGTCTTCTCCAGAGCATACAGTGCTGGTTGGACATAAGTGATCATCTAACAAGATTTCAGCTTTCTGTACAGTGGCAACGTGGCTGAGTGCTGGTAAAATAAAAACCCAGGAGGAGTTACTGAAAACATCCAGCTTTTCATGCCACCTTTACATATCATTAAAGGGGTCCATGCTAATTTCTGTTCACCATGGCTCCAGTTCTGCAGAAGATCAGTTAACTAGGTGAACCAATAGTCCAGAAGGGATCCAATCTATTCATTCCCCCCGCCCCTTATTTAATGGTTCCCTTCCTGATCCGTAAGGAAACCAGAGCGTTTCCCCTCTGGAAATGACTTGCCAACCCTTCCACGTTGTCCAACGTGACATTTGATTCGGTAGGATGCTGTTGGCAGTTGTAGTGGATGTCTTCTATTCAGAACCTGAAGTGTCCCATGAGCCTTGTTGCCCATAGCTCCTTGCAGTGAGATCCCCCCACTGAGATTCACTCAGATTGGTGAAATCCAGCAACATCTTAAGTCTTTGCTTCAGGAAGAGCAGGTTTTTCCAGGTCCAGAAGTCCTGCCTGGAAGAGAGAGACTCTGACACTCTTGATCCTATAAAAGTTGCCAATAAAAGGCATCCACCTCAGGTTCTGGCAGCTCTGTGCATCTCCCTGGGAGAATGCAAGGTGGGACTTTGCATTCATTTCTCACAACTGGCTTTTGAGGACCTTCTCCACAGATGTCCAGTGTCGCTGTTCTAGAAAATGTCCCAACTGCATTTGCCATTTGAAATGTTTGAGGTCAGGAAGGAATTTTCCTCCATGGTCAGACTGGTATGGACTTGGTGTTGTGAGGGGTGGGGGGTGCCTTCTTCTGTAACGGGGTGGGGCATGGCCTTTTCCCTGGGATCTCTTTGAGTGTGTATATTAACAACCTTTTATAGAAGCAGGACTTTGACCACCATTGTTCCCCCTGCTTTACCTGTGGCAGGTTGGGGTGTGATGTTTTGTATTGCATTAGGGTTGATGATAGTTTTAGGAAGAGTTTAAATTATGGATTTGTATACGATGGGTTAGGTAGGGCCAGTCCTGCCTCAAGCAGGGGGTTGGACCAGATGTGACCTCTGGAGGTCCCTTCCAGCCTGACTTCGTGAAGATACCCCAGGCAGGATTCTCATATTACTCTAGTTTTACCTTCAGTGGGAAGGAAGCTTGGAAAAGCTCTCAGACAGGTTGAAGTGAACACCAAGAAAAACCTAGTCACTGGCTTCCCCTCCCCCCCCCTTTCCCCTTCTGTCTTCATTTGTCTGGATTCTCTGAAAATCAGGGAAGGATACAAGGAAAATTATTTCCCTTTACTGATACAATTTTTGTTAGGTGGAACATCAGCATAATTCCTGCGTACATCCTGTCCAGCCTTCTCAACTTGCATTCTCTGCCTTGAAGTCTCCATGGTTCAGCATGGTACCTAAGTTTTGTGTCGCTGGAGCCATGCTGTGTATCAGTTAGAGACCTGCCAAAGGTTGATGTCCCCCCACAGTCGTTTCTTCCACACTTAGCACCATCTTCATATACAGCAAGCAGCTTGTATTCACACACACTTTAAGTTGGCCAGTGATCTCTCTCGTTTGTGACCATGCTGGTGGTGCAAATGCTACATTGGAAACAAGCTTCAGTTGTGTCACTGCGTTATCTGGGGGATGGCGGTGGAGCAATATAACATGTGATGCCATCAGATGTAACTGAGGCCTTCCTGTCCTTCCAGTGGGCAGACATAGGCAGCCCCCCTTTCTTTTACCTATGGCAAATTAGGGTGTTCTTGGTGGTTTCGGGCTTTGTGCCTGGTAGTTGGGTGAGTAGGTTGTTTGTGCAGTTTTTATTTGGAATGAGCTAGACAGATGTGCACGGTATGGTTTAGATAGGGCTGATCCTCCCTTGAGCAGGGGTCGGCCTAGACGACATCCTGAGATGCCTTCCAAACCTAGTCTTTGATTTCTCAAACTCTGTTAACACCCTAATAACAGATGATTGCCATGCAAAGTAGGAATATACTGTATTCTCTCACCCAGAATATAAAGCACACTTGTTTTTGAAAGGTAGAATAAGGCGGGGTGAGTAGCAGTAGTAGTAAGAAACAGTAGCAGCAGCAAGGGATCCCAACCTGTTCATAGCTCCCTGAGTTGCCTGCAGATTTTACTTTTACTTTTGCCTTTAACTGGGCAGAAACTGCTCTTACTGTATTTATCACATATAATGTGCAGTGCAATTTACAGCAGCTTGTTCTTGTGGGTGAACCATGCATAGTATATGTGAGAAAATATGGTATTTGTGTTATACTTAACCAGCATGTTGCTTCCTTCAACTGGCTGAAAGTGGCCCAGTTTTCCAGACTGCACAGATGAGCAGGAATGAATGCCTAGGTGAAGGATAAACTATTAAAGCAAACCCATTTGTTTTTCCGCTTTAATTATTAGCTCCTCATGCCATTAATTTGCAAAGCAATTGGTGCTATAGTAAGGTATTTCTCTGCATTTTAACTTTATTCAGATGAAACTTGGAGGCTTATGCCTTGCTTCATTTGTGTGCATGTAAAACATTCCTAATTTTTAATGCTAACAGGCTCTTCTGATCAGCTCCAGGGGAGGCGTAGCATCTCGTAGAAAGAGACTTTCTACTATAAAGTTCTGTTCAGAGCTCCACCTCTTAGCAGACCTTTTGCTCTCATTAGTCTTGATAGCAAGGGTTGTTTTGGAGCTAATCAACACAGTTGAATCCACTTAGGAATTGCCACCGTATCGATGCAAATCTGACGAGTCTCCTCTCTCTCTCTCTCTCTCCTCTACCCTCCAAGGGTTTACAGCATCATAGCTCCTTTCACAACCACACTTCCAAGCATAGGAGCATTTCCCAAGTGGCAGTGTCACCCAGACTGGTGCCCGTGCCAGTGAAGTCATAGGCTGCACACAGAGAATCCACTCTGGGCACATCTGCTTAATTACAGTGCCTGGCGTCTTGTCCCGAAGCTCAAGGCGGGGTTAGGATGTACTATAGCCCCGTAAACATTTGTGTTTCAGGTGAGTGGCGTCCCTGATACGACTCCACCTTGGAATGACATAACCAGTCTCCCTTTCAAGACCTTGACCTGAAGTGGGGCTGTCATCCTAGCCCCCGGTGCTCTTGGCTACCAAGCCTACCCACACGCCAGGGTAGGAGAAAGGAGGAGGAGTTTTTCCTCACAACAGAACAGTGATTCTTCTAAGCAAGGTCCTTCTAAAGGTGCCACACACTATCAGCACTTAGTTGTGCAAACACCCGCACATGATTCGCAAGATAAAACAGAGACATCCAGTAGGAATCCTGAGGATCCAAAACATCCTGTCGTGGTCTTTCTGACTTCTTTACAATAGAAGAATTGCTCTATTTTTTTTTCATGGTCAAGAAATAAGATGCATCCTCTTGGCTTCTCTCAACCCATGATGGCAGATGCCAGGGAGAGTAACGCATAAGAGAGCGATCACTCAAGGTATACCTGGTACTTTGGTCTCCCTCAGAATCATCCACTCCTGGCACCATTGATAGATGGGTTGCTGGACTAGATGGAGCAGTGGTCTCAGCTAGAACGGCACCTCTTATGATCGAAAGCTAGCTGGCATCTTCCAAGGGGGGGCCTTGATTCTAATGAGGTTGAGAACCACTGCAGTAGAAAAGCAATAATGTTACACTAGGATGTCTTATGGAGGCTTCTGTTTTATCCAGGGAAGCCCAAACAAGTTCCTCTGAGCCATATGCCAGTCTATTGGGACATTAGTGATCAGGCAACATTTTCAGGAGCAGCTACATACAGCTAAGCATACATAAGTTCGCTCACTACCAGATAGGGACGAATCCAACCCCTCAGAGTTCATCCTCATGGTCAAGGCAAATTCCAGACTCTCACCGTTATGTCTTGGTGTAGAGGGGTTTTATACCTTTCAGGTTCAAATGTCTGTATTCCCACGCATTTCTCTTTGAGAGGGTGATCTCTTGGCCGGTAGAGTAGAGAGCAGGGAAACTTTCCTAGGGTCACCTTATTAGCATTGGGTGCGATTGCTGGTCTGTGCATCTCAGCTCCTTTGAAACTGTCCCTCGCCAGGTGCCTTCTCTCTCATTCTAATCATTGTCCTTCAGACTGACCTGTTTCTAGGAGCAGAGGATCTGGGAAGAGGAAGGTAGTGTGCTCCCAGCACAGGACAAAGGGGTGAGGGGTGTTCAAGACGTACTGCTTTTTGTGGTCCAGGCCAACCAGAACATCGAAGCTCAGCAGGCAGCGGCTGGACCTTTGGCCTTTTCAGGCTCATCTAGTAGTCACTTTAATTGGGGTGATTTGCAGCTGTCTCATTTGGATCTGTACCATATGTCATAGCATCCCCCTCGGTGTCTAGCACAGCATGCCTGAGATCCTCTTCACCCACCCCTGGTCGCTTTGCACACTTCAGGTATGGAGGCCCCCACCTTGTCGTTTGCTATCGGTCACAGCTGCTCGAAAAGTCCCGCTGTACATTGCAGTTTCTTGTGTCCAGTGGCTTTTCTGTCCTGTGACTGGCAGTGCTGTGCATGTCTGCCAAGGCTGGTGTCTTGGGCCCTCAGTTTCTCCCTCCCTTCTAGACCCTGAGAGCATGTTGCCTGTTTCGCTGTTAACCTTGTAACTACACTGTGAATCTCTCCCTCTCTCTCAAATCTCTGGCCTCAGAGGGGACTGCGTCTCCCCTTTCTGATAAGGCATCTTCGCCGGCGGATAGTGAGCCCCATGCCCTAACGAACATGAGGGTGGAACTAGCAGTAGACGGCAAAACGATGGTGGATAGCTTCCATGGGCCTAGCATGAATTCTGGAGTGGAGGCAACCTCTGTGGGTTCCCCAGAAGGCTCCCCCTTTTCCATCGTAGCGGAGCCCCGTTCTCACGGCCCAGCCATTCCAGTTGGTTTCCAAGAGCAAACCTATTCCACAAGCGATGTTCAGAGGGGGGATGACCAAGCAGAGCAGAAGGACCAAGGCGCTATGGACCAAAACAAGCCTGATGCCAGCAGCGAATCCAAATTTACTTTCTTGATGGAGCAAAAACAAGGTATTGAGCAGCCCGCTCCCAAAGACTCCATCTACTCCTCGGCCCAGCCTGGTGGTGAGACTGTGCTGGAAAAGGATTCTCCCGAGTCCCCGTTCGAGGTCATCCTGGATAAAGCAGCATTCGACAAGGAGTACAAGGCCTCGTTCATTAGTGAAGCCAACGATCTCGGTGGTCCCTGGGTGGTGCATGGTGAGAGAGAGCAGCTCACTGACATTCCCGAGGATCGCGTCTGCGAGTTTGAAGCCAAACCACGGCGGGGCAGCAGCGGCAGCTTCCCAATGGGCGCTGGCCTCTCTCGTCAGTCTTCCTGCACCACAGCTGCCCTGGAAGAGGTGTCCAAGTGCGTGCGCGAGATGCATACCTTCACGAATGAGCTGTTGACCTGGGACTTGATTCCCAAGGTGGAGTCTGCCAACAAGGTCCCTGAGTTGGATCTGTCAGAGTTGCCTTCCAAGGATGCCATAGATAGTCCTGCCCAGCCAACAGGAGAAGAGAAGGAAGCATTTAAAGCAGCCTCCCCTTCTCCCATCAGCATCAGGGTGTCCGCAGACTTGTCGGAGTACCAGTTCGAGCCACACTCTCCACGAGGCCAAGTTGTGGATCTGAAGACCTCCGGACCTGCCACTATCGATATGAAGGCTGATGTTGCTTGGACAGGCACCAGCCTGGTTGAAACAGCAGATGCAGACAGCTCGGGAGAATCTGACGACACGGTGATTGAGGACATGACCGCAGATCTGACCTTCAGAAGTGGCAAGTTCATCCTCCAGCCTGCAGAGAATGGCGCAGCTCCAGCTGGAAAGCCAGCTATCAGCCCTATCACCACTGGCGAAACCAGAGACTGGATCATTGCCGATCATGAAGAGGCCCCCACAGAGCTGCCTGAAAAGGGCATGATGCCCACCAGGACACCAGAGGACCACCGAGGATTCATCGATGACTTTGAAACACTCCAGGCTCACCCCGATATCAGGGGGAGTCCAGTATCTGAAGCAACACTTCTCAAGTCTTCCACTCTGGACTTTACACCCGTAGCTGCACAGCAAGTGAGCCGCACCAATTCAGTTGGCGTTGTGAAGCCACTTCAAGCTGGTGGAAAGCCTGATGTTCCTTCTAAAGAGCCTATACATGCACCAAGTGGAAAAGCCCCCTCACATATTACAGAAGGCCAACAGCGTCCAAACACCTTGAACGGGGAGAGCTTTGTGGACTTCATGAGAGAGTGCCTGAAGTCCAAAGGCAGTGGCGACTCCCCAGAGGACCTCACAGAAAACTTCTTGGAGGCTGAAGCCGTAGCTTCAAAAACTGCACCTTGCAGAGACAGAGCATATTGGTCAGAGGTGAAGGAGAGTCGTGAACACACTGAGAGAGACCTAACCTACAGCGGAGGCAGTCTCCAGAAATCCCCTTTCTCTCCAGGGTCCCCCACCACAGCCCAAGATCTGGAGCAGGAGCGACTAACGATCAAGGCCCTCAAAGAGCTAGGTGGAGAAGTAAATGAGAAGACATCTCCCACATCAAGCAAAGTCTCCCCGGTAGAAGGAAGAAGGGCAGCCTATGACCCCAACACTGGGACACCCCCTCAGAAACCCACCTTGGAGAAGAGGCCACTGTGTGTCCAACAGCCTATGGACCCCAAGCCAACTCCCATCCCTTGTGTTGGCACCGATGACAAAACCCCCAAAGAGCCCATCTGCGTTGGGCCGGCCCAGCCTCCTGTAGATCATGCTCTAGTGAGACTCCTGACTAAGTTTTCAGGTAAACCGCTCATTAGAAGTACAGTATCTCATTTGTTTGTCCAATGTTTCTCCTGATGCTACAGGTAGATATCTTAGGTCTCTGAAGGAAACCATCGAACGTGTTTCCTTCCTTAATCTTGAGCTTGCAAGAGTTCTTCCACTGTTCCTCCAGTGTCTTCAGCCCTCTCTATGGTATCTGAGCACCTTCTGTGTAAAATCTCTTGACCTTGATTGAGTTGGGGCATGCCTCTCTTGCTGGGCCGTCCGTGACTTTGTTGGGGGAGAGAAGGGGACCTTGTAGGGAGGTCTTTGGTAATAAAAGACCCTCGTATCCCTACTCCATTTACTGCCAAACCAGTCGATACAACCATCAAGAAATAGCAAATTCTCCATGTCACAGACATCCCTATTAATAACTCGCAGTTCCCGAGGCTTCCGAAATCACGTGTCGGGCTTAAAAAAAAATTGACTCTCTTCAGCAAACACAAGCGTTGAATTTATTGTAAGAGGTTATTGTGAGTGTTTCTCTGCAGAAGATAAAGGGTTGTTGGTGGGGGGAGCGGGTTGAAAACGGTCCTGAATAGAAGCTTTTGTTCACACTCCCCACATGTTTATGCTGGAAAGATGAATTTCAGGCCTCATCTTCAAAGCTTTTTCATGTTTGGACACACAATAATAAGGGGGTTTTCTTTTGCTGGGGGGGAAGAGATTCAGGCACAGATTATATAAGGTTCAATTGGCGTCCAGTCAGCATGGAACCGGTGACACAACGAAGGCTTCTGTTAGCGCAAGGAGCCGTGGGCTGGGCTGAAGACCTCTTGAGCGACAGCAAACAAAATGCAGAGAAGGCTAACGGCATGCTGGGGTGCATTAATAGGAGCATTGCCAACAGATCAAGGGAAGGGATTACTCCCCTCTATTCAGCACTGGGGAGGCACATCTGGAGTCCTGTGTCTTGTTTTGGGCCCCCCGCTACAGGACAGATGTGGACAAATCGGAGTGAGTCCAGTGGAAGGCAACAAAAATAGTTTGGGGACTGGGGCATGTGACTTGTGAGGAGAGGCTGAGGGATCCGGGCTTATTTAGTCTGGAGAAGAGAAAACCGAGGGGGGAATTTATTAATAGCCTTCAACTATCCAAAGAGATGGAGCTGGACTGTTCTCAGGAGTGGCAGATGACAGAACAAGAAGCAATGGTCTTAAGTTTCAGAGAGGGAAGTTCGGGTTAGATATTAGGAAAAACTTTCTCAGGAGGAGAGTAGTAAAGCACTAGGACAGCCCCCCAGAGAGGAATCCCCATCTTTAGACATTTTTAAGACCAAGGTAAGCAAAGCCTTGGCTGGGATGATGGAGTTGGGGCTGGTCCTGCTCTGAGCAGGAGGTTGGACTAGATGTGACCTGAGGTCCCGTCCAACCCTCATTTTCTATGATTCGAAAAACATAAGAATATAATAATTGCCGCTGACTGGGTCAGACCCTAAGTCCATCTTGCCCAGTCTCCTGTGTCACGCGGCCAGAGAGCAGACTGAAAGGGAGCGTGACCTGAGTGTGACCATGGTTTTTTCCCCTTTTCTTCTCTCACTCGCAGCCTCCAGCATTTAAGGTCTAGGAAGTTCTGATTCAGAGGCTGTACTCATAACACCCATGCTCAGTCGCTACCAATGCCCCTTTCTTCCAAGAACTGGTCCAGTCCTTTTTTGAATCTGGCTAAACTATCAGCTTCCACCACATCTGGTGGCAACAAGTTCCACTGTTTAATTACGCACTGGGTGAAAAACCTTCCTTGTGTTAGTTTTAAACTTACTACCTACTAGATTCATGTTGTGACCCCTAGCTCTTGTCTGGGGAGAGACAGTTAATAGTAAATCCCTAATGACTATCTCTTTGCTGTTTAGTATCTAATAAACCTTTATCACTTCCCCCTTTAAGCATCTCTTCTCTAAACTGAACAGGCCTGGCTTCTTTAGTTTCTCCTCGTATGGAAGCCCCTCCATGTCGCTGATCATCCCTGTTGTCCTTCTCTGGATCTTCTCTAGTTCTTCTATATCCTCTCTAAGGTGTGGGGGCCAGAACTGGGCCCAGTATTCAAGATGTGGACACACCGTGAGTTTATAAAGGGGTATCACGATACTTTCAGTATCATTTTACAGAAAATGAGTTCTGTGCCAGCGTTTCACAGTGTCGTGGCCAAGGTATGTATGTAACCTCGTAGGGATACCCAGATGGATGCCAGGAGACAGCAGATACTCCTTTCAGTGACCTTTGCCCAACAGCTCATGGACTATCAACTTCTGCACCATGCTTTTGAGACCAGCCCGATGGCCTGTGGTTTTCCTCGAAAGGCGGCAGAAGCTGTTCTCTGAATGGCAGTGTAGGAAGAGCACAGCTGGCTTCATAAGCGGGCAAAGACCTGGATGGAGAGGAAGGGGGTGACATTTATAACTTGGGGGCTGGGGTGATGGCAAAGATTTCCCACCAAGGAAGGTCTGTTGCCATCCCAAGAGTGAGGTTGGACAGGACACTAGCTGAAGAAATGAGAGCTATTGAGATCCCTTCACGTCAATGCCTTGAATTTTCTACACTCTCCACTGATCAGTGGAAAGCTATCTGCTAGAGGCACTTGACAGGAGTCAAAGATGGATGGCTAGAAATGACCCCAGTGGCCTTCACTCCATTGCTACTCTTCTGCTTATCTACTCAAGGCTACGGAGAAGCCATGAAAGCTCAGAAGACTGATCTATGGTTGACAAACCTATGCAGATATGTGGTGATGTGAGGAAGCAAGGTTTTATTAAGTGAGAGAAGGTGTCTCTTGATCAAGAGCAGCAGAACATGTTGCCCTCAGGCTTTGGGAACCCAGCTCTGGTGCCAGGAGTGGGTTTTTCCCTCCCTCATGTCCTCGGATATGAGGAGGAAAGCTTTCAATCTCTTGTCCATCCACGTCCAGCCCACCAGCTGCCTACCCCAGCGAGTGTTTCTTGTCTTCCTGCCTACCCTCTGAGATGTCACATGCTGTGGGACCTGCCACTTTCCAAACATGGATGTGAGAGCCAGGCTTGAGGAAATCTCTCTTTCCTTGGGTTGGGGCAGGCATAGCCTTCTAGCCAAGACATTCTTAATCAGTTCATCTTTGGCCAGCTGCCCTAGCGCCTTCAAAGCTCTGTGCTCTGGGATTCAGCAGGGGACGGGCCAAGTCTGTTAACCCGTTACCATCCTCCCCTGGCACGGGCACTTAGAAAAGAGCCCTCTCCTGCTCACATGAAGCAAGCGTCCCCCTTAGGTATACCGAAGGGTATACCACTCCTCCACAAATGGCCAAGTGGTGGGAGTCTGGAATCTTACCCTTACTCTGGGAGAACAATCTCTTGCCAGTGGAGCAGGGAAACTGAGTCATGACCCATGGCCCTTGTTCTGTCCTGGGGCCTTCTTATGAGCGTTGGGTGTGATCCCTGGTCTGTGCATCTCGGCTTCCTTGAAACTGTCCCTTGCCATCTGCCTCCGCTCCCGTGCTAATTGTTGCGATTCAGACTGAACTGCTTCTGGGAGCAGAGGATCTGGGAGAAGGAAGGTGGTGACACCCCAGCACAGCACAAAGGGAGGAGGGGTGTTCACAGCTCCCCCAGCAAAACCAGCTCGGCAGTGCCAGGCACGGCCTCCAAAACCTTTCCCTCTTCAAGCCGCAAGCGGCTTCAGCCTCTGGAATGTACCCGGAGCAGCGGCAAATAGCAGGCGGGGGACACGCCCTAGAAATTCCACCTTTTTCTCTTTGTTCTGCTTGGCGCGGAGGTGATGAGAGGCTTTCAGCTCGCCCGGGAGCGTGGCACGGTGCCAGCGTGCTGGGAGTGGCGCTGGCTGGCTGGCTGCCCGGGTTCCCCCCCCCATGCTGCCACCAGCCACGCTCGCACTGCAGCTGCTTTTCTAGTTGCTCATAGAACAAGCGGAGGGAGGGGAAACAGTCCCCAAACTGACTCCAGCCACTGCGGTCAGCACCCTCTTCCAGCCAAAGGCAGGTACTGCAAGCAGCTAGGACCCAAAGTCCCCATCTCTGCTTGGGAGACAGATTCACGCCAGCTGGGCGGACAAAGGTTTGCAAATCAACTGCATAAGCCAAGGGATCTCTTCTTCTAAACCGAGATTAAGCCTCCATGTCCAGGCCGGTGTCCTTAATTGCAACACAAAAGGTCATTAAGCTCGCCTCTTAATTCCCACAATAGAGCAAGCGAGCCGCAGCCCGAAGATAACACGGTCCTATTGTAAATGGGAACTAACGGGCATGGATTATTGCCCTCTATTGATTATTCCCCAGTATTTGGCACTGGTAAGGCCACATCTGGAGTCCTTTGTCCAGTCCCTATCCCCCCCATCCCATCCATTTCCCCCCCACACACACACACACACACACACTACACAAAGGATGTGGTCAAATTGGAGAGTCCAGGGTTCGACGGCTGGGGCACATGACTTGTGAGGAAAGACTGAGGGAACTGGGCTTACTTAGTCTGGAGAAGAGAAGACAGGAGGGATTGAATAGCAGCCTTCAGCTCCCTGAAGGTGGTTCCAAAGAGGATGAAGCTGGACCGTTCTCAGTAGTGGCAGATAAGAAAGAGCAATGGCCTCAAGTTGCAGCAAGGGAAATTTAGGTGAGGTATTAAGAAAAACATTTTCATCAGGAGCATAGTGAAGCACTGCAACAGGCTACCCAGAGAGGTACTGGACTCCCTATCCTTAGAGGGTTTTATGACTCAGGTAGACAGAGTCTTGGTTGGGATGATCTAGTTGAGGACTGTCCTACTTGGAACAGGGGGTTGGGGTAGATGACCTCCTAAGGTCGCTTCCAACCCTCATTTTCTATCGCGTGGAGGTGTTACTGCCACTTGGGTCATTAGAGATGTGCAATTCTCAACTAGGGTGCCATGGTACCCCGGGGTGCCTTGAGATCCTTTCAGGAGTATTACAGTGTTAGCACCATTAGGTTCATGAACACGATTCACAAGATAAACCCAGACATTTCAAACAGGAAGGCTGCAGCTATGGATTTTGGAGTTCTTTGCAGCAAAAAAAATGCTTTATTATTTTTCCTGCAGTGTAAAAAGTGGGGTGAAAACTAAGAGTTGGTATTTTCAAAGGTTGCCTTGAGTTGGCTGAGGGCTGTGTTGAGTCTAGAAAGGTTGAGAACCACTGTTAATGGACCCCATGAGTCAGGTTGGAGTGGGGTTGATAGGTCAGGGTTGGGGGAAGTGTGCGGTGACCTGGAGGGATCTTGCCCAGCTTGTTGGCTGCGAGATTGACTTGATTCATGAGTCTTGGAGACAACCAACCAAGTTTACTGACTTTCAGCTCCTGCGGGGTCCATGCACAATACTTTCCACTGGAAAGCTCAGTGGGGATAAGGATCCGATTGGAGTGGACGTGATAGAAGTCTTCAAATGCTTGAAGGGCTGTCCTATAGAAGGGGGAGTGCACCTTTCCTTTCTTGCTGCAGAGAGGAGGATGCGAACCAACAGCTTGGAGTTGTAGCAAAGTCGGTTTAGACTAGATTTCTGGAAAAACTTCTTTGCTGTGAGGCAGTGGGATTGACGCCCAAAAAAGCTGTGGGCTCTCCATCACTGGGGGTACAAGGAGAAGTTGGACAGCCACCGGTTGGGGATGATCTAGGCGTAGAGATACCTGCGTTCTACTATGGGGATTTCCTGTTTTGCCTATTGCCCTCTTCCCACTTTCTACTGCTGGATGTGTCAGGATGTTTTTAAGCCTCTCTTAAAAGGTGTTGGTTGCAGCCCAGGTTGGGGATGGTGACTGGGCTGGGCCAGTGCTCCTGCTGGGACCAAAGCTGGAAGTTCCTGGCTAGAAGGTCTTCCCCCTCTGCTCAGAGCCAGACTGACGCTACGGTAGAGTCAGGAAGGAATTTTCCCCCATGGTCAGACTGGTATGGACTGGTGAGGGGTAGGGAGAGATATGGTTTGCTTTCCTTTGTAGCCGGGGCACAGCCTTGACCTGGGATCTCTGGAACAAGTATTAACAACCTTTTACAGAAGGATATTAGCTGTCACAGTCCCCCAGCTTTCCCCGTGGTAGATTGGGGTATGATGTCTGGTGTGCCAGGGCTGACAGTAGTTTTACAAAGAGTTATGGTGATGGGTTTGTCTGGGAAGGTTTGGACAGGGCTGATCCTGCCTCAGGCAGAGGGTTGGACTAGATGCGACTTCTGGAGGTCCCTTCCAGCCCAGCTTCCCAAGATCCCATGGTCCTTCTTCCAACACCAACCTACTGAAGCAGACTACGCTGGTGGTCCTCATCACATGTTTAGCTAGCCACTGGGTCTACCCAGTGGCTGTTTCCTCACTTGGGCAGCATCCAGACATAGCATGTCCTGGGCACCAAGACCGCCTTCATGCCTCTGGGGTGAAGCATGTCTCATGCTTTGCATGTGGGCACTAGATCTTGAAAAGGAAATGATGTAGTCTATACCAAGGGTGCTCAACCTCCAGCTTGCAGGCCGGATCAGACCTATGGCAACATGTCATTCAGCAGTGGGCCTCCCCATGGGTCTGGAAATCTGGTGATGGGAAGAGCGGTGCTACCATTCCCAATCCTGGTTCCTCAGCGGGGCAGGAGGGGGTAGTGCCTGGCCCTTGGGACTCAATCCCAGTGCATAGGGTGCAGGACGGAGCAGTGCCTGGCACCCAGCATGCAGTCGCAGCAGTAGGAGGTGGTGCTGAGCCCACAGCACCCAAACCCAGCAGGATGAGGTGGCAGCGGATCCCCAGAGCCAAATCCAAGCTCATGGCAGGGATGCCACAGAGCCCCCAGCACCCAATCCCAGTGCGTGGAGCAGAGAGAGGGTGCTGGGCCCCAGGACCCATCTGGTCTGTAAACGCCCTGCACCACTCATCTGGTCCGTGGAGCCAGGAAGCTTGTTTGGGTCTACATAGAGCATCCTTGATTTTAACGGACCTGCAAGGCAGAGCAGGGGCTGAGGACCCTGTATTGCTTCCTGCTCTCAGAAGCAAGAGGGTAGGGCAGGCTTATGGTAGGTTGGAAGCAACATCAGTTTGCCATGGGACAATAGCAGGGCCCAGCAGGAGCCAAGGGCTGGGACTTGGGATATATAGACTTCTATGGGTGGATCTAGGATTTTGAAAAGCGTAGGGGGCAGTATGGATGGTTTGGTATATCGTCACACATGCACAACACCTATCTTAACCATGTTAAAAGGGCAGTAGAAACTTTACTACTAAGCTCATGGCCTTGATCTGCTTTATTCAGTTTAAGACCAAAGCGAAAACAAATATAAATAAATACATGGAGGGGCTGGGAGTCTTGATGGTGAGGGTGGTCTGGAGTTTAAAAAGGTTGAGGACCATTATTAAGTGGTCCTCCATTGTGACTGTGGTTGGATTTGTAGGCTGGGGTCTTAATGAGTTGGGGTGGAGGGGCAGGGCGTGGAGTCTTGACGAGGTTCTGGGGGGGCAGGGCTAGTGGTCTATAAACGGTTGAGAACTACTGTGTTAAGTGGCTGTTTACCATGACCACAGCTGGGTTTGTAGTGTGGAGTCTTAACAAGGTGTCAGGGCGGGGGGGTGACCTAGACTTTTAACAGGCTGGGGTGGGGGGCAGGCAGCTGCTGGAGTCTTGACAAGGTGCTGGGCCCCCCCTCCCTGGAGTCTTGCTGAGGTGGGGTGTGGGTCTGGGGTTCTGAAAAGGTTGAGAACCGCAGTGTTAAGGCGTCATCTGTCATGACAATGGGCAGACCTTGTAGGTGCCTTGGCCAGGGTCTGCAGGGCCAGGGGACCAAAGGCTGTGACAGAAACCCTCTTCTCCCTGACTCCATCCAACCCTATCCCCATCACCTCCTCTCTCTTCCTCCCGGCAGTGCGGGACCTGATCTTCTGGCGGGATGTGAAGAAGACGGGCATGGTCTTCAGCACAACACTGATCCTGCTGCTTTCGCTGGCGGCCTTCAGCGTGATCAGTGTGGCATCCTACCTCATCCTGGCACTGCTTTCGGTCACCATCAGCTTCCGGGTCTACAAGTCTGTCATCCAAGCCGTGCAGAAGTCTGAAGAGGGGCACCCCTTTAAGTAAGGCTGTGGGGAGAGTGGTGGGGTAGCAGACCAGCGATCCCATCCCATCCAGCAGTGGATCTGGGATTTTAAAGGGTGCATTCAGGGTTGGACCTGCAGCCTCTGGGCCTGATGCCTACCTGCCTGTCCCCCACTTCCTGCCCCAGGATTCCCTATCTGCCCCTATCTCCACTTCCATCTGGCAGGACGCAACCCCTCAGTCCAAGCTCCCAGCCCCTCTCCCAGCCCTCATCCCACCCACATGAATATTTGCATGCTGAGAGTGCCTCTTGGCCCCAGGCAACCAATTGTAGCTTGAAAAAGGAGGCTTCAAATTACACCTCCCAACCCGGCCAACAGCCCCACACAGTCCTAGGACCCATCCATGGACCAGACCAGGGAGGAGGAGCTGGCCAGAGGGCACCCAGAGTGTTGTGTGACTCTTCCTTTCCCATGTCCATGCACATCTCATCTTTGAGATAAGCAAGCGGCTTCACCTGGCAGCATGTCCCAGCTGGAACTGGTGGAACCCATTGATTCGGAGTCCCACTTCCCCATCCTCCAAAGTACCTTCCGACACCAGCAAGGGGCCTGGGAGTAGATATCAGGCCAGAGAGGGCTCTCTGTAGAGCAGGGCTGAAACGTACTGAGATCTGTCCTAACCCTCTAGGTAGATTTACATCATGAGGGCTTTTCCTGCGTTCGATTAGCACTGGGGAACCACAGGGTGGTGCTACCCTGTCCAGTAGGCAGAAATCACCAAAAAACCCTCCCTTGCCTCTTCCTGGCCTAATTTAATCTGTTCCTAGCAGCAAGCCTGACATGCTGCTTGAGCTCATGTATGTAAGCTGTAGAGGTAAAAGCAGACCCCCATTATAGAATCATATGAGAAGTGGAGCTGGAAGGGAGTTTCAGAGATCACCTCTAGGCCAGCCCCCATACCTGAGGCAGGATCAGCCCTGTCCAGACCAGCCCAGAAAAATCCATAATATAACCTCTTCATAAAATTGCCATCAGCCCTGGCACAATACAAGCCGTGACACCCAAACCTGCCACAGGGGAACTATGGTGGCCAACATCCTGCTGCTGCAAAAGCTGCTGATACACATTCCAGAGATCCCAGGTAGAGGGCCCTGGTCCCCAGTACAGAGGAAGGCAAACCACCCCACATCCGTACCAGTCTGACCATGTGGGAAAATTCCTTCCTGACCCCAAGATGGCATCTCTCTGACCCTGAGTGGAGGGGTAAGACCCTCTAGCCATGACCCTCCAAGCTTAAGTCCTTGAAAGAGGTTTGGCATAACCCCATCACCATCCCCAGCCTGGGCTGCAGCCAGTACTCGGTGCCTCTGAGGGAGGCTTAAAACCACCAACGTGCATAGCAGAAAAGGGAGCGGGGGCAACCAGCAAAGCCCAAAAGCCTGGGAAATCCCCACACTAGAACATAGGCTTCGCTATGTCTAGATCCTCTCTGACCAGTGGCAATGTGTAGGGGGTACACGTGCACCCCCTGACCGGCTGCACTTGACACTTAGGCAGCGGGCAGGTGAAAGTGCCACAGCAATCGGCAGTCTCATGATTGGCCTTCCACCCCACCCCCCGTCATCAAGATTGGTCGTGGGGGAAACCCTTCCCCACTGGCCTGCCCCCAAGTTGCTGACTGGTTGGTAGCGGGGCACATGCCCCCCCGACTAAGGCGGCACTAGTTGCCCATGTCCCTGACCTAGTGGCTGTCCAACCTCTCCTTGAACGCCTCCAGTGATGGAGAGTCCGCACCTTCCCTGGGCATCTATTCCGCTGCCTCCCTGCTCTAGCAGTGAAGAAATTTTTCCTGAGATCCACTCTAAACCTAAAATTCTTGTTTGTTGTACGCATTCACGGCATAGCTACCTGCAGGCAGACTGGAGAGTTGGTTATACTGATGTGGCGTGCCTACCTTGTCTTTCTAGAGCCTACCTTGACCTTGACGTCACACTGTCCTCGGAGGCTTTCCACAACTATGTCAATGCCGCCATGGTGCATGTCAACCGGGCCCTCAAGCTTGTCATTCGGCTCTTCCTGGTGGAGGATCTGGTGGATTCCCTGAAGGTTTGTGCCAAGCGGGGTGGTGGCGGCACCGTGGCCTGCCCCAAAAGAGTGGGGTGAGCAAGAGCTTTAAGGCTTGTGAAAGCCAGACCTTGGGCTGATCTCAAGCAGAAATAGAGATGATACTGGGACTAAAACCAGGGGTTGCTGGTGGGCTGGATGGGGTAGTTTCACTCCTCGTTAATAGTGCCATTTTGTTCTCCTTGCAGCTGGCGGTCGTTATGTGGCTGATGACATATGTCGGGGCCGTCTTCAACGGGATCACACTCCTCATTCTTGGTAAGGGCGGGTGCAGCTTCCACCCAAGACACGGGCTCCCTCCTCTTTGGGTAACACATCTACACATTAATTACTGTCATAGCTTCCAGCCAGTCCAGCCCATATCAGGTTCCTGGGTGCAGGTAGGAAACCTGGGTTCTACCCACAGCTCTCCAAGACACTTGCCATGTCCCCAGCCAACAGCTCTCACAGCAAAATCCAAATCATCAGCCACTAGGATACCATATTTTCTCACATCTAACATACTCCTTCCCAACCAGCTGCTGGAAATTTTAATGTGCATTATATTCAGGAAATACAGTAAGAGCAGCTTCTGACTGTTATGGGCAAAAGCGAAAGCAAAATCTGCACTCAACTCTGAAATGCCTGTTATATGTTACAATTGTTACACAACTGACTGGTCTGCGCAATAAACCGCACAATAAAACTAGACTGGCCACCCATGCAATTTAATTATCATGCCCTAAAAATATCCCTCCAGCTATAAAAAGAGCCAACCAGCTACCAAGTCAGTGCTTGATAATGTGTAACAACTTTATAGCTGGTTCCTAGCCAGCTTTAATTTGAACCTGTGACAGGGCCCAAAGGAAACAGAACAATAAGCAGGCTCTGCTCCTTTGCTTCAGCTGCTTCCCACAAGGAAGGATTTTTTCCTCTTCATTCTGCCTTTTGAAAACAAGGTGCATACTGTATGTGAGAGAATACAGTACTTCATCCCTACAGTCTTATTAGTTGGGGTTTTGATTCACTGCCAGAGTCCTAGGGACTTGCACACAGAAGGCTCTGGATAATTTATCGTGTCTCAAGCCATGGACAGCTGTAACTTTAATCCGTTTTGAAAGGGGGAGGAGTATGTTAGGTTTGTCCAAGCCTATCCCAGTAAATGCGGAGCTAAGCAACTGCAATGTTAAACCTGAATAAAACCAGTTAACGCAGGTTTAACCCTATCCTGCAATAGAAGTGGAGAGATGTTCCAGTTAAACCAGGATATTCTAATTTAACTTTAATATCAGTAGAGTTCAGTCAAACTCCATTGGGCCCTGTGAGGCTGGTCCACAGACTGGATTGGCCCACAGACCCACCACTAACCCCATACGTCAGATCCCGTGCATGTGGCATGCACTCCAGGCCGGCAGCACCTGCCCCAGCTGGTCCAGGATCCATGCAACACACGATACCTGCTCCAGCCAGTCCACAACCCACACTCCATGCAAGCCTGTGTGCTTGGGTACCCAGCTTGTTAGGGCGGGCAGTAGCTGCGGCATGTGGGTCAATTCAGACCCAGGGACCTGGTGACAGAGTTCCCTGGGCTGTATTTAACAACCCTGATTATAGCTGGTATATCTGTTCCCACCCTCAAAGTGTATAGCATTTTCTTCCCCAAAATCAATCCCCCGAAATTCAGATGTGTTTATTCAGCAGGGCCGCTGATTTTTTTGCCCAAAATAGAACCCCCTGCTTTGGTCTGTGCCCACAATGCAGCAGCTCTGGTTTCCTCTTCAGGCAGCTGAAGGACTTGGTGCATCATAGAGAAGTCAGGCTAGAAGGGACCTGCAAAGGTTACATCTAGTCGAACCCCCTGCCTGAGGCCAGATCAGCCCTGTCCAAACCACCCCAGACACAGCCATCAACTAAACTCTTCGTAAAACTACCATCAGCCCTGACATCGCACCCCAGCCTGCCACAGGGAAAGCAGGGAGAACATGGCAGCCCTGTCCTGCTTGTATAAAAGGTTGTTAATGTACACTCTTGAGGTTCCAGGCAACTGCTGTGCCCCCACTACAAAGGAAGGCAACCCTCCCAATCCCACCCCTTCCCCATTTCATACTAATCTGATGATGGAAAATTCTTTCCTGAACCGAAATGTAGGGTCATTCTGACCCTGAGCAGAGGGGCAAGCTCTTCTAGCCAGGAACTTCCAGGCCTGAGTCCCAGCAGGAGCACTGGCCCAGCTCAGTCCAGATTTCCAGCCTGGACTGCAGCGAGCACTCAGTGCCTCTGGGGGAGGCCTAACAACACCCAGACAAGTAGCAGAAAGGGGGACAGAGGGAACACCAGCAGAGTCCAGAAGCCTGGGAAATCTCCACAACGGAACATAGGCATCACTACGGGGTTGTTACATGCAATAAAATACAGTAGTTCATCAGTCTCCCTGGTGGGAGGAATTAACCAGGCTTTAGCAGTAGGTATGGAGGTGCTGGAAGGCTGGCCCAGTCATTCATTCCAAAAGCTCCAAGTTCGGATCCTTCCAGGCTCCCTTGGCCAGGTTTCATTGTCTCTCCATGCCTCAGTTTCCCTGTCATCAGAAAAGAGATATCAGTACTATTAGGGGTGGACTAGACCTCTGAAGGTCCCTTCCAACCTTACTTCTCTGTGACACTCCCCTGCCTCGGTGCTGAGGAGGAATCGGAGGTGTAAGTTCTCTGCAGAGAGCTCACGAGAGCTGTAAATGGAGAATCCTGCCCTGAGCCTGACTTTTTTTTTTAGTCCAAGCTAGTCATTCTGTCTTGGAAGGTTTCACCTTACACCAGGCAGCAGAAAATTTTCCACCACACAGCTGCTATCGTCTTTCTCCCCAACTTTATAATCAATGACCTGTCTGTCTCTGTCTCTCCCTCACAGCTGAACTGCTGGTCTTCACCTTGCCGGTTGTCTATGAGAAATACAAGGTAAGTGATCACAGCACCGCCAGCTTGCTGGTCACGCAAGCATTGGCCCAACTGCCTCTAAGCAGGCTTAAAGCCCCGGCAAAACCATGTGAATTTTTTAGGCCAGCCAAGATGATCACAGGGATGGAGCAGTTACAAGACCAGGAGAGGCTGACTCTTCATTTGGAAGGGAAAAGGCTGAGTGGAGCATAGGGTAGAGGTGTATAAAACCAGGCAGAGTGTGGACAAAGTGAACAGGGAGCTGTTATTCCCCAAATCCCAGAAAACTGGAGTAGTGTGGTGCCTGCTGAAATGAGCGGGAGATGGATTTAAAGCTAACCCGAGACAGGACTTTTTTTGCATGGTGCACTGTTAATTTGTGGAACTCTTTACCACAAGAGATTGTAGAGGCAGAGAGTACGGCCTGACTCAACATGGGACTAGAACAGCAGATGGCAACATATGGCCTGCAGCCATAGCCAGCCCACCAGCTGCCACCAAGAGGCCTGAGGCAGGGCTGCATCCTGCACTGCTCCATTCTACCGTAGCCAGCGCTGGGCCGGGCCCTGCAACACAGACTCCTCTGCCCCCCACCCTCCCCAACTTCCTGTTGGTGCTGCGGCTGTGTGGTCCTAACACCACATCCTCTGCCTCTGGGCCTGCACGGGGCAGGGTGCAATGTAGTGTGGTGAGTAGCCATCTCACCTGCCCACCACACTGAGTCACTGCTACCATGGTGCCTCTAGGAGGTGAGTCTGTGCTGGCTGCAAGTCAGCCACCCCTGACTTCCCAGTGCAGCACAATGTCAGCAGTGGCTCATCACAGCAGACAGGTGGGAGAGCTACCCAGCACACTGCATGCCCCGTCCTGTGGGCCCAGCTGGCGGCAGCCATGGTGCCAGGACTGCGCAGCACCAACAGGAAGACAGGTGGGGGAGGGGGATGCTGGGGGGCAGAGGAGTCTGCACTACCTGGCCTGGCTCCAGCTCTGGCTCAGGCTCCGGCTGCAGCAGAGCAGCGTGGGGCACAGCCCTCCCTTCTCAAGCAGCTGGCAGGCCAGATGGGATCAATTGGCATCCCCCTCTTTCCCACCCCATCCCTCAACCACTCACCATAATTTATAAAGTGCCCACCCCTGCCCTAGATGCACCCAGTTTGATGCTGTCTCTAAAGCATCCACTACTGCTGCTGTCAGATATTGGGCTAGATGGACCATTGGTCGGACCCAGTGTGCAGTTCCTTATGTTCTTATAATAAAAGTGGAGCCCTCGCATCCAGATGCCGAATAGGAGCCAACAGTGTGCTCTTGCTGCAAAAAAAGCCAACAGCATCCTGGGTTACATTAACAGGAACATCACTTGCAAATCATCCCACTCTATTCAGCACCGATGAGGCCTCACCTGGAGACCTGCATCCACTTTTGGGCCCCACACTTCAAAGAGGAGGTGGACAGATTGAGAAGAGTTCAGCACAGAGTGACACAAATAATGAAGGGCCTGGGAGGGAGGACTGATAAGAACAGACTAAAAGACCCAAGGTGATTGAGTCTGGAGAAGACGGAGGGGATTTAGTGACAGGCTTCCAGTCCCTGAAGAGTGATGACAGGCAGGATGGTGAAGGGTTGTTCTCTGTGGCTGCAAGGGGACAGGACAATGAGCAATGAGCTCAGGTTCCAGCAGGGAAAAATGAGGTTGGAGATGAGAAAGATCACTCACCTTCTCCCTCTGAAGGAGACTCAGGGCTGGGACAGGCTGCCCAGAGAGGGGAGGAATCTCTCCATCCTTGGAGCAGGTTAGATGAACACTTGGCAAGGCTGGTTTAGCTTGGCCTGACCTTGTCTGGAGAAGAGGGCTTGGACTAGTTGTGACCTCCTGAGGTCCTTTTCACCCTACTATTCCAGGCCTTTCCTATAACTTCCAGCACTACATCCGTTTAATTCAGTGAAACCCTTTCTGATTGTTCAACAGTATACTGGATTAAGGTCACTAGGCAGATGAAGGGAGGTGATTCTTCCACTGTACTGAGCACTGACGAGGCCTCCCCTGGAGCCCTGTATCAGTTTTGAACCCCACACTTCAAAGAGTGGGAAGAGTCCAGCACAGAAACATGCAAGTGATGAGCAGCCTGGAAAGCAGGATGGATGAGGAAAGGCTGAAAGAACTGGAGTGGCTGAGTTTGGACAAAACAGAGGGTGGATTTGGTAACAGGCTTCAAATCGCTGAAGGGCCATGGCAGAGAGGATGGAGATGGGGCCACAGGGGATAAGACTAGAGCAATAACCTCAAGCTGCAGCAGGGGAAATTTAGGTTGAAGATTAGAAGGACTATGAGAGTGGTCAAGCATTGGAACAGGCTGTCCAGGGAAGTGATGGAATCTCCATCCTTGGAGATGTTCAAGAGCAGGTTGGACAGACCCTTGGCAGGGAAGGTTTAGTTGGAGACAATCTTGCCTTTAGCGGGGGGGTTGGAGTAGGTGACCTCTTGAGATCCCCTCCAGCCCAACTTTCCTATGACCTGCCACATGATGGGTGGCTGTGTTGTGTAGATCAGCTGAGATTAAATTTTGGGTAGTCCCTCCTGGCCTTCAAAAAAATGTCGGTAGCTATTCAGAGAGCAGTAGAGGAAGTGTTTTGTAGTTGCTTCCCCTTCTAGTCGTCCTAACCCTCTGGTTCTCTTCCTTCTTTCTCAGACGCAGATCGATCACTATGTTGGAATCGTCCGGGACCAGACCAAGTCTATCACTGCAAAGTGAGTCCATTTCTGTTCCCTTCCCCAAAACACCACGTTTCGTCTCATGCCCCCAGATTAGACCCACACCTTGTCTTGAAGGCAGAATAAAGAGATTATCACAGTCACGGCTGAAAGCTGATCATATGTAGCAGCACGCTCGCCCTCGGCCAGTTTCTGGCTGCCCTGGGCAAAAGCTGGAGCCAAAAGCTACTGCCAACTTTTGGCAAAGGCTGTGGGAGGGTTAAAAATGGACTCTGCCCCTACCGAATGCTGGCTTAACAAAAGCAGAGCTCTCAGCAGCCATTGCAGTGCCTCTGTGTTCCTATTCTAGTACACAAATCTGGTTCCCCTGTGCACACCCTGGTTTTGCAGGGCTGATTGTTGGGGAAAGGGTGGGTGTGTGGTATGTGGGCACATAGGCAACACATGGGGGGGCAGAGGGGCGTGTGCCCCCCTTGAAATTGTCCCTTGCCGGCCAGGGAGTGGGGAGCACCAGCCTGTGCCCGCCCTGAGAAGCGCCAGCAGCGCTTCCAGTTTGCCACCGGTGCTTCTGGGGTCGGTGATCGGCCGCTGCCCCTCCTCTGCCGGTCAGCAATCAGCCACTGGTGACCCCCCAGAGCCTGGACAGATACAGTACAGTCTCTCCTACTCACCGTGGTCAGATTTGTACGGACTCAGGGGTCCTTGCCTTCCTCTGTACAGGAGTATGGCCTGAGATCTCTTGAGCATATATTAACAACCTTTTACAGAAGCAGGATAGTGGCCACCATAGTCTCCTGGCTTTCCCTGTGGTAGGTTCAGGTGTGATGTTTCATGTTGTGTCAGAGTTGATGGTAGTTTGATGCAGAGTTTAGATGATGGATGTATTTGGACTGGTTTGGATAGAGCTGATCCTGCTTCAGGCAGGGGGCTGAACTAGATGCGACTTCTGGAGGTATATTCCACCCCACCTTCTTTATGATTTTCTGTGATACCTCTTGGCACAACATCCATGCCCCTTCAAAGGAGGACCTTTTTCTCTGGAAGGCTTTAGGCCGTAGATAGGTTGAATTTATTAGTCCGACAGCACTCTCTGGCTGAGCATGGTGAACCCTCCAAACCAGATGTCACTGATCAGAGCTAACTTAGATGGAGGCCCTCTTCTTGGGGTCACATGGACGACACTAGCAGGTTGTCCCTCTCCCCGCTAGTGTCCATAACACAGCTTTGGAAGTGAGTGGGAATCTAATGGCAACATTAGATGGAGAGAATTTCTGGGTATGGGAAAGCTGGGGTTCAAACTCCATCCAGGAGCTAGCTCCCCAGCAGGGGGCTCTAGACTGAGCACTTCTGATCTATCACCTGGCCTCTCCATCCACAGGTATAGAACCTGTGGTCTCCCAGTGAGAGTGCCCCACACCTAGAGCCTCCTGAGGTCTATATGCTTGAGATGTGGAAGGCCTCTGGGAATCCCTGGCCTTGGGGCTTTTGTGGTTTCCCCCCCATCCCCACCTCCATGGATGCTTCTTGCTCCTGAGGGGGATGTTTTGCCTTCCTCTGAGGCCCTGGGACCTTGGCTGACAGGGTTTCCTCCCACGGACACTTTGCTCCTTGATGGAGCCTCTTGCCCTTCCACTTAGGGTCAGACCAGTGCCCAGTTTGGAGCTAGGAAAAGGCTGTTCTCCCCCAAGCTCTGACTGGCTTGGACTGGTGGGAGTCTTTGCTTCCTTCGTACCACGGGGCGGGGACTTCTCTGTAGACCCTTCTGCTCATCCACCAACCAAGAACTTCCCCATCATCACAGAGGCCAGATGCTAGGACCCTACCACATACTATCTATATTATGCAGTTAACTGAATAAGTGTGCAATATATTTAGACTGGCCACACATGTCAAGTAATGATCACCCCATAAACATGTCCGTTCAGCTATAAAAAGAGCTAACCAGCTACAAAGTTAGTGCTTGAAAATGTGTAGCAACTATATAGCTGGTTTCTATCCAACTTAAATTTGAGCGTGTGGCAGTGCCCTTAGTGCCCACATCGCTCAGCTTTTCCCCAGGGTGCAAGAGAGGGTGTTTGAGGAGTTCTGACTGTTGCTTCCTGCTGGTGAGGGTTTGGTGTAGTCGTTTGAGGGAAATCCTCAAGACGGGGTGGGGGGAACCGAACCTTCCTCCTTCCAGACCGATCCAGTTGGGCATCTCCCAAAATCTCACCCTCTTCCCCACCCCGTTGTGTTTTCACAGGATCCAAGCGAAACTCCCAGGAGTGGCAAAGAAGAAGCCCGAATAGGCTGGTGGGCAGGAAAGTGGGTCCCAGGTGTTACTAAACCCCGTGTCCTAGTTATAACCGTTGTTACTCGTACCTATGAAGGAACTTGCTGAGTCCGCTTGAGCGGTATCTTTGTTTTTCCCCCCCCCAAGCCTAAAAACAAAGCCCATCCCTATGTTGGATTCTGCACCTGACTAAAGAAGAACTGGTGTTCGATGGGGGGAGGTCTCCACGCCTGCTCCCAGCTCCGTGCCCTTCTTCTTGGCTTCTGCATCCTCCCACCCCCATCCCATGCAACAAGCTTTCTTCTCCCTTGCCATCAGCCCATCCTGCTCCCCGGAAGGTGGAGGATCCATGCGGCAAAGGGTGGGAAGTCTAGAAGAGCCGTTCGCTTCTTCCTGACGTCAGTTTGTTCTTAGTTTCGGGTCCATCCCCATCCTCTCCCAGCCCACAATGCCACGCTGCCACCCTTCAGAAGTCACCGCTCTCCTCCATTTTGTTTTATTATTTCTTTGCCATGAAATGAAAATGTCTGTAACTGCTGTAAAACCTTGCCTGGAGGAACCAGCGGAACCCCTCCATCCCGTCCCGTCTCGGAGATCAGCACAGGAGCTCTCTGCTCTTGTATCCCCCTCTTGTGCAGGGCAGAGCGCCCTGTAGGATGGCCGGCTGGCGGCGGAGGAGACCCATAGAGGTGAGGCTAGGAGAAATGGTACGTCACCAGCCCTGGTAGTTCAGCATAGTTTTAGCGTATACAGAGTCATAACTTGTGTCCCCCTCTCTTTTTGAAGGTAGCTTTGAGTCGGTCTTAGAGCCATCTACCACAGTCCAAACAGAGTTGGCGCTAACAGTGAAGTCCCAGCTTGTTTCCAGAGTGGAGCAGGGGGTGGAAGAGGCAAAGAGGGGTCAGGGAAGGGAAGGGAAGGGAATGAATGAGCTGCTTAGTGATTGGACCCTGAGCTGGGAAGGTGCCATTTTTATTGTTATTTTTTTGGCCTTCCACAGTGCAGGTGGGTGCGGAGGGAAGCATTGGTCACCAGAGGTCAGAGCAAGGTGGATCCCAGCAGAGATGAGACGTATCCAGGTCTCATTTTGACACAAGGCCTGTGAAGTCAGAGCTTAGACATAACCCTATAGCCTGACCAACCGCTGGAGATGCCTCTTTTGGTCCACAAGCCAGCGCCCACCCTCCTCCCGCCACAGGAAGTCCACCCCTTTTTTCTCACCCTTCCATCAGCATCTCTCCTCCTCAAGTCTCTTCTGCACTGGACACCCTCGGCCTAGCTCTTCCGCCTGTTTTGTTACTGCTGTTATGTAGATCCTCATGAAGATCTCTGTGCCAGGCGATTTGGGGTTTTTTTGTTGTTGTTTTTTTTAAAGGAACATATGTAGACAAAACAACAATGGAAACAAAACTACTAATGAAGTGTGTGTGTGTGTGTATGTGTGTATAAGTGTGTGCGTGCAGCATCAAACTACAGTAGTGGCCAGGGAACGCTTCCCCTGGTTCCTTGTCAAACTACAACCAATATTAATAAAAAGAACACAACAGCTGGGGGTGTTGCTGATGTCATTTCCTGTGTGTGGTCGCGCTTGGAACTCAAATGTGTTCGAGCTGAGCAACGGCCATTGTGAGCATTCCCTGGTACCTGGTGACCTCATGGCAAGAAATTATGGTATTCAGTCCCTGTTGCGTCTTGTTTGAAGTCAGGCCGGGTCTTTGGTAGCTGTGCTGCGCGGTGCCTTCGTTTCACTTCCTGGAGTCTGCCATCCTGGTAGAGGGAACAGAGGCCTGTGCCATGAGCCTCCCTTGCATCACCAGTGTCATCCCATCCGCAACGTTGCCCGTCTCCACCTGCCTCTTGAGAAGCAGAGCTGGGCTGACTCACAAAAGCACAGAGAAGTCCGTGTGATTGGTTTTTTGTGGCTAAGCCACAGATTGTGGTAAGAAGCTATGTAGACCAGGACTCATTTCTCATCACTAGAAAGAAGGAAGATTCTTGATGGGTGATCTGTGACACGGTAGAAAGAACCAAAATGAAGCTAAGCCAAGAACCCATTTATTTTAAGGCATTTTCAGGTTAGCCGATGTACTGTTCATAGGAAAGGCAGGTTGGAAGGGACTTTGCAAGGTTATCTAGTCCAGTCCCCTGCTCAAGGCAAAGTTGTCCCTACCTAAACTATCCCAGCCGTGTGTCTGTCCAACCTGCTTGGACATCTCCAAGGATGGAGACCCCACCACTTGTCTAGGCAGCCTGGTCCAAGGCTTGGCCACAGTCTTAGGTTGGAGGTTAGGAGGACCAAATTTCCCCTGCTGCAGCTTGAGGCTGTTGCTCCTAGTCCTGTCCCCCATCTCCATCCTCTCTGTCATGGTCCTTCAGGGATTGGAAGCCTGCTACCAAATCGCAATCACCCCAATTCTTTCAGCCTTTCCTCATCCTGCTTTCCAGGCCCCTCCTCATTTGTGTCGCTCTGGGTTGAACTCTTCCCAATCTGTCCGCTTCCTCTTTGACGTGCGGGGCCCAAAGCTGGACCCAGGACTCCAGGTGAGGCCTGACCCATGCTCTATTAGTAGAGTGGAAGAATCACTTCCCTGGATGTGAAGTGACCCTTCTCTAAGCCCAGTCCAGTATACTGTTGAGAAATCAGGGTTTCATTGTATTAAACTGATGTAGTGCTGGGATTTCTAGAAAGGACGGGACAGTAGGGTGAAAAGGACCTCAGGGGGTCACAACTTGTCCAACCCTCTTCTCCAGGCAAGATCAACCTAGACTCAACCAGCCCTGCCGAAGCGTCCATCTGACCTACTCCACCAACGGAGATCCCTCCCCCTCTCTGGGCGGCCTGTCCCAGCCCAGCGTCTGCTTCAGAGGGAGGAAGTTCTTCCTCATCTCCAACCTCAATTTCCCCTGCCACAACTTGAGCCTGTCGCTCCCCAATCCTGCCCCCGACCCCCAGTCTTAAATTAAATAATCCCCGTTCTTTAAGCCTACCATCATGAATCACGTTTCCTAGACTCCTAATCATTTTTCTGCCGCTGTTCTGGACTAATATGTCCACGTTTCTCCTTGAAGCTGGGCCCGGTGCTCCAAGTGAGACTTCACCAGTGCTACCGGAGCAGAAGGATTGATTTGCAAGTGGCACGTGTCCTTCAGGCACCGCCACTTAAAACTGACTCAAAGCAAGCTCCAGTGACTCAGCTTGAGCCTGAAACCAGCCCCTTCTTTAACAGTCCTCTTTGCCCCTAATTCTGTCAGTCCAGCTTCAGGAGCAGTCTCGGGGAACGCACATCATTCGAAAGGATTTATTGGGCATATTTGTTTACAAAACAGAGGTGCTTCATATATATATTTATATTTTTATATATATATAAAAAAAATACCAATGCAAAACACCTTTTCACAAGGACCACGTAACAAACATCGCAATACTGTCACGAACGCGGGGTGTAGGCATATAAATATAATCCGGAAGAACATTTACATGGGAAGTACAAGGAGCAAGTCAGTGGATTCTCTCTCATCCTTTTCTGGAAGAGCGGGCTGGGGCGGGGCAAGGGGAGAAGCTATGACTTGTTTCCACCCCAGCGGGGGACATGGCAGATGAGACTTCCAGACTGTCCTGGTAGCTCCTGGTCGAGATGAACTCCGCTCATCGCCGTTGCTGGCGTTTTGCAGGAAGTGCAAGTGGGGAGACTCCAGCTAACTCTCTGGTTGCTATTGCAACAACCCTTTGACCTCAATTGGCACCCAAGTGACAGCCGACGGGACCAGGACATCTCACGTCTCGGCTTTTCCTAACCAAGGGGTAGCTGGGGCTTGGCAAGTGGGACCTCAAAGTCAGTGTCTCAGGACACGCTAATTGTGCTGGACCCGAGAAAAAGCGATTGATTTTTCCACCTGCACCTTTTATCATTACTCAAGACTTGAGGAGCAACTGCACTGCAGGCAGCTCAGGCGTGCAGCTGTGAGGCTGGACCAGAAGTCTTTGGTGGGGCACTGAGCAACATCCGGGCGGTATGCCGGTGGGCTTGCTCCGCTCCGATGATCTCTGCAGGTCTCTTCCAGCCCTACTTCTTGATGGTTCGAAAGGCCATTGTGGCAATTCCAGCCAATAATCCAACATGGACCCGCACGCATCCCTCAGTTGGGAAGACTGTCCCTGGCCACAACCTACCTTTGATGCCAGCTGGCAGTGCCCAGCCCAGAGCCGCGAGGACAAGGCCGTGGCGAGTGGATTCCAACTAGGGTTGGGAGGAGGCCGGTTGCTTGGTCTGATGAGGAGACCAATGTCCTTCCCTTGTCTGGGGACTCTGGCTGGATCTCCAGGACTCAACCAGCTTTGTTCCCATGTCCTATTGACTCCAGTCCCTGAGCAAAGACCCCTGGGTCATTTGCCCGCTAGCCAGGTCTCCAAGCTCATTGCAAAACCCAGTCACCCACCTTTCTACATGGCCGAGAGAGACAACCCCCCTCCAACAAGGGGACGGTGCCCCAACCCACTTCGGCCTCCTTCCAGTTTCCCACCTGCCGTGACTCAAGCCCCCAAGGATTCAGCTCGTGTCTTGATTTTGTGCCACCATCTAATAGTTCCCTCCCTGCGGGAGACTCCTTTCGGCATGCTCCCGCCCTCCTGCCTCTACATCCTGCCGCAGCTCTCGAGCTCCCACAGCAGCCACCCCAGTCTCCCTAGTCTGGTCCCTACTGGCCAGCCCAGCCCTTCTTTGAAGGGCAACCAGTCTAGTAAAACAAGGAGAGACTTTGGCCTCCTGCAATAGCTCTGGAGACCCCAAAAGTCTTCCAGGGCCTGCTAAGAAGATACCATGGCCAGATGAAGAAGAGCAGAGACTGCATCCATAAAACAAAGGGGAAAGGGATCTTGGGTTCAAATCCCACTCCTAGCTCCAACTTCACCTTCCCGGAGCAACCCATGGCTCGAGGAAGGAGAAGCAGGTCTGAGCAGGCACCACCCGCCACCCAGGGCTACCCCGCAGAGCAGGTTAGACTTAAAAGTTTGGGCAACAATCCCATTCTCACACCAATTTCTCTTGGTCCAGCCCCTTCTGCAGGTTCGTAAGCCTGGATAAAGGGAAGCTCTTGGCTTTATAGCCCCGAAATTGGATGCGAGATTAGACCACCGGCAACCAGGAAGTTGGTCCCCTTGCCCGTGCCTCAGTTTCCCCCTGGTTTCTCATTGAGAGCAGAGCCTGTGTCACCATCATGGTGCTCCGATGCACAGAGTTCTTCAGCCCACAAAAGCAGCTAGACCAGACCAGTAGGCCCATCTAGCCCAGTATCCCATCGCCCCTGGTCTCTGGAGCCTCCCCCTCCCCCAGAGTGGTCTGGCTGTCACACTCCGTCTCTGCTCCCAGCACCCCATGTCCCAGGGCAGGAATTGCCAGCTGGGGGGGTGGGGGAGGATGGCAGCCACCTCTTACAGCCCTCCTGCTGTTACACCTAAATGGGGAAAAAAGGGCACCCATAACGGCAGGGCACCCATTTTGTTCAATTTCCATGGTGTTTGGACCCAATTCCAGTCCACTTTCCAAAACTGGCATCATTTTGGGTCTACCACGTTGGGAAAAGACGACATATTTTCTCTGGAGCTATCTCATAGCAGTTCCAGGCCAAAACCCTTCCCCAAAGCTGCCGTCTTCAGCCTCCCTCCAGCTCTAGCCTTCTGACTCCAAAGTTCACCTGCGTCTGCCCTGCTATCACAGGCTTCCTGGGATACGTCCCTGACACAACCAGAACGGGGAACTGAGAAGAGGCAGCTGATGTACGCTGGCTCCACGGTGATGGAGCAAGTTCCTCTCCCGGGCACGAGGTTCCCCAACACCTTGGAAGACGGCAACTTGGCCAGACCAGCTGGCCCCAACTGGGCTGCCCAATGATCCCATGGAGTTGGTAGGTCCTGGGAAGGCATGATCATAAGTGCGGGGTCTTCCACGTCACAGCAAAGCCAAGAGGGGCCACCCCTACAGCGGTTGCGTCTTTCCATTAGTGGAAAAGGGTGGAGCGCCCCAATGGCTCATGGCAACCAGGCTGCCAACCTTGACATTACTGCAGGCTACTTACCGGCACCTCCTGGCGTGGGGACGTGGACACCCAGGCTTGTCCTGGAGCAGGAACGTGGAAAAACCCAGGTCCCCTTCTGTCAGTTCACAGAGCACCCTGCCCTCACCCCATTGCAACCCCCGTCCCCTGCAATCTGCCCCTCCAGACCCCCCTCCCCCAATCAGGGGGTCTCTGCTAGGTGAGAGCACCCCAATTTCTGGGGTAAAAGGGCATGTGGCATAGAGAAACTGGGGTCCCTCCAGCAGAGTAGAAGGTTTTGGGGTGAGACAAGGGGCAGAAATTCCACCCCCCACCCTGCCCATCCTCCCCTCCCCCAATAAGCCACGGGGGCCACCGTCCACATCCACGTCCAAGAGAAGCCCCTACCCTCACGCTGTACAAGTGGGGGGGGTATAGGCCAGCCCCGCCCCCTCCCCACCACCAGGCTCAGCAGTGGTGGGCAGTGCCCGGGGGCGGGGCTGGGGCCCAGGCTCCTCCCCCGGAGCCCGGTCATAGGCTTCGAGGATGGTCTGGCGCTCCTGGGGTGTGAAGTCAAGGGAGAAGGGGTGGACCTGGCGAATGTGGCGCTTGATGGTGCTGACCTTGAGCGTGGCCAAGGCCCCGCCGCACACCATGCACACCAGCCCCTGGCGCCGCCCGTCGAAGTCCATGAGGAACTGGGCCCGCCAGTGCTGCTGGTAGTTCCGCCGCTGGCTCCGGCCCCGGGCCGGCCCCCCAGCGCCACCCCTGCCCCGGGGGACCGCAGCGTCCGGGCGGGGGGCAGGCGGCAGTGGTGTCTCGGCCCCCCGGGCATCCTCAGAATGGTTGTCCTCCTCCTCTTCCTCCTCCTCCTCTTCTTCCTCTTCTTCTTCCTCCTCCTCGTCTTCATCCTCCGGCATTTCTTCTGGGCTGGGCAGCTGCAAAGGATGCTGGGAATCTGTGCCGGAAAAGGTGACTGTTGGGTACAGCAGTGGAGGGGGGTGTAGCACCCCCATCTCCGCTAGTGGGGGGGCTGCAACTAGGCACCACTAGGGGACAGGGATGGGGCTCCCGACCTCCCCCAGCCCTGCCCCCACCCTGGAGTTGGCCCCATTCACACGCCCCGCCCCCCACCCCACACACCTTCCCTGTGTGCCCCCACACCCCAACCTCACCTCCCAGTGCCCTCCCACTTACTAGGTCAACCCCCCAGTTCCTCCCTCCTCACCCCCAGTGGCCCCCCACCTTCGAAGCCGGGCTCCCAGGCCTTGCCAGCGGCCAAGACGAGGGCACGGGCGCGCCAGGCCTCGAGCACGGCGGCCTTTTCAGCAGGGCCGAAGGTGAGCGAGGCGGGGTGGGCGGTCAGCACGTGGTGCTTGATGTCGTCCAGGTGCAGGCTGGGCAGGCTGCGCCCGCAGGTCATGCAGCGCAGCCGGTTGCCCTGGGCATCGTAGTCCATGAGGAACTCGGCCTGGAACCAGCCCTGCAGGGACTCGCGCACGTAGCGCTCCAGGCGCCGCGCGCCCCCGCCCACCTTTCGCCGCCCGCCCGGTGCCGCCCGCGGAGCCCGCACCGCGCCCACCCGCCGGCTCCGCGGGCCCCCCGCCGACGCCAGCCCTGGGCCTGTGAGGAAGACAAGAGAGAGAGAGAAGGGGAGAATGAGGCCTAGCGTGACCACAAAGTCTGCTCACCCCCACTGCCAGCCCCAGCTCCACGGGGGGAGAGAGGGGGGGTCATGTGACCACGAAGCCTGCCTGCCCAGGCCCGCCCCAGGGTGACCATCTGTCTCTAACTGGGCGGGACAGTCCTGCAATGGGAACCTCAAGCCCGGTCCCAGGACGCAGGACCCCAGGACACACGCCGTCCCGGATTCGCAGCGTCTGCACGTGCCCACCCCTCCAGATTTGTGTGCGGGGCAGGGGCAGATGTGGGCCGCCAGCTGTGGGCTCGGGACTCTCCGACCTGCTGCCCTGCCCCTGCCACCGTGGCAAGATGCCCCCCATCCACCTGGCAGCAGCAGGGGCAGCGGTGTAGAGTTGTGCCCCTTGCTGCTGCCAGGTGGGCAGGGGGTGCGCGAGCAGCCCACACCCTCCCCGCGTGGCTCTGGCCTGGCTGCGCTGTCACCGGTGGCAGAAGGGGGGGGGAGGGCACGCATGTCCCACCTTTCCCTTTTGAAAAATTGTCACCCCAGCAAACCCCCACCCACCAGTGCCAGCCCCAGGCCTGCGGGGCAGAGAGCAAGAGAAGGGGCTCTGCAGCCATGAAGCCTGCTTGCCAGCTAACCCATCCCAGCCTCCTGCCTGTCAGTGCCAGCCTCAGCCCCACAGGGAGAAGTGGGGGGGCAGCCTAGCGCAGTGCCAACGCCTGCCTGCCCAAGCCAGTCCTAATCCGCACCTGGTACCACAGCCCTAGGCCTGACGGGAGGGGAGGGGATTCCTGGCACCGGCATGAAGCCTGCCTGCTCACGTCAACTCCCACTGCCGGTCTTGGGTCCATGGAGGGGGGCAGAGGAGGCGTGAGGCCAAGCATGGCCACGAAGCCTCCTTGCCCATGCCAACCTTCCCCCCAGGCCTGAGGCCAGCAGTGGGGGTCTAGCATGTCAACAACACCTACCCACCCATGCCAACCCCTGGCACCAGCACCAGCCCTGGGCATGGGGGGAGGTGCGAGGCCTGCCCACCCATGCTGACACCAACCCCAACCCACCAGACCCCCAGGGCGGGCAGGCAGAGGGAGACCTGACCCCCACTGGCTACGCAGGCCCCTGCCCTGCCCTGCCCCACAACCGCTGCCAAGGGGCACCCCAAGGCCTCCCTACCAGGTACCCAGCCCTTCCCTCAACCCCATGCCAGGCCCTGGGGGTACAAGACATGGCCCTCAACACACACCTCGATCCCACGTGGTCTATCTACCCCTCCCCCCCACTCCATGGCCCCATCTACCTTCACCCCCCCCATGCACCCCACAGCCCTGGCTCCACCTCCCCACTCCATGGCCCCTCCCCCAGCCCATCTACCCCCCACCCCCAACTACCCTGTCATCCCAGCTCTGTCTGCCGTGTTACCCCACCCCACCCCACATCCCCCCTTCAACCCCAACTACCTCCCACCCCTGACCTGTCTGCCCCCCCAACCCCACTTCTCCTAGTCCCATCTACCCCATCTCCCTTCCCAGCCCCTCGCTGCCCTCCTGGTCCTACCTACCCCCCACCCCCCCCAGCCCAGACAGGGGGAAGGCCAGCGCCTACCTGGGGGCACAGGGAGCCCACGGGGCGCCCCACCAGGGCCTGGCTCCAGCCCCAGGTGGGCATCCCAGCTCTGAATGATGACCTGCTTCTCACGGGGCCCCCAGCCGCCCGAGTAGGGGTGCTTCTGGCGGATGTGGCGCTTGATGGTGCTGAGCTTGAGGGTGGCCAGGGCGCTGCCGCACACCATGCAGGTCATGCCGTGCCGCGCCGCGTCGAAGGCCATCAGGTACTCGCCGCGCCAGTGCTCGTGGTAGTAGCGCCGGTGGTCCCGGCCCGGGATGCGGCTGCGGCCCGGCCGCGACGCCCGTGCCTCGCAGTGGTCCGGGTACTTGCGCCCGCCCCCCGCCGGCCGCTCCCAGGCTGGACCCCCTGGGACCAGCTCAGGGGTGTCCTGGGGCAGGGGGAAGCCTGCAGGGAGGGAGAGAGAGAGCGCAATGGGGGGCTGTGGGGCAGGAGTGAGGGGCACTAAAAGGGAGACACAGGGGCTATGGGGCGGGAGTGGGGGGCACTGGCGGCAGTGCCAGATTATGCCATGCCGAGGCCCTAACACACACCCAGGTGAGGAGGCCCCACACGATAAAAATAACCTGTGACATTCACAAAAATGGATGTTCATGAGACATTAAGATGAATTATTGTTATTTCTGCACAAATGTATGAACTCAGTATGAATGATAACTGTGGAGCCATGCAGATGTATAACGTTGTCATATCGGAGCCAAAACGTCCAGGGTTTTTCTTGTTTAGAGACCCCTCGTATCATGAGGCCCTGAGCTGCGGTTTAAGAAGCTTATGCCTAAATCTGGCACTGACTGGCAGGGCCACGGGAGGGCAGGGGGCTGCGGGTCGGGAGCCAGGGGCACCAGCAGGGCTGGGGGCTGCAGGGCGGGAAGAGCACCATGGGGGCGGGGGTGTAGGGGGCTGCAGGTCAGGAGTGGGGGGCACCAGCAGGGACAGGGCACATGGGGGGGGAACCTTGGGGGGAATTAGGGGCTATAGGTCACAAGGGACATGGGGGCAGTGGGAAGTAGGGGGCTACGGGGTGGTTGAGAGGGGCACTGTGGGAGTCCAGGGGTTGAGGGAGTGAGGGGCGGAGGGAAGGGGGGGCACTGGCAGGGTTGGAGGAGCAGGGGCTGTGGGTCAGGAGTGAGGGGCGCTGGTCCTTCCTTGGGGTACACCCTTTCAATGCCCCCCCACTAGGGGAACAGCATCTGTCCCTTTAAAGAGACCCCCAAAAAGAGAGGGGGCACAGGCAGGGGGCACTGCTGGGCCCCTAGGGCCCGGGGAGGGGCTCCTGTCCCTGGGGGGCTTTAAGGAGTGGGGGGAGATCCTGCTGTTTTACAGGGACAGCAAAGGGGGAGTCTTAAAGGGGCAGTAGCGGGATGTCTCCCGGTTGAAAGGGGTGGGGGGTTCTTAAAGGGACAGTAGGGGGTTCCTGCTGTATCAAAGGGATGAGGGGGGGCTCTTAAAGGGGCGGGGGTGCTTGCCAGATTAAAGGGATGGGGAATGGGGGGGCTCTTAAAGAAACAGGGGGGAGGATGCATACTGGTTTAAAGGGACGGGTTGGGGGCTCTTAAAGGGGCACGGGGGGGGGTTCTGCTGTTTTAAAGGAAGGGGTGGGGGAGTTCTTAAAGGGGCCGCGCCCCTTTCTCGGGGGGGGGGTCCCCAGTGTCCCCGCCCCCAATCCACCCCCCTTTGTTCTCACCTGCATCCTCCTCCTCGGGGGGCTCCGGCTTGACGGGGCCGAGGGGCGGGGGGGAGGGGGGCGGCTCCATCCCCGGGTGGGTCCGTCCGTCCGTCCGCGGCCGTCGGCTCAGCACCCGCGCCCCTCCATGCGGGCGGGGACGGGGACGGGGGCGGGCGCGGGCGCGGGCGCGCGGGGGGCCCGGCCGGGCCGGGCGGGGGCTGCGGGCCGGGAGTGAGGGGCACCGCCGGGCCGCGCGGCTCGGGCCGGGGTGGGGATTTCTGCCTGGGGCCCCTGGGGCTCCTTTAAGGGCTCCTGGGTAAATTTAAAGGGGCCGCGCGCTATTTTCTCCAGCCGTGGGGGGAGGGGGGGCTCCCCGCGCCCCCCTCCCCCACTCCGGGGCTCAGCCCCCCCGGCCAGGCGCGCTGCCCCCCCGCCCCATGGGGGGATGACCTGTCTGGGCCCAGCCCCCCCCCTACAGCCCCCCAAGGGGGGGCCGACAGCGTGGGGGGATGGGCCAGGCGGGGGGGGCTGCCCCATAGGCCACGCCCCGTGGGGGCTGGCCTCGGCCCCGCCCACGCAGGCCCCGCCCCCCATGCGGGGGCGGGGCTTCGCGCCTATAGGAGGTCCCTATAGAAGCGAGGAGGGGCTGCTGCCTTTTTAAATGTGGGCCCTGCTGTATAGAAACGGAGAGGAGCGGTGCCTATGGAGAGGGCCTGTCCCCTATAGAACCCCCCGGGGGGCGGGGCAGAGAGCCCGGTGCCTATAGAAAGGGCCTGTCCCCTATAGAAGCTCTGGGGTGGAGACCAGCGCATACCGACAGGCCCCGGCTCCTCCAGACCCCCGGGGGGCGGAGACCACTGCCCAGGGACAGGCCCTGCTCCCTATAGAGCCACGAGGGGGCGGGGCCTTCCTATAGACCACGCCCCCTCGGAAGCTATAGGGGCCCTATATGGTCTTTGCCTAGATGGAGCCCCAAAGGAGGGGGGGCTATAGCAATCCTTCCCCTATAGAGCACCCAAGGGGATAGAGCAGCTCCATCCGCCTAGCAACCCTCCCCCTATAGAACCCCGGGGAGCGGGGCTGGGTCCCCATAGCAACCCTCGCCCTATAGAACCCGAGGGGGGCGGGGCTGAGTCCCCATAGCAACCCTCCCCCTATAGAACGCTCGAGGGGGCGGGGCCGGCTGCCAGGACAGCGCGGGTCGGGAGCGAGGGGCACCCGCCGGCTGCAGAGGACCAGCTCGCCCCCGGACCTCCAGCACCATAGAGCCCCGCGGAACAAGCGGCCGCCACCCCGGCCAGCCCCACTCTATGGTGTCATTGTCCGCCGAGCGCCCTCCACCGCCTGCAGCCAATCGCCGCCCTCCTTCCCAGCTCCGCCCTCGCTGCTGCCAGCCAATCGCGAGTCTCTGCCTGCCCTCGCCCCGCCCCTTTGGCGCCTGCCAATCAGGCCCGAGGAGCGGAGCGGGAGCCCTGGAGCGCCCTACCCCCGTCTCTGGGGGACAAATCTCGTGCAGTCCCGGAGCCCCCCGCGTTCTGCAGGGGGTGGGTTGCTATGGGGACAACCCGCCCGGGGGCGTTTATGGGGGGCGGGGGTGCTATAGGGACACAGGCTCCTTTTTGGGCTCGAGGGGGACGGTTACTATGGGGACACAGGGGCAGTTGGGTGAGGAAACTCAGATCTAGGTTGTGTGTATGTGCGTGTGTGTGTGCGTGTGCGTGCGCGCAAGGTGGCACACCCGGGGCGGGGTGTGCTCCCGTGTACGGACATATTAGCCTGGCCTGGTCTGCCTCAGTGTGCGTGTGGGTGGGGGAGTGCAGTCACACACTTGGGTGTGTACAGGCTTGCACAACCAGTATGGACGTGTGTAAGTGTTTGCACAGTCACACTCCAGGCTGTGCCTGTTTGCATGCACACTTGCACACCCACGTGTGTGTGAGCATGTATCCTATACTTCTGGGTTCTGTGTGTCTGTGCCCCAAACACCAGAGGGTGTGTGTGGGTGTGGGTGTGTGTGCGCGCACGCATGTAGTCACAGGTTTATCTGTGTGTGTGCACAGCAGCATGCCCAGGTGTGCCCCTGTGCACCAGGTATAGCTGGCACACTCACATACTTGGGTGCATGCAGAAGGGCACACCACATTTGCACATGGCTGTGTCTATCCAGTGTCACATGCCTGTGTGTGTGTGCACAGCTGCTGGCCCAGGTGTGCACATGTGAACAGCTGCACATCCAGGTGTACGTGTGTGTAGGTAGGTGTGTGCACCATCGCAGGCCCAGGTATGCAGTTGCACACCCAGGTGTGCGTGTGTGGAGCTGCACATCGGGCTCCGTGTGCACGTGCGTGCATACACACCCGTGACCCCAGCCACCAGCTCCGCTACCCGCGCGCCCCAGAGGCCAGGGGGCTGCGGCGGAAGTTGCCGAGAGCGGCTCGGCCATTTCCGGAAACCACCGATCAGGCCCGAGTGGATTCGGGCGGTTCCGGAAATAGCCGAAACAGGGAGGGAGGGCTCGGCCATTTCCGGAAGGAGAGACTGGCCGGAGAGACAGCTTCGGTTTCCGGAAGGAGCCAATCGCGAGCGCAGCCCGTTCGGCCATTTCCGGAAGTCTCCGATCTCGGCTCGGCACTTTCCGAAAAGTCCCGATGGGGAAGGGAGTGTAGAGCTCGGCTGGACTCGGCTCTTTCCGGAAATCTCCGATTGGGAGCGAGGGCGGTTCGGTCATTTCCGGAAACCCCGATAGGGAAGGGAGGGGAAGCTCAGCTCTTTCCGGAAGGAGCCGACCGCGGGGTAGGAGACGTTCAGCTACTTCCGGAACCCGCCGATCCGGAGGCCTGCGGAGCTCGGTGATTTCCGGAAGGCGCCGATCGGACCTTCGGGTATTTCCGGAAAGCCCCGGAGCCGGGGCGGGGGACGGGTCCCCGCTCGGCTGTTTCCGGAGCGGGGCGGAAGCAGCCGAGGGCTGTCGGGAGTTTCCGGACGCCGGCGGAAATGGCCGAGGGGCCGGCGGCGGCCGCCATGTTGGGAGCCGCCGCCGCTGCCGCTAGTGCCGGCGCCGCCGCCGCCATGGCCGCCTCGCCCGCCTGAGCGGCGCGAGCGGAACCGGAAGTTACCGGCGCCGGAACCGGAAGTTACCGGGGCCCGGCCGGAGCCCTCCCCCCACCCCCGGCTCCGGTGCGGCCTGCTCCCCACGCCTCGTCCCTGGGCTCGCGTGAGCGGCGCGGCCGGGCCCCCCCTCCCCCCATGCCCGGCGGCCGCCCCGGGGGGCCCCGCCCGCCCCCGCCGCCACCCCCGGCCTGAGCCCGCCCCGGCCCCGGCCCCGGGCCGCCGCCATGTCGAGCAGCGGCCGCAGCCCCCTGCCCACGGTCAGCGAGCGCGACGCCGAGCAGGTACCGGGGGCGCCGCGGGGGGGGCGGGCTGGGACCCGCCGGGCAAGAGCCGTCGCGCTGGACTGGGACATGCTGGCGCACCGGGACATACTGGGACGTCCTAGGCCGGGGGGGGCCTGGGACGTACTAGGATATACTGGGGGGGCAGAGCGCTGGTTGGGATATGCTGGGGTGCCCCTGTGGTGCTGGACTGGCAGGCACTGGGGTATACTGGGTTGGGGGAAGCCCAGCATTGGGCTGGGATGCACTGGGATATACTGGGCTGGGGGCTCCTAGTCTCTGTAGTGTTGGCCTGTGGGGACTGGGAGGGACTGGTGGGGGGTGGGGAGGACTGCTGCAGAGGCTGGGATATACTGGGGTGCTACAAGGAACTTGGGGCTCTGTACTGGGGGGGTCCTGTACCGATATACTGGGCAGGGGGGCTCCCCAGAGCCCTGTACTAGGGCTCCCAGGGCACCTGTGGACTGCACTGGGAGACTGGGGCGGGGGGGCTCCCAGTAGCTCTGCACTGTGGTTCCCCATGCACTTGTGGTGGGTATACTGGAAGAGACTGGGGGGAGGGGACTTCTAATAGTGCTGTACTGGGGAGGCTGGGAAGGACTGGGATATACTAGGGAGTTGCCGTGGAGGCGGAGATACAGTGGGGCCCGAGCTCCCAGGAGTGCTCTACTGGGGAGACTGGGACACACTGGGATATATCGAGGTGTGGAAGAACTTCCTGTAATACGGTATTGGGTAGACTGGGGTGTCCTGAGGCAGCAGAGGCCTTGTAGTGGTGGGGTTCCTGCTGTCACTGTGCTGGGGCAACTGGCATGGCGGGGGCTCCCAGTAGCACTGGACTGTGGAGGTTGGGACATACTGGGATGGGAGGGCTTATAGTGAAGAGACTGGGATGTACTGGGGCCAGGGGCTGCTGGTGACAGGTCCCCTTGCAGGCATCGCCACGTCCTGGCACTGGAGCTGGGCAGCTACACATGCTGTGGGCATGGGGGGGCATTGCCCCTGCTTATGCTGTGGGAATGGTCTGGTTCAAGGAGGGGGAAACCCCAGTCCACACGAGGTCCCTATGGACTGGAGTTGTGGACTGGGAAGGGGGAGTGTGTGGCTGGCAGGGGCTATGGGGCAGACTGCCCGTTGTGGAGGCACAACCTGTGGGGGCTGGGGTGTCCCGGGTTCCTGTGGTCTTGGCGTTCCTCCCTGCAAGTGCCCATCTGGGAGACTGCCCCACAGGCGCCCAGATATGGGAGGGGCCGGGGGGGGGGGCAGGTTCAGCACAGGAGGGCTGTGATGGGGTAGCCTTGGGCCCCTGGCAGGCACAGGCCCTGGTACCCCCAAGGCACTTGCTGCAGTTATGAGGGGTCATGACCCTGCCCCCAGGGTCCTTGGAGCCCCAGCATCCTCCTCCTACCCTGGGAGGGGCGGTATCTGGGTGCCTCAACCTCACCTACCCCCATCCTCATGGGTGGTGTGTGAAGGGGCCCTCAGCTTCCCTTATCCCCATGCCAGGCAGATGCCCTGGAAAGGGAGGAGGTAATTTGCAAGTAAAATGTGGCTCATAATTAGCAGACGCCAGGATGGGGGTGTGGGGGCTCAGAGCCCTGGCATCAGCCAGGCCTGAACGCCTCCCTCCTCAGCTGAGTTTGGAGGGGAAGCAAAGCGCTGGGCGTTACCGCCTACCAGGTGCCCCCTCCACCCCGGGGTTGAAAACAGGAAGTGATGCAATTGCGGCGCCCAGGCGTGGGGCCCGGATCCAGTGCCTCAAGCCACTCGGCTTTCTGCCTCCTGCCCCATCCAGTGCTATGCTTTCTGCCTTCTGCCGCATCCTTTGATCTGCTTTCTGCCCCCTGCCCCTGCTGCTCTGCTTTCTGCCCTCTGCCCTATCCATTGCTCTGCCTTCTGCCCCTTGCACCATCCATTGCTCTGCCTTCTGCTCCCTGCCTTGGAGCCCTGTCAGGAGTCTCTGGGCTGGGTGTCGTTCCCCCCACGCACACTTTAACCCCCTTCAAGCTCCGTTTGTGGTTGGCACGGGGAGGAGCCCCAGGCTTTTGGGGACTCCCTTCAGGTCCCACGTATGCGTGTATGTGGGCTTGGGCACCTGGGTTCTCTGTGTGTGGGTGAGAATGGATGTGTGCATGCATTTGTGCGTGCACATGTGTGGGTGTCCCGGATGCCTAGGTTCTGTGCATGTGGGGGTGGAGGGTGTCCCGGACACCTGGGCCCTGTGTGTGGGTGCACAGGTGTCCCGGATGTGCGGGTTCTTTGTGTGTGTATCTGTGTCCTGGATGCCTGGGTCTCTGTGTTTGTGCGTGCATGCACATGGCTGTTCTGGTGTCCTGAACACCTGTGTTCCATGTGTATGGATATCCCGGATGCCTGGGTTCTGTGTGCATGCGTGTCCCTGTGTGCATGTGTCGTTGTTGTGTCATCCCCCCCCCCCCCCCACCCAAATACCTGGGTTCTCTGTGTCCCTGGGTTTCCTGTGCGCTCTCCCCACAGCCTTGCCCACTGGGCACTGCCCCCCCTTCCCTCCTGCACAGAAGTAGGCTGCCGCGAGCTGTCAGACTGGTTGAGCCGGTTTCAGCCCCCAAAGGGCTGGTCGGGGCTCCCAGGTGCCCCAGGAACTTCCGGTCCCGGCCCCGACAGCAAACAATAGCCCAGCCCCAGCTCCACCAGGGAGGGCACAGCTCAGCACCCCAGGCACCCCCCAAACAAAGCCCCCACTCCCATCATACCCCAGAGCCTCTGCCCCTACCCTCTATAAGACAGGGCTGTGTGATGTGAGCAGGAAATTAGGCCCAGGTGTCTTCCTATCCCATCCCTCCCCCAAGGGACTTTACCCATTTCTGAGTGTAAGCAGGTTGATTTCTGTCCATGCCTCAGTTTCCCTAAGCTGCAGAGCAGAGACAGGAGGATTAGGACAGCCCCTGCACCCCTCTCCAGCTCCCAGATATTAGCTCAGTGAATCTCCTAGGGGCTTACAGTACTGGGGGGGCAGGGGGTCCTAAAGGGAGGCTGGGCAGACCGGCATCAAACTGGACTGGGGTGTGGTGGGGGTGGCGTGTCAGTGGATGCTTGCTCTGAGCCATCTCTGCAGGGTTTACACGCTCTGAACCTGAACGTAGGGTCCACTGGACCCCCGTGCGAATTCCTCCCACCCAGACAGATTCCAATGCCCAGCAGCGGCCAAGCCATGAAAAGAACCCAGGTGGCCGTAGCTTAGGCCTCCTTGCTTCGAGGCCCGACTTCGGTCACCCCCACACGCATGTAACTGTTCATGTCACACAGCTCTGCGGTGAGTTGATGTGTGTGTACCTCCTGGCAGGAGTGGAACATGGGAATGCCTTAGCCAATGAGAGTGGGCCTAGGCCTGGTGGGAACCCCAAGCCCTGCCCCCATGGCTAGGGGGAGCCGCTCCATGTACAGCACCTCTGTTCTCGCCTAAAACATGCCCTGGAATATGAGGTGTTCCCTGTTGTTCTTGGGGAGGTGGAATGAAGAGCAGAAGAGATTTCCAGAGTCTGAGCCAGGCGTCCAGGGAGCACACACATAGACGCACACACTTGGAGGACCTAGGTATCGGGGGGGCACGTGCAGTCACTTGGAGAACTCAGGCATCTGAGACACAGGGACACACTGATTCAAAGACCCCAGGCATCTGGGGCATGTACACGTTGAGAACCCAGGCCTCCAGGATTCACACCCCCCACACTTGAAGAACCCAGGCCTCCAGGATACACACCCCCCACACTTGGAGAACCCAGGCGTCCAGGATACACACCCCCCACACTTGGAGAACCCAGGCGTCCAGGATACACACCCCCACACTTGGAGAACCCAGGCGTCCAGGATACACACCCCCCACACTTGAAGAACCCAGGCGTCCAGGATACACACCCCCCACACTTGGAGAACCCAGGCGTCCAGGATACACACCCCCACACTTGAAGAACCCAGGCGTCCAGGAGATGCACACAAACACACATCCCCACTTGGAGAACCCAAGCATCTGACACACGCACATAACCCAGGCATCCCAGATGTGTGCATCTGACACACACACATAACCCAGGCATCCCAGATGTGTGCATATGCCCCGCACTCAGAACCTAGGGCTGGACAGGCGTGCACACACTTCCATTTGGAGACCCTAGATGTCCAGGGTGCGCAGACACCCACTTGCTGTCTGGGATGTGCATACATCCAGAGGCACACAACCCAGGCATCTGGGATTGTGAAATAGAGAAAGAGAAATGAGGAGCAGCTGCCAGACAGCCACATTACCTATGGAAAGTTGGCTTGACTAGTAGAACATCAAGACTATTGAAAAAGAGAGAGGGTCGTTAACACCTGCCTGGTGGGGTCTGAGCTGTGCGGACAGGCACTGGGGGGCTGTTCCCACGGGGAGAGCAGCATCCTGGCTCCATCTCTTGGGAACCACTGAAGGCCGTAGGTGCCCCCCAGGAACTCTGGGATTATGGGGGACTAGTCTCTTGGGCCAGAGCCCCCAAGCTGTCTGTGTAGGCACGCACCCCGCAAAATGAAGCCTCTAGACCAGGCAGAGATGTGGCTCCAGCCCTCCCTAGTCACTGTGGGGTGGAATGTACCCCACTTGGGGCAACTCTGGGGGGAGAGGGGGCAGCATAGGGCAGTGGCAGAGCTGGGCACCCCCACCCAAGGCTTCCCAGTCCTTGCCTGGTATCTTCACCCCTTTGGCATCCTCCATCTGGGGACTCAAAAGCCTTCCCTGTTCCCCACCCCCCGAGGTTTGTTTGCTCAGGCCTGTGCGATTAGCAGGTTAATCGGGCCCTGTGTTCAAGCCAGCCCCATGTTCAGCCCATTGGTGGGTCCATGAAATAGCGAACCAGCCACGAAAGCGTTCCGCGTGTAACCAGCCATGATGATGTCCTGTGGCAGAGCCAGATTCAGCACCTTCAGTTGCACGTGCCATGTTCCCAATCAAGGGCCCCCCACCAGCACCGACAGCCAGCTGATTGGCTCCAAAGGCCTCCTCCCCACCCCCAAGCCCTCAGAGCTGGCAGGGATTTGTTTGCTCAGGGCCGCACAAGGAGTCTCAACAGCCTCTTTGTTCCCTGTGGCCTCATCCCGCCTGGTACCGTCTGGAGAGGACAGGGGGCTCGAGAGTTGCTAGGGCGACGTCCAGCCCCAGAGTCCCCTTGTCCCATGGATCTCCTGCACAGGGCCTGCTTTAATTGGGACCTGCACCAGGCTGGACCTGGCCTCCCCAGCCCTCCTTGTCTCTCATGGGAAGGAGGAACCTCCGAAGTTCACATGAGTTTGGGGGAACTGGCCCATGGGTGCTGCATGTCAGTGGCATCCTAATTAGCTCAGGTCATTTAACAGGTGAGAACTGCAAGGAGCATCCCCTTAGAAATACTCTCACCTCTCTTGGTGACTCTAGAAAGCAGTTCCCGGCTCATTCTCGATCCCATATGGGGCTGTGTCTTCAGGAACTCGGTGGGGTTTTGGGAAGCAGATTTTTGTCACCAGTTGGGCTAAAAAGCGAGGATTTCAACCCATTTCTTTGCCCAATAAAACCAGCCTCAGGAGCCCTCTGTGCTGGGCACTGGCACAGAGCATGGGGGCTTCTGCTGTGTCCAGAGCAGGGGGGAAGGGTGAGACACCGTTTCCCGGTTCTCACACATTAGGCCCCACTGCCTCAGAGCTAGGGGAGAAGCCAGGCATCCAGCTCTAACATAACAGACCTCACTGCTCCCAGAGCCAGCAGTGAACCCAGGTGTTCAGGCTGTACAGGGCAGGGAAAGGGGAGTGGGAGCGTCACTGTTGGGGGTCATGGGATGGTTGCCTTGTTGGGGGAGTGGGGACAGCTCCCCCCTGGCCCTGCTGGGATGGAACCCAAGTGTCCGGGCTTCCGGGAATACACTGGCCCATTATCCCCCCGCTCCATCTGTGGCAGCTCCGGCGCTTCTCACAAGGGGCTATTGTGGCCCTAGGGCCCAGCTGGGCCGGGCACTGCAGGAGCTCTGTGTCCCCCTTGCCTGCAGCCCCTTCCCCAGCTGGGTACCCCTCTCCAACTGACTTGGTCAGGGCTTTGGAGGCTGAATCCCAAGCCAGAGACCTGCTTGGCGGGGTCTGGACATGGTGTTTCCCACCCCACTGCCTGGCAGTGGACTCCCAGCTACTGCCCCTGGCACTGTGAGGGCAAAGAGGGAATAGATGAGGCCACTGGTTCATGGAAGAGGCAGGTAACCCAGGTGTCCAGGCTCCCGGCTCCTATCTTTTCAGACTCTGCTCTCCTGAGAACCAGGAGGATCCCAGGAGTGGTGTGTGGGGAGTGGGCAGCCCAGGTGCCCGGGCCTACTAAATCCACTGCCCAAAATCCCAGGCGGGTGAGCGGGGAAGAAGGTGTCCGGGCTCCCAGCTTTCACCAAGCAGGGGTGTGGTGGGGGACAAGGAACCCAGGACCCCACTACCCGCAGGCATCCAAGCTTCCAGCTCTGAACCATCTGGGGAGCAGGGAACCCAAGTGTCCAGACCTCCAGGCCTCCTAGACCCCACTACCTCCAGATCCAGGGGGCAGGGGGTACCCAGGCATCCCGGGTCCCACCTCTCACCCTGCAAAGGTATGGGAGCTGGGGAACCCAGGTATTGGCCTATTAGACCCCAGTGCCTCTAGATCCAGGGGGTGGGGGAACCCAGGCGTCTGAGCTCTGTTTCCACCCCTGGACCCTGCTTTTTGGCCCATCTTCTGTCTCATCATGGAGGAGGCAGCGTGGGGGGAAGAGAAGCCCTGCCCTCAGGACTCCTGGGTTTGTTTCCTGTTGGGCCTGCAGGAGCCCATCCCAGGCTACCCTTCAAAGTCCTCCAGAGGCTGGTGCCCCCTTCCCAGAAAGCCAGGTCCCTGCTGTCATCACCTCACCCTGGCACCCACCCCCCACACCGCAGCACTCGAGATAACCCTTAGCCCGTGAGCACCGCATGACTCCTCCGCACTGCATGTGACGCGGGTATCTGGATTCCAGCACCTGCCTGGGCCCCGTCCCAACACGGCAAGAAAACACAAGTCCTGGCTCTGAGCTACCAGACCCCACTGCCCCCGGATCTGGGGGTGGGGAGCGGGGCAGGGCAGACCCACGTGTCTGGGCCAAATGCAGTGCATTGGGCCTGGCCCAGCAATTGGACACAGGGCGACAAAGCACAGAACAGGCTTCGTTAGCCCTCGTTAGGGTTTGATCGGTTGTCTGGGATCCTTGGTCCCCGGCCTGCTTCCCTGGCTTTGTCGAGTGGTGGGTGGAAGCCAGGCGTCCGGGTCTCTGGCTCTGACCCACCAAACCCCATCGCCCCCAGAACTGGGGGGGAGCCAGGCATCCGGGCGCCCAGCCCTAACCCAGTAGTTCCTGCTGCCTCCAGAACTATGGGGAACCCAGGCTTCCAGCTCCATCCCTCCAAGTTCACTTGGCCCTCTAGCACCGTCTCGTGCCTGACACCCCTGTCTCTTCTGGGGGTTGGACTAGACCTCCGGAGGTCCCTTCCCATCCAACCTCTCTATGATTCTGTGATTCTCTATGACCTGTGGAGGTCCTTTCAAGCCTTGCTCCTCTACGACTGTGATTCGTTATGGTCTCTGGAGGTCTGTTCCATCTCTGCTTCTCTGTGATTCTCTATGATCACTGGGCTCCCTTCCAGCCATACTTTTCTATGATCTCTGGAGTTCCCTTCCAGCCCCATTTCTCTGAGACTCAGTGATTCTCTATGATCTTGACCTCCGGGGGGTCCCTTCTAGCCCGACTTCCTTTTGACTCTGGTCTCTGGAGTACCTTTCCAGACCTGCTTCTCTGACTGTACTGTCTCTGGCTTGCACGATGATTTTACTTTCTGGGTAAGCAGCCAAGACAGCTCTGAACATATTTCCTGCATATAACACCCCCTGAAATTCCCAGTGGCTGGTTTTTGGGGGGGAGAGGGAAAGGCACACATCATATGTTTGAAAATATGGTATTTTTCCCCCTGCTTGCTGCTGCTTATGGTATTTTTCTGTCATCAAGAAAGGTATGACAGTAATGAGCTGGTGTTTTCCCTTGGCCAGGGGGGAGGCCTGGTTAGATCCAAAACCACCCATCACTGCCTTCTAAAGCCTTTTATTGGTGGAGGTGATTGTGAGACACCATCAGAGCCGACATCGGCCACTTTGCAGGAGTTCCTGGGGCTCCGTTGTTGCCTCTCACATCTGAGAGAGATGTCAGGCTTCTGCGTGCATGGTGGGAAAGGAGAGAGGTGTTGCAAGAGGATATGTCTCAGCTCCGGGCTGTAATCAGCAGGGCTTCCTTCTCTCTCGTGGGCTGGGGAGACAGCCATCCTGATGGTTTTCTCATCTACATTGATTTTCAGGGTGGGTAGAGACTTCTTGGCTTGTAGCTCAGAGCCGGCGCCTTCTGGAAATTTGGTATCAGGCCCTTAGGGGAGGGTGTATGTGGTTGACGGGAGTTGGTGAGGTCGGCTGGGACAGAGGGGTAACGGTGAAGCCAGGAACTCGGGAACCAGAGCCAGCCGGTAGGAGCCAAGGTCAAAGCCGTCCATTATCTGACCCTTGGACAGGCGCCCCTGACAAGGTCATGGTCAGGGTTGATCAAGGCTGGAGAATCCAAGGTAGCAGCACCTGACACCTGGAAAAGAAAAGTCCATCTCTGTCCTTTCTGTTCTCACCCTTCAGATCATGATCAAATCCCCCTCCTCGGTCTTCTCTTCTCCAGGCTCCGTCCGTCCCCCGTGCTCTTCCTGTTCTCCTCAGTTTTGTCTCCCTGATGGTCTTCACTCGCTGCTGGCCACAGCTAGCAAGAAATGTAGGGAAGCATGAGCAGAAACAGACCTCGCCTTCAGGGAAAAGGCTGGGAAATGCCATATTTCCTCACATGCAGCACGCCCTCTGGGAAAGGAATGATCTTTCCCCTCGGGATTCCCTGGGGAATCTCCAAGGGCCATCTCTAAGCGGGGAGGCAGCACTTGTGGAGATGGTGCCGGGTTGGGAAGTTTGGCAGCAGGGAAGTGATGGAAGGTCCATGTGGCTAGATCTAGTCCCTGACCCCTTCGTGCTGGGATTGGGCCCTGAGGGGTTGGCACCACCGCCCTTTGTGCTTGGATTGGGTCCCAGGAACCTGGTACTGCTCCTTCCCACCCCCAGTGTGCTCGGATTGGGTCTCACAGGCTGGCACCGTCCCCTCCAGCCTCCACCCCTTGCCTGGATTGGGTCCTAGGGACCTGGTACTGCCTATACTCCCACCTCTCTTACAACAGGACTGGGTCTTGGGAGGCTGCTGCTGCCCCCTCTCGCCTCCTGCATGCCACGATTGGGTCCTGGGGACCCAGCACTGCCTCTTTTGGGTACTAGGGGCCTAGCACTGTTCCCCCCCCCGCCCCTTCATGCCAGGTTAGGGTCCCAGGGGCCCAGCGCCATCCCTGCCCACCCAACATACTGGGATTGAGTGCTCCTGGTCTAAACTACCTGAGACTACTGAGATCTGGTCTCAGCTAGGGACAGTCAGGCAATTTCTTCATCACACAGGGGCAATTTGGGGTTTCCCAGACAAAGAAAATACTCCCTTCCCCTGATCCCTTCCTCTCCTGATTTTTTGATAGCTGGTGGCCCCTTGTCTCCCACACTTCCTACCCCATGTCATCCCCCCCCCTTGTATTTCAACTCACAAAGCAATGAAGATCTCACTGATCTTCTCTGGTAGCTGGCGCCATATGCTGAGCTGTGCCGTTGCCACAGCAGTTTCTTGGCACCAAAACTTCCTTTTTCACCTCCGAAATAATCCTTAAATATTAAAAAAAAAAAAAACCTGTTAAATATGTTGTTTTTCTCCCCCAAATCCAACCCTGTTCCCAGCTCAGGCATCTCATCAAAGCCCGGCCATATGCCAGCAGTAAAACCCAGCCCTTCACCAGGAAATATAAGCCCCTGGGGGGGTTCAGCTTGCATGTGGCTTTTTTCCCCAACCATTGACAACATGTTCCTGTGGCTGTCTAGAAGAAGGAATAATTCCCTTATTTGAGGGCATGTGGTGTGCTAAGAAATATGGGAATCCCGACAGATATAAATCCACTGAATGCTGGCATTTTGGGGAAGAAATGTCAAGGAGAAAGGTGTAGCTCTTATTTGAGGGCATGTAGTGTCCCAGGAAATATGGTAATTGTGATAGATCCAACCCCACTGAACATGGGTGTTTTGGGGAAGAAATTCCAAGAAGGAAAGGAATAATTCCTTTATTTAAGGCCATGCTATCTGCTAGGAAATATGGTAATCCCAACAGGTTTGATCTTAATGAATGCAGGAATTTGGGGGAAAGAGTTCCAAAGGGAGAGGAATAATTCCTTTATTTGAGGGTGTGCGGTGTGCCAGGAAATAAAATAATTCCACCAGATCTAATCCCAACAGATGCTGGCATTTTGGGGAATAATTAAGAAGTAATTTCTTTGTTTGAGGGTGTATGCTAGGAAATACGGTAATCCCAATAGGTCTAACCCCACTGAACGTGGAAAAAATTCTAAAGGGAAAGGAATAATTCCCTTATTTGATGGTTTGTGGTATGCTAGGAACTATAGTAATCCCAGCAGGTCCAGCCCTACTGACAGCTCACATTTTGGTGAAGAAATTCCAAGGGGAAAAAGATACATCCTTTATTTAAGGATGTATGGTATGCTGGGAAATAATCCAGAGAGGTGTAATCTTAATGAATGCTGGCATTTTGGGGGAATAATTAAAGAAATACTGCCTTTATTTAACAGCGTGTGGTGTGCCATGAAATACGGTAATCCCAATAACCAGGTTGTAATGTCTTCGGTGCAGATACTGTACTTCCCCCCATACCACGCATCACCAAATAAAGCCAGCCCTTTATTTTGGGAGGCTGAACAGAGGTCTGGTCGACAGTGCAGCATAGAGTCAGCCCGATGACACACCTACAAGCCCTGCCCACATCCCCTGCCAGGCTGTCCCCGCCAAGTGCCTTATCAGGGATTAGGGAAGAGATGACACAGCAGTGCCAGCCGGGACACCTGGGTTCTATTCCTGGCATTAGAAAGGGAAGGGGGGGGCATGAGCAGGTCAGAACAGACAGGCTGAGAGCCCAGACGCTTGGGTCCTCTCTTAGGTGTGAGAGCAGGATTGGGCACGTACCCAGGTGTCCAGGCTTCCCAGACCCCCGACCCATACCCTGTCCCAGTCCTCCAGCCCCCACTCCCATCCCAGAGCTGGAGGGGGGGGACCCAGGTGTCCGGGCTCCCAGGGTCTCTGCTCTAACCCCCCCCCCCCCCAGCCCCTCCCCGGGGGGTGAGACTCGGGTGTCCAGGCCCCAGCTCCCTTGCTCTAACCCTTCAGCCCCTCCCGGACAGATGGACCCAGGCGTGCGGTTCCTAGGGCCCCTCTTCTAACCCCGCAGCCTCTCCCCCACAGGTAGAGCCCAGGCTCTATCAAGTGGGCATGGGATCCAGGTGTCCTGGCTCCTGGAAATCTAATGTCCAGGAAGTGTGGCACTCGGGGGCAGGAACTTCATGGGGCCACCCATCCAGGACACACTGTGCCCTCAGGAGGACTGACTCGGTGTCCCACAAGCTTAGGCCTCAGACCCTTTCCAAGTAGCAAGGCAGTTAGTTCTTTACTGTAAGTCTTTTTTGTTATGACTTCTCGTTAAAGTGTGTGTACGTCACAAGCCTTATCAGGACACCACCGGCAGCTTCCTGCCTCGGGCCCAAGCCACAGCATCTCAGCCCCTAGCTGTGGCTGGGAGAGGACGAGCACGGGGCTCCACCCTCTTGGCTTCACGGCATGCACTGCATCCCCATGCTTCTATTCCAGGGAACAGAATAGCTTCCCCACTTAAAACATGGTGATCTTTATAAACGGGTCATAATTTACATTTAATGCTTATAATTAAAGGCTGTTCCCGTGGTATGAACCTTGTTGAGATATGCCAGACCGGGCAGCACTACTACCCCCTTAGCCTGCTCGGTGGCTGCTGCCTGGATATCATTTCCTGGACACCTGGATTCCACGTGTGTGTCCCTGGTCCTATGTGTGGGTCCCAGACACCTGGCTTCCTTATCCCGGACACCTGGGTTACATTTGTGCAGATCCCAGGTACCTGGGCTCCCCATCCCGGACACCTGGGTTCTGTATGTGCATCCCGGACTCCTGACTTCCCCATTTTGGACACATGGGTTCAGCGTGCACGGGGGGGTGCGGCTTCTCTAGACTTATCCAGCAGGGCCAGAAATCTGCTCCCGGTTCCCATGGCAACCACCATCAACAGCTGATTTGCTGAGCCAAAAATACTCCTTGTTGGGGGGTGTGGGGGCTTAGAGAGCCTCACAGAGGGGGGAAGGGGCACCCCCCAAATTTGGCCCATGGCCCAGCTGGGCTTGAATTCACACCCCGCTCCGCCCCAAGATCAGTTGTTTTTCTGCATGCGCTGTATTAGTAGCATTACGGTAACACCTGAGGGGGAGGGATAGCCTATGTATTCATGGCCCCTACCATAATGTTGCTAATATTGGAGGGGTGGATCTGGGGCTCACACGCCAGGCCCCCACCAGGCTCCCAACAGCCCCCAGGCCAAGCACGAGGCACAAGGATGCCTGGGTTCTACCCTGCGGGGAAGGGGGTGTCGCTTACAGTGGGGTGGGGCTGCATCACAGGGCACTTGGGGCACTAGCTTCTGCCAGGGAGGAGGAAAGCGTGTTGGTATTGTGCCCTTGGTGTGTCAGCATGCTAGTTGGCATGCCCTTAGCACATTGGTTATTGTACCCATCGCTTGTTGGCTAGTATGGCGTAGCGTGTCTGTGTTGGTGAGCATACTGGTTAGTGTGCCCGCAGTGCACTGGTTAGCATGTTGTTAGCATACCCATAGTATGCCGGTTTGTATGTTGGTCGGTGTGTTGCTAGTGTGCCCCTAGCTTGCCAGTTAGCATGATGTTAGCGTGTCATTTAGTTTGTTGGTTAGTGTGTTGTTAGCATGCATGCCCATAGCACGTCTGTTAGCGGGATGGTCATTGTGCCATTAGTGTGCCGGTTAGCATGCCCAGAGCGTCAGCATGTTGTTAGCGTGTCAGTAGCATACCGGTTGCCCTGCCAGTGCCAAGCCCATGGTGGGACAGATCATGGGCTGTCCTCACGTGGAGGGGCAGCCACGTGGCAGTGGCCTCAGGTCTCCCTGCGCCTGGCACTGCACATGGGGCCCTAGCATGGACCCGGTCTCCTGCTACAGAGGCCGGGAGCGGACATGATCTGGGGTATAAATAGCCTGTGCCACCCCCGCCTCTGCCACAAAGAGGGGGGTACGCGCACAGACACAGATTTGTGGCAAGGGGGCACAGGGGTTGGATCAGCACAGGCACATGTACGGGGGGCGCGGGGGCACAGGCACACACGCTGGTAAATATAGCGGGGCCGGGGGCGGCGCCAGCTGCCAGGAGCAAAACTGATGAGCGCCAAGCACCAGCCCCGCACCGCTTTGCAGCCGCCCCCTCAGCTGGAGCCTGAGAGAGAGTGTATGCACGTGCGTTTGGGGGGGGGGGGGGGGTGCTTGGGTTGTGTGTGCGCACATTTGTGTGTGTGTCCCGGATGCCTGGGTTTTGTGTATGTACATGCATGTGTGTAGGATGCCTGTGTTGGGGGAGGTGTCAGATGCCTGGGGGGCAGATGTGTGTATGTGAGCGAGCGCAAGCGCATGTGCACATGTGTGTATGTCCTAGATATCTGGGTTCTGTGTGTGTGTGTGTGTGTGTGTGTGTGTGTCTGCGTTGGTGGGATGCCTGGGTTGTGTGTGTGTGTGCACTTGTGTGGGATGCCTGGGTTCTGTGTGTGCATGTATCCCAGATGCCTAGGTTGTGTGCACACGTGCATGTGTGCATTGGATGCCTGGGTTGGCGGGAAGGGATGTCAGATGCCTGCGCTCTGTGTGTGTGTGCATGCACATGCTTGCACACGTGTGTGTCCTGGATGCCTGGGTTCTGCGTGTGTGTGTGTGTGGGATACCTGGGTTCTCTGTGTGTGTACATTGTCTGCTGGATGTCTGTGTTACGTGTGTGCACATGTATCCCAGACACCTGAGTTCTGTGTGTGTACGTACGAGTATGTCCCGGACATCTGTGTCATGGGAGCAGTTGCCCCCTCCTGGTGCCCCCAGCTCTGCTGCATCCCAGCGAGGGGCCCCACACATGTTACACTCAGCCCACAACACAGCACACCTCAGAGCCAGCCGCACCTCCGTGACACTGAGTCACCAGCAAACATGAACAGGCCAGAACCGGCATCACCTCTGTCGTAGTTGGCTCCAGCGCCCCCATAGTCAGCCGCATCCCAGCACTGGGCGAGGGGCCCATGTCCCCAGCCCGCACACCCCTCCCAAAGCCAGAGAGAACCCAGGGGTCCGGCCTCCCAGATCCCCTGCTCTCAGCCCCCAACCCCACTCCCCTCCCAGAGAACGCAGGTGTGCGGGCTCGCAGACGCCTCTGTTCTCTGGCCCCAGCCTGGGTTATATATAGTAGGGGACAACCCGGACACCTGGGTTCTCTCCAACTCCGGGAGGGGACCTGGGGCTGGGGTTAGGACAGGGAGAAGCTGGATGCCTGGGTTCCGTGGAAGGGGATTGGGGCTGCGGATGTCAGAACGGGGGACCGGGAGCCCGGACACCTGGATTCTCTCTCCCCAGATGGGGGGTCTGCTAGGTGAGAGCAGGAGGGGTCGTAACCCCGACACCTGGGTCCTCTGTGAAAGGATTGGTGGCTGGGGGGTGACAGCAGGCCTGAGACCCCGGATGCTTGAGTCCTCTAGGAGGGGACTGGGCATTTAGAGCAAGGGGATGCTGGGAGCCCGGATGCCTGGGTACCCTGGGAGAGGAGTCAGGACCAGTGGGTTTGAGCAGGGAGGGCCCGGGAGGCTGGGAACCCAGATGCCTGGGTTCCCCGGGCAGGCGCCGGCTCGCTCAGGTGTTGGGGGCGGGGCTGGGGGGGGGCCGCCTGCACTTTGCTCCCGGGCCCGACACTTCCGGCTCCGGTGCCCAAACCCGCCTGCCCCGGCGCTGCCGGCTCTGGCCCCCCTTCCGGCTCCTGCCCCCTCCCCCACCCCAGGACCTGTCTCCTGCTGTGATGAGCTCCAGGGGGCCTTCCCCGCGGCCCCCGCGGGTGGCTAGGGTGAGTGATCGACCACGAGGGTAGATCCCGGTGAATGGGGGAGGCAGGTTTGTCCCCAGGGAGCCTGAGGGCCCTGAACTACACTCCCCCCTGGCTCTAAAGGAGGGACCTGGGTGCTAACCCCCAGCCCGGACACCTGGGTTCTCTGGGAAAGGGGTGGGCCTGGAGGGTATGGGGGAGTTGGGAGTTCGCACACCTGGGTTCTTGGCAAGGGAGTGGGGCTGGGGGATATGAGAGGTGAGGGGGTGGGAGCCCGGATGCCTGGGTCTTTGGCAAGGGATTGAGGCTAGGGGGTGTTGAGAGGTGGGGGGTAGGAGTTTGTGGGCCTGGGTCCTTGGCAAAGGAGTGGGGCTGGGGGGTGTGAAAGGTGGTGGGGTGGGAGTTCGTGCGCCTGGGTCCTTGGCAAGGGAGTGGGGCTGGGGGGTGTGAGAGGTGGGGGGGTGTGAGAGGTGGGGGGGTGGGAGTTTACGCGCCTGGGTCCTTGGCAAGGGAGTGGGGCTAGGGGATATGAGAGGTGGGGGGGTGGGAGTTCACGCGCCTGAGTCCTTGGCAAGGGATTGAGGCTAGGGGGTGTTGAGAGGTGGGGGGTAGGAGTTTGCGGGCCTGGGTCCTTGGCAAAGGAGTGGGGCTGGGGGGTGTGAAAGGTGGTGGGGTAGGAGTTCGTGTGCCTGGGTCCTTGGCAAGGTAGTGGGGCTGGGGGGTGTGAGAGGTGGGGGGGTGGGAGTTCGTGTGCCTGGGTCCTTGGCAAGGTAGTGGGGCTGGGGGGTGTGAGAGGTAGGGGGGTGGGAGTTCACACACCTGGGTCCTTGGCAAGGGAGTGGGGCTGGGGGGTGTGAGAGGTGGGGGGGTGGGAGTTCGCGCGCCTGGGTCCTTGGCAAGGGAGTGGGGCTGGGGGGTGTGAGAGGTGGGGGGGTGGGAGTTCGTGCGCCTGGGTCCTTGGCAAGGGAGTGGGGCTGGGGGGTGTGAGAGGTGGGGGGGTGGGAGTTCGCGCGCCTGGGTCCTTGGCAAGGGAGTGGGGCTGGGGGGTGGGAGCCTGGGCGCTCAGACACCTGGGTTCTCCCCAGCACTGGGAGAGGAGTGGGGCGGGGGGGTGAGAGCAGGGGGCAGCTGGGAACCCGGATGCCTGGCTTCTCTGGGAAGGACACAAGGCATATGGGCAGAGGGACCCCTAAGGCCCCCTCCACGTGTGGCACCCTGTGGGGGGGCTGCCAGGCAGAGAGGCTCATGGGAAGGGCGGGGGTGGGCACCTCACCTGGCCTTACCCGGTGCTGGGTGGCTGTTACCCACAATGCACCAGGGTGGGCTTGGCACAGGTGAATGAGGAAGCGCCTGGCCACTTCCTCCTGGTCGGGAGGGTGGGGCTGGGGCTGGAGGGGCCAAGCAGGGTTGGGGAGCCCGGCTGCCCCGACTCTCTGGGAGAGGAGTGGGGCTGCGGGGTGAGCGCAGGGGGGTCTGGGCGCTGGGGCTGCAGAAGGGAAGCGACGGCCGGGGGGTTGGAGCAGGGGGGGCCGCGAGCCCGGATGCCTGGGTTCCCTCCTGCTGCGGGAGGGGCGGGGCTCCCAGTTTGGGCGTGGCACCTGAGTTTCCCCTTCTGCTTTCCTGAAACCAGGTGCGGTACGACCAGGTGATTCAGGCACCTGGGGGGGTGGGGGCTGGGAGACCGGATGCCTGGGTCCCTCCCAGCTCTGGGAGGGGGGTGGGGGCTGGAGGGCAAGTGCTGGGAGCCCGGACACCCAGCTTCTTCCCCCAGCACAGTGACTGCACCCCCCCCCACGAACATTAGCACTGCTTGTCCGTGCCTCAGTTTCCCCACCCAGCTGCTAGCCTCCTGGAGCAGAGCAGGGGTGGGGCTGTGTGTTGGGGGGCTCAGGCTGGCTGGTAGCCCATGGCACTGGGCTCCATGTCGCCCCCCTCCTGGGCTGTAACTAGGGGGCGTGATCCAGGGGGGGAGTGGGGGGTGTTGCCAGGTAATTGACTGGGCTTCTCATTGGTGGACCTGCCTGTTGCTGGCAGGGGACAGGGATTGTCAGCCCGGACGCCTGGGTTCTCTCCTTGCTGCGGGAGAGGAGTGGGGTCTGCAGGATGAAAGCTGGGAGCCCGGACGCCTGGGTTCCCTGGGAAGGGAGTGGGTCTGGGGAGGGGTGAGCCCGGACCTCCCCAGAGTGCAAGCCCACAAGGGAATGGGTCTGGGGGGTATGGCCTGGGAGTTCGGATACCTGGGTTCCCCAGCCCTGGGAGGGAAGTGGGGGCTGAGAGCAAGGGGCACTGGGAGCCTGGGCTCTCCAAGAAGGGAGTGGGTCTGGGGGCTGTGAGCAGGGGTCTAAAAGCCCAGATGCCTGGGTTCTTTCCAGCTGTGAGGAGGGATGGGGGCTGGCGGGTTGGGGTGGGGGTCCCGGGAGCCTGGATTTCTGTGTTCACTGGCAGAGGAGCAGGGCTGTGAGCCCGGACACCTGGGTCCTGTCCCCTTTCCGGACACCCTGCAGCCCGGGGCGGGGAGGGTCACTGACCCCTACAAATCACTCTGGGTGACAAATGAAGCACCGGTCTGTCCAGGCCCTCACTGCAGCTGGGAGAGGGGGGCTGTAGCCTGGGGGGGTTTTGGAGTCCCTGCCGTCCCCCTGACTGTCCCCCTCCCCCCAGGCAGTGCTGGGTCCCACGGAGACCAAGGGCAGCGGCAAGGCTGCCATGCTGCGGGGCCGGCCCGTGCCCCCCGCCCCCGATGACCAGCCCCACGTGGGCAACTATCGCCTGCTCAAGACCATTGGCAAGGGCAATTTCGCCAAGGTCAAGCTGGCCCGACACGTCCTCACCGGCAAGGAGGTAGGGGTGGGACCTTGTGGGGCCAGGACACTCTGGGGAGGGGGCTGAGGGGCAGGGGTGCCTCAATGGAGGGAAAAGTTAAAAGGGGTAGGGATGGAGCCAAGGGGCGGGGCCCTGGGGTGTGCTCAGGTTGGGTGGGGCCATGGGATGGGGGTGGAGCCTGAGCTGGTGGGGCAAGGCCATGGGTAGGGACAGGGCACCACAGGGTTGGGATCCAAGAGGCAGGGGTACTGCCTCCATGGGGGGAAAGGAGTGGGGCCACGGGGGTGGGGCAAAGACAGTATGGGAGCGGTGCCAGAGGGCTTGTGGCCAGGGGGTGGGGGGTGGGGCCAGCAGCCCCCACCCCTACCCAGAGGCACGCACACAGAGCCCAGGTGTCCAGGGCCCAGTCCCCCGCTGGCTGATCTGGGGGGGAGGGGTCACACACTTCTGCCCCCAGTGACCCCCCCCCCCCCCCCAGGTGGCCGTGAAGATCATTGACAAGACGCAGCTCAACTCCTCCAGCCTGCAGAAGGTGAGCTGGGAACTGCCCCAGAATGGGCCAGGACTGCCCCGGGGGGAGCTGGGACTTTCCCAGGGGTTGTGGGGGGTCTGGAAGTGGGGGGCCGTGCCCCCCCATCTGACCTCCCCCCTTCCTCCTAGCTCTTCCGGGAAGTGCGGATCATGAAGGTGCTGAACCACCCCAACATCGGTGAGTGCCGCCTGGGCCCCGGGGCTCCCTCCTGTGGTAGGAGGGGAGTGGGGTATAATGGTTCCTGGAAGGAGCCTGGACACCTGGGTTCCCCCAAGCCCTGGGAGGGGAGTGGGGCTGGGGGTGAGAGCAGGGTGGGGCTGGGAGCCCGGACACCTGGGTTCTCTCCAGCTCTGGGCACGGCATGGGGGCTGGCCGGTTGGGGCGGGGGGCACTGTGAACTCAGACACCTGGGTTCACTACACCCCAGCCACGGTGCCAGCTGCAGGGGTCAGGGGTCAAGTCCCCAGCCCACCCCTATGCATGGGGGAGGCGGGCCTAGGGGTGGGGCCAGCGCTGACCCACGGTGCTTGCAGTGAAGCTCTTCGAGGTGATCGAGACGGAGAAGACGCTCTACCTCGTCATGGAGTACGCCAGCGGGGGTGAGTGGGAGCAGGGCCAGAGTTGGGGGGGGGCAGGGGGGAGTGGGCTGGGGCCAGCAGGAGGGGGAGCAGGCACGGGGCTAGAGGGGGGGGACAGGGGCAGGGGAGAGTGGGGTCAGAGCCAGCAGGGGCAGGGTTGGGGGTGGGGCCAGCAGGAGAATGGGTGGAGCCAGAGGATGCAGAAAGTGGGGAGCCAGAGGAAGTTGGGGCTGGGGCCTGGGCTCGTGGAGGCGGGGCTGAGGGCACAGCTATTGTGGGGCTGAATCCTGTAGGGGTGCAGCTCAGGAGGGCAACAAGGAGTGGGGGGCGGGGCCAATGGCAGGGGCGGAGGGGGTGGGGCCTGCTGTAGGGGTGGGACCTATGGGGTTATGACCCTTCCCCCACTGCACAGGTGAGGTGTTCGACTACCTGGTAGCGCACGGACGCATGAAGGAGAAAGAGGCGAGGGCCAAGTTCCGCCAGGTAGGGGCTGTGGGTCGGGAGTGAGGGGCACCGGCAGGGCTGGGGGGGCAGGGGCTGTGGGTCGGGAGTGAGGGGCACCGGCAGGGCTGGGGGGGCAGGGGCTGTGGGTCGGGAGTGAGGGGCACCGGCAGGGCTGGGGGGGCAGGGGCTGTGGGTTGGGAGTGAGGGGCACCGGCAGGGCTGGGGGGGCAGGGGCTGTGGGTCGGGAGTGAGGGGCACCGGCAGGGCTGGGGGGGCAGGGGCTGTGGGTCGGGAGTGAGGGGCACCGGCAGGGCTGGGGGGGCGGGGGCTGTGGGTCGGGAGTGAGGGGCACCGGCAGGGCTGGGGGGGCAGGGGCTGTGGGTCGGGAGTGAGGGGCACCGGCAGGGCTGGGGGGGCAGGGGGCTGTGGGTCGGGAGTGAGGGGCACCGGCAGGGCTGGGGGGACAGGGGGCTGTGGGTCAGGTGTGAGGGTGCTGGCTGTGCCGGGGGGCTGGGGCTGGGTTCTGTTCCCACAGCCTGAGCCAAGGACCTGGGGGGTGTCATGTCCTGTGGGCCCCCAATGGGGGGGTGCCCCGAGGCCTGGGGGTGCAGCTGGGGGTGTTGATGTGGGGTCGTGGGCAGCCCCTGACAGCACCATGGCCCTGCAGATCGTGTCAGCCGTGCAGTACTGCCACCAGAAATTCATTGTGCACCGGGACCTCAAGGTGAGACCCTCCTCCCCCCACAGTGCCCCTCACTCCTGACCCAACCCCCTGCCCCCCTTCTCCCAGTGCCCCTCACACCTGACCTGCAGCCCCTACCACCCAGCCCCTAGTGCCCCTCATCCCTGCCCTGCAGCCCCCACCCCCTGACGGGTGCCCCCCCTGCAGGCCGAGAACCTGCTGCTGGATGCCGACATGAACATCAAGATCGCCGACTTCGGGTTCAGCAACGAGTTCACGCTGGGCTCCAAACTGGACACGTTCTGCGGGAGCCCCCCCTACGCTGCACCCGAGCTCTTCCAGGGCAAGAAGTACGACGGCCCCGAGGTCGACGTCTGGAGCCTCGGCGTCATCCTCTACACCCTCGTCTCGGGCTCCCTGCCCTTCGACGGCCAGAACCTCAAGGTGTCCGGGTGCTGGGGTTCCCCGGGGGGAAGGAGCTTAGAGCTGGGATCCCGGATGCCAGGGGTCTCAGGGACAGGAGAGGGGATCAGAGCGGGGAGCCCGGATGCCTGGTTTGTCTGCGAGGGGCGGGGGTTGTAACTCAAAGCAAGGACGCTGGGTTCTCTGGAAGTGCAGGGCAGTCAGAGCTGGGAGCCTGGACACCGGGGTTCTCCACAGCTTCCAGGGGAGGGAGGGACTGGCGGGTTAGAGCAGTGGATCCTGGACGCCTGGGTTCTCTGGGCTGAGGCGGGGATTAGAACTGGGATCCCGGATGCCTGGAGCCTCCAGTGCTGACCACCCTGACCCCCAGGAGCTGCGGGAGCGGGTGCTACGGGGCAAGTACCGCATCCCCTTCTATATGTCAACCGACTGCGAGAACCTGCTCAAGAAGTTCCTCATCCTCAACCCCAGCAAGCGCGGGACTCTGGAGGTGAGCCCTGGCCCTGCCCATGCAGCCCCCCACACCCTCCCAGGGATCTTGGTCTGCAGCACCCTTGAAGGGAGCCCTGCCCCTGGCTCCACCCCAAAAGCCTAGCCCCGCCCCCACAGCCCCACAAGTGCAGTCCCTTTAGATGACCCCGCCCCCTGGCCTGGCCCCACCCCCATCCCCAGGAAGCCTGGTCCCTCCAGGTGAGCCCTGCTCACACAACCTGGCCCCGCCCCCAGCCCCACCCACACAGCCCCAGCAAGATCACTGTGCAGCTAAGTCCCGCCCCCACATCTTGGCCACGCCCCCAGCCAGACACCCCTGTGAGGTGGGGCTGTGGGGGGCAGGATCAGTTTGGGCCCGGACTCCTGGGCTCCATGCCAGGGATCTGGAGCTGCCAGCACCCTTGTCCCTCACTGGGGACCCCCAGGCCAGCCTGGGGTCAGGTGCTGGGCTGACCCCCCCCCCCCCTCCCCGTCCCCCCAGCAAATCATGAAGGACCGCTGGATGAACGTGGGACACGAGGACGACGAGCTCAAGCCCTATGTGGAGCCCGTGCCCGACTACAAGGACCCCCGGCGGACAGGTACTCCCCCACCCTGGAGGCCTGGATTCTTTCCCTGCTCGGGGAGGGGGGCTGCGAGCCCAGGCCTCTGGTTCTCTCCTCACCGCCATGTCCCACAGAGCTGATGGTTTCCATGGGCTACACGCGGGAGGAGATCCAGGACTCTCTGGTCGGGCAGAAGTACAATGAGGTGATGGCCACCTACCTGCTTCTGGGCTACAAGACCTCCGAGGTGGGTGCCCTGCACTCTTGACCACAGCTCCCTGCCCCCCCTCCAGTGCCCCTCCTGACCACAGCCCCAGGACCCCTCATTCCTGACTGCGGCCCCTGCCCCCCCCCCCCGTGCCCTTCACTCTCAACCACAGCCCCTGGTGCCCCTCACTCCCAACGCAGCCCCCTGTCCCCTGGTGCCCCTTACTCCCGACCCCCCTCTTGCAGCTGGACACAGACGCGCTGGCGCTGAAGCCGCGGGCGCCCCCCGATGTGGCCAACAGCAGCGTCCCCTCCCCTGCCCACAAGGTGCAGCGCAGTGTCTCTGCCAACCCCAAGCGCCGCGTCAGTGACCAGGGTGAGCCGGACACCTGGGTTCTTGCGGGCACGGGGAGGGCAGCTTGGAGCCCAGACACCTGGGTTCCCTGCAGGGCGGGGGGGAGAGCTTGGAGTCTGGCTTCTCCCCTGGCCTGAAGCCTGGGGGTGAGAGCAGTGGGGACACTGGGTTCCTTCCAGGCCTGGGCGGGGAGTGGGGCTGGGGTGAGAGCTGGACACCTGGGTTCTTTCCCTGCTCTGGGAGAAGGGGGGAGCTGGGTTCCCTCCAGTTTGGGGGTGTTGGGGGTGCCCCCCCCCCACTCACTGCCCCTTTGCCCCCCACTCCCAGCCGGCCTGTCCATCCCCACGTCAACGTCGTACTCCAAGAAGACAGGGGCCAACGCGGAGCTGCGGCGCGACGGGGACGAGCGCCGCGCCGGCAGCACCGCCCGCGTGCCCCCCAGCCCCCTGCCCGGCTCCGAGCGCCCCCGTGCCACGCCTGCCCCCTCCACGGTATGGCCCTGTTGGGGGAAGCTGGGGGGGGTCCCTACTGCAGGGACGGGGGAGCCAGATGCCTGGGTTCCCCCCCAACGGAAGGGAGGGATGTTGGCGGGGTTGGAGTGGGAGAGGATCTGGGAGCCCGGATGCCTGGGTTCCCTCCCCACCCTCTGTGCCTCAGTTTCCCCACCGTGTCCCCCACAGAATAGCGTCCTGTCCACCAGCACCAACCGCAGCCGCAACTCGCCCTTGCTGGACCGGGCCAGCCTGGGCCCACCCGGCATCCAGAACGGCAAGGACAGGTACTTCCCCCTGCCCAGATACCTGGGTTCTTCCCTGCCCTGGATGCCTGGATTCTCCCCTTCCCACCTCAGACACCTGCGTCCCCCCCACCTGCCCACATGTGGCCTTATGCTGTGTATCCCCCCTGACCCGGCTGTGCGTTGGGCTGTGTCCGTGGGGGGGGGACGGGACCAGATCCAGCCCCCCTGACCCGCCCACTCTTCTCTGCTAGCCTCACCCCAGCCCCCCGGCGCCCCCGGCCGCAGCAGGACACCCTGGCGCCCCCAGCCCCCGCGCCCCCCGGCCAGGCCCGGCCCAGGCAAGTGCCAGCCCTGGCCTCCCCGTGCCCCCCCAGGCAGGGCCCATTAACCCCCAATGTCCCCATTAACCCCCATCCTCATCCCCCAGAGCCCCAGGCAGGGAGGTGGCAGGCTCCAGTGCCCCCAGTAACACCCAGTGCCTCCCTCCCTGCTGGGAGAAAACAGGGCTCCCCAGCCCCACCCCACCCCCACCCAGCTCCCAGCATGCCTCCTGCCCCACCCAGCTCCCAGCATGCACCTTGCCCTCTGCCCCACCCCCACTGCAGGGTTGGGGGGGCCTGATCCTGGCCCCAGCTGGAAGGGGAGAGGGGCTGTGGGTAGCACCAGTCCCAGGTCCCTGCTGGCAGGAGGGGGGTGGACACAAGGGGCCCCAGCCTGGTGGAGGGGAGGTGGGGGGCAAGGGGGTGCCTATCTCAGGCCTGAGACCAGGGGCAGGGCCGGGAGGGATGGGGGTGGCCCCAGCTGTGGGAGGCGGGGGCTCTGCTGCCCGGGCCAGGCATGCCAGGTCTGACACACCACCCCCCACCGTTACCCCCAGCGTGGTCCCGCAGCGGGCGCCAGCAGCCTCACCCTCGGCCCACAACCTGAGCGGGGGCCTGGCCGAGCGGCCCAGCTTCCCCCGTGGCGTGGCCAGCCGCTCCACCTTCCACGCCGGGCAGCTGCGGCCCCCCCGTGACCCCCCCGGCGGCCCCCCCTCTCCCGCGGGTGCCAGCCAGGGCCCTGGGCCTCCCCAGCGCGGACCTCACCCCAGCCTCTTCAGCAAGTTCACCTCCAAGTTTGTGCGCAGGTGAGTGGGGGGAGCAGTGGGGGGGCTGCAGGTCGGGAGTGAGGGGCACGGGCAGGGCTGGGGGGGCATGGGGCTGCAGGTCGGGAGTGAGGGGCACCAGCGGGAGGGAGGCTGCAGAGGGGGCGGGGAGCCCGGACACCTGGGTTTCCTCCCAGATTTGCATTGTGGGCTCCTCTAGGGGGGACCATTGGGGTTGGAAGGGGGGTTCTAGGGGTTCCCCGCCCTGGCAGCAGCCCCCCCCACCCTCCTCTGTTCCCCCCTCCTCCTCCTCCTCCCCCCCCCTCCCTGCCCCTAGGCATGACCCCCCCCAGCCAGCTGCGCCCCGAGGCAGGAGCCGGAGAGGGGAGAGTTAGAGCAGGGAGCTGGGCTCCCCCCCAGAGCCGCAGGGTTAGATTAGGGATGGAGGTCTGGGTTGTCTCCAGCTCCGCCAGGGGTCTGCGAGGTTAGAGTAGGGGGTGCTGGGAGCCCGGACGCCCAGGTTCCCCGTGGGGGAGGAGGGTCAGTCCTGGCACGGCTGCTCCAACCCAGCCCCTTCTCTTCTGTTTGTGTCTTTGTAGAAATCTGTCTTTCAGGTTTGCCAGAAGGTAGGAGAGAGTGGGCCCCCCCCCCCGCCTTCCCCAGCCCGGCCGGTGCCCCTCACTCCCGACCCGCAGCCCCCCATAATGCCCCTCGCTCCCAACCCACAGCTCTTCCCCCCCAACCCTGGCATTGCCCAGGGGCTGCGGGTCCAGAGCGAGGGGCACCAGCCGAGCTAGCCCCCCTCTGTTGCCCCCCCCAGCTACTGTTGTCCCAGGGATGTGGAGGGTGGGGCTGGGGCAGGAGGAGGCACCAGGTGCTGCATGGTCCCTGCATGGCGTGGGGGGCGGGGGCTGTGTCTGTGTCCTGTAGCGCTGTCTGTTCCCCTGTGCTCCTCCCCCTGCTGTCTCCCCTCCTCCCCCCCCAACACTCGGGCAATGGCAGCACCGGGCCCCTGCCAGGGCGTGGGGGGGCAGGGAGGCTGCAGGGCTCAGCGGGGGTGCCCGCACACCTGGGTTTTCTGGGCAGGGAGTGGGGGCTGGAGGCTGAGAGGCGGGCGGGAGCCTGGATGCCTGGATTCTGCCATGTTCATGCAGGGCCTTCCGGGGTCGGGCACTCAGAGCTGGGGTCCAGGCACCTGGGTCCAGCTCTCTGCTCTGCCAGAGCTGTGCCCCCTGGCTGTCCTAACATTGCCCCCTCCCCTCTGTCTTTTGAGGAACCTGCATGAGCCCGAGAGCAAAGACCGAGTGGAGACACTCAGGTGAGGATGGAGACCCCAGACACCTGGGTCCCCTGCCCCCCCGGACACCTGGGTTTCTGCCACCCCCCCCCAGACACCTGGATCCCTCCCAATGCCTGGATTCCCCCTGCCCAACACCTGGCTTTCCACCCAGCAGTACCCCCCCCCTTCCCACCTGCACACTCAGTGTCCCAGGCCAGGGCTGGGCAGCAGGTAGGAGCTGGGTGCTGCAGGTGCCCCCCTAACCCCTCTCCTCCCAACCAGGCCGCCAGTGCTGGGCAGGGACAAGGAGCGGGGGGCCGTGCCAGGAGTGGGCCCTGGGCCCGGGGAGGAGCCCAAGCCGCGCTCGCTGCGCTTCACGTGGAGCATGAAGACAACGAGCGCGCTGGAGCCAGGCGAGATGCTGCGCGAGATCCGCAAGGTGCTGGACGCCAACGGCTGCGCCTGCGAGGCCCCTGAGCGCTACGTGCTGCTGTGCGCCCACGGCGCGCCCGGGCAGCCCGCCTTCGCCCAGTGGGAGATGGAGGTGTGCAAGCTGCCGCGCCTCTCGCTCAACGGCGTCCGCTTCAAGCGCATTGCTGGCACCTCCATGGCCTTCAAGAACATCGCCTCCAAGGTGGCCAACGAGCTCAAGCTTTAATGGGGGGCGGGGGGGGCCGGGGCCGCGGAGCCCCCCCCGACTGCGCAGCCTGGCAGGGGGCAGGGGCTGGCGGGGACCCCCGCCTCGGCACCGCTCCCCCATGTGGACCCCTGGCCCGGCGGGCATGGACCCACCTGCTCTGGGCCTGACCCAGACCTCCTGGCATGGACCCCCATCGGCCCTGGACTGCTCGGGCCGAGCACGGGAGAGGGGCCTGGCGCGGCCCCCTGGACTGCCCTGGGCCTGGCGCAGCCCCCCAGCCTGGGCAAGCAGACCCCCCCCCCCACGTGGGGGAGGGGGACTCCCCCAGGTGTGGGGACGAGAGGTTGGACCCTGAGGGGGACGGGGGGGCTCCTGGAACCACCCCCCAGACTGACCAATCATTTAGGGACGGGGGAGGGGCTTGGAGTGGGGGCAGCCCCCTCCTCCCTCTCCTCCCCAGTGATGCCATGGTACTGCCCCCCCCTCCTCCCCCCCCTCGGCTGGGTGAAAGCTGCTCTTACCAAAAAGGGGGGGCAGCACCCCCTTCCCAGAATGCCTTGCAGCCGGCACCCCGTTCCCACAATGCCTTGCAGCCGCCCTCACTGCGGCCTTCTTGCCCTGCCCAAGGGGCCAGGCCTGAGCTGGGAGGGGGTGCCGGGCCTGGGCATTAATGGGGGGCAGGGGTCCCCGTCACTCCCCAGCTGTAGCAGGTGGGTGCGGACCCCCCTCAGGCACAGCCCCCCCCCCCACCCCCTCCCCACAGGGCCGGCGCTGGGGGCAGTTTGCTGCTGTCGGGGCCCCGAGCTGGGGCCCTGGTTTGATCTGCTGTAGCCCCCAGGGCTGGGGGTGGGGGCGGGGCTGACCAAGGGCTGGGGGTGCCCCACCCCCACACCACAGAATGTTTTTAACTTGCACCGCAGCTTGGACCCCCCCACTCTGGCAATGGACCCTCCCACCCCTCCCGCAATGGGCTGTCCCGTCCAGGCCCCCCTCCACCCTGGGCAACAGACCCTTCCCCCACCCTCGTGCAGATGGACTCTTCCATCCTGGCCCCCCCACCCTCCCATAGACCCCGATGCCCCTTACAAGCTAGTGCCCCCCAGCCCCTCCAGGGATCGCTGCCCCCAGCTCTGGGAGGGGCTGGGAGCCCCGGCCACCTGGGCTCTCCCCGCACTGCTCCAGGAGGGGGCTCGGGGTACCTGGGAGCCCGGACGCCTGCATCCTCCCCAGCTCTGGGGGGGGGGGGGGAGCCCAACCCCTGGCTTCTCCTGCCCTCTTTTCTCCCCTGTGGCCGGAGGGGGGCGCAGGGCAGATGCTGTCACCCCAGTGCCTCCCCCCATCCAGGGCCCTGCCCCCCCAGAGCCAGGCGCCCCCCAGACACACAGGGTCCCCCCACCCCTGTACATAACCCGACCCCCCCCTCCCCCGCCCCCCGGGTCTGTGAGTGGTTTCATTTTTTTTTCTGTTGTTTCAGGGGGTTTTTTCTGATCAGAAAATGCCTTTTTTTTTTAATGCCCCAAGGCCGGTGCCACCCCCACCCAGGGCGGGGGCACCGAGCAGACGGGGTGCGCCTGAGGCGCTCATTCGATGTAGTTTTTTTTTCCAAGTTCTAGATTAAAACTTTCCAGAAAGAGCCGGAGTCGCCGCCTCCTCTGTGCCAGGTACCCCCTGCCTCCCCCACTGTTCTACCCAGCCCTGTTCCACCCCAGAGCCAGCTGCATCTGTTCTGCCCTGCTCCTGGCACATGGCTAGCTGCACCCCAGTACTGGGTGCAGGGCCTTGTATGCCCAGCCCCTGAACCGCACCCCCTCAGCTGCATTTGTCCTTCCCAGAGCCAGCTGCAAATCAACACTGGGTGAGGGGTGCTAGCCATGCCCACTCCCTAGCCCTAACCCACCACCCCACCCCAGAGCCAGCTGCATCAGCATGGGTTGAAAGGTCCCTGTGACCCCTCCCCACCCCCGAGCCAGCCACATCCTGTTACGCCCAGCCATGCCCCAGCCCCCAGGCAGCCTGTTACGCCCAGGCCCTGGTGTCCCCCCAGAAGCAGCCGCATCTCAGCCAGGGACAAGGCTGCCAGGCATGTAGTAAAATACCTTTATTGAAAACCCCCTTTCAAAACCCCTGTGCCCTGACCCCCCACGCCCCCTGGGGGCAGCCCCACCCCATCAGCTCCTGGGGTAGGGCTGCAAGTGGCCCCGCCCTCCTGTCCTGGGGGGCACCTCCAAGCCCTGCCCCTGTGCTGTCTCTGTCCTGCCCCCGTGCCCCCAGCCAGGAGCAGTGGGGGGCTCCTGCCCCTCGCCCCAGCAAGCTCAGGAAGGCGCATCGGGGGCATGGTGCCCACGGGCGTGGGGGCGGGAGGGGGCGGGGCGGATGAGGGGGGGTGGGGGCTGGTGGGGGGCAGGGCGGGGCTGGAGGGGCCGCCCCTGCTGTAGTGGGGGCGGCTGGCGGTGCAGGGGGGGCGCTGTGGGCAGCGGCGGGCGCAGCAGCGGGGGCGGCTGGGACAGGGCAGCGGTGGAGGGCGGCGGTGGGCGCAGCGAGGCGGGCGGGGCCACGGGTGGGGGTGGGGCCGAGCGGGACACGGCCGTGATCTGCACCTGTGGGGGGGAGACGCTGTCAAGGGGCTGTGGGTCAGGACATAGGGGCACTGGGGGCAGGGAGTGAGGGGCAGCTGGGCGAGTGGGGGCCGCTGCACTGAGTGGGGGGACAAGGAACTGCAGGGCAGGACTAAAGGGCACTGAGAGGGCCAAAGAAGCTGTGGGGTGGGAGTGAGGGGTGCTGGCAAGGTTAGGGTGAGCAAGAGACTGGGGGGCAGGGGGCTGTGGGTGGGAGTGAAGGGCACCAGCAGGCTCTGGGGGCTGTAGGGTGGGAGTGAAGGGCACCGGGGCAGGGTCCACAGGTCAGGAGTGAGGGGCATGGTGGGCCTAGATGGGCAGGGGCCTGCAGGTCAGGAGTCGAGGGCATGGGGGTGTGGGGGAGTGAGAAGCCCTGTCTGGCTCGTGGGGGGAGGGGGAGGTGATCCTACCTCATCGTCCTCCTCGCTGCTGCCTGGCTCAGGCGGGGGGCGGGGGGCCGGCTGGGGCGCTCCGGCCCCCCCCCGCTCAGCCTCCCACTCATGGAGTACGTCGTCCAGGCTGAAGCGGCGCCGGTAGCTGACAAAGAAGGTCTTGACCTGGGCCAGCGTCTTGTTGCCGATGACGCCGGCCACGGCCTGGAAGTCCTTGCCATAGCGCCGGATGGCTGGGGAGGCACGGGGGGGGGGGGTCAGGCCTGGGGGGTCTGGGCCCAGCCCCACCCCCCAGTCCTCACACTCACCCTGCACGGCCAGCAGCTGCTCATCCGTGGTCCAGCGCGCGTTGACCTTGCTGTTGCCCTGTTGGGCGGGGGGTTGAGTCAGCCGGGGCAGGATCAGGCTCCTCAGCCCCCCCCCCAGCCCCGCCTCCGTGCCCCCCGCCCCTCTCACCTCCGGGGGCCGCAGCTTGTCGATGCCGCCGTCCAGCACCTGCTTGAGGCTGCTGTTGATCTGCTTGATGCACTGGACCTGGCAGGGGGAGCAGAGGTCAGGGGTCAAAGGCCAGAGTGAAGGTGCCGTGGCGCTATCAGGGCTTTGGGGGGCCAGTAACTGAGATCAGAGAGCAAGAGTGGGCTGTCAGGGGAATGACTGGGGTCATCGGACACTAGGGGTCAGGGGTCACGAGGCCCCAGGGTATCTGTAGGGTGAGGGGTCCAGTGGGAGGCACTAGTCCTCCGAGGTTGGGGTGCAGAAGGCTGGCAGGGGAGGAGAGGAGTTGTATTCAGGGATGATCTTATCCTTGTGGAGGGGGCGCGGGTTGGAGCGCCCTGGTGAAAGGGCCCGAGGTCGGGGTGACACAGCTCCTAGGGCCAGGGGATGGGGGTGCCCCACCAAGATTAGGGGTGCCCTGTCATGGGGCCAGAGGTCAGGGTGTCTCATTCCCTGGGTGGTTGCGGGGGCTGGGTCAGAGGTCAGGGCAGTTACCTGGCGCTTGAGGGCGATGAGCTGAGCGTCGAGTTGGCGCAGCGCCAGGGTGCCGAGGTCAGGGTTGGCCGAGACGCCAGCCAGGGCCTCGGGGCTCAGGTACATGCCACGGGGTGGGCGGCGCCGCTGCCTCAGCCCGTGATGCCGGTACTGCGAGGGGGCGGGGTCCCGGCGCCCTGGCCCCGCCCCCAGCCCTGCCCCTGGCCCCGCCCGGCCTGGGGCCTTTCCACAGCCCTGCTGGGGTAGGGCAGGGAGCATGGGGTCAGCGGGGCGGGCTGGGCCTGCTCCACACCCCCCACCCACCCACCCAGGGATCCCCAACATGCAGTGGCCCCCACAGCCTTTCCCCATGAGCCCTGCCCCCCTGCCAATGACACCCACCCCGAGAGACCCCCTACCTGCCCCCCATAAGCGCCCGCTCTGCTCCTCAAAGCCTTGTCCACAGTGACTCCCACCCCCTCTGACATCACCCAGGACTCCCCAAACCCCCCACAGCCTCCTCCCTGTGACCCCTGCCTCCCCCCAGGATACCCCCACAGCCCTGCCCCCAAAGACTTGTGACCCCCAACCCCTGCCCCCCATCTCCTCACCTCCTTCTTGGGGTCCCCTACATCGAACTCGCCCTCGCTGGTGGCCCGGCCCTCCTCCATCTCGTCATTGCTGGGGGGGGCGGGGCACAGGGGTTAGGGGCAGCCAGACCCTGGCCCTGCTGTACCCCAGAGGGGCCCCCAGGAGACCCCCTTGGGTGCCCCGAGACCCCAAGGAGCCTCCACACCTGTCGTAAGAGGCCCCAGACCCCAGTTCCCCACGGGGAGCCCCCACCTGTCATCGCGCTCCTTCTTGCTGAGCAGGCGCCGTGCCTGGCGGTCCATGACGCTGGTGCGGCTCCGCGTCTTCTTCCACGAGTAGTAGTACTTCACCAGGCTGGGGATCAGCTTGTCCGGCAGCTGCAGGGCATCGCCAGCACCCAGGTGTCAGGGTGGGGCTGGGGCGGAGTTAGGGGCAGGGGGTGGAGTTGGGCTAGGGGTGAGGCCAGGAGGTGGAGCTGGGGGGTGGGGCAGGTGGGCAGGGAGGGGTGTTGCTGGCCAGTACCACCTGCTAGCTGCAGGGGGTATCATGTTGGCCTGCGCCATCTGTTGGCTTGTACCATCTGTTCGTGGGGCAGGGGAAAGGCACTGACCTGTGCCACCTGCTGGCTAAGGTGGGTTGGTCTGTGCCACCTGATGTCTGGGGGGGGGGGGTGACACTGGCCTGTGCCATCTATTGGCTGTGGAGGGGGAGGTTGGTCTGTGCCACCTGCTGGCTGGAGTGGGAGAGGTGATATTGGGCCTGTTCCATGTGTTGGGTGCGAGGGGAGGCGTTGGCCTGTGCCACCTGATGGGGGGGAATGATGGTCTTTGTTACCTAGTAGCTGGAGGGAGAGGAGAGTTGGCCTGTGCCACCTGCAGCCTGGGAGGAGGGAGGGAGTTGGGCTGTACCACCTGCTGGCCTGGGGGGGGTGCCACTGGCCTACACCATTTGATGTCTGAGGAAGTGATGGTCTGTGCCACCTACTGGGTGGGGGTGTCATTGGCCTGTGCCACCTGCTGGCTGGGGGGGGAGGCACACTCACTATGGGCTGGAGCAGGGGTTTTCAATGATTTTTAAGAACTGTACCCTTCTGGTGGCAGCGACCGGACAGGAAGCTTGCTTGCAGGGGGTGATGGGCGCCAGTGGCAGTGCTGGGTGGTGGATGGCAGCGGTGGCTACCATGTGAGAGGTTCACCTCCCCCTGACAGCCTCTGCTCTGTGGGGTGCAGCCCACAGAGCAGAGGGGCACAGCTGCCCTTCCCCCCAACCCTGCTCTTGAGAGGCGGTGGCGCAGGGGGAGGGTGGCAGCACTCTGCCCCCCGCCCACCCACGTGTACCCCTTAGGACTGTTCCAAGTACCCCTGGGGGTATCTCCATGACATTTTCTGCCGGGCAGGGGGGCAGAGAGGGGAAAACGGTGGCAAATACCATAGGCTGACTGCAGTGGGTGGGAATGGGCATGTACCACTCACCCTCTGGGGCAGGGCAGGGGGCATGTATCATCTGCCCACTGGTACTTGCTGATAGCACGTACCATCTCCAACAGTGGGGGGTGGCTTGTGCTACCTGCCAGGTGGGCATGGTAGTGGTACATACCATCTCTGCTGGTTAAAGGGGGGGCATATACCATGCGAGGGAGCATGTACTTCCTGGATCTGAGGGGTGTGTTGGGGATAGGCAGGTACCATCAATTAGTGGCTGAGGAGTGGGGCATGTTCCACCTGCTGGACATCCAGGGGGGCACCATGGCATGTACTACCTGCTAGCTGTGGGGTGGTACAAGGGCCCACACTTTGTAGTAGATGCCAGGGGGCCCCAGTGGCACATGCCATGTGCTAGATGCTGAGGGGGTTGGCAGGTGCCAGTGGGTGGGGTGTGGAAGGAGGCACAATGGCACATACCACATGGTGTCTTTCAGGGGGGCGGGGGCGGTGCAGCATCACTCGCCATCTACTGGCTGCAGGTCGGGGGCATGGGGTACACACCATCTGCTGGATGGGGGGGGCAGCATGGTGGCCATCTGCTGATTGGGGGGGGCACAAAATGGCATGTATAATCTCTTAGATAAAGACGGGGGACCCAGCAGTACATACCATCTGCTAGATACATGGCCTGTCCCATCTGCCAGATACTGACTGGGGCAAGGCAGGTCGGGGAGGGTCATACTATGGAATGCACCATATGCTGGCTATCCGGGGCGGTGGGGTGGCACATACCATCTGTTGGGGCAGGTAGTGGTACATCTGCTAGGTATGGGGGGGGGGGCTGGTCACGCTGGTGCCACTACCATCTGTTGGTAGGGAAATGGCCAGTGGCACATACCATCTGCCAGGTATGGGGTGGGGACGTGGTGGCACATACCATTTGCTATATATGGGGGGTATATGGTTGCATGCATCATCAGTTAGATATGGCCAGGGGAGAGGGAGCTCAGTGGTACAGACCATCTGCTAGGTAGTAGGGGTGGGTACAAGGTGGCACAAACCATCTGCTGGGTGAAGTGAAGATGATACCCAGTGCCAGCCCTCAGGTAGGGTGGGGTGCATCTGGCAGCTGCAGCACATACCATCTGTTAGGTGGGAGGGGGTAGCTAGTGGCATGTACCATCTGGGAAGGGAGGGGGCTGGTGGCATGTACTATCTATGGTGGGGGAGGGGCTGGTGGCAGGTATCATCTGCCAGGTGGGGGGGGGCTCTTAGCCTGTACCACCTGGCAGGTGCAGCAGGGGTGGGCAGCACATACCATCTGCTGGATTCGGGCAAAGCTTTTGCCATGGAAGCTGAAGGCCTGCTCGAACAGAACCTTGTCCTCCACCGTCCACTCATCTGGGAAGGGCGTGAAGTTGGCCAGGTCGGCCAGGGACTTCTCCACGTCGTGCTTGTGCCATAGCAGCATGCCCAGTGCCTGGGGAGGGGGAGGGGGTGAGAGGAGACAGCAAGGGCATGTGGCGGGGCATTGGTCCCCAGAGAGGGGGCACAGGATGGGGTGGGGTGTATAGGGGGTCCTTGGGGTGGGGGGTATGAGGTGGGGGTGGCTGGAGATGGGGTGACACCTAGGGGTTGCCCTGCCCCCACCCCTAGCCCCTACCTGCTCAATGTTGTAGCCGTGCTTGTCCTTGGCCATGGCGATGTATTTGTCCACTAGAGGGGATGAGAGACCGGGCGTCAGCACTGCGCTGCCTGGGAGAGCCGGGGCTGCACCCACCTGCCCCCATCTCCTCCCGCCCTGGACACCTGGGTTCTGTGCATGTGTCCCAGATGCCTGGGTTCTGTGCATACAGATCTGCCTGTCTGCCTGTCCGTGTGTGTGCCGGACTGTGCATGTGTCACACCCGAGTTATTTCCATAGGGGCTTGTGGTTGTCCTGGGCACTTGGTTCAGTGCGTGTGTGTCCTTAGCACCTGGGTTCTGTGGGTGTACATTTGTGTGAGTGTTTGTGGGCCTCAATACGCACCCCATGTGACAAAGGCTGCATGTGCATGTGGAGGTGCACAGCTGGATATCCCATCCCAGACAGAGCCGTCCCTGGTGCCCTGTGTGTATGTGTTGGGGGGCACCAGTGCAGACACATATCAGTGCAGGACTCCCTGCCATGCCCCCCAGGGCCTGGCCCCCTCTGTATGGGGAGGGGGGCTGGGCTGGGCTGGGCTGGGCTAGGCAGGGGCTGTGGCTCCCGGGGGGGGGGGGGGGAGGGGGGGGTAGAAGGGCGTCTCACGTTTGGCATCAGACACGCAGTGGTTGGGAGACCAGACCAGCATCCCCTTCAGCTCCTTGTTGCTGTAGCGTGCGGGGCTCTCTGCAGGGGGGTGGAACATGGGTCAGCATAGTGCCCCCTCCAGTCCTGCCACTGCCCCTCACTCATACCCCACAGTCCCCTGCCCTGCCCATGCCCCTCACTCCCGACCTGCAGCCCCCTGGCACTCCCAGCCATGCTGGTGCCCCCTACTCCGGATCTTCAGCCCCTGCCCCCTCACTCCAAAGCTGGGGGACCCTGATGCATCTCCCCCATGGCTTCAACTAACCCCTCATGGGCAATCCACTTGGGATGGGGGAGGGGCATGGCCTAGCTGCCAAGAGCCAGCAGGGAGGGGGTTACAGCAGTTGGCAGAGCTGGGATAGACTTAAGGGAGGTGTTGGTCCCCCCACCCCACACCTTTTTAGGTCCAGCCTGGGATGGGGCTAAGGCTCTTACCTGGCTTGCATTCAGGGATCACGGCCTGGTAGTCAGCACCTACCCGGATCATGCTGTCTGCAAAGCAAGGAGAAGGGCAGGTGAGAAGCAGCGGGCAGAACCTAGGGGATTGGGCTTGTGGCCCCCACCCCATCAGCTGGAGCAGCAGACAAGACTGGGGTGGGGCAGGGCAGGCCCCAGTGCCCCATGGCAGCACTAGAGGCCGCTGTGTGCCAGGGAGGCCCCACCCCAGAGCCAGCTGCATCCGTTACACCCAGCCACTGGCGCCACCCAGAGGTGCCTGCATTTTGACACAGGTTTGAAGTCTTAGACCCAGCAGTGTTTGGGGGTGGAGGAAGATAGGAAAGGGGGGGGGCACAGCATTTCTACCCCACCCTAGCCTGATCTGTCAGTGCCCCTCACTCCTGACCTGCAGCCCCCTCCACCCCTGTGCCCTGCTGGAGCCCCTCACTTCTGACCTTCAGCACCCCTGATCCTGTCGCAGATGTCCTATGGGGGGGCACCAGGGTACCACCGGATGCCCTCCCCCCCCCCCCCACTCCAGCAGGATGCTGTCTGCTGAGCAGCTGTGACAGGCGGGGGTGGAGGGGGGGGTGCTCCCTGTTGCCATGGTGATAAGCTAATGAGGCTGGCGAGGATACCCACCTTGGGAAACCCGCAGGTCCTTTGTGCCCCCCCAGGCGCCTGCTCCTCCCCAGAGCCAGCCGCCATGACCCTCACTGCGCCACCCCCCCACCCCCCCCCAGCAGGAGAGGCTGGCCTCCCTGGACTCCTGGGTTCCCTCCCAAGCAGGGGGGGAGGAGGTGGCTAACAAAGCCAGAGCCAGCACGCGGGAGCGCCCGGGGACAATGGGGCCAGGGCTAGCGGCCAGGGCCTGGCCCAGACGCCTAGGTTCTTTGTTCGCCCGGGGGGGCAGGGGGATCTGGGCCTGGCTGGACCCCCAAGTTACCCCAGGGGTGCTGGACCCCCCTCCTCTACCCCCAGCCTGGGGGGGACCAGCACCATTCTCAGCCCCACCCATTGGGCCCAGCCCCCTATGTACATGTCCCAGGCATGTACACACACACACGCACGCGTCCCAGGCATGATCTCTCTCTCTCGCACACACACACGCTTACCCGTGCATAAATCCCAGTTGGGCACTCACACCCATACATGTGTCCTGTGTGAGCTCACACGCACTCCCATGCCTGAGGGGTAAGCTCACACACTTATGTCCCAGCTATGAACTCACACTCGCTCATTTGGCCCAGGTGTGAGCTCCCACCCACACTGGGCCCAGGCATGGATTGTGTGTGTGTGTGTGTGTGTGTGTGTGTGAGACACACATGCACACACGTCACAGGTGAGCTCACACCCCCCAAGCATGTCCCAGGCATGCACTCCCATACACATGCCCCCGATGTAAGCTCCCAAGCACATGTGTCCAAGGTATGAACACTCTCAAACACATGCACACATGCTCCAGATGTGAAAGTATACACATACAGATACATACATCCCAAGTGTGAGCTCACACTCCCCAAACCTGCCCCAGGCATAAGCTTACACATGCACCCGTGTACCCCAGACGTGAGCTCACTTTCTGTGTGTGTGTGTGTGTGTGTGTGTGTCTCTCTCTCACACACACACACACACACAAGTTGAGCTCACACTCCCCCAGGCATGAGCTCACACACACATGCCCCAGGCATGAGCTTGCTCTCTCTCACACATGCACACACACACACATGTGCAGGATAAGCATGACCTTGCTCACACGCATGCACGCCCCCCTCTCCCCATGCCTGTCCCCAGCAGGATCCCCAAGCTCGCGCCGCCACGCGTGTGCCCCCCTCCTTGCACCACCGTCGTGTGCTCACCGTGCGAGTGCTCATCCTCGCTGCCCTCGTCCTCCGACGGGGGCTGGTGCCCGTTGGGGGCCGTCTTGGCCCGGCTGCGGGACAGGATCCCAGAGGCCGGGCTGGGCTTCTCCATCACGGACGGCATCGCCCTCGTGCCCCGGCCTGGCACACGCGTGTGAGCTCACGACTGGAGGGGGCGGGGCGCTTGGCACGCTGAGCTCCCCCCAGCCAACGGGGGGAGGGGGCCTCTATAATGGGGCGGGGGGGGTCTCTACCTTCAACTCCCCCCCCCCCAACAAAGTTGCCCCAAGTCCCCCTTTACTTGAGGGGGGCAGGGCCCGGGCACCTGGGTTCCTGAATCAAGCCCCTGCAATAGGCGGGGGTCTGGCCCAGGGCCCTGCACGCGGCCGGCTCTGCCCAGGGGGAGGGCAGCGGGGGCAGCGGCGGTCGCCTCGGTGCCCCACACACAATGAGGCGGCAGCCGGCGTCGCCTGCTGCTGGCAGTGGTTGGGGGGAGGAGGGGGGGGAAAGTAGTTCCAGCCGGGCCGCAGCACCGCCCGCTGGAGCGCTCCGCCGCCCGCACAGCTGGCCCAGGGCTGCAGCCAGATGTGCGGGGCTGCTGGGGGTGCGGCCCGGCCCGGCTGGGGGCCGCAGCCTGCCCGCCCCGCAGGGGGCTGCTCGGGACCTGGGCTGTCCGGCCGTGCCCCTCAGCTCCCTCTTCTTAGCCCAGCCCCACACCTTCCACCCACCTAGCCAGCCCCAGTGCCCTTATTCTCCCAGCCACCCCTCTGCATCCCCCTCCCTCTCTCCCTGTATCCACCCCAGCCCCTTTTCTCCCCATCCATCCTCCTCTAGGCACCCTCTCTCCATGTACACATCCATCCTGCATATCCACAGACCCACACAGCCATCCATCTCTCCCCACCCCTCCACCCCCTTTTTCTTTCCATCCATCCACCCATCTATCAATCCATCTGTCTATCCCTCACACTCCTGTCTGTCCACATCCATCCCCATCCATCCCACCCCACCCCACCCCAGAACTCTACTGACTTATCTGTATTTCCCTCCCTCCCATCTATCTACCTATCTCTGCTTATTCTATTCACCTAGCCTCCATTCATCTATCTATCTATCTATCTATCTATCTATCTATCTATCTATCTATCTATCTATCTATCTATCTATCTATCTACCAACTGACCAACCTACTTATCTATCTCTCCTGCTTTCCCCATAACTCTATCAGTTGATCTATCCATCTTTCCCCACTTCCCCTCCATCTATCCATCCACCCAGCCCCAGCCCTTTATCCCTCCCGCCATTCCCTCCCTGCCCCTGCCTGCAGCTCCAACCCCCCCCCACCCCCCGCAGACGACAAAGGGGTGCCTTTGTCTGCAGACATCTGCTCTGCCCAAGAGGGGGGCTGGGCTGATGGGTGGAGGATGGGGGGAGGGGGGCACCGGGGAGTTGGGGGGTCCAGGGCACAGGATGCTATGGGGGGATGCTGGGGACTCTGAGAGCCAAGCCTGCATCCTGTTGCCATGGCAATGCCCCCCCCCCACACACACACACCTCTGCTGGGCCTGGGAGGTGAGGGCCCTGCCTTGGCTTCCCTGCCCCCCCGCAGGGGCAGTAGTGAATGGTAGTGTGGAGGGAGGAGTTTCCCACAGAGGGGTGGGGAGGGGGCAGGGGTGAGTACGTGCGTGTGAGCACGTGTGTGAGGGGGCAGGGCCAGGCCCCGGCAGGGAGGGGGCTAGGGCTGGGTGTGTGTGTTGGATGCCTGGATTCTGTATGTATCTGTGTGTCTGTGTCCTGGACACCTGGGTTTTGTGCGTGTGTTTGTGTCTATCCTGGACATCTGGGTTGTGTTTGTGTATGTGTGTGTGTGTCCCAGACACCTGGGTTCAAGGTGTGTGAGAGCTCATACACACAGGGAGGTTGCAGGGGAGACTCTGAGGCCGCAGGTGCTCCCCTCAGGCTCAGCCTGCTCCAGGGCCCGGCTGTGCCCAGCTCTCCCAGCCCCAGGCTATAATCAGGCACCTAAATTTAGCCATGGGGCCTGCCCTGCCCCCTCCCCCCTGCCCACAGGGGAAAGGAGCCGAGCCAGCCAGGCCATGGCGTGTGCAGGGACGCAGCTGCGGGGGGAGGGCGTGGGGGGGATGCACACATGTAAGGGCATTGGCTCATGTGCAAGCGTCTGTGTGTGTAGCCAAGCATGTGAGGGCACATATGTACACACACGTACCTGTTTGTGTGTGTATGCACACAGAGAAATGTGTGTATACTTGTGTGCACTGGCATGTGCATGTGCATTGGTGTATGTATTGATGTGTGTATGCAGGTGCATTGACTTGTATGCGTCTCTGCACGCACATATGTGGGGGCATGTACATGTGCAAGCATGTGCCTACCTCTGAGGGCACGCATGTTCACGTCTTTGTATGCACACACTCACGTGCATGTGCAGGCATTTGCATAGGTGCATGCGTGGCAGTGCATGTGCACACCTGCATCCACCCATCTGCCAGGGCTTGCATGTGTGGCGCTCGGAGTGTGCTGGGGGTGGGGGACCGCACCCTGTGGTGCTGTCCCCAGCCCTGGCCACAACCCACCCTGTCCTGCCTGAGATGAAAGGCCCCAGGGCTGCCCCAGGGCCCCTGAGCAGCTGGGCTGCCTGGAGGGGGAGGGGCAGACTGGGGTCACGTACACGTTTGCACACACAGCAGCACCCCTGCAGCCAGACAGGCACAGGGAAGCTAGGCGTCTGGGACACACATGCACACATATGCACACACACACATGCACACGCCTGCAACTGCACTCCCCCGTCATGCCATCCCACGCCCCCAAACACAGGGCCCAGCACTGAGCCATACCCCCCTCACACGCATCCACACGCCTGCTTTTCTAGCCAGGCTTTGATAGCTGCCCACACCCCCCAGTGCCCCCAGGCCCTAGGCTGCATGGGGGGTCACGTGGTCCAGGCCCTGGTGGGGAGGCCTGGGGGAAAGGGGCGCCCCCCCCTTTATGCAGCCACACAAAGGAGGCCCCCGTGCCATCTGCTCCCTGCGCCCTGCCCTGGCGGTCTTAAAGGGACAGGGACCCTTTTCCCTCCTCCCCTCCCCCACCAAGCTGCAGGGGGGGGGCATTGTTCTCATGGGGGTGGGGAAGCCAGAAGCTGCCCTCCCCCCATCACTGAGGAGGCAGTAAGGGGCACCAGGTGTCACACCCTGTCCCCCAAACCCGCAAGGATCCAGAAGAGGGAAGCCAGGGGATAAACCCAGAGGGGTCCCCATGGACTGGTGCTCAGCACAGGTGTTGTGCAGTGCAGTGCTGCCCTGGGGGTTAGATGGGGGCAGCTTTAGCCCCAGGCCAGGGCACCTGCAGGGCTGGGGCAGCAGGGCTCTGTCTGCCATTAGCAACCCCCACCCGCATCCAGGTAGGGGAGAAGGTAGGGTGGCAGCTCCAGAGTCAGCGCCCCCCACACCAGCCATTGCTGAGGGAAGCCAGCAAGTGGAGGCAGGGGGCTGTGGGTAGGGTGTGAGGGACACCAACAAGGGGGGGGGCAGGGGGACTGTGGGTTGTGAGTCGGGAGTGAGGGGCACCGGTACAGATGGATAGGGGGCAGGGGGCTGCAAGCAGGAGTGAGGGGCACTGGCACAGCTGGATGGGGGGCAGGGGGCTGCAGGTCGGGAGTAAGGGGCACCAGCACAGCTGGATGGGGGGCAGGGGGCTGCGGGTCGGGAGTGGGGGGCACCAGCAGATGGATAGGGGGCAGGGGGCTGCGGGCAGGAGTGAGGGCCACTGGCACAGCTGGGTGGGGGTCAGGGGGCTGTGGGTCAGGAGTGAGGGGCACTGGCACAGCTGGGTGGGGGTCAGGGGGCTGCGGGTCAGGAGTGGGGGGCACCGGCACAGCTGGGTGGGGGGCAGGAGGGGCACTGGCACAGCTGGATGTGGAGTAGGGGGCTGTGGGTCAGGAGTAAGGGGCACCGGCACAGCTGGATGGGGAGTAGGGGGCTGCGGGCCGGGAGTGGGGGGCACCAGCACAGCTGGGTGGGGGTCAGGGGGCTGCAGGTCAGGAGTGAGGGGCACCGGTACAGCTGGGTGGGGGTCAGGGGGCTGCGGTTCGGGAGTGGGGGGCACCAGCACAGATGGATGGGGGGCAGGAGGCTGCGGGTTGGGAGTGGGGGGCACCAGCACAGATGGATGGGGGCAGGGGGCTGTAGGTTAGGAGTGAGGGGCACCGGCAGGGTTGGGGGGGCAGGGGGCTGCTTGTTGAGAGTGGGGGGCACTATGCAGGCTGCTGGCAAACAGCCTAGATAAGGCAAATTAATTTGCCCAACATGGCCAGAGCAGTACTTCACTTTCCCTTCTCTAAGGGGGTGGGGAGGGGTGCGTGGGCACACAAGGCTTTCCCGTGGTGCACTGGGGCACAATCCCCCCTGGGCCAGGCTCTGGCCCCCTGTGTTGCAGCCCAGGGTCAGTTCCTTAGGTCCCATTGTAATTGCTGCTAATTACTGGGAACCCAGGGCCTCCCGCTGCCCATCAAGGCCCAGAGAGCGCCCTCCCCCCCCACGGCCCTGTCTGCTCTGGGGAGGAGCCACCCGCAGGCCTGCTTTAGCCTCCAGCTGCCCCAGGGTGTGTGTGTGTGTGTGTGTGTCCTGGACACCTGGGGGGAGGTATGTGTGTGTCCCCTGGATTGTGTGTGCGTGTATGTGTTCACAGATGGATATATCCCCTGGATGCCTAGAGTGTGTGTGTGCACACGCACGCATGTATGATATACGCTGGACATTTGGGTTGTGCGTATGTGTATGCACACATATGCTGGACACCTGGATCTTCTGCACGTGTCCATCTTGACACCTGGGTTCTGTATATGTTGGTGTGAGTACGAGGGGTAAGCATGTATGAGTGTGTGTGTACCCCAGATACCCAGGTCCTATGCATGCATATGTGCGTGGGGGGGGGGGGGATCCCAGACACCTTTATTCAGTGTGCGTGCGTGCATACATGCATGTGTGTATCTAGGACGCCTGGGTCCTGTGAGTGTGCACGCGTGTGTATCCTGGATACCCAAGGTGTGTGTGTTTGTGTCTAGGATGCCTGGGTCTTCTGTATGTGTGTATCCCAGACACCCAGGTCCTCTGTGTGCCTTTGTGTGTATATCCTGAATGTCTCACTCCTCGGGGGGGGGGGGTTCTGGGTGCCTGGGTCCTGTTTGTGCAACCATGCATGCATGCATGCGTGCGTGCATGCGCGAGTGTGTGTGTGAGCGAGAGAGAGATACCTGGGTCCTGTGTGTGTGTATTCCAGACACCTGAGTCCTGTGTCCATGTATGAGTATATCCCAGATGTCTGCATCGTGTGTGTGTGTGTGTGTGTGTGTGTGTGTGTGTGTGTGTATCCTGGATAATTGTGTCTTCTGTGGTGGGGGGGCAGTGAGCACACATTAGTGTGCGAGTATCCCAGATGCCTGGGTCCTGCTTGCACTCGTGTGTGTGTGTGTGTGTGTGTGTGTGCGTGTGCGTGTGTACTGGATACCTAGGTCTTCTGTGTGTACGTAGGAGCAGGTGAGCTGGAGGAGAGGACAGTGAGGGCCTATGAGTGTGCGAGTATCCCAGACTCCTTTGTCCTACTTGTGCGCGTGTGTGGTTGTGTATCCTGGATACCTGGGTCCTGGGTGTTTGTATGGAGGCGGGTTGGGTTGAAGGAGGGGGGGCAGTGAGTGCACATGAGCGAGTATCCCAGTCTCCTGGGTCCTGCTTGCACATGTGCGTGTGCAATATGCATGTGTGCGTGCCCCAGGCCCTGGGGCAGAGCACCACATTCAGGACCCCTTTAGCATCGTGTCCCCTCCCCACCTCCCAACCCCTCGCCATTTCCTTTGGGAGACGCTGCCAAAAAGCAATACCCTCCCGCCCCAGCCCAGCCCAGCCCAGGCCCCCAACACCTCCCTCCAGCCTGGATCTGCACCGCTTACCACGCTGCCCCGCGCCGACGGCCTCCGTGCACAGGATCAGCAGGGATCCCGGGATCTCCGGGCCTTGCGGAGGGGGTGGGGAAGAGGGCCAGGGGCCCTGGGCTGGGGGCTGGGGCTCATGGGGGTGTCGGGTGGTAACGGAGGCTAGAGAAGGGGGTGAGAGTGGGAGGTGGGGGCCAGGGGGCATGGAGGGTGGTGGGGTTAGGTCACGAGGTCAAGCCAGGGTCTCCGGTTCAGGGCCGGGGGGATCACGTCAGAGGGCATGGGGGGCACTGGGTCCAGTCAGGGTCCCAGGGGGTGGTGAGGGGGCGGGGTCAAGGCCACAGGGTCATGTCAGTGGGCGTGGGGTGCAGGTCCAAGACCAGGCCAGGCTCGTGGGAGGAGGGGCGGACATAGTGCGGAGCCTGGCACCAGGTGGGTCAAAGGTCACAGGCTGGGGAGAGGGCAGGCGTGGCCGGGCCCCGCCCCGCCCCTCCCCAAACCCCCATCAGCCAATCAGCGCCGGGCTCGCGTCGCGCCGACGGTTAGGCGCGAGCTCGGTTGTTGGTTCCCGCCCCGACTTTTCCCGCCTCGCCTCCGCGCCTGCGCGAAAGAGGCGCCGCCGCTCCTCCCCCGCCCGCCCTAGGCGCTTGCGCCGGCCTTCCCCCGCTCCTGCGCAGTGGCGAGGCGGCGCTCCCTCCCGGCCCGCTCGGCGCAGGCGCAGAGCGCGCGCCGCCCGCTCGCTCGCGCCGGCCCCCCCCGCCCTCCTCCCCCCCCCGAGGCCCCCCCTCCCCCGCCCGCGGGTCCGCGAGCGCCGCCGTCATGGGGGTGAGTGCGGGGGGAGGGGAGGGGCGGGGCGGGGGTCCCGGGTCTTGGGGGGGGGGACGTGGGAGGGGGGCCCAGGGCTGGGGTGTCTGGCCAGGCGTCGGCGGGGGCGGCTCGGGGCCGGGGTTAGAGATGGGCGCTGGGCGGCGGGACGCCTGGCTCCAGTCGCCACCGTTTCCAGGGGCAGGTCTGGCCGGGGGGAGCTTTCCTCACAAGCTCAGCCTCTGCCCCTTTTCCCGCTCTGTGCCTCAGTTTCCCTGCTCTGGCACCGCAGCGAGGCCTGCCTCCGTCTCCTTTGTTGACACAGATGCCAACCCGGCCAAGCGTCGGGGGCCGCAGCGCCTCCCTGCCCCACAGACGTCCGTCCGTCTGTCCCCGGGGCAGCTCCCCCGCCCGGCGCCAGGCGACGCGGTCCCTCCGCTCACGCCAGCCGGTGCCCCGCAGCGGGCGCCGGTACAGCCTCGGTGCCGCGCGGCTCGGGGGCCCTGTCCCGGCGCGGCGACCTCCCCGCGCTGAGCAGCGCGGTCGCGCTCGCCTAAAACCCACGCGGGAGGCGCTGGCTCGGAGCATCTCGTGGGAGAATTTGAGGGCTTGAAAACGAAGGTCACGGCCGAGCGTGCGCTCGGAGCCCGCTGGAGAGCCGAGTAAGCGGCTTTGGGCCTCGGGACTGGGTTTAAACCCGAGCGGGGCCCTGCTCAGGGCTGTGCCGTGCTGCCGGCTCGGGAGGCTCGCGGACGCGCGCCTGTCCGGTCGGCGGCTCTTGCTTTGCAACGAGAGTTCGCTCCTGAACACGTGCGCCGGGGAGTCGGGCTGCGCTCGGCCGGGTTCTGGAGAAGGGCTTGCGTCCCCCGTGGTCAGCGAGGGCTGTTGTGGGCGTGGGGCCCGTGCGGAGGTGGCCGAGTGGTGAGTTTTGGTGAGATGTTTAACTTCTGGCTTGTTCCCCGTGTCTCGATGCAAAGCAGAAGCCTAGAGCAGCCGGGCTGTCTCCCCTCGGGAGGTCGCGTCTAGTCCGCCCCCCTGCCCCAGACAGGATTGGTGCCGTCTGAAGAGCCCCAGACATATTAGTTAGGGTTAGGCCATGCGTCCGTCTAACCGAGGCTTACAAGTTGGGAACGACTCTGGCGCGCAGCTCCTGACACATCCAGCTGCCCCAGACGAAGCCAAGCCAAGGGCCAGAAGGAGGTGGTTAATACAGGCTCAGAGATCCCAGGCAGGGTCCGTGACCCCGCTGCAGAGGAAGTCAGGACCCCCCCCAGTTCGTGCCAGTTCAACTGGGAGGGTCCAACTTCTTTCCTGGCCCCCTGTATAACAACGGGGCTGACCCTGAGCGCTAGAGCCAGGGACTGACAGGTTTTAGTCCTAACAAGGGCATCAGCACGGCCCCATCTGGAGTCTGTTTAAAGCACATGGAGCGCTCAGGAGTGGGAAACCTCTTCAAATAAACTTTCCCACCAGAGTCCTCACGTTCCCTGGGCTTTGGTCTTAGAGCAGTGCCCAAAATAAACTGCTGACTGCCTTGCTTTTGAGCTGCAGTCTTTCTGCCTGTGAACTGTGCTGACTGGTGCTTCGTGTGTGTCCTGGCGGTTAGGATGTGGCCTTGAGAGGCTGGTCTCTGGGCTTTGGAGGGGGCGGCAGGGCCTGGTGGGGTAGGGCAAGACATCACAGGACACCTGGGTCCTGTCCCTGGCTCTCAGAGAGGGAGACAGGACCCATGGGTTCTTGGAGGGTGGTGTGGGCTGATGGGTTAAGACAGGACACCTGGGTCCTACCTGACCGCTACAGGCTTGGGACCGACTAGATAAGCAGCAGCTCTGCAGGAAAACACCTAGGGGTCACAGTGGACAAGAAGCTGAATAGGAGCCAGCAGTGTGCCCTTGTTGCCGAGAAGGCTAATGGCATCCTGGGCTGCATCAGTAGAAGCATTGCCAGCAGGTTGAGGACAGTGATTCTTCCCCTCTATTCAGCACTGGGGAGGCCACATCCGGAGTCCGGTGTCCAATTTTGGGGCCCCCGCTACAGAAAGGATGTGGAGAAATTGGAGAGAATCCAGCAGAAAGCAGCGGAAATGGTTGAGGGGCTGGGACACGTGATTTGTGAGGAGAGGCTAAGGCTAAGGGCTTGTTTCGTCTGCAGAAGAGAAGACTGGGGGGGATTTGATAGCAGCCTTCAACTCCCTGAAGGGGGGCTCCAAAGAGGATGGAGCCGGGCTGTGCTCAGTGGTGGCAGGTGACAGAACAAGGAGCAATGGGCTCAAGTTCCAGCAAGAGAAGTTGAGGTTAGATACTAGGAAAAACTTTCTCTCTAGGAGGGTGGTGAAGCACTGGAATGGGTTACCTAGAGAGGTGCTGGAGTCTCTGTCCTTGGAGGTGTTTAAGACCTGGGTACCCAAAGCCCTGGCTGGGATGATCTAGTTGGGGATAGCCCTGCTTTGAGCAGGGGGTTGGGCTAGATGTGACCTGAGCGCCCTTCCAGCCCTCGTTTTCTATGGGTCTCAGAGATGGTTAGGCTACGGAGACAGGACTCCTGGGTTCCCAGAGGGTGCTGAGTCCTAGTGGGTTAGGATGGGCCGTCAGGACTCCTGAGTCCTATCTGGTTGTCAGAGGTTTGGGGTAAGGAGACAGGGTGCTGAGTTCTTGGAAGGTGGTGGAGCCTAATGACTGAAAACAAGCCATCAGGATGCCTGGGTCCTATCTGATCCCACCACATCAGACCTCCCCCTCCCTTAGGCCTAACCAGCACTGTTAATTGGCACAAGAGCCTGCATTTGCCCTGGGCTTTCAAAGGATTGGTTAGGGGTGAAGAGAAGTAGATCCCGGGGTTAGAGCTGAAGTACCCAGCTCTCAGCATGGGGAGTCCAGCTGCCTCCCTGATAGGGATGGGAAATGTTTCCTCGCGGAGTAATCCATGCCAGGAGATCACCCTGCCACCACGGTTTCTGTGACTCGCCCCTGGCACCTGTCCTTCCCCGCTCCCTAGCAGCCTGGCATACTTGCCAACCACGTGTCTGCAGCGCCGGTGTCCTGATTTGAACTCAGGGCCTCTTACTGAGTCTTTGTCAGCTCAGAGATCTTACAGCCCTGGCTAAGGCAGGCTTTGAATCGGGATTCATTGCAGAATTGCCTTCTCTCTGCTTTGGGTGGCTGGAAAGGACTTAGCAGGCTGCCCTGGTGTTGACACTGCAACCTGCATGATTGACTGGCATGTTCAGCTCTTTAGGGGCTGAGATTGGAGCACAAAATATCTGCCCTGCAGGCAGCCGCCTTCATAAACCCGGCGACAGATGCGCTAACTGCCTTGCTGTCTCCTGCCAGATGTCACTGTTTGCTTTCCTCCTTTTTTCCTGGGACCCAGCGCAGCAAATCCAGCCTCTCCGGAGATGCCCGGGGCTGTCGGGAGAGGCTTTCTGCCATTCATCCCCGCTTAGCCCTGCCTATCAAAGCAGCACCCGGCAAGTGATTCACAAACATGCCAGGAGAGGCAATTTCCATGGTTAAAAAGCATCCGAGGCTCTAGCACATGCCTGTGAATTCTCCCTCCCTGGGTCACACCGGGACAGGCAAGTGGTTTCTTTGCTTCTGGGATGCTTGCCTGGGTCTCTTTGCAATGAAATTGCGTGCGTCTTGAGTCCATAGTCTGGTTTTTGGGGATTGGTGGAAGCAAATAGGATATATGGGGTGGTTTGAATAGGGACGGTCCTGTCTCACACAAGCGATTGGACTAGATCAGAATGGGCAAAAATATGACTCGTGGGCCGGATCCAGCCCACCAAGGGGTTTTATCCACCCTGTGGTGGGTTCCTTGGCCCCACCCGGCCCAGGCACAAGGAGCAGCCCGTGCCGTGGCTTGTGCAGCTGTTCCTGCTGCCCCTGGGCACGCAGCGGAGCTGGAGCAGCACAAAGGCTGGACTTGCTTCCTGGCAGCCCCAGCAGCACTGCCAGTGCCAATGTTGCAGCTGCCGCCGGATCCAGCCCTCCTGCCTGGGCTTCCTGGCTCATCTGTCCCACACCCACTGCCAGGGGCACCAGATGGAGTGGGCAGGCGGGGTCTCCACTGAGGCTGGCCCAGGACCAGCACAACTGGGATGTGCTTGGCAGGCAGATGGAATGGGGCTGTGGGTGGGTGGAGAGCTACGTCCAGAAGCAAGTGGGGCTGCGGATGGGCTCACAGGGCAGTGACAATGTGGGGCTGGGGCCCAGAGGAGAGCCACAGTCTATTCTCTGCATGTCCCTGTGACAAGCACCGGTCCTACAGGCAGGGGCACACGGGGAGCAGGTTGTGGCTCTGGCCTGCGCTGTCACCACCCTGCAATCGCATCCTGCTCCTGAATGCCACTCCCTCCCTGCCTGCAGCACCATCCCATCTGCGTGGCAGAGCACATCCCACTCACGCAGGCCAGTCTCCATGCAAGCCTTGGGATCTCTGGGCCTTGAGGCAGAGCTACTTAGGGAGTTGTGGTAAGCTGTTGTGGGCTGTGGGACACAGCGACAGGGGTGGAAATGCTGACCCAGCCTGCGACAAGTCACCAAAACTCCCAAAGTGGTTCTCCAGCCAAATAATTGCCCACCCCTGGACTAAGTGATCTCTGGACCTCCCTTCCAGCCTGACTTCTCTCTAATTCTATGAATGCGGTGTTTCTACCCCAGTTTATAGTGTGGATGTAAAACCAGTATAAAATATTTGGTGGGTGAGTAGGGCAAAAATTCCCCAGCCCCTCACCTGGGGATGGACATTTTTGGATTGGAAGGCAGCTTTAACGCAGCTTCCGTGACCTCTCTGGATTTCTGTGGTGCGGTGTTTCATGACTGGAGCTAGTGCTAAACAACACGGGTTCTGTGCTGGCCAAAAATACACCTTGGCGTTCAAACAGGTTTCAAGGAGGCCTCCGAAAACTCTGTGTCCCAGAAGGCAGTGCTCTGATGGAAGCAATGGACTCTTGGAGTAGTGCATGCTGGGATGTGTAGTTTTTCCAAGCTGGTCACTGACAGGAGCTACTCCTCTGTTCCTCCCTTGAGCTCTTGTGTTCCAGGTGAGGACCCTTCTGCTATAAATTCATGTCCTTTTGTTCCAGAGAAAGTCCAGCAAAGCCAAGGAGAAGAAGCAGAAGCGGCTGGAGGAACGGGCCGCCATGGACGCTGTCTGCGCCAAGGTGGAAGCAGCCAATAAAGTAAGTGCTTGCTACTAGCTCTGCCCAGCTCTCTCTCTTCAACCTCTCCTGCCCATCAGACAGCTCAGACAAGAGCTTGCTTGGCTTATTCTCGTTAGTTATTAATGCTCTTATTTCTTCTTCCCCCATCTCCCCGCAGCTTGGAGACCCCCTAGAAGCTTTTCCAGTGTTCAAGAAATATGACCGCAATGGGTGAGCCTACACCACTTGGTTTATTCTTCACGGGCAGGCCAGGGCTTGGGGCCAGAAAGCAGTGTGGGGCTTTACAAAGTGGGGGGTGCACTCCCCTGCTCCCAGCCTCCCCACACCCCCGGGCAAGCAAACAGCGCTGCAAGAGCTGCAGCCAAGGACTTAAGTCTCAAGGAAGGTAAGCACACCCCTCCATGCTCAGAAGGTTTTCCCTTCTCCATGTCTCATTGTCGTGCTGGGCTGCGGGCGGCCAGGTCTGGGGGTCACTGAGGGTCAGGAGAAGTAGCCAAGATCTGAGGGGTGTATGCAGAGTCTGAGTGTAGGGAAGCTACGAGATATGGGTGACTGGAGCCTCCTGAATCGGGGGGGCGGGCACTTGCCCCCCAGTGGCCAGTCGGCACCAGGGAAGGTGTCCCCCTACGGCCCATCACGCCAACGTGGAACTGCTAACGTAATTGGCCACGGGAGAACTGCTCCCCTTCCACTTGGCACAGTCAGCCACGGAGGGAACCACAGGGATTGCTTCTCCTGGCACTCACTCCTGGGCTGGTGCTTTCGAGGGAGGGGGCGGGCGGGGCACCAGCGCTCTTGCCTGCCCGTTGCCTGAGAAGGGAACACTGCTGTCAGGGGGTGCATGTGCACCCCCTACGCATCGTCTCTGTCAGGGGAACCGAGTCAGAGATCCAGACGGTCGGGCAGAGCACAGGGTCAGGAGCCCAGCTAGGTCAGGTATCAGGAGATCAAACCAGAGTAGAGTCAGGCAGCCAAAGGGTCGGGCCAAATGCAGGGCCCACGGGCAAGCCAGATCAGGAATCCATCAGAGAGCCAGGAGAGGCACAAGCCGAGGGTGCAGTGGCTTAGGTATAAGGTTGAGCCTTGTTGCTTGGACCCTTCCTAATTGGGTCAGGGGTTTATACTGCAAGGGGTGAAGGGTCAGCTGACTCTGGCTAGCCACTCCAGTGTGGGTGCGTAGCAAGGCCCAGTTGGAGGGTTCTGACTACCTGCATCTGCCCTAGTGCTCTACTAAGGAGGTGGCAGAATGAGATGAGCAGCTATGCCAGGCAGGCCAAGGCCCTAGGTTCAAGGCTGCGGTCCATCTGCTTTCTTCTGGCTGCCGCATGCTGTCTGGGAAAGAAAGCTGCTTCTGCCCCCTCAAACTGGACTGTAGGGGGGCTGTGGCCAGGGGTTCACTTTCCCCCTCCTGGGTTAGTAGGGAACACCCAGGGGCATGAGCTGGGGGCTAAAGGATGGTGAGGCCCATCGTCACATCTGAAACAACTTCTTTTTTTTTCTCCAACTGAAAACGAAGTAGAAGCTTTATTGACATGCTAGGGGCCTAGGGCTGTATCATTCGGTTGAAGATGGAAGCAGAAACAAATAGGACGTCATCAAAATGAGTTCAGAACACATTGCAGGGCTGCGAACTAGGAGCTGCATGACCAGGAGCAGCTTGCAGATAGCAGAGCTGCAGAACAAAGGGTAGCTTGATGGGTGGAAGATCCAGATCATAGGAGAGGGGGTTGTTAACTCCTGTGGGGTGAAGGAATTAGGAGGAATTCGGTGGATTGTAACATCATTACCAGGAATAACAAGGAATAACGGCCATAAATTGATTGAGAGTAGATTCAGGCTAGATATCAGGAGGAACCACTTCACAGTCAGGGTGGCTAGGATCTGGAACTAACTTCCAAGGGAAGTGGTGATCGCTCCTGGCCTGGGCGTCTTTAAAAGGAGGCTAGATAGACACCTTGCCAGGGTCGTTTGACCACAGCATCCTTTCCTGCCCATGGCAGGGGGTCAGACTTAAAGATCTGCTCAGGTCCCTTCTGACCCAGCTAACCATGAAACTATGATGTCAGCTGATTCTCTCATTGCTGTCTGGGTAGAAGTGTTGCTGCTACTGCCAAACAGTTGGTTTTAAAGTTTGGGGGACCAGGAATGAAAGGGTGGGGGCAAGTCCATCAAGGCACCCCTGTGCCCCGTATCTGTCCCTGCTTGGAGGGAGCAGACAGGGAGGGGGGGGCAGGGCTGAGCATGAGCACAGTCCCCTGTGTGGATCAGCTGGGACAGGCAGGAGCTCCCCTGCAGTGGCAGGCAGGGAAGGGGTAATGGGAGGAGAAGGAGCATGGAAGGAAGGATGGGGGGAAATATTTGCTTCCTTTGAGACGCAAATGGCTGGCTGCTACTCCAGAGGCATGGTGGGAAAGGTGGGGGTTTGCAGCCATGCCACTGTACTACTCCTCCCTCTCCCCGCTGCAGATCCACCCCTGCTCAGGGCACCTGGGTTTCCAATCCAGTCATTTGCTATGATGTCCCTGCTCTGGTCTCTTTAAGCTGAACAGCTGCTGTCACTCACAATGTCTCTGGCACCTCATTTTGGGGGGGGGGTCTGGTCAACTGCTACCATAAGACCTTATTACAGGGGTAACATAATGTGCCTCATACAGCAACCCCGAAAGATAATGAGTGGGTCGGGAAGGGGAAGTATTTAGCACAGTGATTCTCCCCCAGGGTGCAGATGTCAATGGGACAGGGGATGCAGGTCAGGGAGCAGAAAGTAGAGTAGTGGATGGGGCATGAGGCACAGGGCAGAGAACAGAAAGCAGAGCAGCTGATGGGGCAAGAGTATGGGGTCAGGTCAGTCCCCGTGCTTCTAGCTCTGATTGCTGCTTCCCACTGATGTCTTTGCACTCTTTCCCCACAGCCTCAATGTCTCCATCGAGTGCAAGAAAGTCTCAGGCCTGGACCAGGCAACTATTGACTGGGCTTTCGAGCTGACCAAAACCAACATGCAAACCCTGTGAGTTTGGGCCAGGGGAGCGACCAGCAGGGAAATTGGAGTGGGGGGCAGGGTTCCCTGTGGGAGGAGCCGTGCAGAGTCCTGTCCTGCTCTGCCAGGAAAGCATGTCAACAATGGACACAAGGGAGAACTAGGGGGTGAGGGCTCCATCTCCTTTACTCTGCCCTGAGGTCCCCCAGGTCAAGCCTCAGCCTCTGGCCTGGGTTGTGGGTACATGAGTACGTAGGCCAGGAATGACTAACTTGCAGCAAAGAGCAGAGCAGAAGATCAGATAGGGAGCCCAAGGGCAGATAGGTCAGCGAGTAGAGTGGGGCTATGGATTGGGCAGGGGGCACAGCAGCAAATTGGGCAGCGGAGAGCAGAGCAGCAGATCAGGCAAGAAGCAGAGCAGCAGATAGGGCACAGAGTGGATTGGGAGCAGGGAGCACAGCAGCAGATAGAGCAGCAGATTGCATGGAGAGCACAGCAGCAGGTAAGGCAGGAAGTAGAGACCAGAGCAACAGATTGGGCAGGGAGCACAGAGGGTAGGCTAGAGAGCTGTGTGTCCAATTAAGCAGAGTTCAGAGGAGCCAATTAGGCAGCAAGTAGAGAGCAGAGCAATGGATCAGACGGAGCACAGAAGCAGATAGGGCAGCGAGTAGAGAGCAGAGCAGCTCATCAGACAGGAAGGGGATCCTTGTGGCTCTTAGGGGGTAGGTGGGTCTAATTTGTGCCCCCTTCCATGCCATTGGCAGTGCCCTGCTGGGTCAGATTGGTGGTCTGTCTGGCCTTGGGTCATTTGGAGGTTGAGGGGGCAGAGGTGTGGGCATGGGGCCTGCATTATCCAGGAGGTCTGAGTGGAGTGGTCCCCTCCAGACCCCTCCCCCTTGGGTTTGCAGCCTGGGAGCTCGTGGCTTTCCCTGAGCAGCCCCCTCCACCTTACACAGGTACGAGCAGAGCGAGTGGGGCTGGAAGGACCGGGAGAAGCGGGAGGAGCTTATGGATGACCGTGCCTGGTACCTCATTGCCTGGGAGAAGAGCTCCATCCCTGTCGCCTTCTCCCACTTCCGCTTTGACGTGGAGTGTGGGGACGAAGTGCTGTACTGGTAGGTGGCAGCTAGGCAGAGAACCCAGGTGTCCTGGCTCCCCAGCCAGCATGGAGTGGAGGGAGGGGAGGGTGTTTTATCCAATCTGGTTGAGGCAGCGGCACACCAAGTCCAGCCTAGCTGTGTCTAAGGATGGAGACTCGCACCTCTCTGGGCAGTCTGTCCCATGCCAAGCCAGAAAGTCCTTTCCCATCCCCAGCCTCAGTTTCCCCTGCTGCCATCTCAGCCCTTGTAGCCACAGAGAGTTGTCTTTCTCCATCTTCTGTAGACCCCTGCATTAGGGGTTTAAAGGGTAAAGACTGTGATCCAATCTTCACCCTCCTCAGTCTTCTCCAGACCCAGTCACCCAGTTTTCCCACCCATCTGGCCAGATGGAGATTTGCCAAGGCCCCATTAGGCAGGAAATTTCCTCCAGTCTTGCTCCAACCACCCTAAGGTTTGGGAACCATGGGGTGGGGTGGGATGGGTCTGTAGAGTTGGAGTTTCCTCCAAGAAATGGGTATTTCCTCTGGGCACGGAAAAAAGCGGCATCTCCCCCTCTCTGGAACGGAGGCATTGCATGGATAAGCAATGCCAGCATGAGGTGGGTCCATGGACACATCTAGGGTTTTGAAAAGAGGGGGCGGGTACAGATGGTGTGGCACATTGACCCATGTGACACAGCACATAGGTTTTTTCCATTTAAGGAGAAGCTAGATGGGGGTGGGCAAAATGCGGCCTGGGGACCGGATGCGGCCCTCCAGACCATTCTCTCCGGCCCACAGGGCCCCTAAAATTTTAGGAAATTTATCTGCTCATGGCTGCCTGTCATGCGGCCCTCGATGGCTTGCCAAAACTCAGTAAGTGGCCCTCCGCCCAAAATAGTTGCCCACCCCTGAAGTAGATGCTTTACTAATATGGTAGGGGGCTGGCAGTATGCAAATGAAACTATTGGAATTGTCTTAAATTATGGATATGTTCATTTAAATACATATAGACAGTGCATTACATATGCAAAATTAATAATATATTACTATATATTAGATTTATCTACCTATTTATAGTTACGTCTATTGAAATTTGCTAGATTTGTATACCTCATATATAATTGGCAATATGTTATTTATATACATAGTTAAATATATAAATAAACTATTGGCATTTGCTAGATTTTATATATATATGGATAATTATTCACATATTAATATTTTATTACACACACACACACACACACAGAGGCATTTGCTAGATTTATATAGCTGGCTAATATAAACCAACTCCCTCTCTCTCTATGTGTGTGTGTGTGCATGTGTATACCATATCAAAATATATGATATTTATATTTCTGGAATCTTTTATTTTTGGAAGTTTTTACGACCGGGGAAGACAAAGCCTTCGCTATCTATGTATGTATGTATAAAAAAAATGGAATTTTCTAGATTTATATATTAATAAAATATATATATTAATATATATGTTATATTTATATATATTTGTATATATAACTATTAGAATTTGCTCTAAAGTTTTAAAAAACCACAACAAACTAGGCAAAGAAGATGAAAGTAGCCAAAGGATGTGGCTCTAGTTCTATTGCCATTATAGTTAAATGTATGTCTCTCATTCCAATTTATAAAACACAATCTCACCTTCTTGAGCATCCTTGATATCACCTCCAATACTTCACTGTCAGTCACTTTTACAACTAAGTTAACATGATTGCACCTGAGTTAAAGTGTTTAGCTAGAGGTAAAAACAATCTGCAGGGCTGCAAAATAGAAGAGAAACGTTCCCAGGAATGGGTAAAACATGTCAACATTGCAGAAAGGTTAGCTTGACTAGTGGAGTATCAAGGCCGTTAACTAGGAGAGAGGATTGACTCCTGTGACATCAAAAGAGTGGCAGGAATAGGGAGATGATAATGAGCCATGAAGTCAGTTGATTCTCAGCACTGCCTGGATAGAAATGCTGCTACCCCTCCCAGGCAGTTGGTTTTAAAGCTTGGGTAGAGCAGGAATCACTGCAATCCCCCCTCTACTCGCCCCCCCCCAGATTTGCCTCTGCACAGGTCCCTTGGGTACCCCCATGCCCACAGGCAGACATTGCATGTTATTAGCCTTTGAAATGCCCCTTGGTTTTCTCCTTCCCCCCCCTTCAGCTATGAAGTGCAGCTGGAAAGCAAAGTCCGGCGGAAAGGTCTGGGCAAATTCCTTATACAGATCCTGCAGCTTATGGCGAACAGGTGAGTAGGAAAAAGCCGAGACGTCTCATAAATCCTCAACACTTCCTCTACCTTCAGTCACAGGGGAGTCTGGGGCCCCGATTGGTGTTTTTTGGGCTGCGGATACAGTGATCTGACAGCCTTCGGCTCTTACGCTGTATGATCCTAACCTGGGATCACACAGGAGGCACCAGTAAGGGGGTGGAAAACTCACGATGGCTGCACGTCTGTCTTCTGGGAACTCTGTTGTAGCATTTGGGGCATTTGTCTGTTCCAGTGGGACTTCTCCTCAGCCCTACTGCCCCAGTCCAGGCGCACACAACCAGTTCAACTTGACAGCAGCCGCAGGGATCTGTTAGTTGAGAGCCAGGGTGGCAACGGTACAGCTGAATCCAGCCTGTGGAGCCCTTTCACCCTGGGCCCCCAGGGGAAGTCAGGAATTTGGGACAGGGCAAGTGAACTGTGCTATATACCCTCCCCCACTAATGACCATTTACCCTCACCCTGCTGCCACTGGGTCTGGGTCCCAGATCCAGATCAGTTTGACCTTGTCCGTCCCACCCCCACCCCCCCAAGCTAAAAAATATATTTGTGGCTGTGTCCACAGTGCCCCCATAAGAGAACAGCGTGTGTGTGTCTACAACGAACAGATTCCTTAGCCCCGGATCTGAAAACCACACTGGATTTCCTTGAAGCTGCCACCACTAAACCTCCAGTTAGATTCTGGCTCATTCCACAGAGGGAGGCTCCATCTACAGCTCAGGAGCATAACAAAACCCCACTTGCTTTTAGCAGCTCTGATGAAAGATGTGGAGGTTAGAATCATAGAGAAGTAGGGCTGGACGGGACCTCCTCCTGTATAACTCAGCCAAGCTGGACAGCCCTGGGCTAGAGGGGATCTTTGTGCTCGTGTGTTTGGGTCTCAGAAGTTCTGCAGCTGATGTAGCCAGCTTAATCGAACACACAACACACAAGATCTATCGCGTAAGAACATAAACCAGGGTGCCACAGCACCTTGGAGTGCCTTGAGATCCTTTCAGGGGTGCCAAACATCAGCACCATTAGGCGTGCAATCATGGTTCACCTGCTAAACCCAAAGATTTCCAAAAGGAATACATAGCATTAAAAGCCTTCTGCCCTGTTGAGATTTTTCCTGAGCCCTTTGTGACAAGAGAACTGCTGTAGTATGTCTCTGTAGTAAAAAAACAAAAAAAAAACAACTGTAAATGAAGACCTGGCCTTTTCCAAGAGAGGCCTTGGGTCTCAAGGTGGAGAATCGCTGCACTTAAATAAACCTTCTTGGATTTGGTGTTAGCCTTTGCCTGCTGAAATCAGATCTGTGTAAGCCACAGAGGCTGGCACCTCGGAGATCTCTGGAGTCCAGCCCCCTTGGGGTTGAGTTCTACCAGTCTAAGGGACTGGGGGGAAACAGTTTCCACATATGAAAGGAGAGAGGATGCCTTTTAAAAGAGGACTTCCTACATAGCCTCTAGCTCCCAGCATTCCCCATCACCTGTTTCCCTGGCCTACCCAGCAGTGTCTGCTACTGCAGCAAGCTGGCTCGTGACCTGGTCTCCACAGGCATCCACTCCCCCGTGCCCTTGTCTCCGAGTCTGTAACCTTCTACCACACATCGTCTTCCTCTACCCTGAAGCTCACTCCTTCACCTGGGAGAGGGTATTTGGGGCCTTGAAACCCTAGCTCCCCCATCTCAGCTGCCCCTTTCTCTTGCTCCGCAGCACACAGATGAAGAAAGTCATGCTTACAGTCTTCAAACACAACCACGGCGCCTACCAGTTCTTCAGAGAGGCGTTACAGTAAGGAGTCTGCGGGGTGGAAGGGGGGCTTGGCTCATTAGGTTGTCGTCACCTTAACCCCTTGTTCACACGCCTGCCTTTCAGTGCAGTGGCAACATCCCACCAAGGGGGAGAGTCCCGGAGGCCAGTAGTCTAGGCTGACTGGAAATTGGGTGGTTGTAAAGGAGCCTGGGTGAGCCGGCACCTTCGTCTCCCCTGCTTACTGGCAGGATAGAGAGGTGGGTTTTTGAGTCTTTCCACCTCCCCATCCCCTACGTGCCAGGGCCTGGACTGGTTCCTTCCCCTGGGTCTGGTATGAGCTCACAGCACCCTCTCCCCCAAGGTGACAAATTGCTCCGTTTCTCACACAGCGAGGGGGCTGTGTGACTGAGGCCCCCCCCCCCCCATGAGATCTATCTCAATATAAAGAAGCTTTGATCTTTCAAGCAGCTCTGGCTCTGTGGGGGATCTTCGCTGAGAGCCAAGGGGGGTGGTCCGCCACCCTAGCTAGGACACCGCATTTCCCTAGCAGCAGGCACCCCTCAAACGAGAAGGTCCAGAGATGGGCAACAAGGACGACGAGCAGCACGGAGGGGCTTCCACATGAGGACAGACTAAAGAGGCCAGGCCTGTTCTGTTTAGAAAAGGGATGCTTGAGGGGGGGACGTGAGACGGTTTACAAAATACTAAATGGCGAAGAAGTTGGTAGGGATTTAGTATTGGCTCTCCCTCACCAGACAAGAATTTGTCTGTCTGTACTTGATCTCTCACAAGACAAGGGTTTAGTATTGACCATCTCCCTCCATACAAGGATCAGGGGTCACAACACGAAACTAGTAGGTCGTCAGTTTAAAACTGACAAAAGGAAGTTCTTTGTCTCCCAGTGTAATTAGTGTGAGACTCGTTGCCACCAGATGTGGTGGAAGTGGGGAGTTTAGCCGGATTCAAGAAGGAATCAGGCACATTCTTGGAAGAAGGGGATATTTGTAGCTATTATAGAATCATAGAAAACGAGGGCTGGAAGGGACCTCAGGAGGTCACATCTAGTCCAGGACCAGCCCCAACTAGATCATCCCAGCCAGGGCTTTGTGTACCTGGGTCTTCAAAGCCCGAAAGGATGGAGATTCCACCACCCCTCTGGGTAACCTGTTCCTGTGTTTTACTACTCTCCTGGTGAGACAGTTTTTCCTAATATCCAGCCTCAACTCCCCTTGCTGCGACTTGAGCCCATTGCTCCTCGTTCTGTCATCTGCCCCCGCTGAGCACAGCCCAGCTCCAGCCTCTTTGGAGCCACCCTGCAGGGAGTCAAAGGCTGCTGTTCAATCCCCACATAATCTTCATTTCTCCAAACAGTTCCCTCAGCCTCTCCTCACAAGTCATGTGCCCCAAACCATTTCCATTGCCCTCTGCTAGACTCTCTCCAATTTGTCCACATCCTTTCTGTAGTGGGGGCCCAAAACTGGACACAGGACTGCAGATGTGGCCTTATCAGTGCTGAGTAGAGGAGAAGAATCACTGCCCTTGCCCTCCTGGCAACATTTTTACTGATGCAGCCCAGGATGCCATTAGCCTTCTTGGCAACAAGGGCACACTGCTGGCTCCTATTCAGTTCCTTGCCCACTGTCATCCCCCGGGTCCTTTTCTGCAGAGCCGCTGCTTAGCCAGGTGGCCCCCAGCCTGTCCGGCACATGGGATTGTTCTGTTCCAAGTGCAGGACTTTGCACTTGTCCTTATTGAACCTCATAAGATTTCTTTTGGCCCAGTACTCTTGGTCAAGGTCTCTCTGAATCCTAGCCCTACCCTTCAGCGGATCTACTCCGCCCCCCAGCTTGGTGTCTCTGCAAGCTTGCTGAGGGTGCACTCTGTGCTATCTTTCAGGTCGTTGATGACGACATTGAACAAAACGTTACGTGCATGGGGGGCACGGCCTCCGAATCAGAGCTTCCTAGACCTTATAAACTGGAGGCTGCAAGTGAGAGGAACAGTGGAGAACACCCCTGGTCAGACCCAGGGCACTGTCCCTTTCAGCATCCGCGCTCTGCCCTGGTGAAACACAGGAAACTGGGCAAGACGGACCTACAGTGTGACCCAGTCCATGGCAGCTCTTACGTTCTTACAAACCACATGTGGCCTCCAAACTGCAGCCAGTTCTGGGGCACTGGCAACACTTCTGGAGACCCCAAGCCCATCAGATCCTGGGGTTGAGGCAGGGATTTACCGCAGCTAGGGGTAACGTGGGATGTGCGTGATCCTCCAAATCCTGATTGATTTTGAGAGGTGTGGGAGGCAATCAGGACTGGGAGAGGGTCTGGATAACCCATGCTCAGTGTCCCACCTTCAGGCTGCTGGGGCCAGGCAGTGATTTCCCCCCCAACCCTGAGGTTTCTCTGCCCGGCAGGTTCGACATCGACGACACCTCTCCCAGCATGTCTGGCTGCTGCGGGGACGACTGCTCCTACGAGATCCTCAGCCGCAGAACCAAATTCGGGGAAAGCCAGCACCCCCACGCCGGTGGCCACTGTGGGGGCTGCTGCCACTGAGCCCTGACCCTTTGCCCTCCCCTTCCTTCCCACCCCCCTCCAAAGCCGGGCCCAGCTGCCGCCTGCCCTCCCCTCTGGATTCTTCCCAGCTCAGCACCAGGACTTCGGGAGAGCCACCGGGCCCAGGCAGACTGGATCAGAGGGTAATGTAGCCCTGTTAATTCCTGGCAGCTCTTGCCCCCCTTCTCCCACCTGGCGCACGCTCCCCGGAGCCCAGCAGAGATCCAAGCCCCGGCAATGCTAAGAAAAGCCTCAAGGCTTGTCCGTCGCTGGCCTCCGAGTCCAGGGCCTTGCCTTTGTCAGGGAAGAAGCACCCAGCAGCCTCCTGGCCCTGGAGATGCAACTTGTTGTCTCATTTGGCCCCTTTTAAAGGGGGGAGGGGCATTTTCCAGCAAGCACGGCTGACCTCGTGTCCTGTGGGAAGGCAGCCCCTTTGCAACGTCATTTCCTGTTGGCAGCCAGGCCCGGACTGCGGTAGGGAAGGCTGGGCTGGGGTTGGGGCTACTCATCGTCTTCCAGCAGAGGCTGGTGCCTTCATCCCTCTAACCCTGGCAGACGCAGATGCAGGCGTGAAGCAAGGGGTCTTGCGTGTGGCTGGCAGGTCAGGTCCAGCCCCTGGATGTGGGGGCCTTTCTCCCCGAGAGGGAACTGACCCCAGGACTCCTTTTTATGCAGCTGCTTGCAAAAAATATTCCCCTCCCAGCCCCAAATACCCCTCTCCCCCATGTCCCCTGGCTGAGCTGAGCTGGAGGTTTCCTTCATTTCTGATCATCCAGTTGCCCCACTGGAGTCACTGGGATGTGGATTCCCAGGGCTGCCTGTAGGCAGCTGGCATTTCCATCCATCCATGCCCCCAGCCAAGTGGTACCAAAGGAGTCCTTAGAGATGGGACCTATCTTCATGGGGCACCCCAGGGGGTGTCGCACCACACCCGGCTGCTGCATCCCTACAGGATGGACCTCTTGGCCCCTTGTCGCTCCTCCCTCCCGTGCCCTGGGGACCAGGCCCTGATGGGCCAATGAGGTGCCCAGCTCAGCACGTCCAGCCAAGCCTGGTGCTCCCTTCCCCATGGGAATCACGCTCCCAAGCCCCCTGGGCCTTGCTGAAATCTCTCCTGTGCCTCCCCAGGCCCTCTGTACCTGCCCATGGGCCTGTTCCCCCCCTTCACCCGGCTCCCGTAGGGGTGGATCTATCACCGCTTCCCCTCGCCATCTTTCTCGGGTCGGGGGGCCAAGGCAGATTTCAGAAGCCCCCATTGAATCTCCAGCCATGGCTGCTAGCTCCGACATGGGACAGACCTGTCTTCTGGCCTCCTGCCCCTCTCCGAGCAGGGGGTTGACTTCCACCCCCAGCGTCTTCCTGTCCTCTTCTCGTGCCCCCATCAAGCTCTTGGGCCGGCAGCCTGATGGACGCTGCAGCCCCCCGAAGCCTCTCCCTGGCTTCCCCACTCCCTCCCAAGATGACTCCTCTTGATGACGGAGCTGAATCTGCATTGACACCCCCCCTCCCGGTGTGACTTCAAGGAGCGCTCCGGGGGGCACGGACCCAGGGCCGGTGTTTTTAGCACATCCTGTCGGAGCCGTTTCCAGGCTGGGGAATCGCCCGGCGCGACAGACCCCAGGTCTCGGCATCCCCAGAGCTTCCCGGCCCTGGGTCCCAAGCGGGCGAGGTCCCTCCTGCGTGACGGCAGAGCCGCGTCCTGCAGCCGGACACGGCGCGTTCCCGCCCCCCCCCCCCCCCCCCCCCGGTGTCTCCGTCCAGGCCCCGCAAGCTGGCGGCTTCGCCCCGAGCACGCTGCGTCAAAGTGAGCGAGATCCAGTAGCCAGCGGCGTCAGCGGGGGCGTTGACAGCGCTGCTCTGGCCACAAATCAGCCGTGGGGGGTTTCTCCACCTGGTGACAGCGGGGGGCAGTCTCCACCTGCCCCCTCCCAGGACGGGCTCGGCCTCTGGTGACATCATCAGCCCAAGGGGATGGGGTGCTTGGGGACGGCCCCTCCACCAACCAAAGGGCTCCAAGCCCCGCCCTGCCTCCCGCATCCACCGAGCCGAGGAGACCTCCGGTCCTTCCCCTCGCTGCGCTCCCGCCAAGTCTCGGTCATCGCAGCGAGCTCGGGCCGTAGCCGCCCCCCGGACGTGTCCCCTGTACTCCGCCGGGCGGCGCGGGCAGCCCACGCGGGCCGGATGCGGCCTGGGGAGGGGGCGGAGACCCCCGCAGAGCACTCTGTGCCCCCGGTTAGCAGCGACCCGGGTCCCCGCCCCGCGGGGGTCCGCCAGCTCTGCAGGCCGGGTCCGGCCCTGGGGCCCTACACCCCCCCACCCCCCCTTGGGGCAATTCCTGGTTTTTTTGTGGTTTTTTTGGTACCTTCTCGGTTTCTTTGTACGGTCGAAATAAACCGACACTTTGTTCAACGCCTGGAGCCGGAGAGTTATTGGGGGGGGCGCGGGGGGGGCGGACCTCGGGCGCTTCTCTCCCCCGCGGGGAGCCCGCCCCGAACCTGGTGCAGGGGCGGGGCTCTTCTCCCCGGAAGTGACGCCACGCCCACTCCCAAAGCCGGGCGGACGCTCGAGGGCGGGCAAGACCTCCCCGGAAGTGACGGGCCTCCCGGCCGCCCACTTCCGGTGCCCGTGGCTATTTATTTCCGGCGCCGCCGCTCCGCCCTGCTCCGTCATTTCCGGCGCCGGGACTCGATCGGGACTCACCATGCCGCTGCCTGTGTCTGCGCCCGCCGCCGCCCGCGCCATGCTCCGCGCCCGCCGCCCCGCGCCCGCCCCCGCGCCCCGCGCCGCCTCCTCCGCCGCCCCGGGCCCGGCCCCGGCCCCGCTCAGCGCCCTGGTCAGGGGGACCCCGGGATAACCGCCCCGGTTCGCTGGGGGGCAGGGCGCGCGGGCTGTGCTTGGGAATGGGGGAGGGGGAGGCTGTGCCTTTAGATAGCGGGGGAGGGGGGCTGGAGGGGGGGGCTGTGTCTTTAAATGCGGGGGGGTCCGCTGGTGGGGGGTGTGCATGCCCTTCAAATAGGGGGTGGGAGCGGTTTGGGGGGGTCCTGCTGGGAGGTCCCCTTAAATATGGGGGGCAGGAGGCTGCAAGGAAGGGGGAGTCTGTGTCTTTAAGTGGGGGGGGGGTGGGGGCATGTGCCTTTAAATGGCGAGGGGTGGAGTTGGGGGATTGGCCCCGCCCCCTCCCCTGCATCGGTCCAGCCCCGCATTGCGGGCGCGAATCCCGCAGCCCCTGCACTGCGGCTCCTGGTGACCTTGCGGGGGCGGGGAGGGCCGCAGTGCGGGGGGCGGGGGGCTGCCGTGGGGGACCAGGGGCTGGGAGCCAGTGACTGAGTGGTCGGGGTGTGGGGGGGGGCAGCCCCCGCTGCCCGTGACCCCGCGCTGCTCTCTGCCCCCAGGAGAGCGCCATCGGCCTGGGCACCTTCTTCCTGTCCTTCCTGGTCCCGGCCGGCTGGATCCTGGCCCACCTGGAGAGCTACAAGAAGCGCGACTGAGCCGGGGCCAGACCCTGCCGCCTCCCCCCACCCCGGGCCAAGCCCTGCGTCCACTCCAGCACTGAGGGACCAAGGAGCCCCCCGCCCGCATGGCTTCCCGCTGTTACAATAAACCCCTTCCCTGCTGAGCTTGGCCTGCTGTGCCTCTCTGGTGTCCTGCGCCTGGGGGGGGGGGGGCTCCTGCGGTGGTGGGGGCTAGAGGACCTGGGGGTTCCCTATGCTGGGGTGGGGAAGTGGGGGGTGGGGGCTTAAAGCTGTTAAAAGAAACCCCTGCTGTAGGGTCCTGCACCTTTAAATGCTGGGGGGAAGAGGCTGGGGTCCCCCACCCCCATGCTGGGTCTAGGGGCCCCTGCCCTCCTTGTGCTGGGGTTGCACAGGCTGGAGCCCGTGGAGTGGGGCTGCCCCCGCAGCCTGGGCATAGGGCTGGAGTCCTGCTTCTGCCCCTGCCCCCCCTTGGGGTGAGGTGGGGCTGCGGTCTTCCCCCTGTGCTGGGAAGGGGGCGGGGCCTGGGCAGTAGTTCAGAGCCCTCCCTTGTCTGTGCCCCACGGCTAGGAGGCGAGAGGGGGCTCCTGGGTCCCTGCTCCCCCTTCAGCTCAATCCTTGCTGTGGGTTTCACTAACTGCCCTCGGGGGTGGGGCAGCGGTGCCACAGCCAGTTCTGGCCGGACTCTTGGATGCTGGGCCCAGGCCCTGACTCTTGCCCTCTGTCCCCAGCCGGGGGGCCTCAAGCACCTCTCCCTTCAGTCCCATCCCCCATGGGCTGTGTGCTTTCACCTGTTCTAGAGGGCAGTTCCACCCCAGAAGTGGCTGCAGTGTCCTGCCCCCCTGGGCTCTGGGGGGAGGTGGGATATGGGTGTCCCCAGAGGCCTTGAGTTGTGGGCAGCTGGTTCTGGGGGGTCTTGTACCCTCCTCTGGTGGTGATGGTTGTGGGGCTGAGTGGAGGGTGTTGGTGGGGGCACTGGGATGAGGCCCCTCTGCGCCCAGGCTGGGATCATGCTGCACTGACCCCCCTGCCCCCCGGCCAGGTAAGAGTCAGGCCTTGCCCCAAAGGAGCTCCCAGTCCAGATGGGAGAAGGGCAGGAGGGGAAACGGAGGCACAGATGCACCCTGGCTCACAAGGGGGGGGGGGCCATTAGGGCATAGGGCCCAGGCCCCTGCCCCCCCACCCCCCCATCAGCCCCTGTTCCAGGGAAGCCTGGGGTGGCCCCTTTATAGAGCAGACTGCCACCTGCTACTCCTGCATGGGTGGAGCCAACAGCTGGGCCAATGGCTTGCTGGCTCAATGGAGGGGGTGTGCCCTTGCCTCCTATTGGCTGGAGGCTGCAGGCTGGCCGCAGATTGGTTGAGGGGGCTGGATAAATACCTGGGACAGCTCTGGGCCCGCAGTGATGGGGCTCAGGGGTGGGTGAGCAGCAGCTTCCTTGTCTGACCCTGTGGGGGTATTTAATGTGCCCTGGAAGAGGCTGTTAATGCCCCGTGCTGTCCACCCATCTCTGGGGCTAAGAGGGGAGAGCATTGCGGGCTGGTATCCCATAATCCTTTGCATGATTGGAATGGGGCTTGCTGCTGGGCATTGTGGGATAGCTACAGGCCTCCTGGGCAGGGGGAGGAGGGGTCTGGGTAGAGAGGGTATCCCACATCCCCCGTGCTCTGGGCTCTAGGCTGGGGGGATCGCAGTGCCCCCAGCTGGGCCCCTCTTGCCCCCCACCCCATGGGCTGGGGATGCTGCCCCCAGGGGGTGCTGCAGGGGGTAATGTGCCCATTTCCCCCCTCCCCCAACCAACCAGTAGGTGTCAGTGGGGCTGAGTCCAGGCAGGGGGCTGGGAGCCAGCAAGGACCATGGTAAGTGGGAGAGGGGCTGCGGGTCGGGAGCGAGGGGCACCAATCAAGTTGGGGGGCAAGGGGCTGCGGGTCTGGAGCAAGGGGCACCCATCGAGCAGGGGGCAAGGGGCTGCGGGTCTGGAGCAAGGGGCATCGATCAAGCAGTGGGGCAAGGGGCTGCGGGTCTGGAGCGAGGGGCATCGATCGAGCAGGGGGCAAGGGGCTGCGGGTCTGGAGCGAGGGGCACCCATCGAGCAGTGGGGCAAGGGGCTGCAGGTCTGGAGCAAGGGGCACCCATCGAGCAGGGGGCAAGGGGCTGCGGGTCTGGAGCAAGGGGCATCGATCGAGCAGTGGGGCAAGGGGCTGCAGGTCTGGAGCAAGGGGCACCCATCGAGCAGTGGGGCAAGGGGCTGCGGGTCTGGAGCAAGGGGCACCCATCGAGCAGGGGGCAAGGGGCTGCGGGTCTGGAGCAAGGGGCACCCATCGAGCAGGGGGCAAGGGGCTGCAGGTCTGGAGCAAGGGGCACCCATCGAGCAGTGGGGCAAGGGGCTGCGGGTCGGGAGCAAGGGGCACCCATCGAGCAGGGGGCAAGGGGCATTGGCAGGGCTCTGAGACCTCCCCCCCACCTCCACTCTCAGGCCCAGCGTGACACGTCCCACCTGCCCATCTATGTCTCCAGCCACTTCCAGCACCTGCCGGCCCCGACGGCCCCCCCGGCTGCCCCCTCATCCCCACTGGGCCCCAGGCGGCCGCGGCCCCCTCCCCTGCGCAGCCAGTGGGAGAAGCGGAGCATCGCTGAGAGGCTCCAGCTTGGCTTCAGCCTGGTGCCTCGCCGCACCCCCCTGGGCTGCTACCAGGGCCGCGCCGTGCCCCCTCGCACCTGCTCCCACCGCCTGCCTGGCGAGGGCCGCAAGGCCCAGAGGTGAGTGCAGCTCGGCCCGCCCGGCGCATCGGGCTCCTCTGTGGCTTGGGGCTGTGCTACAGGGGGCCGGGGACTGCGGGTCGGGAGTGAGGGGCACCGGCGAGCGTGGGGGGAGCAGGGTTTTGCAGGAGCCCCCTGGGGTCCATGCTCTGCCCCCCCTCCCAGCCCCAGGCCCTGGTCCCTGGAGCATGAGCCCCCGAGGGGGACCGTGGCCAGATCCCTGCTGCTCCCCGCGGCCTGGACCAGCCTCCCGGACATGAAGGAGCTGGAGCCCCCTGCAGAGGTAATGGGGGGGGGGGGGCTCCCAGGGCACCATGGGAGCTGGGGCGGGCAGTGTGAATTGCAATGGGGGGTTAGCCGGGGGGCTTCGGGGCTGTGGGGGGGCAGATGTGGGGGATCTGACGCGGGGCAGAGTTGAGGGGATTCTCTGCAGATGCCCCAGGAGAGGGCAGGACCCTTGGCCTTCCCCAGGCCCTCCCAGTGGCAGAGCCCGGCCCCGGGGGCGCTGGCATGGGGGGCAGCGGGGGGCGCTGGGCCTGGCCGCCCCTTGCGAAGCTCTGCTGGGTCAGCGAGGGTCACCGGCTTGGGGGAGACCCCCCAACGCCCCCTTCTCCCGCCAGGGCCCGGCCCCAGCCCTGCTCCCGCCTGCAGCTGCGACCCCGCCGGAGCGCCTGCGGCCTGGAGGGGCCCGTGCGCCCCCGCCCTCGGCTCCGGCGCCCGGAGCGGGGGACACGGCGGCCCGCGGCAGTGCCCCTCGGGGGGCGGATCGCCTGTGATGTCATCTCCAGCCTCAGTTTCCCCAGCTGCGCTCCTGGTCCCTGCCCCCCCCCCCACCGCAGGACATGGGGGCATGGGGAGGAGATGGTGATGTCACATGATGATGTCACGGAAACGCCCCCATTCCAAGCAAGGCGGCTGCTCTGACACGGGTGCTGTCACGTCACTGCCGGGTGATGTAATGGCAGGGCATCCCGCCACCGGCCGCTCTGACGTCACCGATGAAGTGACACCAATGCGGTCCCCGCCCCCGTTAGCTGTGATGCCGGATGACCTCATGTCTACACCAACCTCGTGGGGCGGTGACGTCGCGGGGTGAGGGCGGGGCCCGTTGCCAGGGCGGCACTTCCGGCGGGGCGGGCCGTGACCCGGAAGCGCTCGGCGCGGCGGGGCCGAGATGGCGGCGGAGCCTCAGCAGCAGCCGGAGCCGCTGGGGGGGGACGCGGACGGTACCGGAGGGGGGGGAGCACGTGACCCCGCGGGACCCCGCCCCAACACCTGGGTCTCCCCCGCCCCGGGGCGCCCTCTGACCCCTGACCTCTGACCCGGGGGGGGACAGCCGGGCCCCGCCCCCCCCCGGGCCGGCCTGGGGAACCTGGGCGGGGGGGGCCGGCGCCCCTCCCCCCTCACGCGCCTTGTCCCGCAGGCGTGAACTGTCTGGCCTACGACGAGGCCATCATGGCGCAGCAGGACCGCATCCAGCAGGAGGTGCGGGGGGGCCTGGGGCGGGGACCCCTCCCCCTCCCCCTGCCGGGGGGGCGGGGCTCGGTGCCTGGACGCGCGGCCCCAACCCGCCCCCCTCCCCCCCCAGATCGCCGTGCAGAACCCGCTGGTGTCCGAGCGCCTCGAGCTGGCCGTGCTCTACAAGGAGTACGCGCCCGACGACCTCGTCTACCAGCACAAGATCAAGGTGCCCCCCCGGCCTGCTCCTCCGCCCCGCCCCCCTCTCGCTCCTGCCCCTGGAGCCAGGAGCTCCTCCCAGCAGGGGGCAGATGCCCTTTCTACCCGACTCCTCCCTTCCTGCGCCCCGCCCAGCCAGGCCCTGGCTCCGCCCCCTGCACCTGAGCTCCACCCCCAGGCCAGGTGAACTAAACCCCGCCCCCTAAACCAGCCCCAGCCCCCCTAGCACTAGGCTCCACCCCCCACAAATTGAGACTCCACCCCCTGTCCACAGAGGCCTGACAGCCCACCAGCTAAGCCCCACCCCCTAAGTCAGACCTTGACTGTCCTGCTCCCCACAACCCTGCCCCAGGTCAGGCCCTGCCCTCTGCCCCCAAGCCCCGCCCCCAGGCCAGACCTGGACCCTGCCCCCAAACCCCTGGGTGGTTGCGCCCCACCCCTCCCCCCCTCAGCTCCTGTCCAGGCTCCACCCCAAGGGCGTGGCCTGACAGAGCCCCACTCTCAGGACCTGCTGCAGAAGTACTCGTACATCCGCAAGACGCGGCCGGACGGGAACTGCTTCTACCGCGCCTTCGGCTTCGCCCACCTTGAGGCGCTACTGGGCGACCGCACCGAGCTGCAGCGGTGAGGCCTGGACCCTGGGTTCTGGGGGGGCAGACTCTGGCCCCGCCCCCTGTGACCCCGCCCTCCCTCTCCCAGGTTCAAGGAGATCTCGGCCAAGAGTAAGGAGGAGCTGGTGTCTCAGGGCTTCACCGAGTTCACGATCGAGGACTTCCATAACACGGTAAGGGCACTGCCCCCCCCCCAGCATGGGCGGAGCTCATGCTGGAGGCGGGGTTTCGCACCTAGGCCTCCGTCCCCGCCCTGCCTCAGTTTCCATCTTCCCCCCGCAGTTCATGGAGCTGATTGAGCAGGTGGAGCGGGGCGTGGCGCCCGGCGAGCTCCTGGCCGCCTTCAACGAGCAGAGCACGTCCGACTACCTGGTGGTCTACCTGCGGCTGCTAACGTCCGGGCACCTGCAGCGCCACGCCGCCTTCTTCCAGCACTTCATCGAGGGCGGGCGCGGCGTCAAGGAGTTCTGCCAGCAGGTGGGCAGAGTCTGGGCCAGGAGCCTGCCGAGGGGTGGTGCATGGGGTCACCTATGAAGCAGGGCCAGAGGAGGGCTGTTCTCTGGGGCTGGGGCCTGGGCAGGAGCCAGAGCTGGTGTGATGGGCAAGGGCTGTGTGTGCTGGGAAGGGGCGAGGCCTGGGAGGGTGGCAGGGGGCGGGGCCTAGAGGAGTAATCTGCTCTGGTGGGGGAGGGGGCAGGCTTCATCAGGATGGGTGGGGCCTGCCCTGGGACTTCTTGGGGGCATGAGTGAGCAGGGCGGGTCCAAGTCAGTGGGGGTGGAGCTTGTCAAAGGCATGGCGAGGGGCAGGGTGGGGGCGCTCCCGCGTCTCTGACACCCACCCCGCTCCATGCCGCCGCTGCAGGAGGTGGAGCCCATGAGCAAGGAGAGCGACCACATCCACATCATCGCGCTGGCACAGGCCCTGCAGGCGCCCGTGCGCGTCGAGTACATGGACCGAGGCCGCGGCGCCACCAACCCCCACGTCTTCCCCGAGGGCGCTGCGCCCCGCGTCTGCCTGCTCTACCGTCCCGGCCACTACGACATCCTCTACCCCTGACCTCCAACCCCCGACCTCCCCCTCTGCCTGCTCCACCGCCCCGCCTGCTGCAGCCTCCTCTCCCCGACCCCATCTCTGCCTGCTCCACTGCCCCAGGAACTGCCCCTGCCACAGACAGAGGTGACCACGGACCCCCAGCTGCCCCAGCCCCTCCCTCCAGCCCCATCAACTGCCCTGGTCCCCTGCCACCTGTTCCCTGCACCTGCCCCAATGTACCCCCCCACACGTGTCTGTGCTGGTGCTGGGGAAACTATATCCCCCCCAAGCTCCCCCTTGGGCCCTTCCCCCCGCTCCCCCCCATTAGCCTATGACACCCTTTGCCCAGGCCCCCTACGACTGCGGCACCCTTGGCCAGGCATGGAGGCCCCTCCACCAGCTCCTACCAGGCGGGAGGGAGGGCAGGAAAGGACCCCTCAACTGTACCCCCCTCAGGGTCTCTTCCTTGACTCCCCCTCCCTCAGCCAGCACGCCCCCTCTGGGACCGGGGGGGGGGAGCAGAGTTCCCCCCTCCTGCTCCCCCCCACTCCCAGTGACACCCCAGCTCTGCCCCAGCTGTGACCAGGGCAACTTCCTCTACAAGGTGGAGAGGGGGCTAGAGGGCCCCAAGTCCCTGCCCCCAAAGTAAGGACCTGCCCTGGCCACTGCAATGGGGGGGGGAGGGGCACAGCTGAAGCCCCCCCCTGGTGCTGCCCCCCCTCCCCCTCTTATCTGGTTCTCTTGTCACCTCCTGTGGCCAATAAAGGGGAAGCTGGAACCAGTGGCTCAGCATGTGTGTCTGGGTGTGTGTGCACGCATGTGTCCCAGACACCTGCAGGGGGTGGGGGGGTCATCCCAAACGCCTCAGTTGTGTGCACACGTGTTCCAGATGCCGTGTGGGGGGGCAGGGGTGTCCGTGTCCCAAGTGCCTGGGGGCGGAGTCCCGGCTGCCTGGGTTCTGGGGTGGAAGCCGGGGGGGGGGGGGTTGAGGGAGTGTGTGTGCGCCCATGTTCCAGGCACCTGGGTTCTGGGTGTGCGGGTGGGGGCGTGTGCCCAAGTGTGCAAGTGTGTGTGTACACGCATCCTGGACACCCGGGTTCTGGGTGTGACGCCTGGATCCATGGTGTCCTGCAGGCGGCAATGCCCCTCACTCCCAACCCGCAGTCCCTCTGTCTTCTCTGCCATGCACATGGTGGCATCCGAGACATGAAAACCAAGTGACACCACCAGGGTCTGCAGCCCTGCTTCCCCCATTGCTGCCCCCTAATCGCAGCACAGCCTTGGCAGGGATTATGGGGTGGTCACCTCACAGCCTGGGAGGGAACCCAGACCTCTGGCACCCCACTGCCTCACCAATGCAGCCACTGACACCAAATCCTTTATTAGCCAAACACTGGGGAGGGGCAAAGTGCCAGGGGGGTATGCCCTGTCCCCAAAATACATGGGGAAGGGGGGGAGTCAGTCCAGGGCAGCAGCATCCACGGAGTCACCTGGGGGCAGAGGGAGATAGGTCAGTGCCACCCAAAGACCCCTCCGCCCTGCCAGTGCCCGTCACTCCTGACCTGCAACCCCCTGCCCACCCAGCCCTGCCGGTGCTCCTCACTCCTGACCCGCAGCCCCTGCCTCATCCTCTCCTGCTGGGGTGCTGCAGCCAGGCCTGTTAGTGCAGACATAGGGCCCCCCCCCAGCAGGAGACCCCAGGGGTCCGGGCTCCTTCCCAGAGCAGGGAGCGAGCCCAGGTGTCTGGGGGCAAGGGGGTGTTAGTGCAGGGGGGGGTTCACACAGCTCTTACCCAAGGGGGGGTGGGGTCATGGCCTCAGGCTGGAAAAGAGGGAGGGGCAGATGAGTCCTAGGGTAGCCCCGCCCCCTTCAGGGATGATCCCGCCCCCTCCTGGCTACAGCCCCCCACACAGATGGGGCTATGGTTGGCAGTTGGGGGGCTGCTGGAGCCCTGGGATGCATCTTGGGGGAGGCAGGGAACAGCTTGGTTGGGGGGAGGGGTCCTCCTGGGTGGAGGGTAAGGGATGTTTGGGGCACCCCCCCCCCCCCAAGTCTTGTGGGGGAGGTGGGGAGAGAACCCGGGAGTCCGGTGGCGGGGCAGGGACCCTGGCAGCTGGGGGGTGGCAGAACCTAGGCACCAAGGGGGTGGGAAGGGGGGCAGGGAAGCCAGGGGTCTGGGCACTGGGCAGGGGAGGGGGGGAGGTCTCGGGGTTGTTTGGGGGAGTTGGAGGAAGACCCTAGGTGTCAGGGGCATCATGGGAGGGGGGGGGGGGGGGGGGGTCTCCATACCAACGGGGAAGTAGAGCGGCAACTTCTCCTTGTAAATGGCCTCGTCCTTCTCCAGGAACACGCACAGCACCAGGCGCTCCACCTGCGGGACCCAGGCGTCCAGGAGAGTGAAAGCCTGTGCCACGGCCCCCATGTGTACCCAGGCCCATGCACCTTGCACGCCCATGTCCCTGCACCCACATCCATGCCCCTCGTGTGCCCTCCGTGGCCTAGCTCACACATTGGCACAGGCCTACTTGGGCCCTTGTAAGCCCGCTCACACTCACGGGGTCCATGGTCAACCCCCGTGTCGTGTGCACGCCTGCTCACACTTGCAGGGGTCCATACTCACTCCTGTTCCTCTTGCACACCTCCTCACACTCGCAGGGTCTCTGAGCAGGCGTGCTAGAAGCACGAGGAGTAAACATGGGCTCACTCCCCGTGCCTCTTGCATGCTTGCTCACACTCGCAGGGTCCATGCTCAACCCTCCTTGCCACTTGCATGTCTGCTTACACTCACGGGGTACATGCTCACACCCCATGCCTCTTGGATGCCTGCTTACACTTGGGGTCCATGCTCATGCCCTGTGCCTTGCATGTCTCCTCACACCCACAGGGTCCATGCTCACTCTATGTGCCTCTTGCATGCCTGCTCACACTCACAGGTCCATGCTCACCCCCCCATGCCCCTTGCATGCCTGCTCACACTCACTAGGTCTCTGCTCACACGTGCCCCTCATACACTCACCTTGTCCTTGTGCTCCTGCAGCCACTCCCGTAGCGTGCCCAGTGCCACCTCAGCTGCGGCCTCGCTGGGGTAGCCTGGGGCAGGAAGAGGACAGAGGTCAGACAAGTGGGAGGAGCCAGGGGCCCCGCCCCCCAGGCCCTGCCCCAGGCCCCGCCCCAACACTCACCAAAGACCCCAGTGGAGATGCAGGGGAAGGCCTGGGAGGACAGACATGGGTCAGAAGGGGCAGCTGCTCCCCCCACCCTGCCCCCAGGAAGCCACACCCACCCCTCCATGAGACCACACCCACAGAAGCCCCCTCCCCCTCCCAGGAGACTCTGCCTGGGAAGCCCCACCCGCAAGGCCTACCACAGGGCCCCACCCTCACAGGCCACACCCCCTCCCAGGAAGTCCCAAATGCCCTGCCCCCTGTCTGAAGCTCCACCCACCACCTAGCCCCACCCAGGCTCTACCCTCAATGCCCCCACCTGTCCCTGCCCTTTACCACAGAGTGCAGCTGCGCATCCTGCGCGACGTGCAGGCTGTTACTGTAGCAGCTCCGCAGCGCGGCCTCCTGCGTGGGCCCGGGGGGACCCTGGCAAACAGGTCCCACAGTGTGGATCACCCCTGGGGGGGATGGGCGGGCGTGAGAACCCAGGAGTCTGGGACAGCCCCCCATCCAGCCCCAGAGAAACCAGGTGTCCAGCCCAGCCCCCCAAAGAAGTCAGGTGTCCGGGCCCAGCCTTGACCCTCCACCCCCAAAACTTGCCCCAGGACCTGGTTGAGAATATTGTACACAAGCATGCATGCACGCGCGTGTGTGTGTATGTGGGTGTTCATCTAAGACTGTGCATGGCCTCACATCACTGTACACACACAGACACACACAGAACCCTGTTGTCTCACACAAGCGTGCACGCACACGCACACACACACACACACAGATCCCAGACGTCTCTCTCTCTCTCTCTCTCTCTCTCTCTCTCTCTCTCTCTCTCTCCCCCCCCCCCCCCCACACACACACACACAGTCCAGGCATTTCATATGCATGCACACGCGTGCGCACGCACACACACACACTCAGCCGGGCACCAAGCTGCCACCAGGTGTCACTGGCACACTGCACACGCAAACACAGACAGGACCCATTTTAGAGCCTGGAGCCCAGACGCCTGGGTTCTCTCCAGCTCTGGGAGGGAAGTAGGGCCTAGGGAGTGAGAACAGGGAGGCTGTGAGTGTGTGCACATGTGCACATGGACCTGAGTGTGCTCCTGTATCAGGGGTTTAGGTTGTAGCCGTGTTGGTCTAAGGACATAGGCAGACAAGGTTCCTTGGGTGAATTTGATATCTTTTATTAGACCAACCCAAATGGTTGGAGAATAGTTATTAAGCAAGCTTTCGGGTTCAAAACCCCTTCGTCAGGCTAAGGACGCTGCAGCAGTTGGTGTGCGCTCTTCCTGTATCAGGCTTATGTGCATGTGTGTTGAGTATGCACTGCACTGCCTGTGTTACACATGTGCACATGGTTGTGCACACACGTGCCACATGGCAGCTGCCTGGCCCAGGGCTGGGGAAACCCCCGTCCCCTCTCTGGCTCTAGCCCCCATGGGCTCACACTTGCTTTGCACTAGTGCAAGGGATTTGCACGAGGGGGCTGGGCTGGCAGGGATCAGCTCTGCCCCCTGCTGCTCCCTTTGCTGAAGGGGCTCCAGGAAAGCCCTGTCACACTCATGAGGCCCTCACATGCCTGTGTACACTCAAGTGACCCCTCACACCTGTGCACACTCATGTAACCCCCTTGCACACCTGTGCACATTTATGTGGTCCTTCACACCCCTGTGCACTATCATATGGGCCCTTGCAAACCTGCTAACACGTGGTCCCTCGCCTGCCTGCTCTCACATAGTCCCTCATACGCCTGCTCTCATATGGTCCCTTATACTGCTGCTCACACTCACATGCTTCCTTGCACACCTGTTCACTCACATGGTCCTCCAAACACCTACTTGCACTCACACACTCCCTCACATTCCTGCAGTCCTTGACATACCTGTTCACACTCACGCCATCCCTTATCTACCTCCTCATGCTCACACTCCCTAGCAGGCCCACTCACACTTGTACACCTTGCACACCTGTTCATACTCATGTGGTCCTTCACATGTCCACTCACATTCATGTGGTCCTTTGCACACCTGCTCACACATGAACCCTAGTATGTGTTCTCACACTTTTATGGTCTCACATGCCTGCTCACAATCACATAATTCCTTGTCCACTGCTCACACTCTTATGGTCCCTTGCACACTTTGCATGGTCCCTAGCACACCCACTCACATGGTACCTTACACACCTTCTCACACTCGTGTGGACTCTCACATGTCCACTTATCTGTGTCCCTCGTGTCTGCTCACGCTCATATGTCCCCTCACAGTCCCTTGTACACCTGCTCACACATGGTCCCTCACATGCTCACACGCTCACTTTCTCCTTGTTCTCCTCTGGGCGCTCCTCCTGAGTCCTAGCACAGTCCAACACCCCCTCAGAGCCCCCCTTCCCCCAATTCACAGTTGGGGAAACTGAGGCAGGGGAAAACTCAATGATTCCAGCCCAGGGCCCCAGGCAGGGAAGAAGCATCAGAGCCAAGGCTCCCCACATCCCAGCTCCTTCCTGATCTGCACCCTGGTGTTGGTGCACAAGCAGTGTATCACACACATGGTGCATCACAAATAGCACTCCATACAAACAGCGTGCCGCACAAGCAGTGGGTCGCAGAAGCCGTGTTGCACAACCCTTGTGTTGCACAAGCTGTATCCCACAAGTGGCATCTCACACAAGCAGTGTGCTGCATGGGCCATGTGTCACACGACCACCGTGCTGCACAAGTTTTGTGCCCCCCCAAAACACCTCACACGAGCAGTGTCACAGAGGCAGCTTGTCACACAAACAGCAGGTCACACAAGTGTGTGTCACAAGCAGTGTCACAGAACCAGCGTGTTATACAAACAGCACATCACAGAAGCTGTGTCCAACAAGCAGCGCCTTGCACAAGAGGCGCCGCACGAGCTGTTGCACAAGCAGCATCACAGAACCAGCATGTTGCACAAGCAGTGCATCACACAAGTAGCATGTCACACAAGCATTGTGCCCCCCACGCATGCACAATGCCCCCCGGCCAGTCTCACTGCCCTATGAGCAGTCACACTGCCCCCCTGTGCATGCACACTGCGCCCCGTGCACGTGCACTGCCCCCTGCACTCACACAGCGCTGGCAGGCGGTAGCCACACGTGATCTTGGCCTCGCCGGTCTCGCACCCGCTCAGCGAGCGACACTCTTCCTTCAGCAGCTCCCCGGCAGCTCGGTGAATGCAGCCGTCCACTGCAGGCAGAAGGGGAAAGGGTTAACCTGGCGCCACCTGCCTCCCAGGGGACCCAGGCCCCTGAGGCCCAGAAACCCCCCCCCCCAAGGGAACCCAGGGGTCCCAACTCCCAGGCACCCTGCTCTGAACCCCCAGACCCCACTCCCCTCCCGAAGAACCCAGGCGCCGCCCCCCCCCCGAACAAAGGTATCCAGGACACACACGCACGTGTGCACAGAGCCCAAGTGTCCGGGACACGCAAGTACACTCCGGTGTCCCACACCCCCCCTCTGCCCCAGCCCTCCCTACTGGCAGCCGCTCCTACGGGCCCTGCGCCAGGCACGGCCTCCCATCCATCACCAGGCCCTAATGGAGTCGGGGTGGGAGGAGAACCCAGGCGTCTGGGCTCCTGGCAGCCGGCCCCCCGCCCCCCCCATGTTTGTTTTTCATCACCCATGAATCATCCCCGCGCTGGCAGTGCCCGGGCCCAGGGCCAGCGGGGCCGAGAGTCCCCCAGCCCAGTCGTGGGGGAACACAGCAGGACCCAGGCGTCCGGGCCCCCGCTCCCTCGCTCTTGCACCTCAGCCCCAGCCCGCTCCCGGGGCTGGAGGGAACCGGGGTGTCCGGGGACCCTGCCCGCGGGGCCTCGCTGCACTGAGCTACTCGAGGCCTTTTTGGTTTGCATCAAACCCAAAGCACTGGCGTCTGCTGGCAACACGGGGCAGCCTGGGGTACAGGGGACTCGGCCTGATCCTTCCTTCCTTCCTTCCTTCCTTCCTTCCTTCCTTCCTTCCTTCCTTCCCATTCATAACAAGCAAACTACCCATTTCTCAATTGAACGTTTTCAGGCAGGGCTGAAATTAGCCAGGCAGCTAACGAACTAACGAACACGCTTCCCAGCGACACTGTTGAGGCCGAGCTGAAATCAGCCAAGCAACGAACCAACCAAGCGACTAGCTAAGCCACTAACCAGCTAAGTAATGAACTTCCCCAAACTTTTGAGGCAAGACCTGAAACTAAGTAACTAATTAACTAAGACACACACACATTTCTAATCTCCCGATGAGCTGCTGGAGGCAGAGCTGCACGGGCTGGGCTCGGGGCGCGTGTGCACGTTCTGCGCCGTCCCAACGGCGAGTCCTGACCCGGCGCTAACGACCAGCTCCCCATTTCTCAATGACCCCCCGGCCGGCCTGGCACTAGCGCCCTCCCTCCCGCCCGCCCTCACTCGCTCCCCCTCCATTTCTCAATGAACATTTCAGGCGGGCCTGGAATTCATTAATCAATGGATTAATTAATGAATTAACTTCCCACTGCTCGAGGAAACAGGCTTGCAGGTTCCCTGGCCGATTTCAGGCCTTTCCTTCTTCTCCGCTTTGGCTTTGCCTCAACGACCATCGCTTCCTTTTCCAATCACAACGACTGTCGTCAAATTAATTGCTCTTGTATGTAAATCGGGGCGGGGTGACGGGGTTATGTACATATGCCCCCGCACCCCGGGAGGGGGGTCATTTCTGGCTGGTTTCCCTGTGGACAGGCTGGAGGCTTTGGTATTAATCAGGAAGGGAAAGCAATTACCAGGCCCTGCTAATCCCAGTGAAACCAGTATGGGATTACAAGGGGGGAAATGGGGATGGTGGGAATCGAGAGGCCGGGGGAGGCCGGGGGTCTCCGCAGCTCTGGGAGGCGGGGGCCGGGCCGGGGGCCGGCGCTCGGGGAGGACATGGGGGCTGAGCGGGGGTAGAGGCCGCACACCTGGGTCCTCCCTGCAATCCTCAAGGATAATCCCAACCAGCCTCGGCCGCCCTCAGGGCAGCCGGCTTAGCAGAGGTTCATTAAACTCCTAGGCTGGCTGCTAATCGCTGCTAATCCCCAGCAGCTGGAGTCTTGGGATGGAGCGGGAGGCAGAGGGGTGGAGAAGACAAGATGGCCAGCCCTCAGGGGAAAAACATGGCCGCCTCGGGAGGGGGCAGTATGGCTGTTCCTAGAGGAGGCAATATGGCTGCCCGAGGGGGGAACGTGGCTGCCTCGGGAGGAGGCAACGCGGCCGCCTCACGAGGGGGCAAGGCGGCCCACTCTGAGGGGAGGAACATGGCACATTGTGAGGGGGGCAGCATGGCTGCCCTGAGAGAGGCAATATGGCTGCCTTGTGAGGAGGCAACGGCCACCAAAGAGGCAGAAATGTAACCGCCTTGAGGGGGGCAACATGGATGCCTGGTGAGGAGGCAACCTGGCTACCACAAGGAGGGGGAAGTGTGGCTGCCTTGTGAGGGGTACAATGTGGCTTCCCCCGAGGAGGGCAACATGGCTGCCTCATGAAGGGGGCGACATGGCTGCCCCTGAGGGAGAAACATGGCTGCCTTGCGAGAGGTCAACATGGCTGCCTCATGGAGGGGTAACACGGCTGCCCCTGAGGAGGGGGACGTGGGTGAGGGTTGCGGGGGAACATGGTGGCGCTATGAGGGGGCAACATGGCTGCCAACGAGCGAGAAACACGGCCGCCTTAAGAGAGGTCAAGGTGGCTGCTCAAGGAAAGGGAAACATGGCCGCCTCGCGACGGGGCAACATGGCTACAGCTAAGGGGGGGTAACATGATTGCGCCTGAGGGGAACAAGATAGCTGCCTTGTGAGGGGACAACATGGCCGCCTCTGAGGAGGGGGACAAGAGTGAGGGAGGGGGTAACATGGCCCCCACGTGAGGAGGTGCTGCAGCAGTGGGGACGGGTTGTGGGGCACGCATCTATCACCATTGCCCCCGACGTGTGAGCAACCCCATGCAAGCTCCTCGTGCGCCATTCGCACACACTGGTGAACAGGCAGGACCCATCTTCCCTCCAAAACAGTGCATTTGCCTCTACGGGGGGCTTCCAACACACCTGATTTACCCCAGAGCAGAGTAAGATGGTCCCCTCCCCCCCCCCCCCCGAATCCTGCCCCCCCTCAGCATGTCCTTGTGTGGAAGACAATGAAGCCAACGCTGGCGTTTCACAGCCTTAAGAGTTGTTTTGCAATCAAATTAACGAGCGGGGGCCGGGGGGGGGCTGGGGGAGATCGTGCTAATGCACTCACTAAGTGCCATAAATCTCAGCGCCGCGTTTGCCCGCCGTGGCCTTCGCAGGGAAAACACCCCATCCATCACCACCCGGCACGGGGGACGGACCGAACAATGGACAGACGCTGCACGGACCCCCCAGGCCGAGATCGGGAGCACCGGGCACTGCACAGACCCCCAGGCTGGGATTGGGGGGGGTGTCAGGCACTGCACAGACCCCCAGGCTGGGATTAGGGGGGTGTCAGGCACTGCACAGACCCCCAGGCTGGGATTGGGGGGGTGCTGGGCACTGTACAGACCCCCAGGCTGGGATTGGGGTGGGGGGTGCTGGGCACTGTACAGACCCCCAGGCTGGGATCAGGAGGCACCAGGCGCTGAGATCAGGGGCACTTGGTGTTTGATCCAGTCTGGGATCAGGGATCAAAAGGCAGGCAGATCCCCAGAGCCATTTTCAAAGGCAGGCCCTTTATCTGTCTGGGGGAGGGCAAACCCTTAGCGGGTACAAACCTATGCAGGATGCCAGCTGCATAGCCCTTTCAGCCCTGCTTGAGGCCTGAATCCCCTTGAAAATATCATCTAAACTCCTCTGAAAAAAGCATCTCAACCCCTTAGAGACTAATACCCAACCCCGCTTTGAAAACAGTGTCTACATCTCTGTGAAAAATTCATCTCAACCCCTTAAAAAAAACCTCCCAAACCTCTTTGAAAATACCATCTCAACTCAACCCCATTCCCAGTGTCCAAACCCCTTAGAAAACAGCATCTAAACCCCAAAGAATATAGCATCTAACATCTCTTTGAAAATAGTGTTTAAATCCCTTTGGAAAGACTGAACCATTCCCATCCCATGTTCAAACCCCTTTGAAAAAGTATCTAGGCCCCTTTGAAAATACAGTCCAATTTGGACCACATTCTCCATGTTCAAACCCTTTTGAAAATGGCATATAAATCCTTTTGAAAAGGTGTCTAAACCCCTTTAAAATTGCATCTAAATCCATTGAAAGTAGTGTCTAAACCCCTTTGGAAATACTGTCCCATTTGCATCATGTTTCCCATGTTCAAATCCCATTGAAAATAGTATCCAAACCCCTTTGAAGATAGTGTCTAAACCCCTTTGAAAATACGATCCTATTTTCATCCCATTCCCCATGTTCAAACCCCTTGGGCTCTTCCCTGAGTCTCTCCATTTCTGAGCCTTTAGTGATCTGCCGGGTCTATCCCCTCCTGGGGATATTTTGAACCCTGGAGTGGAGGGAAAGGGGCAAAAAATGGTCCCATCCCAGATGCTCTGGGGTATAAATCTCCCACGAGGGCTTTTAAGCCTGGGCTGTCACCGAGCTTTTACGAGCTGATCTGTGCTCGTTTGTGAGGAGAAAAATTGATTTTCTCTCCTCTTTTCCTCAGCGCCAGGCTCTTCGCTGATTAGAGTTTCAAAAAAAAACCCCTCCGCTGAGTGCAGTGGCTTATATCGAGCCAGGGAGGGGGGGGGGGGGGGCGGGCGTGGGGGGAGGATGCCTGGGTTCCAGCGTGGTGATGGACCTGAGGTGACCCCCCCACCCCCACCAGAGCTAGCGGCATCTGTTACACTCAGCCCCCAACACCCACCCCAGAGGCAGGCGCAGTCCAGCGCCAGGTGTCCCCAGCCCCTGATAGGCAGGTAGATGGATGGATGGTAAGATAGGTAGGTGTGTTTTATAGTAACACAGGGCGTGTGTGTGTGTGTGTGCGTGTCCTGGACACCTGGGTTCTGTGCATGTGGGTGTCTTGGATGCCTGGATTCTGTGATCGTGTGTATGCCCAGATGGCTGGGTTGTGTATGTGGGGGAGGCAACGACATACCTGGGTACCCGGGGAGGAGGAGGGTGTATGTGTATCCTGGACACCTGGGTTCTGTGTGTGTGTGTGGGGGGGGGGGGATGTTTGTCCTGGATGCCTGGGTTTAGTGTGTATGAGTGTGTGTGTTGTATGTGTGTACCCAGACATTCAGGTTCTGTAGGTGTGGGATGCCTGGATTCCGTGTGTGTGTCCCCTGGATACCTGGTTTCTGTGTGTCTGTGTGGGGCACCTGGATTATGTGTGCACCCAAGCATATGTGTGTGTGTCCTGGATGCCTGGCTTCTGTGTGTATGTGGATGTGTGTACTCAGATGGCTGTGTGTGTGCATGTGTGCGTGCATCCCGGACACTTGGGTTTTGTGGGAGCATGTCTGTGTGCAAGGCAATGAGCCACATTACATACATGAGGTGGTCAGACTGTCTGCACGTGTGAGTGTGAGACCACGAGTGTGTCTGATCACATGTCTCTGCATGCATGTGTGTGAGCAAGCATGTGTTCACAGGGGACTGGCATGCCCATGGGGGCCTTCACCCTGCCCTTCCACTGACACCCCTAGCCCCTCCCCTCACCCCCTGAACAAGGGCTTGCACGAGGGTTTGCATGAGGGCTCACACTCACCTCCACCTCCGCCAAGCAGGGTGCTGTTGGCTGTGGGGACAGAGAGAGAGAGCAGGTTAGTGAGGGCACATACGGAGCACCAGGGGATGTTGCCGCCCCCCCCCCCCCCCCCCAACTGAGGCCTGGCAGCTCGGGCATCTGGGTTCCCTCCAGCTCTGGGAGGGAAGTGGGAGCCAGAGTGCGAGAGCAGGGGGATCTGGGAGTCCATAGGAGCTGGGGGATCTGGGAGCCCACTCTGGCTTCCCTCCCCACTCTGGAAGGGGATCTGAGGGAAAGGGGGGAGCTGGGAGCCCGAACACCTGGCTTCCTGTCCCCGCACCGCGGTGTCCCATCCGTCACAGGCACTTAGCACTGGCAGGCTGCCTGACCCCACTGCTGGGGTCCCTGTAGAGCTGAAGCTGTTTACACATAGGCAAGGGGCGGGGGGGGGGGATAGCAGTAGCAGTAGCTGCCCCCCCCGGCCCTGATCCTGCCCCCCCAAACCGTGATACTGCCCTACAGGGTGAGTAGGAGCACCTGGGGCAATTCATATAAGGGGGGGAGCGTGGGGCAGCAATGTCCTCCCTCCACTGATAGCAGGGAAAACTGAGGCAGGGAAAGGAGTCAGTGGGGAAGGAACCCAGGTGTCCACGTTCCCACCCCCTGCATCGTCCATCAGGCCCCACTCCAGTCCCAGACATGCGACAGACCCCAGGCGTCCGGGTTGGCAGCCTGCTCTGCTCTACCCCTCCACCGCTCCTCCCCTCCCAGAGCTGGAGAGAACCCAGGTGTTGGGTTCCCAGCCCCTCCTGCTTTACCCCCGCCCCAGCTCCCACAGCTGGAGAGAACCCAGGCAGCCGGGCTGGGACCCAGGCCTGGGCCTGGGGGCAACTGGGATCACCGCGGTGACGTGGGGGGGTTCTGAGGTGATGCGATGCACTGTTGCCAGGGCAACTCCCCGGTAACAGGTGTGAAGCCATCAGCAAATTGTCAGGGCATGAAGGGAGGGAGCAGGGGAAACCCAGGAGAGCGAGGGTGGTGGGGAGGGTAAGGGGACCTGTTATACCCAGCTGCCAGCGCCCACCGCAAAGCCAGCCACAGCCTGTCGTGCCCAGCGCCCACCCCAGAGCCAGCTGCAGCCTGTCATGCCAAGCCCCCAGTGTCCACCCCAGAGCCAGCCACATTGGGGCTCCCCGAATTACAGCAGCAGCTCATTAACATGCAGAAGGGGCGGGGTCATGGAGGAGGGGGGGCAGGGCTGTCAGGCTGTAATCCAGTTGCCCCCGCAAACCCCCATCAGCCTGAGGCACAATGCCCACAGAGCAGCCCCTGAGACCCCCTCCCCTCCCTGGCCCTCCTCTGTTAATTACCAGGCCACTAACGAGTTGGCTGGAGTTCAGAAGCACAAGGAAGCCAAATGAACTGGCATGGGTTCAAGGGCAGAGGCAGAGGGGGCATCTGGGCATGGCCTGGACCCCTGAGGACAAGGACTGGCACTGGGCACTGCAGGCAAAGACTGCGGGGGCTGGGGGCTGTACAGACCCCCATAGGCTGGAGTCAGGGACACCAGGTGCTGTTCAGACCCCCCCGCCCCCCCTGCCCCCCAGGCTGGGATCAGGGGCATCAGGTGCTGCACAGACCCCCTAGGCCAGGATCAGGAGCACTGGGTGCTCTACAGACCCCCTAGGCCAGGATCAGGAGCACTGGGTGCTTTACAGACCCCCTAGGTCAGGATCGGGAGGTGCTGGGCACTATACAGTCCCCCTGGCTGAGCTTGGCGGGTGCTGGACAGACCCCATTTCACACTCACTATGACCTTCTGTGGGTGACGAGCCTCTTGCTTTCACTCACCAGGGTGCCAGCCTGGAACGGGTGCTGCCCAGGGAGCCCAGGGAGATAGAGAATCTCCCTTCCCCTCTTTGCAGTGTGGTGGACAGGACACACAGCCCTGCAATACCTCCTGGCACCACCAGAGGGCAGCACAAGCCCCTGCTGCCCAAGTTAAAGATCCCCTTCACCCTGGGTACATACAGGACCTCTCAACCAGTGCTGGGGTGCAGCTGGCTCTGGGGACTGGGTATAACAGGCTGCAGCTGGCTCGGGTGGGCATAACAGGTGCAGCTGGCTCTAGGGGGTGCTAGGAACTGGGTACAACAGGCTGCAGCTGGCTTGGGTGGACACAGGCTGGGTATAACAAGCTGCGGCTGGCTCTGGGGGGCGCCAGGGACTGGGTATAACGGGGACCTCCAGGGGTGGGGGAGCTGAGGGGAAGCCACCCTGCCCTAGCCCCCCAGATTGTCACCTGGACAGAACTGAGACCTGAGGTACTTGCTGCAGGCCACGCCTGAGAGGGGGAAGGTCAGAAAGCAGCCGAAAGACCCCAGACGACCAGGCTCCCAGCCCCCCTGCTCTCACCTCTGGCCCCCACTGCTCTCCCAGAGCAGGGAGAGAACTCAGGCATCGGGGCTCCTTACTCATCCCCTGGCAGGGATGGGGTTAACAGCCTGCTTTCGGGAGGGGGGGCTGGAAGCCTGGCAGCCTGGGTTCTGTCCCCACTCCCGGAGGGGGGTGAGGAGCTGGGGTGGGGGCCCGTTCTGCGGGGTTCTCTGACCAGGGGGGAGTGGGGGTTGGAGGGTTAGAGCAGGGGGAGCTGGGACCCCAGACACCTGGGTGCTCTCCTCTTCCTAGCTCTCCCCCATCCCCACTCCCTTAATTCACTCCCCCCAGCACTGATTTACCCCCTTGGCCCTGCCCCTTTCCCCCACTGGGGGGGGGGGCTTGGCCCTCCCCCCCATCGCTGCCATCTTGGCTGCAAAGGGGGAGGTGGGGGGGGCCTGGTCCAGCGTTGCCAGGGCGATGAGAGGCAGGCCCCGGCAACCAGAGCATCCTCCCCGGCAACGCATCCGCCCCCCCCAGCCTCCCAGCTGCCCCCAGCCCGTGTGCACGCGTGTGTGTGCGTGTGCATGTACACACCCCAACCCCCCCAGCCAGACCCCACCCCCAGCTCCCCCCACCCCCTTGGCCTCCCAGTCCCTCCCATTTCCCCCAGCATCCCTGTTGGACTGGATTCACCTGCGCTAGCCGGAGCCCCAAACTTTGCCCACCCCGGGGTCTGTCTCCAGCTGACCAGGTAAGACCCCCCCCCCAGACCCCCCAAGTCTCCCGGACACCTGGGTTCTTTAGCCACCCCCTCCCTTAAAAATAGCCCCCCTCTCCATCTTTCCACCCCGGCTCTGACTTCATGGCAGAGAGAGAGGCGGGAAGTGGGAGAGACCGAGGGAAAATGTAGCTTGCAAGCAACCCCCCCCCCCCCCAAAAAAGGGCTCTTTTGAACCCAAAATGAGGGGATTAAAAGGCATGCACACCCATTTTCCCCTCCCCCACTCTTCTTTCCTCCACCCCCCTTCCAGGAGGTGGAAAAATCCCACCCCCTCGATTTCAGGGGAGGGAGAGAAGCCCAATGGGTCCCCCCTCCCCATGGGGCTGGGAGGCCGGGACTGGGCAGGCCTGTGGCGTACTGGTTGTACTGGTTTCTGGATGCCAGGGGTGGGAAGCAAAGCAAGTCAGTAGTGGGGGGGGGGGGGGGGTTGCTCTCAGATTTGCCCCACAGTGGGGGGGAATAGACACCCCCACCCAGCCCAGATCTACCTAGGGAGGCTGAGGAAGGAGGGGAAGACATGGATACAAGGTCCCAGCTGTCCTGGATGGATACATACATTTTTGCAGCATATTCAGGCAAGATCGAGGCTGTGCCCAGCTGGCTCTAGATATTTTGGGGATATAAATGTATGTGAGATCCCAGCGACTCTGGCTGGTGATATAAATATACATGTATATGTATTTTTGGGGTACCTATAGATAAAGTCTAAGCTAAGATAGATAGATAGATAGATAGATAGATAGATAGATAGATGTGTGTTCATCTGTGTATATGATATATTGATATATATGTGATGATATATATATGTACATAAGATATATGTAAGATCTAAGGTGTTTTTAGCCGGCTATATACACACACATACAAATATACACACATATGTGTGTATAGGTGTGTGTATATATGTTTGTGTATGTATACACACATATAAATGATATATGTGAAATTAACTTGTTTTTAGCTAGCCATATACATACACACATACAAATATACATCTATATATGTGTATATGCTTGCGTGTGTGTGTGTGTATACATATACACACGTGCACATAAATATGTGAGATCTAAGGTGTTTTTAGCTGGGTATATACATATACAGACATATATACATAAGTATGTTTGTGTATATGTGTATGTATGTACACACATTAACACACACAATGTATGCAAGATCTAAGGTGTGTGTATATAGCCCAGTTTTTATCTGACTATACACACACACATATGAATATACATATATGTGTGTGTGTGTATTTGTGTATGTGTGTATACACACACACACCCACACACACAAATTATATGTGAGACCTAAGGTGTTTCTAGCTGGTTATATACAAGCAAACAGGCAGATATACATATATATGTAAGTGTGTGTATACATATACACACACAAATAATATATGCAACATCTAAGATATTTTTAGCTGGCTGTATACACACACCCTTACGTATGTGTGCCTGTGTGTGTGAATATATACACATATATATAATTATGTGTGTGCAGTATGTATGTGTTGTATACATATTATGTGACCATGCGTCTATATCCCATATCCCATGTATATAAATCCCAGTGGCTCTGGTTGGATATGTACATGTTGGGGATATGTACATGTACATAAAAGCCAAGCTCTTCTGAGTCGAAGATAGATAGATAGATAGATAGATAGATAGATAGATAGATAGATATACCTTCTCTGTATTTATGATCCCAAATGTTCTGGTCAGATACGTGCAAATACTTACATGCATATACATATATACATATACAGGCTTGCATACATACATGCATACATACACACACATACTTATACACACACACATATGTAAAGACATACATAATATCTTAGACCTCATATATATCCTATATACACACACACATATATATGTATACAGATAGATAGATAGATAAGAGGCCAGCTACTATAGCTGGATATATACATTTTGGGTACATGCACACATATGTGTATATGTATGTATATAAAGAGAAAGAGTGCATAGCTGGTCATACACACACACATATGGCAGCTAAGGTATTATATATGTATTTATGTATATGTGCATATATGTGTATATATGTGAGCAGAGCGGCTGGGATCATAAATATAGAGAAGGCCCACACACACACACACGCACACACACACACACACACACACACACACACACACACACACACACACACACAGGCCTTCTCTCCCCCCTCTTCTTTCTCTCTCTATATGTGATCTAAGCTGTCGCTGTATATATATAAGTTCCCAGCTGCTGTGGCCAGAGAGCTGGAGTTGGGCACATACACACATATAATGAAAGTTACTTTGGATATATTTTTGGGGGGGCTCCTGTGACTGGAAACCTGTATTTTGGGCACATATGCATATATAGGAGACAAGCTGCTCTCTACCTGGGATACAGATATATTTTTGGGTACCTATATATATAAGATCGCAGCTGCATTTGCCAGATAGCTGTATTTTGTGTACGTATACATATATGAGAGACAAGTTACTTAGGACATCTACGTTTTTGGATCTGGTGACATATATTTTAGGTCCCTATATATATAAGATCTCAGCAGTCCTGGCTGCCCATATACATTCTGGGGGCCCATATATATAAGACCTCAGTGGTTCCAGCTAGCAATATACACTCCAGGGGCCTATATCTATAGGATCCCAGCTTCCCCAGCTAGTGGCTGTCTTCAGAGCTCCCAAGTGTGAGATCAAAGCTGTTTAGAGCCACTCGGTTTATTCCAAAGCAAATTCTGATCCCCCACCCCAAGTATTCCCCTCACCCTCCAATCAGGGACCTCCTCGCACAACAGCAGTGAACAGGAGTGAGTGTGAGCTGGCACAGGGCCATTGCACGAGGGTTGGGCCTTGGCTGGGAGACTGCAGGGGCCGGAGTAGGAAGAGGGTGGGGAGGACTGAGATGCCTGGGTTCTCTGGGAGAAAAGTGGAGCCAGGGGGTGGGAGCCCAGATGCCTGGGCTCTCTCCAGCTCTGGGAGGGAAGTGGACTGTCCACTCCTTCTGGGGGGAAGGCACCAGGTGCTGCATGTACCCATACCCCCCAACCCCTCCCCGCCCCTTGGGGGGCAGTCAGGGAGCAGGGGAAGCAGCACTGGCTGTGATACACACTTACACACGCTCATAGGGGCGTGTGCAAGTGCCAGCTGAGGTCACCTGTCTCCCTACACACACATGCACCCATGTCACCTGTGCACAGAAAATGTGCGAGAGGAGTCTGTGGCAGGGGGCAGGACTCCTGGGTTCTATTTCTGGCACCCTCTGTGCCTCAGTTTCCCCTCCCAGCCTTTATCTAAGCAGTACAGGGGCAGGGGCTAGCTCAGGGCCTGGACAGAGTCTGGTGCCCCCCAATCCCGGCCTGGGGGTCTGGACAGTGCCCGGCATCGGGGGTACAATACATAAAGCACAGTGAGCGCCAGCAGAAGACTCGCTACCTCCTTAAAGAGCCAGAAGCTAATTTCTCAGTGCTGGCATGGGGTGTGGGCAGGCAAACAGGCCGCACGGATGATGATACGGCAAATTCATCAACACACATGTGCACATGCTTGAATACACATGCACACATACACACGCACATGGAGCAGCTGCTTTACTGCTTCATCTCCAGTGCCAGGGCTCAGTTATGGTGGGAGGGACTGATGGTGCCAGACGCCTGGGTTCTCTAAAGCTCTGGGGGGGAGGCAGGGGCTACAAAGTTGGACAGAGGCTGGAGGTCAGGACGCCTCAGTTCTTTCCCTAGTTCCATCACAGTTAGTGTAATGAAGGGGCACCAGCAGGGCTGGGGGGGTCAAGGGGGTGCAGGTCAGGAGTGAAGGATACCAGGAGGGCCGGGACAGGGGAGAGGGAATGTGCGTGCGACTGGCACGCTCCCTCGTGACCCCACCCCTGGGGCTGATGTAACAATCATTGTTGGTGCCATCACCCCCTTGGAACTGTTTGTGTCTCTGCTCCATGACACTCAGGGCACTGGGGGGGGGTCGCATACATGCATACATGCGTGTTCTGTGTGCTGCCCATTTGCCTGCCTGTCTGTGCAGCTCAGGGCAGGGTGTGAGGGGGAGTGGGAGCAATTGTGTGCACACATGCAGTGAGTCCAGGCAGCCTCCATCGTGCAAGGGAGGGTGTGGCCATGTACAAAGGGACTCGCACAATGATGTGGGCACAGTGACAGATGCAGGTCCCACAGCCAGCAACACGCACATGGAACCCAGGCACCCAGGGCACATGCAGACACACACACACACGGTGCCTCTCTCACCCTCCTGTCACTGCATAATCCGGTCACACTCCCCTTACCCTGGCCCCACAACGCCCATTGGCACCATGTGCTCGTGTCACACCCACACGTGCCTGCCTCGCACGTGCCCCCCCCCGCCGTGGATGCGTCTGACACGTCGGCGCCGGCTTCCTCCTCCGGGTAATTTCCTAGAGCTGCAATTATTTCATTCGCCTAACGAGGAAACAACATGTGCCGCTAATTAACGCCAGGCCCCGCTGCCCGCCCCCTCCACCCGGCACGCCGTGCGAGGAGACGGCTGCTAGGCCTTGCACAGGGGATGAGCATGAAGGGGCTGCGGGCTGGGAGTGAGGGGCACCAGCAGGGCTGGGGGGGCAGGGGGCTGCAGCTCAGAAGTGATGGGCACCTGCAGGGCTGGGGAACAGGGGCTGAGGGGCCCAGACACCTGGGTTTCATCCAGCTCCGGGAGACCACACGCCTCCCTGAGGATCTTTCCAGCCCCCCTCACCCTTGCACAATCACCACTGTATCCTAACACGAGGGTTTCACACGGTGTCTCCACCCGTGCCATCCCCCAGCCTGATGCCCAGGCCGCTTCGCACAATGGGGTCCAAACAGCTGTGGCAGCCATGACTCCCCATCACCTTACACTAGTTCCACAGGCACCTCGCACGGTTCACTACTGACATGACTCATCCCCACTGCCTCGCACTATTCCCTCCTCCATCCACACTGTGCCCCCCCCATCCCCTCCCCTGCCATTACCTGCCCCTGGTTGCATGAGGCTGCCCTGCTCCCAACCCTACCTCACACATTTTCACCACTGCCTCATGTTTGGTGCTGATTCACATGATTTTCACCACCCTCCTGTGTTCTTTCCACTGACACCTTGCACAAGTCCTGCCAGTGCCTCTGGCTCTTTCATGCACTGCCTCGCACTACTGTACCATGCATGAGTGTGCATGAGATGCGCTAAGCATCTTGTGCAAGGAGTTCTTGCGGTTGCCCTTGCCCCCCACCCCACTGGATCAACACTGGCGGAGGGGGGCTGGCAGCCTGGATGCCTGGGTCCCCAGGCTGGAAGCTGTGTGCTCATGAACTCCCGGGATGGTACATGTGAGGAGCTGCAATACTTGTGCCTCAGTTTCCCCTGAAGGCAAAACAGCTGTCAGCCTCCCATGGTGTGACAGAGCCCCAATCTCAGCCCCGGAGCATGGTCTGGCATTCACTACCAATGCTGGTGCAAGACACCAGTTCCCTTGTGTGACACGCTTGGCGTGAGCCATCACGAGTGTGCCGCTTAGATGGAGCAGCTGATGGACAAGCCAAGCCCCACCTCCCCACACCTCTTGTAGTAGAAATCAATGCAAGCCTCTTTGCCCCCTTCCCCGTGCAACATGTTTTCACTAGCGCAGCTGTGAGACAGGGGCGCCATATCCCTGCACCTGTATTTTGTTTCACTCATGTCAGGTGCATGTCAGTTGTGCAAGCTCAGGGGGTCAGTGTGTGCCACTAGTGTGAGCTGGGTATCACTACTGTGGCTTGGTATTACACAAGCTAAGAATCACTGGTGCAAGGTGGGGGCACCAGCATGCTTGGGGATCAGTTGTGTGAGCTGGGCTAGGCTCAGTGGGAGCTGAGACTTCCTAGCATGAGCTGTGTATCACTAGTGCAGCCAGGTCTCACTAATGTAGCTATGTATGACTAGTGCAAGGTGGGTGTCACTAGTATTCCTGGGGGGGGGTCACTCGTGTGGACTGGGATTTGCTGGTGTGATCTGGGTGTCACTAGTGTGGCTGGAAGTCACTAGTACAAGTAGACTGTCACTTGTGTGGCTGGGTGTGACTAGTGAAATCTGGGGGTCACTAGTGCAAACTGATTGTGTGAGCTGAGTCTCACTTGGGAGACCTAGAGATCATGAGGGCAAGTTGGGGGTCTCTAGTGCAAGGTGACTGTCCCTAGTGCAATCTGGGGGTCACTAGTGCAAGCTGAATGTCACTAGGGCAAGCTAACTGTCACTAGTGTGAGGTGGCTACACCAGTGCTAACTGGGGACTGCGGTACAGGCTGGGTGTCACGAGTGTGAGGTAATTGTCATTAGTGTAAGCTGGGTGTCCGTGTGAGCTAAGTGTCACTAGTGAGATCTAGGGGTCAAGAGGAAGAGTTAGGGTCACTAGTGTGAACTGGGGTCACTAGTGTGGCTGGAGACAGAGCAGCGGGTGAGGGGACCCCCCAGATGTTACCATAATGCTGCTAAAACTTTTGCCCATAATGACGCCTGGATCTACTGTAATGCAGCTAAGAGTGTACACCACAAAATGAAGCCCCTGGAGAGGATGCGCTACCATATCGCTGCTAATAGTGCCCCAGCATGTGGGGGTATTACTGTATTGCAACTAACAGCACGCACCCCACAATGAGGCTTGGGTGCTACCATATTGCCACTAATAGCACAAAGCCCCCAGTGGGGCTTTGGGTACCAGTGTATTGTTGCTAATAGCATGGCCCTCAGAATGGCCCCCCTGTGTACTACCATACTGCTGCTAATAGTGCACACCCCCATAATGAAGTCTGGGTGGAGTAATCCCACTAATAGCAAACAGCCCCCAATGGGACCCAAGGGAACAACAGTATTGCTGCTAATAGAATGGCTTGCAAAATGCCCCCCCACCACAGGGTACTATGGTATTGCTGGCAACAGCACACCCACCTCACAATGATTATGACTGTATTGCTACTAATAGCAGATCCCCAACACTGGGGCCTCTAGCACTAAGGAGGTCCCTGATACTGCTGTATTGCTGCTAATAGGAGCACCCCAAAATGGGCTGCAGATGCTTCCAGGACAGGGGTAGATACAGCTTTGTCCTCAACCCTGAGGGGGCAGACGCAGGGAAGTCGGCTCCATGCTAATTCCTTGATCCCTGTGTGCTTGGTGCTGTACATCCTGAATATTTCATGGTTGCCTTAGTCACAGCCAGGGGGATGTTACTGTGCCAGGACCTGTATGTTTGTGGTGTCCAGATCAGGAAAGCGAGTGGGGGCTGGGGGGTTGAGGGGGGGTGGGGTACTGAGGGTCCAGACACCTGCGTTTTCTGCATCTCTGGGAGGGGAGTAGGGGCTGGGGGCTTAGAGCAGGAGGAGCTCAGACACCTGGTTTCTCTAGGAGGGGAGTGGGAACTGAAGCATCAGAGCAGGGGAAGCTGGGAGCCCGGACACCTGGTTCTCTGCAGCTCTGGGAGGTGTGTAGGGTCTGGTGGGTTAGAACAGTGGGGGGCTGGGACCCCGGACACCTGAGTTCTTTCCAGCTTGGGAAGGGGAGTGGGGGCTGGAGGGTTTGAGTTGGGACCCAGACGCCTGGGCTCTTTGCAGCTCTGGAAGGGGAGTGGCACTGGCTGGTTACAGCATGGGGGCTGGGAGCCGGGACACCTGGGTTCTTTCCCAATCTTGGCTCTGGGGGTGGGGCAGGGTCTCCCCTCCCCTGCTGGAGCTGGGGAGGGAGAGGGTGGGGGTATGGGGGGGAGCTCCTGCTCTGAGAAGCCAGGAAGGAGCCAGACTGGGGACAAAGGGGCCTTTGAGGCTGGAGATGAGAGGGGACTATTATGACGCCCCCTCGTCCTGCTCCAAGTGCAGAGCAGCTGCGAGGCACAAAGGGACCCGCTTCCTCCCAGCGCCTCCCTCCTGCCAGGCCCCCAGCACCCCCAGTCCCAGCCTGGGGGTCTGTGCAGTGCCCAGTGCCCCCTGATCCCAGCCTGGGGGGTGTATATAGCACCTGGCACCCCCAGTCTCGGCTTGGGGGTCTGTACAGCACCTGGCGTCCCCAGTCTTAGCCTGGGGGTGGTCTATACAGTACCTCCTGATCCTAGCCTTGGGGGTCTGTACAGCACCTGGTACCCTTAATCCCAGCCAGGGGGCATTTGTACAGTACGTGGCACCCCTGATCCTGGCCTGGGGGGGAGTCAGGGCAGTCCATATCTTCCTTGTATCCCATAGATGCCTCATTAAGGCTCCTGCTAACAAAACAGCATGGTAACAGCCTACTTGCGGGAGGGGGGATGTGGGCTGTGCCCAGGGATTTCCCCCCACTGCTATGGTAACAAGCCCTGGCTGGGCCAAGATGCCCATGGGGGTAGGAACCAGGCTGTAAATATCCCCACTGGGGGGCATGTTTACCATCCCTGCCCCCCAGGGGCAGCCTCTGGGGAGACCCCCCGCCTGCCAGCGGCTCTCAGTGCCAGCTACCAACTTGCCCATGGACCAGTTACTCAGGGAGCTCCATCCTAGTCTACCGCTACTGCACTGACGACAGCACAAAGACCCTCCAGGCTGGGGTCGAGGGGCGCTGTACAGACCCCCGGCTGGGACTGGGGAACACCAGGCACTGTACAGACCCCCCCCCCCGCCAGGATCTGGGGGTGCCAGGTGCTGTACAGACCCTCTAGGCTGGGACTGGGGGGTGCCAAACACTGTTCAGACCCCCCAGGCCAGAATCAGGGGGGTGCCAGGCAAATGCAGAGTAAATGGGGCAGCTGTAGACCCCACCTTCTTCATAGGTGGCAGGCCCGGGAGCGGGGTGGGGGTGCTGTGGCAGGCAGGGGAGGGGATCGAGTTTCACCAAGCCATCATCTTCGGGGCGGGGGTCTGCGGGGACTCTTGGGTTACAGCCGCAGCATCTCTGCAGAGGTCACAGCCAGTGGAGACACCCAGGGCGGCGCCGGGCATGGGGGATGCTGAGCCAGGCACTCTGAGCTGCACAGAGGGCTGGGGGTGTGCCTCAGTTTCCCCAGGTGAGAAGACCCAGATCCCCATCCCCGACATCCTCCCAGAGCTGGCTGCCTCTGTTCTGCTCAGCTGCTCTCACAGTCCACCCCAGAACCAGCTGCATCTCAGTGAGGGGCCCTGTATCCCCAGCCCTGACACCCCCCAAGAGCTGGCTAAACCCCAGTGCTGGGTGACGGGCTCTGTTATACCCAGCCCCGATGCCCACCCCAGAGCCAGCCGCAACCCAGCACTGGGTTCTCAAGGACATCAGTGGTGTTGGTAGGGATGGGGAGACAGGTGGTGAGGCTGGAACCCAGGAGTCCAGTGGGGGGGGGGGGGGGGCATATCTCTGTGTTTAATTAGTCGCGTTAATAAGGGCCTGGACTGTGTGGGTCTGGGAGCCCGGATGCCTGGGGTCTCTCCAGCTCTGAAAGGGGAGTCAGGGCTGGTGGATGGGGGGGAAGAGGGGGTTGAGAGCCCGGATGCCTGGGTTCTCTGGGAGAGGAGTGGGGGCTGGGGGTTTACAGTACTGGCAGCTGGAAGCCCAAATGCCTGGGTTCTTTCCAGCTTCGAGGGGACATTGGGGGCTGGGGGGTTACAGCAGTGGCAGCTGGGAGCCCGGACACCTGGGTTTTCTCCAGCTCTGATGGGAAGTGGGGTCTGGGGCTGGGAGCCCAGATGCAGTGGGGGTTGGGGGGTTATAGCTAGGAGACCTGGGAGCCTGGATTCTCCCCCAAACCTGGGAGGGTCGGGAAAGGGATGGGCAGCTGGGGCAGGGGGGTGAGAGCAGTGGGGGCAGGGGCCTGGACACCCCTAGGTTCTTTCCCAGCTCTGGGGGCAGAGTGGGGTCTGGGAGGCTAGCCTGGGAGCCTGGACGCCTGGGTTCTCTCCATGCTCTAGGAGGGGAGTGGGGGCTGGCATGGCTGGGTCCCGGGCCCTGGGCTCTCTCCCAGGCCTGGGAGGGGAGTGGGGCCTCCTGGGCTGGGGGCCGGGACACCTGGGCTCTATCCTATCACGTGCCCTTTGTTTTCACCTCCTTTGGGGGGTCTCTGGAGAGCCCCCGCTGAGGCTGGTATCCTGGCAACATCCCAGGGGGCAGCTCTGTGAGGCAAACCAAGAGCCCTGGGAGGGGGACACGTCACACCAGGTTCCCAGGCAAGGGGCTTGGGGGTGGGGGGTGAGGCACTGGGACCCACAAGCTGGATAAACAGGCCCCCCAGTAAAGAGAACCAGCGTGGACCAGTTTGGGGGGGAGTTGAGGGAGGAGAGCGCTGCCCTCAGGGGCAAATTAGCCAAACCCACAGGGCAAATAAAGTACCTGGTGTAAACAGCAGCTGCACCAGCCTCGCTCACATCATGGAACCACTGCCGAGATCGGGGAGCACCAGGCGCTGTACACACCCCCCAGGCCAGGACTGGGGGGCGTTGGGCATTGTACACCCCCCAGCCTGGGATTGCGGGAATGCTGGGCACTGTACAGACCCCCTAGGCTGAGACCAGGGGCACTGGGAGCTGTACAGATCCCCAAGCCGAGATCATGGGACCAGAGGTGCCACCTGCCCCACACCAGGGGGATGTGGGCCCCTACCGCAGCCTTTCTGCGAGGCTCCCAAAGGGGCCCAGCTAGCAGCAGCCATAGGGCTGTTATCCTCCACATGAATCATGCATCCACATGAACTCCCGCTCCGCCCAGGGGCACCAGGGGCAGACAGGGGGGCCGAGGTTACATTGGAGCTAGATCCCAGTAAGGAATGGAAGAGACTGGGGGATGCTCTGGGCAGAAGAGGTTTGGGGTGGGGTGGAGACACTGTCACCTCTATGGCCTGGACAGTATTGACTGGTCCTTCACACTCAAGTGAATGAGTCTCAGAATGGCAGGGACGGGGGGCTGGGAGCCCCAAACACCTGGGTTCTCTCCTTGACACTTGAAGTGGGGTGAGATGAATGATAAAACGGGAGCTGAGAGCCCAGGTGCCAGGCCAGGGGGCTGCGGGTTGGGAGTGAGGGGCACTGGCAGGGCTGGGGGAGTGGGGGGGGGCTTCAGGTCAGGAGTGAAGGGCACCAGCAGAGTTGGGGGGGCAGGGGGCTACAGGTCGGAAGTAAGGGCCCCACTGGGGGAGGGGCACATTGCCAGCAGGTCCCAGCAGAGCTTCCTGAAAGCCCAATTAAACTGCCCATAAAAAATTTAATCAAGTCCTAATTCACCGACTGTGGTTTAATTACTGCTCTGTCAGGCAGGGGAAGAGCGGGGCCAGGGAGAGAGAACCCAGACGTCCGGGCTCCCAGTGCCCCTGCCTGCCCAGTGCCCTCAAGGCCTCAGCCCGGAAGCAGCCACAACTCAGCTCTGCCCAGACTCCAGTAGCCCCACGTACTGGGGGGGAGGGGGGCAGACGCCTGTGTATGTACGTCCTGGATGCCTAGGTTCTCTGTGTGCGTTTGCATGTGTGACCCATATGCCAGGGTTCCATATGTGTGCACATGTTTATCCTGGGTGCCTCAGTCCCGTGTATGTGCATGTGTGTCCTGGAGGCCTACATCCTCAATGTGCACGTGCATGTGCGTGTGCATGGGTGGCCTGGGTTCCGTGTCTGTGTGTGTCCGGTGTGTGTGTCCCGGAGGCCTGGGTCGTGTGTATGTGTGCGCGCACATGTGTGCACACCCCAATCCCGCTCTATACATCATTACATCCATCCTTTGTTTGCGGTCCCCCCGCCCCCACCTGCCCCGCACTCTCCATCTCATTAACACACCCATCCTTTCTCCCCAGGGAAGGCCAGCCCCAGAGCCGCCCCACTCCCAACCAGGCTGGCAGCCCACAATGCCACTGAGATTCAGATCCTCCCTCCTGTGCCGCTGCCCCTGAACTGGGAGCCAGAGCTGGAACCATGAGAGGTCGTGTGTGCCCGGGCCAGGGGCTGGCAGGGCCTCGTTAGCTGCTGACAATGGAGCTGCGACGGGTCTGAGCTGTGCCCCCACAGGCCCCATCCCAGGGGGACTCTGCTGCCCTGAAAGAGAGTTCTGCTGGGTGGGGAGGGGCAGGCGTGAGACAGAAGAGGAAGGTAAGAACAAGTGGGGGTGGGGGCGGGCACCTGGGTTGTCTCAGCTGGGGGGGGGGTCTGGGAGGTGAGAGCAGGGGGAGCTAAGAGCCCAGACTCCTGGGTTCTCTCCCCACTCAGCAAGGCACTCAGCAAGGGGATTGGTGTCTGGAGGGTCCAGAGCAGGGGCTGAGAGTCCAGACGCCTGGGTTCGATCTGTTTGGTGACTGCAAGACCCAAACTCCTACGGTGCCCACCCCCCCCAACCTCAGTCAGAGACCTCCACACTAGGTGCTGTACACCCAGAGCCAAGCTACAATGCCCTCAAGAGGGGAGCAGGAGCTGTAAGTGGGGCTGGGGTCTTGACCACACCACAAGGGGACTCAGCACCCAAGCAGGATAAGGCCCAAGCACAGCCTTCTTCTCCGCCCCCCCTCCCCACCAGCTTCCTTAGGGAGCCTGGCTTTGAGTGGCCCCAGGGGCCAGCTAATTACTATTGACTGAAGAAGCTGATCAATAGAGGCAGTTGCAGGGCAGGGAGGGGGAAGGAGGGGAGATGTCTGGGGTCTGCCGGGGGTCTCCAGCATGCTGGGCTCTGTACAGAGCCCCCAGACCAAGATTGGGGATGCCAGGTGCTGGACAGACCCCCCACTGGCCGGGATTGGGGGCACCAGGCCCTGTACAGACCCACTGGGTTAAGATTGGGGGGCAACAGTTCCTGTCCAGACCCCCCAGGCCAGGATCAGAGGGCACTGGGTGCTGTACTAATTGCCCTGCCCCCCCCCCCCCGCGCGCTGGGATGGGGAGGGGCACTGTGCACTGTAAAGACCCCCCAGGCTGGGACTAGGGGACAATGAGTGCTGTACAGACCTCTGAGGCTGGGATAAGGGGGCACCAGAGGCTGTACAGACCCCCCCAGGCTGGGACCAGGAGGTGGCCAGCACTGTACAGAGCCCCCAAGGCCGAGACTGGGGGGCTCTGGGTGCTGTACAAACCCCCAGGCCCAGATGAGGGCACTGGGTGCAATACAGATCCCCTAAGCCAGGACTGGGGGGCGCTGGGCACTGTACAGACTCCCCAGGCTGGGGTCAGGGGCACCGGGCTCTGTGCAACCACCCAACCCCCACTATTTCTTCCCCCCTCTGCAACCCTCAACTTAATTTCCCAATTCATCATTTTTGCCCACAAAATGTGTAATTCACCACATATGGATAGCTCCTTCCCATGTATCCAGAAAAACCCATCCCACTCCAATTGCTCCCCAGGCCTGGAACCTGCATCTCTCCCCTAACAAGGGGACCTTGCTAATTGCACTCAAATACCCTCATCTGGATGTCCATCTTCCAGGAAGATTGGTACCAGTAACCTTGGCAAGCCTGGGTTTTCCAGCAAGTCTCCTATGAGGTGCACGTCTCTTTAAGGCAGTAATCATATTCAGAGAGATTTGCATACCTGGGTGCAGCCAGAGCTGAGATAAAGCGCATGCAAATAGCATGAAATGAGCAAAATAATTAGCAGTGGAGGGGTTTTTTTGGTTTTTTTTAACAAGCCACAGATCTCCTGGGTTCTCTCTCTTCCCAGCTCCGGGAAGGGAGAGGGGGATGGTGGGGTAGAGCAGGGGGGAGCTGGGAGCCGGGATGCCTGGGTTCCATCCTTAGCTGCTACAGCTGTAACCTTGCAGCCCCCACCCTCCCAAAGCTGGAGAGAACCCAGGCATCCGGGCCTGCTCTCAGCCCCTAGGCCCCACTGTCTTCCCAGAGCTGGAGAGAATGTGTCTGGGCTCCCAGCCCCCTCCTCCAATAGATAAAAAAGGAGTGTGGGGAAGGATGGATGGACAGATAGGCAAGTTGTTGGGGGATAGATGGATAGTTAGCTAAATAGAAAGACAGAAGATGTGTGCGCATATGGAGGGATTGAATGATAGACAGATTGACTGAGGGGCTTACAGGGGGATAAATGGAGGATGGATGGATGGACAGAATTAGAGGGGATGTAGGGGATGGATGGATGGATAAAATGGAAGGGGTGTGTGAAGGGATAGATAGATAGATAGATAGATAGATAGATAGATAGATAGATAGATAGACAGACAGACAGACAGACAGACAGACAGACAGAGGGGGCATGGCTGGATAGTTGGATAAGATGGAAGGGGTGTGTGAAGGGATAGACAGAGATAGACAGTGGGTACGTGGGGGATGGATGGACAGGCAGACAGATGGAGAGGGTGTGGGGGACAGATAGATACATGGATAGAGGGACGGTGTGGCGGGGGATGGATGGATAACAGACAAACAGACTGTGGGAAGACAGACAGACAGAGGGTGTATGTCAGGGGTGAGCAATTATTTTGGGCGGAGGGCCGATACTGAGTTTTGGCAAGCCATGGAGGGCCACATGATAGGCAGCCAGGGGCAGATAAATATTAATTTTCTAATTTTTTTAGGGTCCCTGCAGGCCGGATAGAATGGCCTGGCAGGCTGCATCTGGCCCCCAGGCCACATTTTGCCCACCCCTGGTGTATGCGAATGGAGAGACAAAGAAACAGGCAGGGTGGATGTGTGGGGGATGGATGGACAGACAGACAGAGAAGGTATGGGTTGATGGACAGATAGACAGATGACAGAGGGGGTGTGCTGTGGGATGGTTGGATAGATATGTAGACAGAAGGGGTGTATGGGGGGATGGACAGATAGACAAATAGATAGGTGAAAGATAAAGGGTGTGTGGGAGGTAGATGGATAGACAGACAGACCGACAGACAGAATGGGGATATGGGGGATGGAGGGCTAGATGGATAGACAGATAAGATGGAAAGGGTGTGTGGGCAGACAGACAGGCAGAGAGAGGGAGCATGTGGAAGATGGATGGATGGATGGATGGACAGACAGACAGAGGTTGTGGGGGACAGACAGACAGACAAATAGATAGGGGGTGTTGGGGGATGGGCAGATAACAGAAAGGGTGGGGAGACAGACAGACAGAAAGAGGAGGTGTGTGCAGGGATAGACAGAGAAATAAATAGAGTGGATGTGTGGGGGATGAATGAACAGATGGGGAGAGGGTGTGGGGGAGATGGACAGATAGATGACAGGGGTTGTATTGGGGGATGGATGGACAGACAGATTGACAGAGGGGCGTGGAAGGCGACAGACAGAGTGGACATATGGGAAATGGATGGATAGACAGATGATAGAGGTGATGTGTTGGGGGATGGATGGATGGATAGATAAATTGATGGATAGACAGACAGATAAATAGATGAGGTGTGTGAAGGGATGGGCAGACAGACAGATGATAGAGGAGAGCTTGGAAGGACAGACAGACAGACAGACAGACAGACAGACAGACAGACAGACAGACAGACAGACAGATAGATAGATAGATAGATAGATAGATAGATAATGTGGGGGTGGATAGATCTATGGACAGACAGACAGATAGAAGGGGTGTGTGGGGGGAAGGGAAGATAGATGATGGAGGTGGGTGCATGGGGGTATAGATGGATGGACGGACGGATGGATGGACGGACAAGATGAAAGGGGTGTGTGGGGAGACAGACCGAGATAGAGAGAGGGTGTGTGAGGTGATGGATGGATAACAGACAGAGGGTATGGAGGGACAGACAGACAGAGAAATAGAGCAGATGTGTGGGGGATGGATGGACAGAGACAGGTGTGGGTGGATGGACAGACAGACAGGTGAGGTGTGTTGGGGGACAGATGGATGAGCAGATGACAGAGGAGGTGTGTGGGGGGCACGAATGAACACAGTTGTTCATTCCCCGCCCCTCCCCGTCAGCCTTTACAGCCACCCGCCCCTTCCCAGGGACCCTCCTAGCCCTCTAGAAACCCTTTGGGTCTGCAACCATTACCCCTCCCAGGGCCTGCTGGGCTGGAGTGGGGGGCACAGGGGCCACAGCCCCAATAACACGCACAATGTCACAGCTCAGGCTCTAACATGGATCTCTGTGATTACCGCTCAGCAAGTTGGGGGGGCAGGGGGGCTGTTAGTAGGGTGGGGATGGGGGCTGTTAGCAGAGGGGCAAGGGGCTGGATCAGGAATCCAGCTGCATTTGGAAAGCAGCCAACAACAGCGCAGCTGCTGCTGGGTCAGATCTGCTGGGTTTGGGGGGCCTGGACACCTGGGTTCAATACGCGACAGCACCTTGGGAGGCGGCACTGGGGGTTCTGAGCTCTGTGGGGACCTGCTCATATTTGGAGGGGGTGCTGGTCTTGATGATGGGGGATCCATGTAGGGCTCCCAAATGCAGGGACAGAGGGGGACAGAGGGAGGGATGGAGGGGACAGAGCGGGGATATGGATGAATGGGTGGAGGAAAAGGAGTAAGATGGAAGACAGACAGACAGACAGACACAGGGGGTGTATAGGACTAGATAGAGAAAGAGACAGATAGAAAGATGAAGAGGGTGGATAGATGTAGGTGGGTAGAGGGAGGGTGTGGAGATAGAGAAATAGAGCAACTGTGGATGGATGGATGGATGGATGGATGGATGGATGGATGGATGGATGGATAAGAAAATTGAGGACAGACAGACAGGGGATGTCACAAGGAACGTATGGGGACAGATATCTTTTCTCTGATTCTGTGACAGACAGAGTGTATGGGGATAGAAGGAGCAAGCATATGTGTATGAATGGATAGATTACTGGGTAGGTGGAAAGGGTGTATAGGAATGGATGGAAGGATGGCTGGATAATGACAGACAAACGGATGGGTTAGTAGGCAGGTAGGTAGGTAGAGGGGGGGTGTGGGTATTGAGAGACAAAGCAAGCACAAGTGGATGGATGGATGGATGGATGGACAGAATGGCAGAGCATGGACAGACAGATGGCAAGAGCCTAGAGGCATAAACCCCACCCCTCAGACTGAGACTCCCCTTTCTTTCCCCCACAAACCACAGGTCCCGGAGCCCTCACCCCACCCCCCTGGCGCCATGCGGGTAGCGCCCCCCGCAGTGACCCCGGCCCCCCCAGCATCCCCGGAGCTGCACAGCTGGCGGGTGCTGTGCTGCAGCCTGGTGGCCCTGCTGGGAGCCGCTGCACTGGCAGGGGGGACACCGTGCCCATCTGTGTGCCGCTGCGATGGGGGCTTCATCTACTGCAACGACCGGGGGCTCACAGCTGTGCCCGACAATATCCCCGAGGGCGCCACCACCCTGTACCTCCAGAACAACCGCATCAGCAATGCTGGGATCCCTGTCCAACTCAAGGCCAAGCTGAGTGTCAGGGTCATCTACCTATACGAAAACGACCTGGACGAGTTCCCCGTCAACCTGCCCCGGTCCTTGCGGGAGCTGCATCTGCAGGACAACAATGTCCGGGCCATCGCCCGTGAGTCCCTGGCCCGGCTCCCACTGCTAGAGAAGCTCCACTTGGATGACAACTCTGTTTCCACCGTAAGCATTGAGGAGGACGCATTTGCCGACAGCGCCCGCCTCAAGCTGCTCTTCCTCTCCAGGAACCATCTCAGCAGCATCCCTTCAGGCCTGCCCCGGACGCTGGAAGAGCTGCGGTTGGATGATAACCGTATCTCCACTATCCCCCTCCATGCCTTCAAGGGGCTCCACAATCTCCGGCGCCTGGTGTTGGATGGGAACCTCTTGGCCAACCAGCGCATCGCCGACGATACCTTCAGCCGCCTGCAGAACCTGAGCGAGTTGTCCCTGGTGAGGAACTCTCTGGCCGCCCCACCACTCAACCTGCCCAGCTCCCGGCTCCAGAAGCTATATCTCCAGGACAATGCCATCAGCCACGTGCCCTACAACACCCTGGCCAAGATGCGGGAGCTGGAGAGGTTGGATCTGTCCAACAACAACCTCACCACCTTGCCCAAAGGGCTCTTCGATGACCTGGATAGCCTCAGCCAGCTTCTTCTGAGGAACAACCCATGGTTTTGCGGCTGTAACTTGATGTGGCTGAGGGACTGGGTGAAAGCCCGGGCATCTGTGGTCAACGTGAGGGGGCTGATGTGTCAGGGACCAGAGAAGGTGCGGGGCATGGCCATCAAAGACATCACCAATGAGATGGACGAGTGCTTTGAGGTGGGCGGGCCAGCCAAAACCACAGCAGCTGATACAGCCGTCACCACGCCCCAAGGCTCCCTCTTCACACTCAAGGCCAAGCGGCCGGGTATCCGCTTGCCAGACTCCAATGTGGACTACCCGCTGGCCACAGGGGCTGGCGACAAGGCCCTGGTACTCACCGTCAAGCCGTTGACGGCTGACAGCATCTGGATCAGCTGGAAGGCCCTGCTCCCTGCTGCCTCCTTCCGCCTCAGCTGGCTCCGTCTAGGTCACAGCCCAGCAGTGGGGTCCATCACTGAGACGCTGGTCCAGGGGGACAAGACTGAATATCTCCTGACGGCCTTGGAGCCCAAGTCCACCTACATCATCTGCATGGTCACTATGGAGACTGGTGAGGCCTATGTGGCCAATGAGACACCCGTGTGTGCCAAAGCTGAGACAGCTGATGCCTACGGCCCCACCACCACCCTCAACCGGGAGCAGGGCGCAGACCCCTTGGCCGGACTACCTTTGGCAGGTATTGTGGGCGGGGCTGTGGCACTGGTCTTCCTCCTCCTCATCTTGGCGGCTATCTGCTGGTACGTCCACCGGGCCGGCGAGCTGCTGAGAGGCCACCGGGCCTACAGCCGGGGTAGCCGCAAGAAGGATGACTATGTGGAGTCGGGTACCAAGAAGGACAACTCCATCCTGGAGATCAGGGGCCCTGGCTTACAAATGCTGCCCATCAACCACCACGGGGCCAAGGAGGAGTATGTCATTCACACCATCTTCCCTTCCAACGGCACCAGCCTCTACAAAAGCACCCACACCATCGGCTACGGCACAACGCGGGGGTACAGAGACGGGGGGATCCCCGACATAGATTACTCCTACACATGATAGACAACCTCCTGCCCCTCTTTCCCCCGGCAGTGGATCCTTCCACCCAGAACTCATCATTTTGGCCCCCCGTGACCCACCGGGGGATGGAGCTGGGGCTGTGGTGGATGTGAGGGACAACCCAACCTGGAGACTCTTTTGTAGGCCACAAAAATTTGGCGGGAGGTGGGGGGAAGGGATTATCAAACAGACCTTGTTTCTATTTAATATTGCAAGCCGGGAACCCGGGTGGAACTACGGAGCTCAAACTACCTGTTTCTACTCCCCTTCATCGCTTCGTTCAGGGGTTAGGTTAATTAAGCAACGGAAGAGGGTCACAATCCACACCCCCCTCAAACGTCCTCAGTCACTGGCTCCTCAGCTTCGAGATGAGAGGAGATCTATCTCCAGACATCTGAGCTGTCCCATCGCTGGGGAGGAAGATATATATTTTTAGGGCTGTTTTGTTCCGGCCGCATCTTCTCCGGGTTGTGGAAAAGACACCAGTTCTTCATGGTTTTCCCCAAAGGGGGTTTTTCTCAAGCTCTTGGGTTCTTCTTGGACCTATCACCAGATCTCATCCCTACATCCCTCCTGAGTGAAAAAATATAGCTGTCTCCAGATGTCTCCATCATTCCCGCTCATGGTTTGCTGGTGGGGATGATCCAAAGGTGATGGTCTGGGGTATGTGTGTGCCTGTGTCTTCAGGTCCTTGTTGCATGGGGTCCATGGAGGTGGGTGTAGATCTCCATGGGCACAACAGCTTTGGGGAGACCCAGGGAAGCATCAGGACATCCGGGGGGCGGGGAATGAAAAATCTATCTTCTATCTTCCTGAGGGTGGGACAGGGGGCTGTGCAGGGAGGGGGGGAGGGGTGACCCAGGGTGGTCCCTAGTGGAACCAGGACCTGGGTTGTCTCCCAGAGATTTTAGAGTCCTGATGAGTCCCAGCAGCTCCTGGGGGAGGATTTCCTAGGCTTGGGTTTAAGGTGGGGGCATGATGGGATTTGGGAGGGGGTGGGGCACTGCTGGGTGTGGGCAGGGCCTGAACGTGAGACCAAGGGGAAGCTCTGGGAGGCAAGGGGAGAAAACCCAGTAGTCTGGGCTCCCAGTTCCATGCCCCTTCCCAGAGAGGGAAGAGAAGCCAGGGGTCTGGGTTCCTAGCCTCTCTTGATAAAAAACACCTGCCCCTGCTCCCTTCCCAGAGAACTCAGGCGTCCTGGCTCCCAGCTCCCCACCCCGCCCTTCTATGCTACCGGATTGTGCTTGTCAGCTAAAGGCAGGGTAGGAACCCACAGGCGTCCTGCCCACAGACACCCCCCAAGTTCTTTAGGGCCTCCAGCTCACACACCCAAGGGCAGGGCTCTGCCTGCGCCCACAAGGCACCAGATGGACCCAGGATCCCATCACCAAGTGGGGCAGAGGGCAGGGCTGAGCCTGGCCAAGGGGGCAGGAGGGGCTGGCACCAGCTGGGGTGTGAAAAGTCACTTGCCTATGCTCTCCCGCACACACACATACCCCAGGCATTCAGGACACACATAAACACACGGAACCCAGGTGTCTCACACACACGCACACGCACACACACACACACTCTCACAATCATACACCGGTGTCTGGGACACAGATACACATAGTGTGACACAGGGCAGCTGTCTCCTTCTCTCTCTCTCTCTCTCTCACACACACACACACACACACTGACAGCTGCTTCTTCACACCACACCTCCCTTCCACACACAGAAGTGACAGTCTCTTAGAGACATACAGTAAGACTCCCTTAGGCAAACATAGTCTCTCTCACTCACACACACACACTCATAAAACCCAGGCATCCAGGACACGGACACACACACACACACACAGAGCACAACACAAAGCAGCAGTCTCCTGTCCAGGCAGCTGCATGGATCCCCCCACCATTTGCACAACACACACACACACCTGGCTACAGAGCGCAAGTGCCTCACAGGCCTGCAATACCATATTTGTCATATACACCATGCCCCCGCCACCTTTGATTCAGTTGCTGGAAATCAGATTGTGTGTTTGTGTTATACATAACTGAGAAAATATTGTAACAGCAGTCTCTGGGCAGGGGGTAGGGAGCAAAAGTAAAACTGCTCATGGGCCTTGAAGGCCTCCATAGCTGCTGGCAGGGGGCAATTTCCAGCCCCACCCCACCCTCACCCCCACTCCCACCCCACAGAGGCTCCCAGAGAAAGATCTTTCCTCCTTCCTTCTGCCTTTCAAAAGTGAGGTGTGTTATATTCCAGGGGTGTGTTGTATGTGCGACAATACAGTAAGTCTCCCGCACACACCATTTAACTCCCTCACACACACCTACAGCCCCTTGCGCACAGTTGCACACTCACAAACCATCCCTTTTGGCCACATGGCACCACTCCCAGTCATGGGCAACTGGTGCCTCCTGAATCAGGGAGGCACATGCATGTGCACCCCCTATGTGGTGCCACTGCTCCCAGTTCCACTCACGCATGCCATCTCACACACAATCCGGCTCATGCAGACATGTAATCTCTCCCCTACTCAGACTGCACACACACTTCCTTGTGGCCATTGACTCACAATGGCTTCCAAATATAAGTACACACAAATACACGCACACTGACACACAAAGCTGCTGCTGTGTACACACTCACGTAGACACACACACCCACAGACACACAACACCCGTCTTTGACATATAAAGACACATATTTGCACTTACGTACTGACACACACAGCCGCTGTTGTGTACACATTTACATGGCCACACAATGCTTGTCTTCCACATACAAGTACCCACACACTGACGCACAAAAATTGCTGTTATGTACACATTCACACACTCACACCCCCATTGACATACAAAGCTGCTGTCATGTCTATACCCCCCCACACAACTGACACGCAAAGCTGCTATTGTGTATACACCCACACAGATACACCCTCACATCCACAAACACACAACGCTGTCTTCCACGTATAAAGATGCACATGCACACCCACTGACACACAGGCACACTGCTGTGTCTACACCATTGACATGTAATGCCTGTCTTCCACACCATGCACTGGCACAAACATCTCCCTTCCACATATAAGCACATGTAGACACATGCCACTAACACAAAGGTGTTCATAGCCACATCCACCCACACACCCACTGAGACACAAAGCTACTGTTGCATATCCACCTCACAGACACACACTTACACCCACCGACACACACCTGTCTTCCATATGCATGCACTGACACAATCGTCTCTCTTCCATAGATAAGTTCATATATGCACGTCAGGCACATACACACACACTCCCCTGCCCACTGACACACACAGCTTTTCATACAGACACACCCCCTCCAAGACTCACAGCTTTTCACTCCCCCAAACACAGCTTTTCACACATAGACACCCCCCCCCAGCCCAGACACACACAGCTTTTCACACAGACACATAGCTTTCTATGTATACACATGCACCCTCCCAGAGAAATGCACAGCTTTTCACACACACTTCATCCCAGATGCACACAGCTTTTCACACGTGTATGATACCCACTCCCAGACACAGCTTTTCACACCCACACACACCCACACCCACAGAGTCAGGGATTTAAGGGCAGAGAGATGGGAAAGACCCTGGGTGTGTAAGGAACCACTGCTAGGCACTAAAGCCAAGGGGGGGGGGGGAGTCCCATATTTCTTCAGGGTGCTACGGGTGCTATGTCTGGTGTTGTGTCAGGGTTTTGCTAAGAGGTTGGACAATTTGGGGCAGATCCAGGATTTGACATGGGGCGGGGGAGGATGCAGGAGCAGACTATTCCCCTACCCGGCTGGTAGGGGACGCATCCCACCAGGGCAGCCTCCGGAGACTTCTTTAGAGACCCCAAAGCAGGTAAGCCTCCTCCCACTTCCTCTCCATGCTTGGAAGCAGGTTCCCTCCCCTCCCCTCCTCACCTGCTCCTCCTGTTTTCCCCACTGTTCGGGGCCAGGGAAGCTTCAAACCCCCTCCTGTCTGCTCCAGATGGGCTATGTAAGGGCAGCGGACCTAGGTGGGGGGTGGGGGTCTCCCACTCTGCCTGGCACCCCCAGCTCAACACCTCTCTTTCTGTCGCTGTTCCCAGCTGAGCCCTCGCTGGAGCAGGCAGGGCAACTTTGAAGCCCCCGCCCCAGAATGCGGAGAAAGCAGCAGTGGCAGGTGGGGAAGGGGGGTGGGGAGCTGTGAGAATGGAGGGGAAGGAGGCATGAGTGACTGGCGCCTCCTGAATCTGGGGAGGCACCCGCAGAAGCCACTGACCCTGTCAAGGGGGGCCCCAGCCCTACCAACAGCATTAGTGTCGGCCGCCAGGGGGGCACCAGCCCCGTCGGGGGGGCATGTGCACCCCTGTGTACCCCCTACCAGTCACCTGTGGACTCTTACTGCTTTGGGGTCTTTAAAGAAGTCACCAGAGGCTCCAGGGTGGATCCAATCTGAAAAGGGAGGTACAGGTGTGCCACTGCCCCTTCCCGGATCCCCTGCAGACAATGGTTAAACTGTTGCTGGTTGCCCCCCACCTTTCTGCTACATGCATCAGGGCATTTTTAAGCCTTCCCCAGAGGCACTGGGCATTGGCTGCAGCCCAGACTGGGGATGGTGACTGGGCTGGGCCAATGATCCTGCTGGGACTCAACCCCAGAGGGTCCTAAAGAGGGTCTTGCCCTTCTGCTTAGGGTCAGACCAATGACAAATTGAGGGTTAGGAAGGAATTTGGAGGGGTGTTTGCCTTCTTCTGGATCTATCTGGAGTGTGTATTAACAACCTTTGACAGCAGCAGGGCGTTGGCCACCGTGGGCCCCCGGCTTCCCCGTGGCAGGATGGGCTATGATGTCTGGTGCTGCCTCAGGCCTGACGTCATTTGACAAAGCGGTTGGATGCTGGATTTGTCTGGGAAGGTTTGGACACAGCTGATCATGCCTCAGGCAGGGAATTGGACTAGATGTGACCTTGTGAGGTCCCTATGAGTCCCACTTCTCAATGATTCACGTACCACGTGCCTCCACATAAGACCTGTGCCTCTGTTTTGGAAGAGATTTATCCAGAGTCCTGGCCAACGGCGTGACATAGAGCAAGTCCTCCTGGAAAACAAAAGGGTCCAGGAAGTGTCACATCCTGAGAGAGAGTCTGGCTAAGGCAGCTGGAGCTTTGTGGTGTGGTGTCACAGCAACAAAGCTAGGTCCCAGAGTGTCCCCTTCTGCTTGCTGGAGCCAGGAAAAATGGCAGCCATGCTGGGACCCGGATGAGCTCCATGTTTCTATTCCTCCCTGCTTCTATTCCAGCAAAGAAAAAAACAGCTTCTTGGCTTAAGACGTGTACCCCAATTTCGGAGGGCTGATTCTGGGCAGGGAAGGGGGCGTGTGGTATCCAAGGAAATATGGTAAGACCTTGGTTTCTTTCCAGTGACGGTGATCTGGTGATCTACGGCTGGAACAAACTCTCCATGATTGTGATGGCTTCTCCATGTCTAACCCAAGCCAAGTCTTTGGCAGAAGACACATTATTCCCAGTAAGCTCCAAGCTATGGGATGAAGGGTTCATGGCCTGTGCTATCCAAGGAGGTGGAGATTCAAGGCTCCAAAATTGATGGATGTATAAATCATCATGGTCCTGTCTGGGCCTGGTCAACTCTACCCGCCACCTGCAGCTTCTTCAAGGGCTTCTTACTGAGGTATCTCCAAGCAGAAAGGAAATGGATCTAAAGCAATCCAGGGTCTCTAAGCATGGATCTGTATTCTTTGGTTGGCTCTATTTCATGCCGTGTTTATGGCCTGTCGAGCTAATACCCACGTGACCTATGATCGGATGTCATCTTCAGAAAGGATTGAAGATCAACTCATCCATCTCACCCAGCAGCTGCCTCCCAGCAAATCTCCAAGCACACAGGGGAGAATATTGGTAACGCTATCGCTTACTTCAGAGATAGGTAAACCAAGGCACGGAGAGCACAAAGCGGCTGGCCTGGAGCCAAGAGAGGACTAGAACCCAGGTGCCCTGAGCCCCAACCTTCCCCTCCCATCCGCACATTGCCAAGCATTCAAAGGTGGGGCGCAATCTCAGGATTGAAGCAGCCCAAATTTTTTCTAGAGCTTTTAATCTCAAAACCCAAGGTTTTAGCTCACAGAAGAAGCCGGGAATACAAGAACAGGCAGTGCCCCATCACAAAGCTATGTTCAGCCAGCTCATTCTGGATGGAGCAGGCTTGGTAGAACAGGAAAAGTCTCAAGAAACCATAAAAAAATCCAGCTTGATAGCACAGCAGTTCGACCCGTCCTTTTATACCAATGTGAATAAGGGCCCTGTTACACGTTAAAATTAAAACTGGATAGAAACCAGCTATAAAGTTGTTACACATTTTCAGGCCCTGACATTGTAGCTGGTTGACTCTTTTTATAGCTGAAGAGTCATTTTAATCATGTGATTTGTGTGCAAATTGCTTTGCAGTATGGCTGGTCTACGTTCATTGCGTGATTAACCAGTTAATGGCGTGACAATTACTTTGCACGTGTGACCAGTCTAAATTTATTGCACGATTCACCAGTGAATTACATAATATATATAACGTGTAGCAGGGACTTAAGGGCCCTGCCCTTATTAAAGCTAAATAGAAACCAGCTATAAAGTTGTAACACATTTTCAAGCACTGACTTTACAGCTGGTTGGCTCTTTTTATAGCTGGATGAACATTTTTATCATACGATAATTACTTGGACATGTGGCCGGTACCTTTATTGCGTGATATGTTACGTGTAGGAGGGGGCTAAGCTTCCTCAGAGGCATTGAGTGTTGGCTGTAGCCCAGGCTGGGGATGGCGACCGGGTTGAGCCAGTGCTCTTACTGGGACTCCGACCTTGAGGATCCTGACTAGAGGGTCATGCCCCTCCACTCAGAGTCAGTCCAATGCCATCTTTGGGTTTAGGAGGGAATTTTACCCCCTGGTCAGACTGGTATAGGCTGAGGGGTTGCCTTCCTCTGCAGCCTCTACCTGGAATCTCTGGGGTGTGCATTAAAAACTTGTGACAACAGCAGGACGTTGGCCACCCTGGTTTCTCTGCTTTCCCCGTAGCAGGTCAGTGTGCGATGGCTGATGCAATGTCATGGCTGATGGTAGTTTTATGAAGAGGCTGGACGATGGGTTTCTCTGAGATGGTTTGGACAGGGCTGATCCTGCCTCAGGCAGGGAGGGGGCTAGACTAGATGTGACCTTGTGAGGTCCCTCCCAGCCTTACCTTCCCATGATTTTGGTTGCTACCAAAACCAGACCCTCGTTATAAGAGCAATGAGGTCAGGAGAAATCCATCATCCCTCTTCTGGGCTTCAAGCTTTGGAGGAAATTTCCCATTCAGCCCCGAGTCCCAGATCAGAAGGAGCTGTGCTGACCATGAGTCCAGGCTGGTGGTGAAGCAAGCCTGATGGAACCCAGGAGTCCTGACAGTCAGGACCCCTCTGCCCTGTTCCCAAGATGCTGGTACCCTCTCAGATCCGAAAATACAGAACCCAGGCATCCTGAGATCCTGTGAGCCTTGGGGTGCCTAGATTCTAGTCTCATCCCATAGACAGGGATAAAACCCAAGTGTCCCGACCCCCAGCCCTACTCTCTAGACTTGAGCTCAACCAGAAGACCCCAAAAACATCTCCAGCCCCCACAACCAGCTAACGAATTCCCCGCTGAGCCTTCTGGATGCAAACTGAGGCCGCTCGTTAGGGACCTAACGAAGGCAGAGGGTCGTCCCTCCTCTGAGCTAATGAGAGCTAATATTTATAAGCCAAATGCCGCCTTGAAAACAGGCATCCCGGCCTGAACCCCAACCTCCTGCTGCGTGTAACACCATTAGCTCCACGCACAGCACTTAACAAATGCGCTAATTGGGAGGCCCCGTTTAGCAGCCTTGGCGGGGCGCCGTTCAGGTGCGCCAGGTGCCTTTGGCTCCTGCCTGCCCCTCGCCCCAGCTCCCTCCTGGAGCCGTGGATAACAAGCGATTTGCGACTCAGCTTGCCCGTAATTTAAGAGCTTATGAAAAAAGGAAGGTGATGGAAAAAACATGCAGAGAGAACTGCTTGGCAATGCAAATCGCTTCTCCTCCTTGCAAACTAGACCTGAGCTGCTAAATTCGTTAGGCGAGACGGAGCCACTTAGAGGCGACGCCACCTCTGGATTTCTCTCCTCTGCATGCCAAGGGGCACGTGTACAGACTTGTAATTCTCCCCCCCTCCCAACCATGGGCCAAAGGTGCTGAACTGATGTGTGGCGTAAGCAGAAGGCTGCGTTTGGCTCTGTCTGGGGGGGGTGATGGAGCCACATGGCCCTGGATTGGGCCTGGGTGGATGGGGGAATGGCAACAGGGCCAAGCTAAGGACACGATGCATTAAAAACAGTATTGAACCCACCTCTAGCCCGCTTCAATAAGTGCCCCCTAGATCTAGTACCATATTCTCTCATATACGATACGCACCTTTGCCCTCAGAATCAGCCCCCCTTCCTCCCCCAACTGGGGTGAGTGTCTTAAGCAAGGAAGCTGAGTTTCTGCCTGGCTCTGAAGCCCCCCTCCAGCTTTGATTCCTGCTCCCAGCAGCTGTAATATTTCTATTCAGGCAGCTGAGGGAGTCTGTTGATGTCACGGCCCATCGCTCTTCACTCCACAGGTGTTAACAGTCATCTCTCCTTTTCAATTGTCTCAATATTCCATGAATCAAGCCAAGCTTTCTCCCAGCAATTTTGCTGTCTGCTCCTGGGCTTTCCCCTCCCATTTTGCAGCCCTTTAGCTCTTTTCAGCCTCCTAGCTCCAGCCCTTAGAGACCAGTCTCCAGCAACAGCTTAGAGTTTCAGCTTTTCCTCAGCAGGGTAGAAGGGTGAGTCAGCTTAAGATCATGCTCTGAGCAGCCATAAATCTGGGGAAATCTTTTTTCTTTCATTCAGCCTTTCAAAAAAACAAGAGCTATATCGTATTCTGGGGTGTATTGTATGTGACATAATATGGTATTCTGGAATGTGGTGAATAGCAGGACCCTGTTCACTTTGCCCACAGCCTACGTGGTTTGGTAGATCTCAGTCCTATTCCTCTATCGGCTTTCTCCTCTCCAAACTAAAGAATCATACAAATAATAGGGAGGTGGGGCTGAAAGGATGCTCCACAGGTCACGTCTAGTCCAACTCCCTGCCTGAAGCAGGATCAGCCTTGTCCAAACCATCCCAGACATCCAGCATCCAACTTCTTTGTCAAATGATGTCAGCCTTGACACTGCACCAGACATCACACCGCAACCTGTCACAGGTAAAGCAGGGGGACCACAACAGCCAGCATCCTGTTGCTGTAAAAGGTTAATACACACTCCAGAGATCCCAGGTAAAGGCCGTGCCCCTCTACAGGGGAAGGAAAACCCCCTCAGTCTGGACAAATCTGACCAGGGGGTAAAATTCCTTCCTGACCCTAATGCCGCATCAGTCTGACCCTGAGCGGAGGGACAAGACCCTTTATAGCCAGGACCCTCCAGGTTTGAGTCCCAGCAGAAGCACTGGCCCAGCCCAGTCACTGTCCTCAGCCTGGCCCAGCCCAGGACCCAATGCCTCTGAGAGAGGCTTAAAAACTCCTTGAAACATGTAGCAGAAAAAGTAGAGTGGAATTCCCTCCCAGACCCACGCAGCAACCAGCAAAGCACAGAAGCCTGGGAAATCCTCATAGTAGAACAATGGCATTGCTATGCCTAGATCATCCCAGACCGGTTTCAGGCAGGTCCGTATTGGCCCTACCCTTTTGTTTCCACTTTATTATTCCCTGTAGCTAGAGAGTCAGTTAACCACAACATTGTTCTCAACTTTTTTTAGACTCAAGACCCCTCCTGGTAGACTCAAGTCTCCTTCATTACATCCAGAAAATACCAACTCTTTGCTTCCACACGTTTCTTGACGACGGAGATATACTAGAGTGAATGATTCTTCTGTCGCTCAGCGACAGGTCAGAATGTCCTTGACACACTAGACTCTGACTGGAGATCTCTGGGTTTACCCAGTGAATCAGGTGTTGGTGTCGGCACACCTCAGCATGCCAATAACACACCCTTAGGAGGGTCCCATGAGTCCCCCAGTTGAGACTCATTGGTCTTAACCAAACCACTAGCCTGCAGTTGGTTTTTGCTTGGCAGCAAGACCCTGCTGTGTTGTATCTTGACCAGTGGTTCAAGATGGTAAAGCCTTACACAGAGTCGCACATCTATTTCTGGATGTTTTAAATATCTAACGTGTGGGACAAGAACGAGAGGCTAGCTTCCAGTGTTTCCTACCATAAGCTGGAAAAATTAATTATTCAAAACCAGGACGGTGGTGCTAATTATTCAGTATAATATAATATAATATAATATAATATAATATAATATAATATAATATAATATAATATAAATTGAAACAATGAAGTTAAATCACTTCAAAATGCTTTGCTTCAATCAGACCCAAATTGTTTTGTTTTTACTTTATCATTGGGCCTCCATTGTATTAGATATAATATATCAAACTGTAACATACTATATTATAATATATTATGCTATACTATATTATGATATAATACAAAATAATATAACGTAAGATAATGTAACAAATATAATACAATGCAATACAATGGAAACCCAATGATGAAGTCGAAAAGAAGCACTATTCTATTCTATTCCTAGCAATTGCATTGCTTGAAGTAGATATTATATCACATTACATCACATCAACAATGAAGTCAAAACAAAGCATCTCAAAATATTTTGCCTGGATCAAGTAAAAAATGTTCCATTTCAATATTATTTAGTTTAAAATGTAATGTTGATATATGCATAGACCAGAGCAGAGCACAGGAAAGCATAATACAATATAGCATAATAAGAACATAAGATGGTATACTAAGCTAAGCTATGATATGATAGGATATATGATATGATTATTGCAATGCAATAAGTATAATGAGTATGGTACAATATAACACAATATAATTCCTACATTATATTTTATATGATGTTATATTTAATATTATATTATAAATCAATGCCATAAAGTCAAAACAAATCACTCCAAAGCATTCTGCTCCGACCGGATCAAAAAGTATCATTTCAATTTCATCATTTCCTTTCAACTTCATTCTTCCTAATAACATGCTCTGATCCGGCCCAGTACACAACGGTGAAATAATACAGGACATACAAGCTAAGACAAGATGAGACAAGACAGGGCAGGGCAATGAAGTCAGAACAAACCATTATGTAACAAGCTATTTCTGTGGGATAACAAACTCCCACTTCCTGTCCCAAATGAAGGTGGTGTCACGTGACCCTGTTCCCCATGTGACCTGAGGGCATTCTTGTGATCCACAGAACCGGCCACAGGGGAGGAGGGGCCAGGACAGAGGTGGGAGAGGGAGGCGACAGCTTGACCTCATGGGTTTGAAGACTAGTAACAACCAGTTTGAAACTGGTGTGAGCCCAGATCTGAGCCCGAGGGAACACCTATTTCAAACTAGTGTGGACTTATCTGAGCCGAAAGAAACACCAGTTTGAAACTGGAGTGACTCCAATCTGAGCCTGTGGTAGTGCCCAGTTTGAAACTGATGTGACCCCAGATTTGAGCTTGGGGAAGCCGCTTTGTCCTGGTGAATAGGAGGAAGTCCCAGCTCGTCGGATTTCATTGTGCTTGATAGTCACAGATATTTTTGCAAAATGTTCGTGCTTTGCATGAGGGCAAACAGTCATATGGGGAAAGGGGTGGGAAGGAAATCGGAAGATGCCGTGCGGGGGTGGGGGGGTGGTATCTGTGAGATCTAGAGGGTGGGTAACAGCCTAACCTGGCAGTGGAGAGGGGGGCAGCGGGAGGAAGTCATTCCAGGAATGAGGCGAGGTGGACATGGATGCAGGGGGGAAGAGTTAAGGTGGCACTGGGAAAGGTTGTATATATCTGTGCACCCCCAGCTGTATATCCCTCCCCACATCCATAGGGGCCCTCTCTCCATCAACCTTTCATCCATTTGTCCACAGGAACCTATATGTCCATCCACGTACACTCTACCTGTTTATCTATTCATCCACCCACCCACGTACACATCATCCATCCATCCACCATCCTTCTTTCTATCCCCCTCTCTACCCACCCAGGTCTCCACCATCTACCCCATCTCCCTCCCCAGGGTCATTCCTAATTTTCAGCACTTTCCAATGAGCCTCACCTTACCATTTCCCTCTCTCATGTTTTAGGTGCTCTCTCCCTTCTGGAGGGGCACAAAGAACACCCTTAACTCTGCCCTCACCGGGGCATGGGACTGTTTGTATCTGAGCTAGCAGGGCATGAAAGGGTCTTCCATATGGCTTCATCGCATCTTTGGAGTTCCCCAAAGCAAGGTTTTCACCGCCCGGCCTGCACCTAGACTCAGGACCGTACTGGTATACAATCCTCCCTGCCTGGATCCACCACTGAGCCAATGATGGAAGGCGACCTGGCAGGGCCTTGCAGAAAGAACCCAGGAGTTCCTTTGCTAACTGAGCCACGGGCGTCATTAAGGACCCTCCTCGTTCATTAAGAGAACCACACGTCCCCTCGTAGACTGCAAGACATGTTTAGAGAACTTGCCATTCCTCTGCCAACTGAGCCACGGGTGTCGTTAAAGAAACCCTCTCGTTCGTTAAGAGAACCGCGCCTTCCCACACAAACTGTGTGCGTCATTAAGATCCCCCCTGTCCTTCATTAAGAGGCCCCACGCGTTCATTAGGAGAACCCATGCCAACTCAGCTGTATGCATCGTTACAAAGACCCTCGTCAACCGCACTGAATGTCTCATCGTTAGAGAATTTGGTTCGTTCCCTTGTCAAGGACACGGCATCAACTGGACCCTGGCAAAAGGGATCAAACAACTCCCCCACTGGGCCAAGACTGGGGAGCACCAGGCTTTGTAGACTCCCTGTGATTGGATGGTGCCAGGAGCTGTATAGATCTCCCCAGGCCAAGATCAGGGGGTCCTGTACAGACCCCTGAGATCAGGGGGCACCAGACACTGTACATACCCCAGGCTGAGATCACGGCCATGTCAGGCACCATACAGAACCTCCAGGCTGAGACTGGGTGGTACCAGGCACTGTACAGGGCCCCCAGCCACGGATCAGGGGGCATTGGGAGCTGAACAGATCCCCCCAGGCCAAGACTGGGGTTGTGCTTTGTGCTGCCCAGCCCCTAAGCCAGGAATCTACCGAGCTGCATACAGAGACCAGCTTTCCATCTTGCCACCGGGATAAGGGATACCGTATTTCCCCGCATACCACACACTCCTAAATAAAACCCGTCCTCTGTTTTGGAAAGGCAGAATGAAGAATAAAGTGTTTTTCCAGAACACTGGCTGGATCATGACCCTCACTGCTCAGCTAAAGGTGATGCTTTTAACCCTCTCACAGTGACTGCAGAAGTGACAGCAGCTTTTGGTCAAGTGCTACACCCATGGATGGATCTTGGGGTGGGGGGGAGAGGGGGGGAGGCAAATGGCAACCCCTTGGGCTGTGTGGTGCATGTGGGGCATTTCCTCCCCACACAGCACACCCCACATGCACTCCCAGCCCCATCCCCACATTGTACCTTCCTGCTACATTCTGCTCCCCCATGGATCTACCACCGGCTACTGCCAACTCAAAAGCAGCTGTGAAAGGGTTAAAGAGAACGGCAATGCCATAGACTGAGCTCTGGCCCTCCCTCCTTGCAGCTGGGAGAGAAGGCTGGACCCCCAGTCAGGTCAGCATCCCTAAGCAGTCATTGCTACCAGTACAGTATCCCCATGCTTCTATTCCACCACAGAAATCAGCTTCTGTGGCTGAGCCATGCCCCCCTGATTTCAGAGGGCTGGTTGTAGGGTGACAAGGTGCATCAGGTACATGGGGAACTATGGTCTGATCCTTTCCTTTGTGTTGTTGTTGGGTTATTTTTTATTTGTTCCCAAATAACCAAAGTGCACTCACTGGCCGCACACACGCCCCCCTTCGGTCTCTTCCCTCTAGGTGCCTTGAAATTTTCGACGTCTGAAATGAATGTGTTCCTTCGTCCCTCTTTTTCGTAATAAAAAGAAAGAAAAAAAATAAACCCCCAAGGGATATAAAAAAAAATATTATAATATGTAAGGAGAAAAAAAAAAGAGAGAGAATTCTTTCCTCATCCTTTCTTGAAATAAAATAGAAAGATTTAACTTTTACGGTTGTGTTGTCTGGTCTTTTATGCCGCGGTTCAGTGGGTTTCAGAGAGGAATTAGAATCAAAATACTGCTGTATGGAAGTGAGGTGAAGATGGACTGAGGGATGCAGCCTTCTCTGGGAAGTGTGGGGGCTGGGGACAGAGGGCGCCTCTGGCCCCACTCCATACTCCCACAACCAAGCTCCGTGCCCAGGGCAGGATGTAAAACCGCCAGGTTGAAGTCCCAGCAAGGGGCATCAGCACCCCACAGCCCTAAGGCCCCAACCCTGGCTGCAGTCACCCCCACCAGCTAAAGAGACTCTCTTCTCCTTGGAAACAGCTAACAAAGCAGCTAACAAGGCCTCTTCCTATCCCCGGCGCCAGCCTGGTCAGGCCAAGCAGCCACAGAGACTCAGGGGTGCTGAGAGATGCAGTTCATGTTCCACACCCCCACCGGTACCTTGGGTGCTGAGTCTGGATTTCCTGCTGGCTCTGACAGCCCCTGAGCTCCGACCCTGGGCATCTGAAGTAGGGGAGGGGGACTCCCCCGAGTCAGCTGCCCCTAGAGGGGCAAGTGCAGAGCCCTGTGGAAAGCAGGAGGGAGCGGGTGGGGGAACGTATGCGACAAAAGTGTAGGGGAACATGAGGAGTGAAGGAGCTGGCCCCAAATAGCGCTTGGGAGTGTTTGGAGAGAGGCTGCATTGTGTCAGGCACTGTACAGCACCCCCAATCTGTGATCAGAGGTTCCGGGCACTATACAGACCCCCTGGGCTGAGACTGGGGGGTACTATACAGCCCCCCAGTTTGAGATGAGGGGCACCAGGTGTTGTACAGAGCCCTCAGACTGGGATCGTGGGGCGCCGGCCATGTACAGACCCCACAGACTCAGATTGTAGGACCCCAGGCACTGTACAGACCCCCCAGGTTGAGATCAGGAGGCACCAAGCACTGTATAGACCCCCCCCCCCCCCCCAGACAGAGATTGGGCAGTGCCCAATCAGCCCCCCAGGCTGAGATTGGGGGGTGTCAAATGCTGAACAGACCCCTCTAGGCTCAGATCAGGGCTCTGGGTCAGCACAGATGCTGAACAGACCCCCCAGGCTAGGATCAGGCCCCTTGCTCTTACTTGGTGGGGGGGTGCATGGGCTTTCATTCATGCACACACAATACTATCTGCTGCATTACATGCCCTGACAAAAGCCCCAATCCCAGCCTGGGGGGTCTGTACAGTGCCCAGAGTTCTGATCTCAGCCAGGGGGTGGGGGGTCTGTACAGTGTCTGGTGGCACCCGATCTTGGCCTGGGCAGTCTGTACAGCACCCAAGGTCCCTTGATATTGGCCTGGGGAGCGAGGGCATCTGGGCAGCACCTAGTGCGATACAGCCCTGATCTTGACCTGTGTGGGGCAGAGCTGACTACAACCCCCCAGAACAGCGTGGACTCCATGGGGCATCATGGATACCTTTGAGCGTCGGCTCCAAACCATATCCTCTCTCTGCCCCCCGGCCAGCCGCTGTGAAGCCCCCGGGTCCCTGAGCCATCAGCTTCACTCCCCTTCCCAGGCAGAGACAAGCAAACCCCCAAGGCAGTGCTCAAGCTTCCCGTCTCGCTCCAGTGCCCGGCCCAGCCGCGTCTTCTCCGGCTGCTTTTGTCCTCCCAATTAGAAAGGTCTCTGTGATGGTGCTCTGCTCCTCTGGCAGGAGCTGGCAGTAGAGCTGTGAGGCTGACCAGGGTGTGGGGGTGACATAGAGGGGGCTGAGAACTGGGTTAAGAGCGGGAGGGAGAACCAGCTGCTGTACAGACCCCCCCAGGCCAATATCAGGGAGCACTGAGCACTGTGCAGAACCCCCAGGCCAATACTGGGGGGTCCAGACACTGTATAAGACCACCCAGACTGGGAATGGGGTGTGCTGGACACTGTACAACACCCCCAAGCCAGGACTAGGGGGTGCCGAGTGCTGTACAGACCCCCAAGGTCAGGATCAGGGGGTGTTGGGCACTGTACAAACTCCCCAGGCCGGGATCAGGGGGTGCCCAGCACTGCACAGCCCCCCAGGCCAGGATCGAGGGGTGCTGGGTGCTGTAAAATCCCCCCAAGCCAGAACTGGGGGGTGCTGGGTGCTGTACAGCCCCCCAGGCCAGGATCGGAGGGGGGTGCTGGGTGCTGTACAGACCCCCCACCCCAGGCCAGGATCGGGGGGGTGCTTGGCACTGTACAGACTGCCCAAGCCAGGATCGGGGGGTGCTCAGCACTGCACAGACCCCCTCCCCCTGAGGCCAAGATTGGGGGGTGCCAGGCACTGTAAAAATCCTCCAGGTTGAGATTGGGGAGCACCAGGTGCTGTACAGACCCCCAGGTTGAGATTGGGGGGCACCAGGTGCTGTACAGACCCCCCAGGCTAGAATCAGGAGGCACTGGGCTCTGCACAGACCCCCAGGCCAAGAGCAGCAGTTCCCACCCCCCACACCAACACACAGGCATTCAGTGCTCAGCGATGCGTTGCAGGCTCCTCATCAGGGATGCCAGCCCTGGGCTGGGGACGCAGGCTGCATGCTAACACTGCCCGGGGCTGTGGGGCCCTGACGGGGTGGGGGAGCTGCACACTGAACTGCAAGTCCAAAGGATGTGAGGGGGAGAGCCCAGGTGTCCGGGCTCCCACCCCCTGCACCATCCACCAGGCCCCACTCCAGTCCCAGATACGGGAGAGAACCCACCCTGCTCTAACCCCCAAGCCCCTCCTGGAGCTGGGAGAGAACCTAGGCATCCAGGCTCTCTCCGCAAGTACATATCCCATGCACCTACCCCCCACCACACATGCATGTGCATGCATGTGTGCACAGACACACATGCACACATCTTCATGCACATACATGCACACACACATGTATACACTCACATGCAGGTACACAAATGCACACAAGCATACACCCTCATGCACATACATGTACACACATGCAGGCATACATATGTACACATATGAACAAACCCTCATGTATACCCATGCACACACCCACATGCACACACACACACACTCACATGCATGTGCACACACATTTGTGAACCCCATTACAACAAAGATTTCCTGCCCCCTATCGGCACACGGCCCCTGCCCCCCCACCAAGCACATGGCACCTGTCCCCCCCCTTGTCCCCCAAAGGCACACAGCACGGATCACACACCGCCAGGAGACCCCCCCCTACCCCGCACTGGTTCTAGTCATGTCACTTCGCATGAAGATCCTGCACCCTTTTTGCACAGGGATTTTGCACAGGCAGTCATGCCTGCCCACCCCCCCTCTCCAGCTGGGGATGCCCCCAGCTGCTCTATTCACAAGGTGAAGCCCCGACCTCCCACTGCAGCCATAAGAAGGGGGGGGGGGGGGGAAAGAGGATAAAAGCCACCTGTGACCCCCACCTGAAACAGGGAGGGCACTGCAGAGCTAATAGCTTTAATGAGTTTAATGGACTTCATTGGGCCCTTGGCCCCCACCCAGACCCAGACCCCCCCTCTAGACTTACACTCCTCCCCTCCACAAACCAGCCCTCTCTACCCCAGACACCCTCTCCTGCTTCCAAAGGGGCAGCGTTGGGGACCCCCAGCTCCCCCAAATCAGCCACTGTGGGTGTAATGGCCCTGGTCTCTACCCCCATATGGTGCCCACCAAGAGAGATGGGCCTCGTTAGCAGCCCAAGCTCATTAGAACATTTATGCCGCTAATAAAAGGGTTGATTTATAAGGCATCAGATTAATAAGTGGATGGAGAATGACAAGAGCCTGGTGCCCTCTGCTGGCCTAGGCTGAAATAAGGGCCCAGTCCCACCAGGCACTGTGCAGAGCCCCAGCCTCAGGCCAGGACTGGGGGCACTGGGAACTATACAGACCCCCCAGGCTGGGAATCAGAGGGGGGGAATGCCAGATACCATACAGCCCCCCAGGCTGGGATCAGGGGGTGCCAGGTGTTGTACAGACTCCTCAGGCTGAGATTAGGGTCCCCACACAGGCCCCCTTGATTCCACAACAGCAGGGGCTCAGCTAGACGTGGCGGGTCCTTCGAGGAAAGGATCAGGCCCCTATTGGTCAGCACAAAGCCGTGCTAGAATGTGGACCAGACAAGGTCCACTGTCCATCAGGGCTTCTACAGGCACCCAACCCACAGCCCCTATAGCACTCCAGGCCCAGGCTCAGTCCTAGACATGCAGTGGATGGGTGAATACCTGGACCCATAGGATACAAGCAACAGGACTACACATAGTGCATATGGTGGGGTCTGACCCTACAGAAGAGCCAAAGTAGAGGGGAGGAAGGAAACTTCATGTAGATCAGCAGCATCCCTTATAGAGCAGCTGGGCTGAGCAACAATCCCCTGTAGAGCAGCTGAGATAAAGTCATGTGTCCTATACAGCAGCTGGGACAAGGCAACAATCCCCTATAGAGTAGTGGGAGTGAAAAAACAATTCCCTAAAGAACATCTGGGACAGGGCCACACCACACCACATCCCAGGGGGGGGATGAGCCACAACCCCCTATAGAGCACTAAGATGGGGCCTCATCCCCTATAGAGCAGCTACCCCGAGGCAAATCCTATATAGGCAGTCAGTCCTGGAACCTATAGGAGCTGAACACTGGAAAAACCACATCGCCTATAGATCAGACTGGCTCGACTAAACTAGTAGTGAACAGATTCTATAGAGTATGAGCAGTGCCGAGACACATAGCAGATACTACAGGTACCCTATAGTTCTCTTCAGGCACCAAGCCTACGCACACCAGATTCTACAGAAGAACAAGATACAGGTCCCGCACACAAGGCAGTGCACCCTATAGCTATACAGAAGCCAGTCCCTATAGATGAAGCGGTGCCCCTGCAGCCCATCAGAAGCAGCACAACAAGCCCTACAGGAGTCTGAAGAGGACAGGTGCCCCCAACAGGCTGCCCTCAGACCCAGCTGGCAGCCCTGCCCACCCTCCACCCCAGAGCTAAGGGAGGACTCCTTTGGGGCATACCCACAGCCAAGCCATGCCACGCCACACCCTCCTTCCCCCCAGCACCGGGCGCCACCCACCAGCATTGACGATGGCATCAACCTCCAGCTTGGTGATGTCATGACGCAGCAACGAGATCTTCTCATTAAGGGCTGCATCCTTGGGAAACTTGGCCCCCTCAGGCTGCTTCACATGGGCATCTGGGGAGGCACGGGGGGGGTGTCACTCCTGCCCTTGAGCCTCCCAGCCCTGCCAGTGACCCTCATGCCCAACCCGCAGCTCCCTGATGCCCCCAGCCCTGCCAGTCCCCCTCGCTTCCAACCCACAACCTCCCCCCACCTCTGCCAGTGCCCCTCACTCCCGACCTGTAGTCCCTTGCTCCCCCAGTGCCCCTCACTCCTAACCCATGCACCTGCCCACCGGTGCCCCTCGCTCCCAACCTGCAGCCCCCTCCCCACATGAGCTTTGGCTCCGAGCCCCCATTATCCCAGCCCTATGAGTTAACCTTGGATATAACACCTGCTTCTTCAACCTGTCCCCTCCCCCAAACCCGGCTTAATCTAAATTAAGTCTCCATGTGGACACTCACTCTTAGCCATCTTCTTCCAGGTGTCAATGCTCTTCAGAGGGAGGAAGTCCTTGGTGAAGTAATGCTCCCGCCGCTGCTTCTGGCTCAGGCCACTCAGATACTCTGCAAGGGGGAAGATGGGTAAACTGAGGCGCAGAGCAGCAAACTAGTTGGGGAGCAGGGGGGACAAGTCCCAGGCTCCAGGCCCCTCTGCTCTCACCCCCCAGCCCCACTCTCCTCCCAGAGCTGGAGAGGACCCAGGTGTCCTGGCAGGGCCCGGCCGGTTTCCTACTCCCCTGCCTGGCACTGCTCTCCTCCAAAATGACGGCTGTCACCTAGGGAACAAGCCCCCAGCTTGGCGCTGCCCAGGCCCACCCAACAGGGAAGTGTCCTCAGTGTCCCCCAAGGGTCCCTTCAGGCCCCGTTGCCATAGTGACTAGAAGGCCTTGGGCCTCATCCGGCCTCTGGGGTGGGTCGGTCCTAGGCCCCAGGCCTCCTGGGCCTATTTCCATGGCAACCTCTAGCCACCCCCACCCCACTGCACTGGGCCTGACACCTAGGTCCGAGGCCTCACCGGGCTGTTTCCATAGCAACGCCAAGCCCCCACCACGCCTCCCTGGGCTTGACACCCATTTCCATGGTAACTACTAGGCCCAAGGCCTCACTGTGCCCTTTTCCATGGCAACTTCTAGGCCCTGGGCCCCTTGCTGGGTGGCATGTAGGCTTTAGGCCTCACCAGGCCTCACCCTGCCGGTGGTGAGCTCTAGGCCCCAGGCCTCACTGGGCCTGTTTCCATGGTGACCTGTAGCCCTGCCCTCTGCCCCCCAGGGCTTCTTGGCACCCTCTAGGCCTCAGTGTCCTCTAGGCCCAGCAGCGCCAGGCAGGCACTCCCAGAATCCTTTGCACCACTAGCAGCTGCTGGCAAGCACCCACGGCTGCTCTCAGTGCAAAGGATTCTGGGAGTCCCGCCACCCCCTTGGCACAAACCGCAGCATTGCCCGGAGAGTCCTGCCACCCCCTTGGCACAAACCCCTAAACTTTGGCACGCCCTAAACTGGTGCAGGCCTGGCCTGGAGACCCCCACACTGTGCCTAGCAAAGGGACAAGGGCAGGGCATGGAGCTGGGCACACCTACAGCAGCCAGAGGGGGCACAGGCCTGGGGGGAGCAGGGGGCTATGCCCGGTTGCCCTCCACCTCCCCAGGCACTTACTTTTTGCCTCCTTCCAGTCGGTGGAAGTGGTGAGGTCCACTTTGGCCGCCATGTGCAGTGGGGGGGCACCCGCCCAGGTCCGGAGCGCGCCCCGGGGTAGAGAGCAATCGCCCAAGTGAACTGCCCCCCTCCAGAGAGCCCCCAGCACCCCGGGGCGCCCGACCCAGCCCCCCAGCACCTGCCCTGCCACTCTCAGGGCCTGAATGCCAAACAGAGCCACTGGCATGGTCGCAAAGAGATGCCCCCCCTCCCGGCGCTGGTTGGTCCCTGAGTGCAAGAGGGAAATTCTTCTCCCTTATTTATTGCACCTGGTATTTAGCTGGGGGGGGGGAGGGAAGGCGGAATCCGTCCTGCTTGAGCAAAGCTGGGCTAGGAGCAAGCTCTGCCCAGAGCTTAATGCAAAGGATGCTGGGAAATGTAGTCCCCGCCCTAACCCCATCTCCGTGCAGAGGCTCTGTTTCGGGAGGACGGGGGCTGGGAGCCAGGCACCTTCTCGTCCCACTTCGGGAGGGGAGTGCAGCCTGGGGGGCTGGTTAGAGGAGGGACGGCCGGGGCCCAGATGCCTGGCTTCTCTCCCTGCTCTGGGAGCTGGGGACTGAGAGCAAGGGGCTGGGAGCCCGGACGCCTGGGGCCTCCCCCTGGTCTGAGGGAAGTGGGGGCTGAGGGGTTGGAGTAAGGGAGGTCTGGGAGCCTGGACACCTGGGTTCTCTGCCTGCGGTGCGATACCCCCTCTGGAGCAGAAACCCAGCCCCATGCTTCGACCTCTGACCCCTTCCACCTCCTGCCCCAGCCCAAAACCTCTTTGCAGCCAGCCAGGGCTTCAACTACAGCTCCTGGCATGCTGAGCAGAGCCTCCAGGGCCTGCCCCCCTCAGCCCCCTCCTTGTGCACAAGCAGGGAGACTGCCTGCTTCTAAAGGCAATGCCCTTGCAAAGGGGGCTGGAGTTGGACTGGGATCATATCCCCCCTCCCCCTATAACCAGAGCTCTGGCTATTTAAACCCAATGCTTGGGGAGGTGGGGGCTATAAATAGCTCGTGGCTGCCTGATCTTGCTGGCTGCTTCAACCATGGGCTATGTTTAGCCCTACACCCTGTGTGCTGACAGTCAGGGCCTTTTGCTGAGCCCCACATGCTATGTGAAACCCTGGGCCAGAGGAACATGCATCAGCTTAAAAGAAACCTCCAGGCAGGAAGAAGAGCACAAGATATATATATATATATATATATATATATATATATATATATACATACACACACACACATACACACATCTCATCTAGCATAAAACTTTCCATCACACACCTTAAACCACATTAAGAAACCGCGCACCCATTACAGAGGAGAACAAGACACTTTGCACTGAACAGAGGTGGCCACATGAGCTGTGCAAAGCTGTTGCACAAGCCTGCTGGGGTGTGGGATAGTGCTTTTTACCACAGGGAAACTGAGGCAGGGATAACAGCAGGGATAGAAAGACCCCAAGCATCCTGGCTCCAGCCCCTCCCCCGGCCATACTGTGGGCACTGCACCCCAGGCCCATTACTGCAGACAGAACCCAGGAGTCCTGGTTCCTCAGTGGTCCCTAAGCCACTAGCCCTCTCCTGCCCAGGCCACATCTCAGGACAGACCCAGGTGTCCTGGCTCCTTCCTACCCCCTCGCCTAAAACCCACCCACTGGAGCCCAGGTTACCTGCCGCTTCCCACCCCCGGCAGCTCCGCTGGGAGATTTGGCTGTCCCACAGGCAAGCACTTCCACCCAAAGCCTCTCCCCGAGATCCCGAGCTGGCAGTCATGCATGGTGGTGACCACACAGGGCACCAGGTTCACGGACATTGTGAATGCCCAAGAGCCGAGGTGAGGTATGTGTACGCACGGGACATCACATGTACTGGAGGCATGCAAAACATGAGTGTTGGAGACGCACACACGCGTCATGCATATGAAGCATAGGAACCAGTGCCAGAGGGACACACGCATCTTACACAACTTATGCATTGCCCTAGAAATGGGCCCAGCAAGGCCTGGGGCCAAGGTGGCAGGCCCAGTGAGGTTGGAAGCGTAGAGGCAACAGGATCTGACAGGACCTCAAGACCTTGGGGGGCATCCTCAGTAAGGGGGCCTGGGCAGCACCAAGCAGAGGGGGCTTGTTCCCTGGGCAACAGCCCTCATTTTGGAGTGTGGCCGAGCCAGGCAGGGGAGTGTGAAACCCAGCAGGATGCCTGGGACCTCTCCCCAGTGGGCTGGAGCAGGGGGAGGCGAAAGCCCACGCACCTGGCAGGAGGGGTACGAGTAATTGTGCAAGCTCCCCTTGCAGGGCAGGGGCACGAGTGGGGACTGAAACACAAGACCTCCCCTCCTCATCCCCTGCCTGCCAGGAACAGGCCCTCCAGGCTCTGCCAAGTGCACCAGGACCCCGGGGCTCCCCGCGTTGAACTCCCCAGGTCACACGTGGGCAGAGACCACCTAACAGCGCAACACAACAACCAGTGTGCCCACACGACACACTTCCCGCCAGCGGCTCAGCGCCGCCTTTTAAAGGACCACGGGCGGTGACGTCTCTCTGGAGTGGCCCAATCAGAACGCCGCACTCCGGCGTGGCGTCACGGCGTTGCGGCCAGCCAATGAAAGGACGCAAAATCCCAGGATGGGAGGGGGGCCTTTGAGGGATGGAAAGGCCGTTGGACCAATGGACGCTGAGAGGCGAGCAGCAGCCAATCGGAAGAGAGAGGGCGGGGCTCAGTTGTCAGGCGGGAGCCAATGACATCAGGCATGGGGAGCGAGGGACGGCAGAGGGCTTGATTGACAGGTACTGAGGATCAATGAGAAGAGGGAATGGACGGGGTGGGCGGGCCCCGCGTTCCAGCGAGGCGGTGCGGGGGCCGGGACGGACAGCGTCTCCCACCAATCGTGGCTCGGGGGCGGTGGGGTCCCCGCGGGCGGCGGCCAATGGGGCGGCGGGGGCGGAGCCGGGAAGCTTTCTAGCAGGTTCCAGAAGGCAGCGGTGGTCGCGGACCGGCCTGAGCCATGGAGAAGGTGGAGAAGAGGGATCTGGGGGGACGGGGGTGCTTGAGGGGTCCCCAGGGGCTGGGCGCGCTACTGGGCGGGGCTATGGGGGCTGTGGGGAAGGGGCTGCCCGCCCTGCCGCACGGGAGGGGGCTTCTGGGGGCGCCCCTGGGCGGGGGGGGGCAGGACGCGGGGGGCATTGGGGGGGGGTTCTACTGCTCCCCCACACTGTGAGAAGGGGGCGATGGGGGCAAAGGTGGGGACTGAAGGGGTTGGGGTAAATCTGGGCCTGGGGTATGTGGGAGCAGCTGTGTGGGGGGGATGTGGGGGCAGCTGTGCGGGGGGGCTGGGGGATGTGGGGGCAGCTGTGCAGGGGGGGCTGGGGCAGCTGGCAGCCTGGGGGGGTTGCATGGGGGCAGCTGTGTTGCCTGCTTCCTTGCAGCCTGAAGAGGCCCTGGCAGGGGCAGGTGGAACGAGTTCCCTGTCGTGTTTTCCCCCTCCTCCCTTGGGCCCGGCCCCGTGGGTGCTGCTCAGGGCTGGGGCCACCGCCCGCCCCTGCCTGACTGGAGGAGCTGAGACCTGTTTGTGTCGGCACCTCCCTGCTCCTCACAGGTGCCCGGTTCTCCCACCTCCGCACCTGCACTCCGGTCCCCGGCCCTGGGCCTGGGCTTCCACACGTGCAGCCCCGAGCCCTGCATCTTTGGGGCAGATCCAGGCTGGGAGGTTGAGCCTGGCACAGCTCTGTCCCCTTGTGACGGGGGCTGCTGGGCAGGGGCGGAGGGGGTATTGATGGTGTGGGATTACTGCTCCTTCCACTTCCGCAGGCAGCTGCTTGGGGGCCTTGAAGTGGTAATTATTTCCCTCTGGGTGGCCTCCGGTTTGGAGCTCAGCCCCCACAAGGCAGCTGGCAGCTTGGCTTCAGGTGCCGGATGGGGCTGGGATGCAGCGAGGTAGGGGCTGGAGACCAGGGCAGAGGCGGGCACCTGCAATCAAGTGACTCATTTTGGGGGGGGGGGGGGTCAGAAATGCTTCTTCCTGGCAGCTGTGGGCACTGATGCATGGCTTCCCAGCTGTCCCCCGTGGCACAGTTCCTCCCTACCTGATCTCCTTGGCTCGAGCTGCCTCTTTCTAGCAACGGGGAAGCACTTGTGGAGCTGCTCTCCCTGGACTTCTGCCCAGCTGCAGCCTCCAGAGGCACCGGGTGATCCCTGCTGGAAGTCTTGTCACAACATAGACCAGGCTGGGGAGGCTTAGTTTGGAGGGTAAAGTCGGTTTAGGTTGGATCTCAGGGAAAACTTAACTGCTGGAGCAGGACCGCAGTGGGAGAGAGGGCAGGAGAGCTAGGGACTCTCCATCACTGGAGGGTTCAAGGCTCTTACAGTCGTCGGTTGGGGCTGATGGGGGCATAGCGCTGCCTCTTCTACTGTGGAGATTTCCCAGGCTTCAGGCGGGGCAGTGCTGGCTGCCACCGCCCTGCCTCTGCCACTTGGGGGGGGGCGGGGTTAAGCCTTCCCCAGAGGCACTGGGTGTTGGCTGCAGCCAGGCTGGAGGTTGTAATTGCTCTGTGCGTGTGCTGCTGGGACCACAGCCGCTGGCTACAGGGTCTTGCCTCCTCTTAGGGTCAGGGCAAGACCCTGTGGGAAGGGCAAAAGGGGGAGGCAGGAATCAGCTTTGGGAAGTTCGTATCTTCCCCCAGCATCCACACCAGCTGTGCCTTCGAGGTGCCAGCTCACATCTTGGTGGGAAAGCTGAGGCAGTTGGTACAAAGCTGGCTGCAGTGATACTCTCCATGTGCTGACCGAGACCCCAAGGGTAGGGACAGGGCTGTCTGGAGCCCAGTGGCCCCTGGGAGACTTCCCGGCTGGGCTAATTCATCCCCTTCTCCCTCCCTCTCAGGTGAACGAGTTGAAGGAGAAAGGCAACAAAGCGCTGAGCGCGGGGAACATCGCTGAGGCCATCAAACACTATTCAGAGGCCATCAAGCTAGATGCCAAGAACCATGTGCTCTACAGCAACCGGTCGGCAGCCTACGCCAAGAAGGGGGAGTATCAGAGAGCGCTGGAGGATGCCTGCAAGACAGTGGAGCTCAAGCCAGAGTGGGGCAAGGTGAAGCGGGGGGACAGATCTAGCTGTATCGGAGGCTGGGTCATTCCCCAGTGGCCCCAGTCATCCGTGCCTGGGTGGAGAGTCCCATGGTAACTGGGGTGACTTCCAGCTGGGGCACAACTCATACACATCATAGGACTGATTCCTAACTGCTTTTTTCCTCCTACCACTGGTTAGATGTAGGCATGGGTGGGCTGTGAAGACACCTGGGTTCCATTACCAGCACCAGGAAGGGTCCAATAGGGTAAAACAGCCAGGTGCTGGAGTTCCTCAAAGCCCTTTCAAGCATGTAGTGGGATGCCTCATTAGCATCATTAGGCAGCTCGCAGGAGAAACCCAGGGTTGTCCAACAGGAATGCATAGTGTTCAAAATGTCCTGAGCTGTCGTGATGGGAGGCCTTTGCAAGAAAAGAGTCTCTCTCTTGTTTTTTCTGTGGTCAAGAAAGAGAAAGCTAAGAGCTGAGATTCTCCAATGGGGGTTGGAAATCTGGAGGGGGTGGGAAGCATGCTGGGAGTCTGTAGTGGGGGTGGGGTGGCCATGAGTCTGTGGGCTGGGGAAGGCAGGCTGGCTGTGGCGGGGATCAGGGGTGTTGCATCTAGTCCATACCGGTGCTCTAGACAAGACCAGCCCTGGCTAAATCAGCCCAGCTGTGTCTGAGGACAGAGACTTTCCTTCTTCCCCCACTCAGAGCCAGAAAATCCTCCCACATTCCCAGTCTCAGTTTCCCCTGCTGCCATCTCTGTCCTTGTCCTGTCCCATGTGGCCACTGGGAGTCATCTCTCTCATTCTTCCTGCTGCAGGGATAAGCCTCCTTCAGTTTTTTCTTCTCCAGACTCCCATCATCCCAGTCTTTCCAGCCTGTTCCCAGGCCTGTATCCCAGACCCCTGATGAGGTTTGTCACTCTCTGCTGGGCTCTTTCTAATCTGTCCTCATCTTTCTGGGGCCCTAGCCTAAACTCACTTCTCCATGAGAAGCCTCACCAGTGCTGAATAGAGCAAGAAAGGCTCTTACAATCATAGCTGGAAGGTTGAGGTCTTAGGCATCTGGGGCTCCTATACATGTGCAGAGAAGCTTCTCTGATGCGCTGTAATTACAGACTGAAGCATCCAGCTTGTTTGATGACCTTTTAGTTAAAGTGTCCCCATGGCAATTTTTCAGCGTGGGGATGCTGATACACATGACACCTCAGGCACTTTAATTAGAGTGGCTCTTGGAGCATGTGTATAAGCACCTCTGATGTCCTGTTGTAACAACAGCAGCACCTAATTACTGTAATTCTTTGCATATAATGTGCCCTGCAGTACAACATGCACATGTTTTTGGAAAAGCAGAATGAAGAAAGATTCTTTTTTTTTCTCCAAAGTTCCGGCTATCTAGGGCAGGGACAATCTTTGACTGGCTTGCCCCTCCCTTTTTTCCTGAACAAAAGCTGAAACCTTAGCTGCTGTTGGGAGACTGGTCTCCATGGGTAGATCTAGTGTTTGGAAAAGAGTTGCAGAGCCTCCAGGGCTGTGAAATAGGAGGGGGGAGAGTAGGAGCAGACAGTAAGACTGCCGAGAGAAAAGCTTAGCTTGATTAGTAGTACACTGAGACTATTAAGAAGCTATCGCTACCTCCTGTGGAGTGAAGAGCAATGAGCTGTGAAGTCAATAGACTCCATCAGGTGCCTGAATAGAAATGTTACAGCTGCTGTAAGTGGGAGTCAAACCTGAGGGGCTTCTACCCTGGGCAGAAAATTAGCTTCTCTGCTTAATATACACATCTCAAGAGGGGCTGGTTTTATGGGTGAAAGGAGTGTGTTGTTTGCAAAACATTAATGCTTTCTGTACTACATGGCAGAGAAGTCAGCTTCCTTCTTTAGAGACTCACCCCCAGTTTAGGGGCTCATTTAATTTGGGGAGGAGGGGTGCATTTGATATACAAATAATTACTGTACCTTGGGATGGATTTGGCCCCACGGTTGCTCTGGGTATCTGGGGTGGAGCCAGGACTTGAACTAGGAGTTACCAGGGAGCTGCTCTCACAAGCAGCCTCAAGCTCACATCTCTGTAGCCAGAGCTAAATCTCTGTGGCCAGGGGCTCTCTCTGGCAGCCCTGCCCACTGGATGCCTGGGTTCCCCATGGATGGTTGCAGAGCTGGGTTCCCATGGTGGGAGCCAGAGGCTCCAGGTGCGGCTCCATGACACCCCCTTCCCTCTCCCCTGGCAGGGCTACTCACGGAAGGCAGCAGCCTTGGAGTTCCTGAACCGATTTGAGGAGGCCAAGCGGACGTATGAGGAGGGACTGAAGCATGAGCCAGGCAACTCGCAGCTGAAGGAGGGGCTCCAGAACATGGAGGCCAGGCTGGCAGGTGGGGGGCAGGGCCAGGCAGGGGGTGGCCAACATGTGATGGGGGTGTTGCAGGGCAGATCTGCCTCGGGGGCACAGAGGAGAAAGCAGAGTGATGGCTCAGGCAGGGAGTCCACTGGCAGATAGGGCAGAGAGCAGAGGGGTACATAGAGCAGGGAGGAGAGAACAGAGCAACAAATCAGGCAGAATGCAGAGCAATGGATCCAGCAGGGAATACAGCAGCAAATGGAACAGAGAGAAGAGCAAAGCAGTGGGGAGGGGGCACAGCAACAGAGCAAAGAGCAGAACAATGGATTGGATCTGAAAGGGAATCGGAGTGATGGGGCTGGACCCTCTGGCATCCATGGGGGTGTACCCCCCTGCTGCGGTTGAGGTGTCTGCACCCACCCTTGGAGTTCTGTGGGGAGCGCACAGGCACTTGAGCCCTGGTGTGACCTCCCCACCCATCTCCCCCTGCAGAGAGGAAGCTGATGAACCCCTTCAGTGTGCCCAACCTGTACCAGAAGCTGGAGAGCGATCCCCGCACTCGGGCCCTGCTCAGTGACCCCAGCTACAAGGAGCTAATTGAGCAGCTCCGGAACAAGCCCTCCGACCTGGGCACGTAAGTCGGGCCCCACCTGGCATGGCTGGAGGTGTGCGGGAGCATCTGGGTGACTGGGCACCAGGGGCAGGGACTCTGTCAGATCAGCCTGGACTCAGCTATGCCCAAAAACTGGCCTGATGGGCATGCACGCGTGTTCACTAGTGCACAGATGTATGACTGGCTTGTGCGGCAGGCTAGGAATGCTCATGATGTTTGTATACATGCATTCACTCATGCATGGACATGTACATCCACATCTTGGGTTGGAGGACAGGCTCCTGAGATGTGTACACACGTGTTCGCTAGTGTCTGGATGTGTGTGTCCATGTGTCATCTTGGAGGGCAAGATAGGAACATTCTTAGGGTGTGTATGTACATGTGTTCACTAGTGTGTGGATGTGTGCCTCTGTAGCCTAGCTTGTGAAGTAGGCTGGGAACACTCTCCATGCATGTGCATACACATGTTCACTAGTGCATGCATGTATGCATCCAGGTTCCAGCTTGGATAGCAGGCTAAGAATGATCCTGGCATGTGCACACAGGTGTGCTCACTAGCTCACAGATGTGTCCACCCCCAGTATAGATTGTGCAACAGGCTTAGAACACTCCCGTGTGTGTTTGCTAATGCATAGATAAGTGCATCCACAGTCTGGTGTCTGTAGCAGTCTGGGAACATACCTGAAGTGTTTGCATACATGTGTTCCCTAGCATGTAGACATGTTCCTCCGTGTGTCAGCTTGGAGAGCAGGCGAGGAGTGTGTGCGCACACACATTTGCTAGCGCCCTGGATGTGTACCTGGCATGTGCAGCAGGTTGGAAACACTCCCAGTGCATGTGTGCACACATGTTGACTAGTGGATGCATGTATGTATCCATAGCTTGGCTTGTGTAGCAGGCTGAGAGCACTTGCATGTGTGTACACATGTTCACTAATGCACAGACATGTACATTCACATCTTGGTTTGGAGGGCAGTCTAGGAATACTCGTGGGGCGTATATACAAATACATTCGTTAATGTGCAGTTGTGTGTCCACGTGTCAGCTTGGAGGCCGAGCTAGGAATGCTCCTGGAATGCATGTGCACGCATGTTAATTAGTGCATGGATGTGTGTCTCTGGCTTGTGAAGTAAGCTGGGAACACCCACTGTGCATGTGCACACGTGTGCTCACTAGTATGTGCATGCGTGCAGCTGTGTTCCAGCTTGGATATCAGGCTAGAAGTGCTCCTGGGGTTTGTATGCACACATGTTCGCTAGCGTCCTGGATGTGTGCCTGGCTTGTGCAGTAGGCAGGGAACACTCCTGGTATACGTGCGCAGACGTTCACTAGTCCAGTGGTTCTCGCCCTTTTCTGTACCAGAACCCATCTGTAAACATTGGTGGCCAGTCGCAACCCCATAAATGGTTTAAACAGAAAATAGCCCCCTTGCCCTGCCTGTGCCTTTCAGTCCCAACCCCCAGCCCTCCATTGTGTGGGGCACTGGGGTGCACATGCCCCCCCAGATTTGGAGCCTGGCCAGATTGGCACAGGTAGGAGCCACCTCTGCAGCCCAGTGGGCAGGACCTGGCATGGGAGGACAGAGTGGGGTGGCAAGAATCATTGCTGCCACCACCACTGGAGCTCCTGCACTGGCAGCATGGGGAAGAGGGGGCCACACTGCTCTCGCCTCCTCCTGTCACCAGCCACTCGCATGCCGAGCTGTGGCTCTGCCCAGCCACCACTCTCCCTCAGGCCACCCATGCTGCCCGCCATCCCGCTTCCTCTCAGATAGAGCCTGTAGCCTGAGGGGAGCCACCACATGGTGGTGGCCAGGCCATGGTGGAGGGATAGAGTCCAGCAGTTGAGCAGCTGGCAGCAGGAGGAGGTGAGGGCAGTGCATCCCCCTCAGTCCATTGCTCCTTGGGCTGCTGGCCGTGGAGCTGGCACTGGGATCGCAGCAGTGGTGGTGGCAACAATGCGTCTTGCTGCTCCGCTCCACCCTCCTTGCTGAATCCCATGTGTTCGGCCACAGAGGTGGCTCCTGCCTGTGCCAGCCCATGGTTTTTCTTCTTTAAAGGAGAATCCACATTTAAAGCTTGTCTATGACCCTTTCATATATTCTTGCAACCTGCTTTTGGGCTGTGACCCACAGGTTGAGAAATGCTGCACTAGTGCATGGATGTTAGCTCATGCAATAGGTTTGGAACATCCCCATGTGTGCACACTTGTTCACTAATGTGCAGAATAGGTGTATCCACAGCCTGATTTATTCAGCAGGCTGCGAACACTCAGTGCATGTATGCACATGTGTTCACTAGCATGCACATGCATATGTATGCATGTGTTCGCTAGTGTGCGCATGTGTGCCCACATGGCTTGGAGAGCAGGCTAGGGGAGTGCTAGTGGGGTATGCATACACGCATGTTCGCTAGTGCACGGATGTGTGTGTCCTGGCCAGGCTTGTGCAGCCAGCCAACAACACTGCTGTTGTGTGTGCGCACATGTTCGCTAGTGCATGGACGTGTGCATCCACAGTGTAGCTTAAGCGATAGGTTTAGAGCACTCCCAGCACACATTTGCACATGTGCTCACTAGGGCACAGATGGCTGCTCTAGGCACATGTGCATATGCTCACTGGTGCTCCGGATATGTGCTTGTACAGCAGGTGGGGAATGATTTTGGCGAGTGTGAGCTCACGTGTCCACTTGTGGCCTGTGCATCCCCCTAAGACCAGCACAGCTGTGTATTGTTATTCATGTGCTCCCCCTGCACGGATGCTGCTAATATCTGTATGGAGAAGCACCAGGGGCCATGGGTGGGTGTGAAGGCATGTGTCCACTTGCAGCCCCCCAAAGCCAAGAGACCCCCTTTCCATCTCCCCTGTTCAGGAACACTAATCCCTGCCCCCGGCTGTTGTGGTCCCTGCTGTCTTTTCTTGGTGGCCATGGGTGATGCAGGTGTCTGGGGCTAGCACATCCATGTTAATGAGCCTGTGTCCTCCTGCACAGGAAGCTGCAGGACCCACGAGTGATGACCACACTGAGCGTGCTGCTGGGGGTGGACCTGAGTGCCGGGGATGAGGAGGATGAGGCCATGTCCCCGCCTCCGCCTCCCCCACCCAAGAAGGAGCCCAAGCCCGAGCCCATGGAGGAGGATCTGCCTGAGAACAAGAAGCAGGTGAGCAGCCCCAGAGATGGCTGCGTCACAGCCCAGGGCCCAGATACAGTAGCTTCTGTACTGCCTCCCCAGAGCTCTGGTGGGGGTGGGCGGAAGGGTGTGAGGCCTAGGGGCATATAGGCACATCCAAGCTGCTGGCATTCACCCACACAGCCTCAATGCTTGCCGTGATTGCTGGGCTGGAAATGGCTGTCGATGCCTAGTGGATTGAGGATGCTGAGCCCTGACTTCCTGGAAGCTGTGGGAGGGGTGTATGGATATGCCAGCAATACAGCACCTGTGGGGGTGGGAACCCTGGTGCCAGTAAGGGGGGGGCTTCTTCTGCTCTGGGGGGGATCCCAACTTGTTCTCCTGCTTGACAGGCCCTGAAGGAGAAGGAACTGGGGAACGAGGCCTACAAGAAGAAGGACTTTGAGACAGCATTGGCACACTATGACAAGGCCAAAGACCTGGACCCCACCAACATGACCTATATCACCAACCAGGCGGGTGAGGCACCTGCGTGGCTGGGTCTGGGAAGGGGCAGGACGAGCAGTAGGGAGCAGCATACACCCCTGGGAGAATCAGGGTGGGGGTTATGTGAGCTGGACTGGTCCTTTCAGGGCCTTGGCTTCGTCTTGCCCAGCCATTGTTGGCGCCTTTCAGCTGGGGATAGTAGGCAGCACATTTCTGCGAACACAGAGATGACCCCAGAGCTCTATACATACAACATGCCATATTTTTCCCCTGAATTGGGGTGGGTGTAGTAAGGGAAGAAGCTGACTTTCTATCCCAAGATAGAAGCCCCCACCAGGCTTTGATTCCTTCTTGCAGTGGCTGTGGCATTTCTATTCAGGTAGTTGAGGGGAATACTTGTGCCAGTGGAGCTGGAAGGGAGCTCCAAAGGCTACATCTAGTCCAACCCCTGCCAAGGCAGGATCAGCCCTGTCCAAACCAGCCCAGACAATTCCAGCAGACTACTGTCAGGACACAGCACCAGACGTCACATCCCAGCCTGCCCCAGGGAAGGCAGGAGAACTGCAACACCCAATGTCTTGCTTCTATGAAACATTGTCAGTACACGCTGCAGCGATTCCTCACGTCAAAGGAAGACACCCCACCCCCACCCCAGTCTATACCAATCTCAGCAGCTGGGAAAATTCCTTCCTGACCCCTAATAAGGGCATTGGTCTGACCCTGAGCAGAGGGGCAAGACTCTCTATCCAGGAACCTCTGGCTTTGGTCCCAGCAGGAGCATTGGCACAGCCTAGTCCCCATCCCCAACCTGGCTGCAGCCAACACCCAGCACCTCTGGGGGAGGCTTAAAACCCCCTGAACCATGGAGCAGAAAAGAGGAAGGGGGCAACCAGCCCAGAAGTCTGGGACATCCTCATAGTAGAGCACAGGCATCATGACACGTGGATCATCCCTGACCAGTGGCTGTCCAGCCTCTTGATCCTTCCAGTGATGGATGGTGCACAGCTCCCCTGGGCATCTATTCCACTTCACAGCTCCTTGTTCATCACCCTGCTCAGGATCAGGCCAATTCTACATTGGGGTCAGGAGGGAATCCCCCCCATCAGATTGGTCTGGACTAAGGGGGTTTTGCTTTTTTCTTTAGTGGGGACATGGTCTCTGCCTGGGATGTCTAGTGTTCATGAACGGTTGTTACAGCAGCAGGACACTGGCCACCGTGGTTCCCCCAGCTTTCCCTGGGGGCAGGTTAGGGTGTGATGTCTGGTGCTCTGTCAGGGCTGGTGGTCATTTGATGGAGAAGTTGGATGCTGGATTTGGCTGAGATGGTTTGGACAGGGCTGCTCCTACCTCAGGCAGGGGGTTGAATTAGGTGTGACTTATGGAGGTCCCTTCCAGCCCCACTTCTCTATCATTTCTAGGTCACATCTAGTCCAATTAAGGTGGGGTCATGTGGAAGGGACCTCCAGAGGTCATTGTGATTCTGTGACTGCTGGAGGTCCCTTTCAAGGTGATCCTGCTTTAGGTGGACTTGACTTAGAAATCAAAATCATACAGATGCTGGGTTGGAAGGGACCTCCAGAAGTCTCTTCCAGCCCAGCTTTTCTATGGTTTTTATGAGCCCCTGTGGAGTAAAGAGCAATGAGCCAGTGCTTGGTGCAGCTGGGGTCAAAGCAAGGGGACACAGACTCAGCTTCCCTATTTAATTGATGCACCCCGATTTTGGGGGAAATACCATGTGTTCTGGGTAACAACACACCTCTTCTCCCCACGTGTGTCCATGCCTGGAGTTTCAAGGTGGGGTTGGCAGGGGAGGGGTCTTTATGCAGACTGGGTGCAGGGATCTGACCCATTTCTTCCCCTTGCCACAGCCGTGTACTTTGAGAAGAGTGACTACAACAAGTGCCGGGAGCTATGCAAACAGGCCATCGAGGTGGGCAGGGAGAACCGGGAAGACTATCGCCAGATCGCCAAGTGAGTGCTGCGGGGTTTGCCCCAGGCAGGGGTGGGCTCTGGCCAGCCCATGGTGCCCCTGCTCATGGGCTGCCCCTCTCTCTCTGGGGGAGGGGACAGTATCTGAATACCAGCACAGCCCTTCTCTGCAGCCAGGAGGTGCTCCTGCCCCTTGTGCCCCCAGCCAGGGTTGGAGCAGGGCCTTGGACACACTGTCTTGTGCCAGCTGGGTCACCAGCATGGGTAGATATTGGTACTCCACCTCTGTCCTAGCTGGGAGCCCAGATGCCTGTGTTCTCTACCCGCTCAATGGTGCCACCTACCTGCTCGCAGTCCATGGATTTCAAACTGGAATCTGATCCTAGCTTGGCCCTGGATACCTGGGTTTCCTCTCTAATCGGCCATGGCACTAACCTGCCAGTCACTGGTTTCAAACTGGCCTGCCTAGGCAGAGAGTGGTCCTAGCTTGGCCCCAGGCACCTGGATGCTCTCCTCTCTCCCCCCCCCCCCCCCAGTCCCATGTGCTTGGCACCATTCCCTCCTGGCGGGTCCAGTACTCCCCCCCCCTGCACACTGGGATTGGGTCCTAGAGGCCTCATGCCACTGCCCTCTGCATGCCAGGATTGGGTTCTGGAAACCTGGTGCTGCCTCTTCCCCCACGCCTGGTGGTGGGATTGGGTCCCAGGTGCCACCCCCTACTGCTCCCTGTGTGCCAGAATTGGGTTCTGGGAGTCCCCACATGCCAGTACCTGGGGGCCTGGTACTACCCCTTTGCACCCCCGACATGCAGAAATTGGGCCCTGTGGGCCCAGTACTACCCTTGCCTGCCCCCTATGCACTGGGATTGGATCCAGGGGACCTGGTGCCACCCTCTTGCACCCTCCATGCACTGGGATTGGATCCTGAGGGCCAGCATGGTCCCTCTTGGCCACTCTGTGTGCCAGGATTGAGTCCCATGGGTCTGGCATCACTCGTCATGCAGCAGGATAGGGTCCCAGGGGCCTAGCACTGCCAGTTCCCTCCCTCCCACCCCCATGTGCCAGGATTGGGCCCTGGAGGCCCGGGACTGCCCCCACCCACCCTTCTGCATACTGGAATTGGGTCCTAGGAACCCAACACCACCTCTTCCTGGCTTTGTACACTGGGTTCGGGCCTGCTGCGGCCTTCTTCCCTATCCCCAAACTTCCAGACCCATGAGGGGCCCTGGGGCCCAGATGATGGTGCTACGGGCCAAGGCTCAAGCACCCCTGGTGTAGACCCTTAGCAAGGAGAGAGGGTCAGTAATGCCTGCAGAATGACGAGATTAGCAGGAGCTGGGGGGATTGTGAGCTGTGATGTCTAGGGATCCCCATGTTGCTGCCCATGCCAGTCAGCTTGAGCCCCTCTGCCCCAGGTGGTCCCGTAGGTCTGGGGGGGGAACCTGCCCGCCCCCGATCCCGTCTGTTTCCCCCAGCTCACACTGGCTGCTGTCTGCCCCCTTGCCAGGGCCTATGCCCGCATTGGGAATTCCTACTTCAAGGAAGAGCGGTACAAGGAAGCCATCCAGTTCTACAACAAGTCCCTGACGGAGCATCGCACCCCTGATGTGCTCAAGAAATGCCAGCAGGTATGGGGTGGGGGGGCTGCCTCTGTGGCCATCCCGGGGTGGGGTGGTCCTAGCCAGCCTCAGAGCTTGTGGGCAGCTGGTAGCAGGAGCTGGGACCTTTTTGGGGTTGCCTCCCTCAAACGGGGATGTCTGAGTTCTCTCCCAGCTCAGGTAGGGGAGTGGGGGGGTTGAAGGAGGGCTTAGAGCAGGGAGAAACACCCGGGATGGCTGGGTTTTTATATACGGGAGGGGCTGGGGGTTAGAGCAGGGAGTGCTGGGAGCCCAGATGCCTGGATTCTCCCCCAGCCTGGGGAAGGGAGCGGGGCTGGCAAGTTAAAGCAGGGATGGGAGTTGGGATGCTGGGGTTCTCCCACCTCTGGGAGGAAAGCGGGGGCTAGGGGCACAGAGCAAGGGACCTGGGAGCCCGGACATCTGGGTTTCAGGGCTGGGAGGAGAGTGGGTTCAGGTGGGTTACAAAAGTGGGGGGGAGCTTGGACATCTGGGTTCTTTCCCAGCCGAGTGGGGGCCAGGGGGTTAGAGCAGGGGGGGCTGGGAGCCAGGTCACCTGGGTTCTCTTCAGCTCTGGGCAGGCAGTGGAGACTGATTGGGAGCCCGGACACCTGGGTTCCCCCACTCCATCTGCCCCCTTCCCCGCGTTGCTCCCTGTCCCCCCACAGGCCGAGAAGATCCTGAAGGAGCAGGAGCGCCTGGCCTACATCGACCCCGACCTGGCCCTGGAGGAGAAGAACAAGGGCAATGAGTGCTTCCAGAAAGGTGAGGGGTGGGGCTACATCCTGGGGGATGGGGCCACGTCCTTGCAGGGTGGGGCTTAGGGATGGAGCCCTGGTTGGGTGGCAGGGTTATGTCACTGGGAACGGAGGTGGGGGTGTGCTCAGGTGGTGTAAGGGGGTGGAGCTGGGTCCTGGGGGTGTGCCAGTGGGGGGGGGTATTTGAGTGGGGCTGTAGTGGGGGCAAGCCAAGGAGGGTATGGGGGGGTGGGATTGGTGGGGCCTGGGGATGGGGCTATGGTGTGGGGGCAGGGCCATGCCATTTGGGGACAGTTGTAGTTTATTTTGCGGGGGGGGATGTCATGGCTGGAGCTAAATTATGGGATTTGGTGGGGGGAGCTGGGTTGGGGGGCTGTCATGGGGGTGGGGCTACGTTATGAAGTGTTATCACAGGGGCGGGGGTAAGTTGCCATTGAGAGGGCTGGGTCCTATGGGGGTGGAGCCATGCCATGGTGTGGGGGAGGGGGTATAGAGGCAGCTGCCATTTTGAGGTGAGGGAAAAGGATGCTTCCTTGGTGCTTGCACCAGCCATGGGGGACCCAGGTGTCCTCGCCTCCCGCCCTGCCCCCTGGCCAAGCCAGGAGCCCAGGGCCATGTGTGGCTGTAGTCTTGCGGGGGCCCCCATGACGTGCTCTCTGCCCCCCCAGGCGATTACCCCCAGGCCATGAAGCACTACACAGAAGCCATCAAGCGCAACCCCCACGATGCCAAACTCTACAGCAACCGGGCAGCCTGCTACACCAAGCTGCTTGAGTTCCAGCTCGCCCTCAAGGTGTGTGCCCGGATGCCTGGGTTCCCTCCCGCTTAGGGAGGTGGTGTGGCTGGGAGCCCGGTCACCGAGGTTCTCCCCCAGCTCAGAATGGAGCGTGGTGGGATAGAGCAGGGGCCCAGACACCTGGGTCCTCTCCAGATTTGGAGTCTGGGAGGTCAGAGCAGCCAGGAGCCTGGGCTCTCTCCCAGCAGGAGGTGGGTAGTGGGGGCTGTGGTGTTGGGTCCAGTGGTTTATCCTAGCCTGGTCCCTCAGCCCCACCAGCCCGGAAAAGATTTCCACCCTATGGGGATACAGGGCGCCTTGTCTGGTGCTGGGATGCGGCTGGCTCTGGGGTGGAGTATTGAGGGAAGTCTTGGGGTACAGAGCCAGCTGGAGCCCCTGGTGCTCCCCACAGCCAGTTGCAGCCTGTCCTTCCCAGGGCCTCAACCCGACACTGGGATGTGACCAGTTCTGGGGTGGGGCTGGGGTGTTGGGGGTCCTTTCGTCCAGAATCGGAGCCTTTAACCCTTCAGTGCCCGTGTACTCTGAGGAGCTTCTTACCACTCTGCCTTTTCCCTCTCCAGGACTGTGAAGAATGTATCCGGCTAGAACCGACCTTCAGTAAGTAGCCAGTGGGGCATCTGTCTGGGGGCTTGTCTGTGTGTCCCCCACCCCTGAGGGGCTACATGGGGGTGGGGAGGAGCTGTCCGTCTGGCCCTATGAGGCTGACTCGGGGGCTGTGGTCCCCCTTCCCCCCCAACTTGATTTAGTCAAGGGCTACACCCGGAAAGCAGCAGCCTTGGAAGCCATGAAGGACTACACCAAAGCCATGGACGTCTACCAGAAGGCGCTGGACCTGGACTCCAACTGCAAGGTCGGGGCTGGGGGGGCCATGAGGGGGCTGGGGCTCTAGCCAGGGACCCACAGGGCATCCAGTCCTGGCAGGGGAGGTCTGGACAGCACCCAGCATCCCTTGATCTTGGCTGGGGGGGGGTCTGGACAGCACCCCGATCTTGGCCAGGGGGGGGTCTGTACAGTGCCTGGTGCCCCCTCATTTCATTGCTTTCCCAGTTCGGAGGGAAGAGGGGCAGTTCGAGCAGCGGGGTTAGGAGTCTGGACACCTGGGTCCTATCCCAGTTTTGGGAGGGGAATGGAGCTCCCCATAGGTCCAGGGCGTCTTGCCCTCACTGGCCTGTGCCCTCCCCTTCCCGTTGCAGGAGGCAGCGGACGGCTACCAGCGCTGCCTGCTGGCCCAGTACAACCGCAATGATACACCCGAGGACGTGAAGCGCCGCGCCATGGCCGACCCTGAGGTGCAGCAGATCATGAGCGACCCGGCCATGCGCCTCATCCTGGAGCAGATGCAGAAGGACCCCCAGGCCCTCAGCGAGTGAGTGAGGGAGGGGTGGGGGGGTCACTGCTGCTTCCTCAGCACAGGCATGGGGGTGTCTCCATCTCCAGGAGGGGGTGGTGCCTGTCTTCGGCACCAGGTGGCGCTGGTGCATCTGAAGGCAGCTGTATATGCACAGCCTACCCTAGAGCCAGCCGCATCCATGGCCTTGTATCCCCAGCCCCGATGCCCCCAGAGCTGGCTGCCAGTGTTACACTCAGCCTGCAGTACCCCATCCCAGAGTTGGCTGCATGAGGGCGAGGGGTCCTATATCCCTAGTCTGTGACATCCCACCCCAGAGCCAGCTGCATCTGCTCCACTCTGCTGCCAGCAAACAGAGGAACCCAGAGACGACAGCACCTCGGCTACATTTAGCCCTGATCTCCCCACGCCCACCCCTCAGCCAGCTGCATTACAGCACCTAGCAAGGGGCCTCATATTGCCAGCCCTGTGTGGTATACTCAGCCCATGACACAGTCAACCCTAGAGCCTGCTGCATCTCTTCTACTCAGCTGATAGCAAACACAAAAAGCCCAGAAACAGCAGCACCACTGGAAAGGTGGCATTGGGGCCAAGCATAACAGAGCCAGCCACATCCTAGCGCTGGGTACAGGGGCCCTGTATCCCCAGCCCTGCATGGCCCACTCCAGAACTGGCTGCAGCTGTGTTACACTCACCCCTTTATGCTCTGCCTCAGAGCTGACTGCATCCCTGCACATTTCAAGGGGCCCTGTACCCCCAGCCTGAGAGGTGGCCGCATCACTGGTATACTGAGCTGGCTCTGGCCCTACCCCAAATGCATTTCTGTTATACTCAGCAACCCTCACCCCAGAAGTGGCTGCATTGGTTGTACTTGGCCCACAACACAGCCCACCCCAGAGTTGGCTGCGGCTGTTACACCCAGCTGCCGGCATCCCCTAGGAGTAGCCACAGCCTGTTACTCCCAGCCCTGAGCTCCCCCCCAGAGCCAGCCATATCTTGACTGTTCTTCCTTCCCCCCAGACACTTGAAGAACCCGGTCATTGCCCAGAAGATCCAGAAGCTGATGGACGTTGGTTTGATTGCCATTCGGTGATGACAGGCCTGCCTGCCTGCCTGCCCCCATCGTGTGCCCCCTCTGCCCTTGGGGGCACAGAGACTCATACTGGGGCCTTGCTGTCCCCTCCAGGTGCCCCCTCCCCCCGGGGGGCCCAAAGGGGGACAGGAGGGGGGACCCACAGCCTCTGCTGTGGGGGGGAGGGGGGATGTCTCCAGTTGCACGACTGCCTTGTCCTGCTGCATTCCAATAAATGAGCAAAGCAGTCTCCCTCGGCTCCACTCCTACCTCCCTGCCCCCAGTGGAGGGGTTGCTCTGCCCCCTCTACAGGGCGGGCTGTGGGGCAACCCCCTGACTCTAACCAGACAGAGGAAATGACATCATGCTGGGGGGTGTCTACCACCTAAGCCCCTCCCTGGGGGTGGAGCCTGTGGACCTGCCTCACCCCCACTCCTGCCTCACTGGGGGGCTAGCCCTCCCCCACATACCCTGAAACCCCCTTGTGTGTGTAAGCCCCTGGCCCTGCCTAGCAAGCAGGGATAGGAAGTGACATCGTGCCAGCTGGGGGTGGGTCCATGACATGCCCCACCCTGGGGTGGAGCCTGTGTGCTAGCCCTCCCCTGTGCCCCCTGCCCCATCACGGGGGGGACCCCAGGTGGGGGTCACCCCCCGGCTCTGTCTGACCTGAAAGAGGAAGTGACATTGTGCTCAAGCCCCCTTTCCTCCCACCCCCACCCTCAGCTAAAAATACCTAGCGCCAGCATGGACCGGAAAGGACCATGACACAGCACCCAGGCCCAGCCCCCCCACTCCCACAGCTTCCCAGCAGCAGTGAGGCCCAGCCCAGCCCCTTCCCAGTATAGGCTGGCACTGGCTAAGCAGGGCTGGGGGAGGGGGCCCACCCTGCACCCCAAGGGGGCAGGAGCCAGTATACCCAGTGAAGGGGCTGGGGGGGTTGGGAGATGAAGGACGCCTGCGTTTCTGGCCTTAAGCGAATGCGAGGGCCGCAGCGGAAGGGTTTGGAGGAAGCTGGATGCCTGGGTTCCCCCTGGGGACAGAGGAAGCTCAGGCCTCCCCTCCCAGCTGCTCCCCATTGCCTGCTGGGGCCTAGGGTCCAAACTAAACAGGGAGGGCTGCTTGTAGGGGAGGAAGGGCAATTGGCCTGGGTTATTGCCCCACCCTGTAGCAGTTTGAGCTCCCCTTTTGCCCCAAAACAGCCCCTTCCTTCCTTGTGCTGGGAGGGGAAGCAATCCTAGTTTCACTTCCTGTCCCAAACCCGGGGATTGTCTGCAGCAATCCAATCGTGTCAGGGGCTGCGCAGACCCCGCGCTGAGACTGGGGGCTGCTGGGTGCTGTACAGACCCTGTAGGCCCAGATCAGGAGCGCCAGGTGCTGCACTGCCCCCCCAGGCCAGGATCAGGGTGGCGGGGGTGCCAGGTCGGTGCCCAGAGCCCCCAGGAAGAGTGGAGGGGATGCTGGGTGCTGCACAGCCCCCCTAGATGTCACTGGGCCCCGCCAGGCTCTGTCCAGACCCCATGGGGCCGTGCCAGGTGCTGTGCAAATGCACCGAGTGTGGCAGGCCGCAGGCGGGTTCCTGGCAGGTGCTGGCCCCAGGCCCCCACTTCCTTTCCCCCGGGGCCTGGGAGGAAGTGACTGATGAGGGTGGGGGAGGGGCCACACCCTGCCTGATAGCGCTGCACCCGGACGCCCGCTGCAGCCACGGGGAAACCAAGGCAGCGACCAGACCCCTGGCACTGACCGGGGAGACGGCTGCACCCGGCAAGGTGAGGGGGGCTCTGCAATGAGGGGAGGCCTGGAGGGGTCCCTGGGGGCCTACAGCCCTAAGGAGGGTGGTGCGTGGGCACTGAGGAGCGGCGGGTCCAGGGGGCCCCAGACACCTGGGTTCGATCCCTGCAGCAGGAGGGAAGTGATGGCTGTCATCAGAGCAGGAGGACAACAGGCGCCTGGGTGCTCTGCAGCTCTGGCAGGTTGGGGGGGCTGAGGGGTTGGGAGCCCGGACACCGGGTTCTGGGCTGGGAGGTAGGAGGGGAGCAGGCCTGGGATAGAGGGGTGGTGGGAACCCAGGCATCCCGACTGCCAGGCCTCCAGCCCTGGGTTTCCTCCCTCATCCCAGTGCTCCCAGTCCCTGCTGGTCCTGCCAGGCCAGGGCTTCTTTCCCAGCCTGGACCTGGAGCCGTGGTCCAGCCATTCCTGCATCCCACGATGCTCCACCCTCCACACCTAGGGGAGAACCCAGGCATCCAGCCCAGGCGCCCCTGCTCTAGTGGGAGGAACCCAGGTGTCCGGGCTCCCAGCTGTTCCCTTCTCTGCTCCCCACAGTATCCAGGGCAGGCTTGGGACACAGGTGTCCAGGCTGATGGGACCCAGGCATCTGGGCCTGGGGCTGAGGGGCACCAGGTGTCTGGGCTGGGGTTGACAGGACCCAGGTGTCCAGGGGATGTGGCATCCAGTGAAGCTGGACCCAGGCATCCGGGGCTGATGGGACCCAAGTGTCCGGGGCAGGTGGGACCCAGGGGACCCCGGCGTCCAGGCAGAAGGAACTCAGGTGTCCGGGTGTGGCTGCAGGCATCATGGCGGGGCTGAAGACGGCGACGGGTGATGCCATTGACGCATCGTGGGAGCTGCGCGTGACAGTGGATGGGGCCGAGACCAAGGACGGGGCTGAGGCCGCCAATGTCACACTGCGCGTCACTGGCGACCTGCACATCGGGGGGCTCATGCTGCGGGTGGCCGAAAAAATCGGTGAGCGATTTTTTTTTTTTTTTTTTTTTTTTTCGGCCGAAAAAATCGATGACCTTTAGGTCCCCCTAGGAGCTGAGGCAGACGTCCGGGCCCCAGGAGCCCTGCTCTAACTCGCAGACGCTGAGCAGGCAAGAGCCCAAGCACCCGGGCACCCTGCTTTCGCCCCCAGCCCCCCCCAGAGCTGGAGCGAACCCAGGCGTCTGGTGCCCACGTGACCCCAGTGACTCAGGGAGCCCTGACTCTGACTCAGGGGGCTCCAGACCTGCCCCACCCCTGTCCCCAATTGGAGGGGAGTGGCCATGTTTTGGCCCCTCCCCTGGGAGGGGATGGGGCTGTGGGGACTGGTCCTGCCGGAAGTGGCCCCTTATCAACCCAGCCCAGGGCAGGGGGGGGCTGGAGTTTCCTGGGGAAGGGAGAGAAGAGAGGAGCTGTGGATGGGAGATACCCCCCCCCCCCCCCCCAGGGTGATAAGGGCTATAAATACCCCAGGGCTGGGGGGGGCAGTGGTTAGAGCAGGGGGGCTTGGAGCCTGGGAGGAAGTGGCTGAGGGGCTGGGAGGGAACCCAGCCATCTGGGCTGCCAGCCCCAGAGCCAGCTGCTGCCTCTGTTCTCCGTGGCCCTGGTGCCCCCCAGAACCAGCCGCAAGTTCTCCGTGCCCTGTGCCCACTTCAAGAGCCAGGTGCAGTCTGTTCTGCCTGGGCCTGCTCCTCCCCAGAGCTGGCCGCAGACTGTGCCCACCCCAGAGCTAGCTGCAGCCTGTTCCGCTTGGCCGCTGGCTGCACCCCAGCCTCAGCTGCCCCTGATGGCTGGTCCCTGCAGGGGTGCAGCGGGACTGGTCAGACCACGCGCTGTGGTGGGAGCAGAAGCACCAGTGGCTGCTGCGCACAGGCTGGGCCCTGGACAAGTATGGCTTGGGTGCGGACGCCCAGCTCCGCTACACACCCCAGCACAAGCCGCTGCGACTGCGCCTGCCCAACCGGCGCCGCGTGCGGGTCCAGGCCTCCTTCAGCGACACCATCTTCCGCACCGTGGCCGACATCTGCCGCCTCTTGGGTGAGACGGGCTGCGGGCCAGGGGTGAAGGGCGTTGATTGTGGGGGGTGCCGCTATATAGGGGACTGAGGCTTGGGAGTGAGGGGCACTGATGGCAGGGGGCTGCAGGTCAGGAACGAGAGGCACCAATGGGTGGGGGCTGCGGGTTGGGAATGACGGGCACTGATGGGTGGGGGCTTCAGGTTGGGAGTGAGGGGTGCCAATGGGTGGGGGCTGCAGGTTGGGAATGAGGGGCACCAGTAGGGCTGGGGGAGCAGGGGACTGCAGGTCAGGAGTGAGGAGCACCAATGGGCGGGGGGCTGCCTTGGGTGACCCCCCTTTGCCCCCAGCAATCCGTCACCCCGAGGAGCTGTCTCTGCTGCGCCCACCCGAGGGGAAGGAGAAGAAGAAGCGCAAGGAGGCAGCGCTGGGGGCCGAGGATGACTTCGACCTCACTGGGATCGTGCTGCCCAATAGTAAGTGCCGGGGGTGGGGGCCAGAGGCGTGAGCGTGAGCACCCTCATGCAAGAGGCAGGGGCAGTCATGTGAGCACCCTGTGTGCACTTGTGCAAGAGGTGCCCAGGTTCTAGTGACCACCTCATGAGAACCTGCGTGAGAGTTTGCACAGATAGTGGCGAATGCCTGCACACTCCTGTGAGAGCCTGTGCGAATAAGCAAACGTGTAGTCATGCAAGAGACTGCACAGATACTAGTGAATTCCTTGCATGAGAACCTGTGCAAATGAGCAAATGGTGCATTTGTGCAAGAAGTTCCACGAATATCCATGAATTCCTTGTATGAGAGGCTGCACAAATAAGTGCACAAATGCATCTGTGCAACCACGCGCACAAAGACCTGGTTCACCAATTTGCACAGGCTCTCACACAGGGAATGCACTAGGGTCCATGCAACTTATCACACAAATACCCATTTATTGGCACATGCTGTCACACAAGTGCATGGGTGCTTGAAAGTCGTGTGCAAACTCTCGCAGCAATACACGTTCTTCACACAGGTTTTTGCATGAGGTGTTCACTAGAACCTGGACAACCTCTTGCATGAATGCACATTTGTTTGTTCATTCACATGGGCTCTCACTTGAAGTGTTCACTTTCACCCATGCAACCTTCATGGATACACATTTGCTTGTTTTCACAGACTCTCACACAAGGAATTCACTAGTATCTGCAACCTCTTGCATGGATACAAACTTGTTGCTCATTCACACGTATGGGTATTCACAAGTCTCTGTGCAGGCTCTTATGCCAATATGCATTTGTTCACACCGGCTGTTGCACAAGGTGTTCAGTAACATTCATGGAACCTCTCACAAATGCACATTTGTTTTCGCAGGCACTTGCACAAGCACATGGGCACTTGCAAGTATCTGTACAAGCTCTCACATCAGTACACCATCATTCACACAGGTTCTCGCACAAGGTGTTCACCATCATCTGTACAACCTTTTGCACACATATACATGGGTTTGCTCATTTGCATAGGCTCTCGCACAAATGCACTTGTGAGTCTCCTTGCAAGATCTCACACCAACATATGCTTGTTCACACAGGCTCTTGCACAAGGTGTTCACTAGTGTTTGTGCAGAGTGTCACAGATGCATGTTTATAGACTTGTTCACACAAGTTCTCTAGGAATTCACACGTACCCATGCGCCTTCTTGCACAAGTACAGATTTCTTCACATGGGCTGTCACACGACTACACAGGCACATAAGAGTCTCTGGGCAAACTCTCACACCAGTATACTTTCATTTGTGTAGGATTTGTACAAGGTGTTCACTAGCATCTGTGCAACTTCTTGCATGAATACCCATGTGTTCATTTGTTCACAAGGGCATAGGCACTTGTGAGTCTCTATGCTAATTGTCACACCAAGACACACTCCTTCACACAGGCTCTGGCATGAGGGCTTCACTAGTATCCATGCAACTTCTTGCACAGCTACATGTGCTCGCTCACTTGCATGGCTATGCTCATGGGTCTCTGTGCAAGCTCTCACATCATTGCACAAGGTGTTCACTAGTATCTGTGCAACCTTTTGCACAAATACCCATTGGTTTGCTCAATTCCCTGGACTCTTGCACAAGTGCAGGGGTGCTCATGTATCTCTGTGCCAGCTCATGTGAGATCTCACATGCGAGGTTCACTTGCATACATGCAACCTCTTGTGCCACTGCACACATGTTGGACCCTTCGTACAGGCTTTTGCACGAGTGCCCCAGCGAGTCTCCATACAAGCTCTCCCGCCAACAAACCCTCATACCAGAGCCCATGCAAAGGAGATGCTCCTGGTGCCCTTGTGCTAGGGCCTGCTGTGCTTGTGCGAGCCCCCCTGTGTCTCCCCCCAGGTGCGGAGCAGCAGCAGTTCCGGGGGATGCCGCCCCACTTCTCTGACAGCCCTGAGGCCACGGCCTGTTACCGGATGCTCTCGCTCAGTCAGGCTGGGCCCAGCCCCGAGACCGTGATGAAGTCCCCGCGCCCCGGCAGCCTGGTGGAGAAGGGCCAGATCAACAGCAGGTGGGGCCTGCGGGTCAGGAGTGAGGGGCACCGGCAGGTCTGGGGGGCAGGGGCTGTGGGGCAGGAGTGAGGGTCACCGCACTCCCCCCCAGGTGGCTGGACTCATCACTGTCGCTGATGACCCAGGACGTGCAGAAGGATGACGAGCTCTGGCTCCGGTTCAAGTACTACACCTTCTTCGACCTGGACCCCCAGGTGCACTTTGGCCCTGCCCCCTGCCTCCCTCTAGCCCCACCCCCTGGGTCTGGCCCTGCCCACCTCTTCCCCTGGTGGTGCCCTATAATTCTAATGAGCCCCTGGTGACCCCTGGGACCCCAATGGCCCCCTCATGGCTTGAAAGATCCCTTGGGGACCCCATCACCCCCAGTGACTTCAATGATGCCTTGGTGACTCCATGGCAAACCTCATTACGCAATGACCCCCATCCCCCAGTGATTTCCATGTCCCTCTGGTGACCCCCCTGGTAACCCCAGTGTCCCCCCAGTATGACACGGTGCGGATGACGCAGCTGTACGAGCAGGCGCGCTGGGCCCTGCTGCTGGAGGAGACCGACTGCACCGAGGAGGAGACCGTGCTGTTTGCCGCCCTCCAGGTACTGGGACCCCCCGTGGAGACCCTCCAGCTCCCCCCGCCTGGCGGGGCCCCCCCAATCTCCCAGGGCCACCGGAGACTCCTGGACACCCCCCCCAGACTGCCTAGAGCCCCCCAGAGACCCCAGGAGCTCACCCAGGCCCCCAAATTTCACCCCACTCTTCAGGGGCCCACAGACCTCCCCACCCCCACAGCCCCTCCCCCACAGGAACCCCAGGTCTCCCACCAGGGCACCAATCACCTCCCCCCAGTCCCAGAAACCCTTTGAGATCCCAGACCTTCCCCCGTGGTGACCTCCAGGGACCCCCCCCCCCCCCCGAGAAACCCCCACACCCCCCAGGTCCTCTGCCTCCCATGCAGGAACCCCACCCAGAGCACCAACCCAGCCTGGGTCCCCCCCAACCTTAGATCTCCTCCCCTAACCCAGCCAGAGCCCCCCGCCCCCCCAGCCTCCTGCTCCCCTCTACCCAGGTATCCCCAGAGACCCCTTGACTCTCGCCCCAGGATCCCCAACCTGAGCCCCCCAAGCCCCTGCCCCCCCAGGGACCCACCATGGAGCAGTGGGGGGGCTGGGTGGAAGAGCCCATCCCTGCTCCCCTCCCCCCAGTACCACATTGAGAAGCTGTCATTGAGCACGGACCCCACGGACCCCTCCGGGGATGCCCCCACCCTCGACGACCTGGACTCAGCCCTCAGCAGCCTGGAGGTCAAGCTGGAGGGGGGCACGGCCCCCACTGACATGCTGGTGAGGGGCTGCGGGCCGGGAGGGAGGGGCACTGGCCGGGCTGGGGGCTGCGGGTTGGGAAGGAGGGGTACCGGCCGGGCTGGCGGGGGGCAGCGATACTCGGGGTGACTCTTGGCTCCCCCAGGAAAACCTGACGGCCATCCCTGAGCTGAGGGAAACTCTGCGGGTGTTCAGGTGAGCCCGGGCAGGGGTGAGCCCGTCTCTGGCAGGGGAGGGGCTGTGGAGGGCAGAGCGGGGGGGCCAGGGCCTGGTCGCCTGCGTCCCACCCTCTGCACCCCCCCAGGCCGCGAAAGCTGACCCTGAAGGGCTTCAAGCCGCACTGGGTCGTGTTCAAGGAGACGTCGCTCTCGTGCTACCGCAGCCCGGAGGAGGCGCTGGGGGAGCCGGTGCAGCAGCTCAACCTCAAGGGTGAGGACCGAGGCATCCAGGTCCAGCGCTCGTGACCCCAGGATCGGGCCCCTCTGCAAGCCCCGCCCCACCCCAAGGTCCTTGCCAGCTTCCTCTCTAGCCCCACCCCTTCTGGTCTGACCCTGAGCTAGCCCCACCTACTGATGGCTCCGCCCCTGGCTAACCACGCCTTCACCATTAGCCCTACCCCAGCTGGCTCTGCCCCATTCTGGACCTACCTGTTAAGCCCCACCCCCAGCTAACCTTGCCCCCTCTGGCCCCGCCCCCAGGCTGTGAGGTCGTCCCAGATGTCAACCTATCGGGGGGCAAGTTCTGCATCAAACTGCTGGTGCCGTCGCGCGAGGGCATGAGCGAAGTGCATCTGCGCTGCGAGGATGTGAGTGAGGGGGCAGGGCCAAGTGTGAGCGAGTTACCCCAAGACAGTGAGGACAGATGGGAGGTTATCCCAGGACAGCAGAGGCAGATGTGGGTGGATCCATATGTAACGGACTTATCCCAGGATATTGGGGACAGACTTGGGGGAGGCTATCCCAAGATGGTGGAGGCAGATGGGGGTGGGGACAAATATAGGAGACTTATCCTGGAGAAGTGGGGACAGATGGGGGAAGAGATAACTTATTCTGCACCTATTTGGGGATAATGGAGTCATATGTGGGCAGAGCCAGATATAGGAGACTTATTTTGGGATAGTGGGAATAGATAGAGGTGGGGGCAGAGGTAGATGGGAGATGGAGTTAACCTGGAATAGCAGAGGCAAATGTGGGCCAAGCTATATGTAGAGGATGTATCCCGAGATAATGGGAACAGGACGAGGTTGGCCTTGGATAACAGAGACAGGTGGGGCAGAGCCAGATGTAGAAAACTTATCCTGGGATACTGGGACAAACAGGGGGAGGTTATTCCATAAGATAGCACAGATGGGGCTGGAGACACCCCAAGGGGTAGGGGCAGACGGGGGGTTATCTTGGGACAACAGGAACAGCCAGGGGGGCATTTATCTCAGGAGAGAAGGAACAGAAGGCTGTGCTAATCTGGGATAGTGGGGATCAACAGCGGGGAAGGGAATTATTTCAGGATACTGGGAATAGACAGGCAGTGGGTTATTTCAGGATAATAAGGTCAGATCCCAGTTATCCCAGGATAGTGGGGGCAGACAGAAAGTGATTTATCTTGGGATACTGGGGACAGATGGAAGGCAATTTATCCTGGGACAATAGGTCCAGATAGTGGGGGCAGATGGCAAATATGTTATTTTAGATTAGTAGGGACAGATGGGAAGTAATTTATTCTGAGATAATGGAGCCAGACAGTAGTTATCCCGGGATAGTGGTGAGAGTTGAAATGTATCCCAGGATAATAAGGCCAGTCTGCGGTTATCCCAGAATGGTGGGAACAGACAAGAAGTGGGTTACATCCCAGGTTAATGAAGACAGCAGTGGTAATCCTGGGAGAGTGGGGACATATGAGAAGTAAATCATTCCAGGCCAGTGGAAACAGATGAGAAGCAGATTATCCAGGAAGGTGGGGATAGATGAAGCGGGGAAGGGACATCATCCCAGGATAGAAGGGACAGACAGGCAGTGGGTTATCCTGAGATGATAAAGGCAGCCAGCGGTTGTCCTGGGATAGTGGTATCATGATGAGAACTGGATTATCCCAGGATAGTAGCGACAGACAGGAAACCATTCATCCTTGGATAATATGGACCGACTGGCTAGCCTGGGATAGCGGGGATAAACGGGAATGGGAGGAGAGGAGATCCGCCCCTCTGGGTGATGCCGCACCCCCAGCTGTTGCCCCGTCCCTCAGGAGAAGCAATACGCCCGCTGGATGGGCGCCTGCCGTCTGGCTGCCCGGGGCCGCACCATGGCCGACAGCACCTACAGGGCCGAAGTCCAGAACATCCTGACCTTCCTGCAGCAGCAGCGTGCTGGCTCCACCTCTGGCCCCACCCCCAGCCCCAGCCCTGCCCCCGATGGAGCAGGGCCCACCTGGCTCTTCCCCCCACGCTACCAGAAGAGGTTCAAGCCCAAGCAGGTAAATTGGAGGGGGGGAGGGCAGTGGGTTAGCCTGGGGTACTGGGGACAGGTGGGGGTTATCCCAGGGTAGCTGGGATATATACAGGTGTTATCCTGGGATATATGGGGGAGGTTACCCTGGGATAGTAGGGACAGACAGAAAGGTTATCCTGGGATAATGGGGACATATATGGTGTTATCCTAGAATAGTGGGGATAGATGGGGGTATATCGTGGGAGAGTGGGGACTGACAAAGATTTACATGGATAGTGAGGGCACATGGAAAGTTATTTTGGGATAGATGGGACAAACTGGGGGGTTATCCCAGGCCAACAAAGACACATGGGGGGTTATCCTGGGATAGGGGAGATACATACATGGGGTTTTCCTGGGACAGTGGAGACAGATGGGGAAGCTATAGGTGGCACCCAGGATAGCAGGGACTGCTGGGTGGAGTAACCCTGGGGCAGAGGGGACAAATAGGGGATAATCTGTGTAAATTAGGGATAACCTGGAATAACCCAAGGCTAAATTAGGGTCACAAGGCCCCAGCACCCTATGGGGGTAACAGCAAAGGGCCCCTCCCCCTGAGCCCAGTTCCTGGGTGGTCTTCCATCCACACTGGGACCACCCAGGACCCTGCTTAGCTTGGGAGGCTGATGGCACCGCCCCCCCACAGTTAACCCCACGTGTGCTGGAGGCCTACCAGAACGTGGCCCAACTCTCGCTGACCGAAGCCAAGATGCGCTTCCTGAAGGCATGGCAGGCGCTGCCCGACTTTGGCATCACCTACTTTGTGGTCAGGTAAGCAGGACGGACCCAGGCATCTGGGACTCCCCACCCCCATTCCCTCCCTTCCCAGAGGCAGAAAGGACCTAGGTCTGGGTTCCCAGACCCACCCCACTCACTCCAGTCCCCTCCCAGAGCCAGGGAGAACCCAGGTGTCCAGGCTGCTAGCTCCCCTGCCCCTTGAGCCAGAGAAACCCAAGCATCTAGACCTCCACCCCCACTGCCCAATCCTGCAGCCCCATCTCCATGCCCAGAGCTGGAGGGAACCCAAGTGCCCAAGCTCCTAGAACCCCACTACCCCCCCCGCCCCCCATCCCTCCTTTCCTCCCTGAGACCCCAGGCGTCCGGGCTCCCAGCCCCCTCCCATCCCAGATCTGGAGGGAACCAGGCATTCCCCCCACCCACACAGGTTCAAAGGCAGCCGGCGGGACGAGGTGCTGGGCATTGCCCCTGGGCGCTTGTTGCGCATCGACCTAGCTGTGGGCGACGTGGTGAAGACCTGGCGCTTCAGCTCCATGCGCCAGTGGAACGTCAACTGGGACAGCCGGCAGGTGCGTGGGATACTGGGGTTCCCTGGGGGAGAGTGGGGGTGGCTGGGAGCTGCATGTTTGGGGTCTCTCCCAGTTGGGCTGGTTTATAAGGGAAATGGCTATTTTAGGCCCTGGGAGGTGAGGGCATGGCGGGGGAAGGGGGAGGACGTGCAGGGGTGGACTGTGAGAGCCCGGATGCCTGGGTTGTTTCCCAGCCCTGGGGAAGCCATTTGAGTAGACAGCCAGGGCTGGGGAGCCTGGACCCCTGGGCGAGGAGTGGGACCTGCAGCGTGGGAGCAGAGGGACCGGGAGCCCAGACACCGGGGTCTTCACTTCCACCCCTCCTTCCAGGTGGCCATCGAGTTTGACGAGCACATCAACGTGGCGTTCGCGGTGGTCTCAGCCGGGTGCAAGGTGCTGCATGAATTCCTGGGCGGCTACATTTTCCTGTCCACCCGTGCCCGCCCTGGCCCTGGCCCCGGCCCCGTCCCTGATGAGCAGCTCTTCCACAAGCTTACGGGTGGCCACGAGGCCCTCTGACCCCCCACCCTGCCCTTTGACCCCTGAAAATCCCCCCCGACTTACCCTTTGACCTCGTGACCCCCCACAGTCCCCTGATTCCCCCCTGACCTGCTCACCTAGGACCCCCCTGTGACCCCCGGCCCCTTGACCTGACCTATAGCCCTGCCCCCAAGATCTGCCAAGGCCCCCTACCCCCATCACCCTCCAACTCAAGGATCCCTCCACAGCTCTCACAACCTCAGGAACCCCTTCAGCCCTGGCCTAGGACCCCCAGAGTCACCCTCACCCCCCAATGCCCCCCTGGTATCACAGACCCTCCCACAAGCCCCTGAAGCCCTCTTAGATACTCCCCCATCAGCCCCTAACATCAAGGGCCCCCCCCAGACCTGGCCCAGGACCCCCACCAGCTCCCTGGACCTGCCCCCTCAGACCCTCCAGGGAGATCAAGGAGAAGCTGAGACCTGGGGCTGGTTAAGGAGGTGTTAATCAGTCCAGTAATTGCCCCCCCATCCTGAGGCCCTGGGGGGGCAACGCAGTCAGTCCAAGGGCAGGAGACAGCCTGAAAGAGATGGAGGGAGGGTTGGAGGGGGGCTTGGCAGTGCAGGCGCCCCCCCAAAAAGCTTGCCCCATGATCCCCCCAGTTCCTGGCTCTTTTCCCAGGGACCACGGGCATCCGGACTCCCTGCTAAAGGACACTGACTCGCTACTCCCTCCCCACAATAAAGCATGCTAAGAACAACCCCCAGTGTGTGAGCCTGGCTCGGCCCAGACTCCTGGGCTGTCTTCGGGGGGCTGGGGGCTGCAAGCAGGGGCTGGGGGCCCAGATGCCTGGGTTCACTCACGGCTGGGCCGCAGCTGCAGGGCACACAGAATGTAGCGGGGGGGCAGGACCCCGTGGGCATCGCCGGGCGTCAGGACCACCCCGTTGGCCGCGCGGAAGAACCGGATCCCATCTGCGGGGGCAAGGTGGGGGACAGAGGGTCACCCGGATGCCTGGGTTCTCTGAGGGAGGCTGGGGGATTAGATGGTGGGGGCAAGGGGCCCGGACGCCCGAGTCCCCCCGGCTGCACGCACCTGCCAGCGCCTGCGGCCCATCGATGACGACGGCCACCTCCGAGTCCGGCCGCATCCCTGCAGGGACCAAGGGCTCCGGTGAGGTGCCGGAGCCTGGACGCCTGGGTTCTCTCCCACCTCTTGGAGGGGCCTGATCCTCCCCGCCTGCTGGGCGCTCTCCTGGCTCGAGGAGAGGCCTGGTCCCCTCCCCGCCCCCCGGACTCCTGGGTTGTCCCCCAGCTCGAGGGCCTGATCCTCCCTGACTCTGGGACGGGGCTGGTCCCCCACCTCCCCAGATGCCTGGGTTGTCCCCAGCTGCAGGGGGGGCAGCCGGCGCTCACCGCTGAGGACCCCGGCGTCCCCGGGCAGGCCGGGCGCCAGGTGGATGTGGGTGCGGCCGCGCCGGGACAGGCCCCCGCGGCGGATGGAGTCCCAGAGCCGGCGCCGGGTGCCATGGGCCAGGGTGGGGGGCAGCGACTCTGGCGTCTCCAGGGGCGTCAGCTCCAGCTCCGGCACCTGAGGGGGCAGGGGAAGCCCTAAGCCCCACCCCCACCCCCAGGGCCCTGCCCACTTCCTTAGGCTCTGCCCCCAGGCAAATCCCAGCCCCGCCCATGCCCAGCTAGGCCCCACCCCTGTGTCCCTCCCCCAGCCCTGGACAGACCCTGCCCCATATGGGCCCCACCCCCAAACTGCCTCTTTCCAGAGCAGGCTCCACCCCCACACCCAGCCCTGCCCCTGGCTAGGCCATGCCTTCTCAGCCAGGCCCCACCCCCTACCTCTAGGGAGTGTCCCTGATTGGCCCGAATCTGCAGCCCCCCAGAGGGGGCGGGGCGTAGGGCAAATCTCTGCTTCTCATTGGTCTCCACCACACGCCGCACGTCGCCCTCCGACACACCCGCGAGGCTGGGCAGCGCCAGCAGCTCCTGCAGCGCCACGAACCCGTCTGCGGGCACAGCGGGACCCAGGCAGCGGGGTCGGGGGATCAGAGTGGGGAAGGCAGGCAGCCAGGCAGGATGGGGGGCACAGCCCGGGAACCCAGGCATCCCGCAGCCCCATGGCGGGGTCAGAGGGCAAGTACCCAGGCGTCTGGGGCTGCGCCCTCTCCACTCCCCACCCCCCAACAGGGGGCAGCCCTGTGCTGTCCCCTCCCCCGCAGTGGGTGGAAGGAGGAGCCAGGCGTGGCCACGCCCCAAAGGCAGAGGAGGCGGGGCCATAGGGGACCACACCCTCTATTTGCCCAGGGGAGCGGGGTCAGTGTAGCCACGCCCACGTGTCCCACCTACCTGCCCCCATGTGCAGCCCCAGCTCGACCGCGCCGTGCCGCAGCGCGTAGGACAGCGTCCGGGACAGGCGGGTGTCGGGGTCCTGCGGGAAGAGACGGGCCAGTCGCCTGGGTTCCCTCCGGCTCCGGGGGGCAGAGCTGGGGGTGCTGGCGACAGAGGGGCCCTGGGTGCGCCAGGGGAAGGTCCTGGCCATGAAGGGCGCGTTGCCCCCGGCGGCTGGGGGGCGGCAGCGGTAGGCGGGGGAGCTCCCGCAGATGCCACCGGCACTGTCAGCAGGGGAGGGCGCCGTGGCAAGCGCCCACCAAGGGTCAGCGACTGCCCGCGCCCGCCACGGGCAGCATTGGCAGCGGCCAGCGCGGATCGCGGAGCACCGGCAAGCGCTGCCGGGGTGCGCACGCACCCCCTGCGCGTCGCCCCGGTCCTGGCTCGCGGCACCCACGTGGGAGGCCATGCCAGGCAGGGGCAGGCAGACCCGGCTCCGCGGGCCGGCGCACGGAGCTGCCCGCCACGCGTGTGGCGGCGCCGGCCAGGTCGGGAGGTCAAGGCTGCCCGGGCCGCTGCCCTCGCCTGCACCGGTCAGGTCCTGCGCGGGGGCGGTCTCCGCCACCCCGTGTCCCCAGCCCTCCGGAGCTGGCGGTGGGGCCCTTGCCCCGGCCCCCCGCGCCGCCCGAGCACGACACTGGGCGTCCGCGCCCGCCGCCGCCAGCAAGGCCCGGGGCTCCGGGTCAAGCCCGTCCCGGGCGGGACAACCGTCCTCTCCTCCCCCGGATCCGCTGCAAGGAGCCTGGGCCCGGCTGCTGCGCGCTGTCCCCACGGGGGGCCCGCCCGGCCCGGCCCCGCGTCCCACTTGCCCCCTGGCCCAGGCGTCCGCCCGCCCGCCCGGCCCGCGGCTCCCGCACGGGGGCAAACAGCCCGGCTCGCGGGGCTCTGACCTGGTCCTGGCGCCGCGGCCGCCGCCCCCCCGGCCTCCTGCCGCTGCCGCCGCCGCCCCCAGGGGCCGCCGCCGCCGGCTCCATGCACCCGCGCTCCCGGGTCCCCCAGCCGGGCAGGGGCCAGCAGGGAGGGGCCGCTGCGAGGGATGCTGGGAGTTGTAGTCCGCAGGGGGTGGGGCCAGGGCTGGGGGAGGAGCTGGCGGCGGGGCAGGGAGCCCAGGCGTCCCGGTCGGAGGGGGAGGAGACCCGGGAGCCCGGGCTGCCCGTGCGCTCCGGGCTCCTTCCCCCCCCCCCCGCCCATAGGGGGCCAGGAGCCGGCCCCGAGACCCCCGCCCCGACACCCCCGGCTGCCCCATGGACCCCGAGGTCTCCATCCTGGTGCGCTGCCCCGCGGGGGGCCTGGCCCGGGGGCAGGTGCAGGCGGAGGTGTCGGGGGCCTACGGGCGCCGCGCGCTGCCGGGCGAGGGGGCCGTGCTGGCGGCGCTGTGGGCGGCCGCGCGGGAGGGGCGGCCCCGGCTCTTCGACGCCCCCAAGTTCCGGCTGGGGGGGGCCGGGCTGGGCCCCGGGGGGACCCCCCCGCTGCGGCTGCGCCTCGGCCTGACGCGCTACCGCGACTTCGTGGGCACCAACCTGGCGGCGCGGGGGCCGCGGCTGCGGGCGCGGGGCCGGGGCCGCGGGGACCCCCAGGCTTTCCTGGCCGACCCCCTGGGCGTGGGGGCTCTGCTGGCTACCGCCGACGGGCGCCTGGTGCTGCTGCGCCGCAGCCACCACGTGGCCGAGGCCCCCGGGAAGTTGGATGTGCCCGGCGGGCACCCCGAGCCGCAGGTGGGTGCCGGGAGCCCAGGCGTCCGGGAGGGAACCAGCCCCCGGCTCCACCTCCCGGCCAGGGAACCCGGGCGCCCGGGCTCAGCGCCTCCGTCCGGTCCCAGCGAGCCCAGGTGTCCGGCCTAGGGCTGGTTCCCTGCTCCAAAGCCGTGACGGCTCGCCCGAGCCAGAGAAGCCAGGCCTCCGGCGTCCGGCCCCACCCGAGCTGGGCACAAGGCTGACCCTACCCGTACCCCGCACAGGCCGTTGCCGGGGGGGTCCCCACCGCCTCTCTCCGGTGCGAGGACCTGCCCCCCGACCTGGTGGTTGAGGAGATCTTCGCCTCCGTCATCAAGGAGATCCGCGATGAGGTCAGTGAGGGGGAGGGCCAAGGTGGGGGGACTCCCCATCTGCCCCCTTACCGATCCCCTCACCCGGTCCCCCACAGGTCAACCTGCCCCCAGAGACCCTGAGTCCTCCCCGGCTGCTGGGGCTGGTGAGAAATGAGACCACGGCCGGACGGGCCACAGCCGCCTTCTTTGTCAGGTACAGAGCCGTCCTGGGGGACGCCAGGCGCTGGGCAGACCCCTGGGCTGGGACGGGGGTGAAGGGAGCTGTGCAGACCCCTCCAGGCCGGGCTCATGGGGCGCCAGGCACTGTACATGTTCCCCAGGCCGGGACTGGGATGCACCAGGCATCGCATAGACCACCCCCAGGCCGAGATCAGGGGGCACCGGTGCTGTACACGCCCCCCAGTCTGGGACTGGGAAGCACCGGGCTGTGTCCAGACCTGCCAGACAAGGACGCGGGGTGCCGGGCGCTGTACGTGCTCCCCAGACGGGTTGGGGGGAGACTTGGGAAGAGAACCCGGGGTCCGGGCTCCCAGCCCTGCTCCGCTCCCAGAGCTGGGGGCCAGCGGGGTCCAGGCCCTGCTGTGCTGAGGGCCGTGTGGCTGCTCCCCCAGGTGCAGTCTGACCGCGGAGGAGACGAGGGAGCGGTACGAGGCCGGGGGCGCCGAGGCCCACGAGTCCACGGCCGTCGTGTTCGTCCAGGCGGAGGTGGGGGGGCAGAGGCTCCCGGACCCCCGTCCCACTCCCCTCCTGGGGGAGAAACCCCGGGTCCCATTCCCCAGCTGCTCCCAGAACAGGGATGGGACCCAGGTGTCCGGTCCCGCCTGCCCCACCGCTGCGCACTGGGCTCCTGCGGGGAGGAGGGCACCCAGGCGTCCGGCTCCCAGCACCACCCGCTCTGCCCCGCGCGGCCGTTCCTGGGGGCGGTGGGGGGGCACGGGACCCACGCGTCCGGGCTCCCCACACTGACCCCTGCCCCCCCACAGGAGCTGTTGGGCCCTGGGGGGCCGTGGGCCGAGCTCTGCCCCTCGGCTAAGGGGGCGGTGACACTGTACCACGAGGTGGGCGCCCTCCTGTGACCCCTGACCCCCACGAAGCTGGAGGCGGAGCCACTTCTGATCTCACCCCTTTGGGCCAGTGGGGGGCGGAGCCATCTCAGGCCCCACCTTCATGGGCACTGGAGGCGAAGCCACTCCTGATCCCACCCCCTTGGGCCAGCAGGGGGCGGAGCCATCTCAGACCCCGCCCTCATGGGCGCTGGAGGCGGGGCCACCTCTGACCCTGCCCCCTTGGGCCAGTGGAGGGGCGGGGCCGCCTCTTCCTCCGCCCCCTCCTGCTGTTGCTCAATAAAGGCTGTGTTCCCCACTCTCTTGGGCACGAGTCTGCTTCCCACAATGCGCTGGGGTGGAAAGGGGGCGGGGCTCGGGGGCAGGGCCGGTCGCCGGATGCTGGAGGCGGAAGTGCCCGAGCTCAAGATGGCGGCGGGGGGCGGGTCGCCGGCAGTCACCATGGTAGCGGGTCACCCGCGGGTGGGGTGGGGTGGGGCGGGAGTGACTGGATGTTGACATGACTGAGCAGGATGGTGCCCGGATGTTGACCCCCATTACCGGAAGTGGTGGCCGGTGCCCAGGGTGTGCGGTGCCATGGCAACCAGAACCCCCCCCCCCCCCGGCCCACAGCCGGGGCATCACCCTCCGCCCTCGATGATGGGCCGTGCTGGGCGGGGGTCTCTGGGGTCCCTGCCAGGCTGGGGGCACCTGAGGGGGCGTGTGGGGTCTCCAGGGTGGGGGGGGGGACTCCATTGTCCCTGCTAGGTTGGGGGGGCTCCAGGTCCTTGCTGGGCAGGGGCTGGGCAGTGGGGGGGGTTGGGCAGTGGCCTCCTCCGGACCCTCCCCAGGTTCCCCGCGGCCCTCCTGAAGCGGCGCCCAGACCTGGACGCGCTGCTCCACCTGCGGCCTGACCAGCGGGCGTGGAGGGGGAGCAGCACCTCCCTCCACGTGCTGGTCGTGCATCTGCTCGTACACGACAAGGCGCGATCGGCCTCGCTGCGCTGCCGGCTCCGAGCTGGTCTTCCCCCAACCTGTAGGTGTGCCGGGGATTTCTCCTCCCGCGGGGGAGTACCGTGCATTTATCTTTGTTGAATTGCATCCTGTTTCGTTCTGCCCGTTGATCCAACCTGGCCAGGTCAGCCCGTACCCGCTCCCTGCCCTCCGCTGTCGTAACTTTGCCCCATAACTTGGTGTCATTTATGAAGTTGGACAGGGTGCTCTCCACATCCTCGTCCAAATCGCTGATGAAGATATGAAGTAACACCGGTCCAAGGACGGGCCCCTGTGGGACCCCACTGCCCACCCCCTCCAGGCCGAGAACGACCCGTCCACCCCCTCTCTGCCGCCTCCCCCCCGACCGCGTAGGCACCCGCTCCCCAGCCCGTTAGCTTCCCTATGAGACTCGGATGCAAAACTGCGTCGAAGGCCTTTCTAAAATCCAGGTAGAAGACATCGGCCTGCACTCCTGTGGCAAGGCAGCGTGTGACCTGGTCATAAAAGGCTGTAAGGGTTGTCAGGCAGCATCTGCCTGTGACGAACCCGCGCCGGTTTCCCTTCAGCATCATTTCCCCTGCTGGGCCTGCACAAATGCGCTCTCTGATGATTTTTCCCAGTATTTTCCAGGGATAGCGGTAACGTGGAAGCAGGGTTTTGCGCTGGAGGGGGGGTCATCAGACGCAGTCCTGGCTTGCTTTTATCTTATGGGAAAACACCCCCTTGTGCCAATTCGCCGAAGGCTCCACGCATCTGACATTCAGCCCTTAGCTGATGCTACGGAGATGAAAACTTCCCTGTAGGCGCTGGTCCCAGACCTGCTGTCTGCGTGCTGTTGGCCTCATAGACGGGGGTGGGACCGGGCCAGCCTGTCGACATCCAAATGCAGGGAAAGAGGCAGCCCAGGCAGGAGAAAGTCGGGGACCAATTCCTGGCTTGTAGGCACCAGGGACGGGCTGCAGGGGCTGCTGTGGAGGTGCTGGGGAGCTGCCGCTCTCCGCGGGTTCGGTGGGAGTCTCCTGTGCTCAGCAGCGCTGAAGGTCCCCGCATTTCTGTAGGCTGTCTTACCTCCAGCTCCCAAGCCCTTGCTTCCAGCCCTCACGACTGACTGTGCTCATGGCAGCTCTCATCACTTTAGCAAGGGAAAACCTCATGGGCCGGACCCCAGAGCTGCACCGTTCAGACGAGCTGAGGGTCAAGCCCAGCCTCAAGAAATGATTTCTAACCATTGGCTCTAGGGGCCAGCCTGCAGACTACCACAGGGACCAGCGGTCCCAGTCACTGGCACATGGGAAAGCAGGGGAAAAAATGGGCCCGGGGTCAAAGGCTGTCCTGGAGAAAGGAAGAGCTGGACAAGCCCCATATGTTCATGGTGTCAGACGGGCACTAAACCTTGCAGAATCACTGGTTGCCTGAGAGACCGGATCCCTGCCTTTGACCCTCCGAGTCCTGTTCTGGAGACGTGCCACTGGGCTGCGCACCCTGCACTGTGCTTCCCAGGCACTTTTCTAGCCGGAGCTGGCACAGAGGTGCCGTTCTTGACGCTTTTCTTCTGTTTCAGAGACTCTTCTCAAGATGCAGCTGCTGCCCTGGCCGTCTCTTGCCGGGAAAGCACCTGGGGATCCTGGGCTCTGCTTACTGGAGAAGGCTCCTCAACAGTCCACCAGCCCTGGAAGGTGAGATTCCCTTGTGGACGTGGAGGAGGTTGGGTCTCTTGTTTGCTGTGTCCCAACCTTGCAGCTGGGGTGATATGCCCGTGGCACCCGTTCCTGCCCGGGGCAGGGGCTCAGACCTGATGATCTGTTTAGGTCCCTTCCGACCCTAAGCACTATGAAAAGACTGCACGTGTGCAGGGAAGGTTCCCCCCAGGAGACAGCATCGACCTTTCTTGTGAGAGCTGAGAAAGAGGCTTCTGGTGAGATGAGAGAAAGGAGAAAGCTTCCCACAGCGTCTCAGCTGCCATGCTGAGATGTGACCTTGGGCCAAACTCTCAAGGCATCCAAGGACTGGGACAGGGGCTTGCTGGGGTTTCCTTTGTTTTCAAGCCCGGTGTTGTGATGGGCAACACAGAAGTGCCAGACCCAGGGAGGGAGATGGGCCTGCTCCTCTCACTGGGGTGGTTTCTCTCTCACCAGCTCCCCACGTGCTCACACGGCCGCTCTCAGACGAAGCAAAACTGGGCACGATGGCACCGGGGGCAGAGCTGGTGCTGCGGTGCGGAAAGTGCACTCATGCTGGAGGTAAGAGGGGCTGAGGGGGCAAATCTCTTCACTGAGACTCAGAAGAGCCCAGTTCCCACTGCTGTGGCGCAGGCTTCCCTCTCACTGGGGGCTGCTGCTGCACAGGTGCCCGCATGCCAGGCTGCCTGGGGCATTCAGCCCCCAAAATCAGTCCCTGCCTGCCCTGGCCATGCTGCTGCCCATCCCTGAGGTCCCTGAGGCCCTCACGGCCTTTCCTGTAGCTGAGAGCTAGGAGGGCTCAAGATCCCAGCTGTGAGCAAGGCTGGAGGCTGCTGGACGGCTCCTGTTCTGGCAGGACCCGCGCGGGCGGGAGAGCCCCAGGGCTGGCTCTTCGAGAGGATGCATCAGATACCGAGCGCGCTTGGTCCCCTCCTCGCCCCTGAGTCTCCAAGCACTGCCATGTGCACCAGCACGTTCCCTCCTGACAGGACTTCCCGGGTGGGCACTTCACTCCTCCGCAGCCCCTGGGGCAGCCGGCAGAGCCCAAGTGCCCTCCTCATGTGTAATTAATTGACAGTCATGTCTCTAGTGGGTTATGGAATAGAGAAAATCCCACACAATTTACTGATTCGTTTTGATGCACTGGCTGGGGGAGTAGTTAACTGATTGCACGATTTCACAATGATTACACACTTAATTTATACAGCACAATTTTATTTTAAAACTCTTTGCTACGTATATAACACTGCTTAGCTTTAAGAAACACCACAAACATTAAAAACACAATAATTACATATATGAGAAACAATGCTCCAAATGCACTTCCTTCCCAAACAATACTATAAGAATTAGTATTACAAAAACAACTACAATTACAACTAAAAGTTAAATTTGAATCAATACTATTATTTTTCATATTATACTTACAATCCTAGAATTCCGAGAAGCCAAATACCAAAATATGGTTTCGTTCCTCAGTAGTACGATTCAATGGGTTGGCCTCAGCAGTGATAGGACTAAGTCCCCTTCCTTCAGTCCCTTTCGGGCGCTCTGCAGCTTCAGCGTGAACTAAGAGATTCGTGTTCACGGAGAGGGTGGTTCAGGTGATCAGTCTGACCCGGGCTATACTTGCGATTCTTCCTTCGTTGTTCTACAAGTATAGTCACCTCCAAATTGGGACAGTAAGTTACAGTTTTTATTGAGCGAGCTGCCGTCAGTGGGCTCCTCCTACTCAACCTGTCATTACCCCCAAATTTGGGCTCGGATCTTACTCGACAGATTCTTTTGCCTTTGTTGAGCATTTTAAATTACCTTTGGGAAACTTCCATATCACTGCAAATGCCCTTTTCTTACCAATCTGGTCAAAAGGCCTTAGGGTTTGATCTCTCGGAATTCAGGATATTTGCTCTCTTTGTAAAAGGCTTCTAAAAATTCAAATTAAGACTTTAAGCAAAGTCAGGACCTTTTGCACGTAGTCCCCAAAACAATGAACTAGATAAGGAGATAAATCGATTTATCTTCTTCCTGAAACTGGCTAATGGGCAACCTTTACAAACATTCAAACTATTTAATTCAATATGACAAGTCATAATCCGTTGTGTCTTCTTAGATCACAGGCACCAGGAGGGCAAGAGCTTCCCAAGACGGGCATCATGCCCCGAACAACCCCTGTGTTCGCGAGGGCCGTGTCCGAGTACAGTACGTGGATGTGGTTCACGTTCAATCTGACTGTCTGCGGCAAAGCAGACACGTGTGCCGGGATTTGTGGCCCCGGCCCGGGGGCTGTTCAGTTTGATGTTACACGACTGCTCCTCACAGCTCGTGTGGGACCTGCCTTGACTCTCGGGTTTGGTGCTTGCAAAGCCCACGGCAGGGCCAGCCTCGTAACCATCCCTGTCCTGGGGACGCGAGGCCTCAGAAACCTGTGTGCAAAGTTCGGGAGACCTGCCCCAGGTTTCTCTCCATGGGGTAGCTCCTTCCTGCTGCATCCTGTGCTCTCTGGGTGGCATTTGCTTCAGCAAGGGTGACCATCTCACACCATCAAAAGGCTTTCTCCTTTGTTGGTGCAGCCCTCCATGCAAGCACATACCGCAGCTCGCCATGTCGGGCAGGCTGGGGTTGTCCGTGGGGGCTTCTTACCTGCTTCCACTTGGCCCATGCTGAAGCATTTTGCTGGATCAGGTGGGAGGGAGGAAATCCTGGGGCTGTGGCCAGGAAGGGACTGAGGCCCTGAACGGTCCCTTGAGGTGCCCACAGTGGAGCTCTTCCAACCTGTCCCGCAGCTGCTGTCTGGCCCAAGAGGCACCAATGTGTCCCGTCCTGCCGCTGCCCAGCAGATCAGCCCCGGGGGAGGGTGCGGACGGCCCACAGAGCAGGGGTCAGTTTCTGGGCCTTGCCCAGAAGAATACTTCAATCCTTGATTTCAAGTCTCCTCCAGAGAGACCAGCCACAGCGCACGGTCCAGCCTGCAGCACCGGCTCTCTTGTTGGGGCGCATAGACCAGGATTCCCCTCCCGGAGCCAAACCTGGCAGGAGATGAAGGGTTTCACCTCCCTTGCCCCCATCTCAGCCTCAAGCCCCTGCCGCATGGGGCGGGGGGAGCTGCTGCTCTCCTCTGCTGCTCGGTAAGAGCTGAGTGACCGCTCCGGCTTGGGGAGGGTCATTCACTCCAAGATGCCCCGGCCTCAGCCCCTCTTCTGCGGCTGGGCCGGGGGTCCTGTCCTCCTGCCCCTTCTCCAGCTGCCTGCCCTGACCAGGGCTTGGGGCTGCTGGAAGATGACCCCCCCAACACAGCCTGAGAGAGATGCTTTCACTGGTGCTGCAGGTGGGATGAGTTCTTGCCGTCTGGGCGTGCGAGCGAGCCCGGAGCCAGGCAGAGAGGAGCGAAAGGCGGGAAAAGGAGGAAAGGCTGCGGATCCTGCACCCGTGTGAATGGTAACGACCCCCGGCACTGCCGGCATCTCCTGTCTGCCCCATCGCTGCCTTTGCGCCACGGGCTCCCTCCTTCCTGCAGCCCCATGCCAGGCTTTGCCGCAGGGGAGAGGAGCCGGCCCTCCCCTACCTGCTGTCCTGCCTCATGCCAGAAAGGGGGTCGACGCCAAGCCCCACTGGCCACCTCAGCTCCATAGAGGCCCTGCTGTGAGCTGAGCCAGGGAAGGAGTTTGACCCTCCTTCACTCAAGCAGACCCACAGCTGCCCTTGGAGATCCCCACTTGGGGCCTCTCCTCTCCTCCAGGTGCCTGAATCCCTTCCAGGACGTGGCCCCCAGTCCTGTAGCTTGAAGGCGGGCGGCTCATCCCTCGAGGCCCAGAGGCCAGGGCTGGCAATGGCCACAGAAGGCTGCAGCATCCATGTGGAGGGCTCTGTCCTGTGCTGGCTTTTCAGCACATCTGACTCCACAGGCAATTTTTGTGGCCTCTGTGGGCCAACCTGCAGAGAACCGCTTGTCTTCCCGGGGGACAGACGTTTGCCTGGTGGGTCTCAGGCTGGAATGTGAACTCCTGGTCGGACCCCTGTACCCAGCAGAGCCATGATCTGCACAGCATGTCAGGCACTGGCAAGCAGGTTTCGGGACGTGGAGGCCACAGGGAGCTCAATCTGAAGTGTTCCCTGGAAGCTCTGCTTCCTCCTGCCTCTGTCAGGGGGTCCCAGACCAGGAGTGTGGCAGCCATCAGTTCTTCACGGCCCTGCAGCTTTCCATACCGGCTCAGTGCAGCCAAGGGGCACAGAGCCTGCCTTGCTCCTCCTCGCTCTGAACAGCTGCATCTGGGCCCTGTGCGCAGCATTGCACCCCAGAGCCCTGTGCCCTCCAGAGGCCTCTGCATGGTGTGATAAAGTGTGGAGGGGCGTCCAGTCGGTCAGCTCTCCAACCCCCAGCCCAGAGCCACATCCAGCTCCACGAGAAGGGCCGACCGTTCCCACTGACCACAGGGGAGGGGGTTGGGCGGACTTCAATGCACATTGTTTCCACCAGTGAATTAAAGTTAACGTACGTCTTTCTTAGCACTGGGATGCTGGACCTGCTCTTGCTGAGCCCAACTCCAGCTGCAGACAAAGCTCCCAAGGGCTCTTGGTAAAAGGGGGGCAGCACCCACTGAAACCTCCCCCTGCCCATTTGATACTGGAAGTCCTCCTCGCAGGGCAGCAGGTCATGAGGAACCACCGTGGGGGGCGACTCTGCTTTCTAGAGCCCTCTCAGATCTCGCTGCACAAACTGTTCTTGGGGATACAGGCTTCTGCCAGTCTCATTTCCTACCAACACCTTGAAGAAGAAAAACTCACAGCAGTGAGACCGTAATAATCTGCAGAGACTTCAGTGCAAGCGCTGGATGAAGTTTTGAGACCTGGCCTGGTGTCGTGGCCAAGCACCAAGTTGGCGATAGGAGCGAACACGGCCAGCGAGTGCTAAGCCCTTGCAGGTCCAAACCGACCTGCTTCACTGGAGAATCACAAGGAAGACATGGTGGAAACACCCAAGATCAAGGCATTGGCACTAATTACAGCTAGTACTGACCAGGCACGGCCACCTGAAAGACATCCTGCACACGAGGTCTGATCACAGCGTGACTGCGACGCTGGCTGTGCCCTCACCTGCTGCAGTCAGAGTCAACGCCAGGGAAGATCCACCGTAGCGCAGCGACCCGTGGGCCTCAAACTGACGACGCAGAAGGATGAAGTGAAGATGCCGTGAGACTCAAGTTTACCAAACAACTCGCCCCCGAGGCCAGGGAGAGCGGAAACACGCGTGTGCAATGCTGCTGTACCAGTGCTTGGCAAAACCTGCACAAAACCTGTGGACTGGTGTGAAGAGCACTCGCCCCCTTCTGCCACTGGTGGAGAACAAAGCACAGTGCTAACCGCCTCCCCGCACCACAGCCCTGGACACTGGCCTCCGTGTCCTCCATAAGTCCCACTCCCCTTGCCCCCCACGTGAGTCTCAGCACCCCTGCTTCCCTGACCCCCCCCCCACAAGTACTGCCCCCTCTGCCCATAACCCACGTCTTGATGTGATAGAATAAAACGCTTGGTGCGTTCCTGTCTGCAGGCTTCCCAAAGGCCCTTTGTCACAGCGCCTGGAGGTTTTCGATTTACCACCTTTACGCGAGTCCAAGGCAAGAGTTTTCCTCCCATTCAGCATCCTTGCTCAGGGGCACCCGCAAGGCTGGGAGGGGCACAGGGGGCTGCCATTCAAGTGAGGGGCACAGGGGATGGGACGAGTGACTGGGGGTGGGTGTGTGGGGCACTGGGGACGGGATGGGTGATGGGGTGGGCGTGTGGGGCACTGGGGACGGGACGGGTGACTGGGGGCGGGTGTGTGGGGCACGGGATGGGTGACTGGGGGTGGGTGTGTGGAGCACTGGTGATAGGATGGGTGACGGGGCGGGTGTGTGGAGCACTGGTGATGGGACGGGTGACTGGGGGTGGGTGTGTGGAGCACTGGGAATGGGATGGGTGATGGGGTGGGTGTGTGGGGCACGGGATGGGATGGGTGACTGGGGGCGGGTGTGTGGGGCACTGGGGATGGGATGGGTGACTGGGGGCGGGTGTGTGGAGCACTGGTGATGGGATGGGTGACTGGGGGTGGGTGTGTGGGGCACGGGATGGGACGGGTGACTGGGGGTGGGTGTGTGGGGCACTGGTGATGGAATGGGTGAGTAGGGGGTGGGTGTGCGGGGCACTGGGGATGGGATGGGTGACTGGGGGGTGGGTGTGCAGGGCACAAGGGATGGGACGGGTGATGGGGTGGGTGTGCGGGGCAGTGGCTGGGGGCTGCAGGTTGGGAGTGAGGGGCAGCAGCAGGGCTGGAGGGGTGGCTTGTCAGGGAGGAGCAACAGAATGGGAAGGGGCAGAGCACTGGCATGTCACCCCCCCCAACAGATTTCCCCCTCCCCTGCTGTGACGTGTCCTCTTTTTGGGACCTGGATATATGGTAACCCGTGACCTGGCCCCACAGGCATCGTCCCTCCAGTATGTCTCCAGCACTGGGGGCACTGGAGCAACTGAGGTTCACTGGGAAGGAAGGAACAAGGCAGAGCCTGGAAGGCCAGCCGCTTTTATTGAGAGCGGGTGGGGTGGGGTCTGGGGCTCAGGCCTGGGCTGGGACGCAGCTCTGAGCCAGGACGCGGGTGTCGTGGAGCCACGGGCGGGACCAGACCTGGAACTCGCACATCAGCTTCTGCAGGCGGGAGAGAGAAGCGCGTCACCCAGGATCGGGGCCACACGCGAGCGGGGCTGCTCGTAGGCGCGTTGGGAACCAAGAGGTGTGGAGGTTTGCGGCTGCTTACGGCCCCCCGCCGGCCCCGCCCCGCCACGCCGCCAGGCGGCGGGGAGCGGCTGTCCGGCGCATTACCGCTCACCTGCCGCTGGGCGGGGGGGGCGGGGGCACAGGCCTGCGGGTCTCGCCCCGCCCCCTTCCGGCACCGCGTGCGCTCCAGCTCCACCGTCACGTGGTACTTCACGCCGGAGACCACCTGTGGGCGGTGCGGTCAGACGGGGGCGGCGCTGCACGGACCCCCCCCGCTCCCCCACCCCGGGCGGGCCCCTCACCTGGCTTTGGGCCGCCAGGACGCGCCGCACGCGGAAGAGGGCGGGGTCGTCGCTGTCCCGGTTGAAGGCCCCCACAGCCGCGCGTGCGGCCGCCTGCACCCCGGGGTCGGTCACGGGGACGGCCATGGGCGCCCCGGGCATGGGGACGGCCCTCGCCGCCCCCACCCCCGCCGCCGCCAGGAGCAGGCCCAGCCCCGCCAGCGCCAGCCGCGGACCCTGCGCTCCTGTCGCCATCGCTGCTGCGACGAACCTGCCCCGCCCGGCCCCGGGCCCGGCCCCGGCGCGCCCGCGCTGCTGGGGGCGGGGCAAGACCAGGGGACCGGGCCCGGCTCCCCCCGAGGCCTGGACCCCCAGCCCGACACAGGAGGCCCTTTGAGCTGGGAGGGTGACCCCCCCCCCCCCGATTACGGGCACCAGCCCAACCCCAGGGGCTTCTGGGACATCCGTCGGCGGGGCAACAGCTGCCGGGGGCCGAGGAATTCCCTGTGGGCGGGGCCGCTGGCTGGTGACGTCACCCCCCAAATGAGCGGGCCAACCCCCCCCGCCATCAGCTTGTGGGGGAGACCGACTCCGGCCAGCCTGCCCCCCAGCCCCGCCCCCCGGGGCCCCAGGCGCTGCAGGCGAAGGCGAGGCGAGGCGAGGCGAGGCTGGGGCACGCGGCGTTTATTAGCAGCCTGGCACACGCGGTCACGGGGCTCCGGCAGATCCAGCCCCGCCCCCCCCCGGCCAGGACCCCCTCCAGCCCCCGCTCCCGTGGGCTTCCTCGCCCCTGCCCTGAGGGAGGCACCAGCCAATCAGAGCCGAGGAGAGCCAGGGGGAGGGAAGACCAGCGGGCCAATCCGGTAGAAGATGCAGCCCGGGCGGAAGCGGGATCCGAGCGCGGGCTTCTGCCCCCGGAGCCGCCGCCTGGCCCCTGAGCTTAGTGAAGCTAATTAATACCAGGGCAGGAGGCCGCGCTCCCGGCCCCCGGCGCCAACGGAAAGTGCAGCGTGTTAGTTCAGTCCCAGTGTCCTGAGCGAGCCAGGGGATAGTGCTAAGGAGAGGCAATACTGCGTCACACGGGGAGTGGGGGCGGAGCTACGAGGGGGCGGGTCCTCTATTGGCCACGCCTCTGCCTTGAGCTCTACCCCCTGGGATTAGCATATCGTGTCAACACGGATTAATACTAGCAATACTTAGTGTTTGGGGTCCCGTGGGGATGTGCACACATGTGGCTCTCACATGCACCCCCCTACCCACACAGCTGTACACATGCACCCGCCCCAGCCCCTTGCACCTCCTACGCCCACACGTGTACAGGGTGCACGCTGCCCTCGTATGCATCACCAGCCACACGCTTACTTCTTCACTACATGGGAATGTATGCACACAAGCACATCCCCCCCCCCCGCGAGGAACGTGTGCACACAGCATGTGCCTGCACCCCAGATCCTTGGCCCCCTACAATGGGCACACACCAGCCATGTCTACCCTACAGAGCACACGGAAGATTCATGCCACACTTACAGCTCCTCCCATGCCTGTGCACCCATTCACACCCCATGTGCACACCCCTGCATGCACATGCCACCCCAAAACATGCCACATGCAACCTCATGTGCACACATGTACACACACCTGCACCCTTGTCCCCCATGTGCACCTGCCACCCCAACATGAGAATACATGCTACAGCCATGTTTGCACCTTCCCACGTGCACATACAAACCCATGTGAAAGACCACGCACCCTATTGCACATGTATGTACAGGCCTCGCCTTACAACGTTTAGAACAACACCCTGTTTCAACTTTATGACGTCAGTCTTGACTTTACAACGCTTGATCCGATGCGACGCCGTGCCAGCGAACAAGTTCGCTGTGTCACCCATCCCCCTGGAGAACGTCTGTCCTAACTTCCTGGGACACTTCCTTTAAGAAAGCAGCCAGGACTCCTGAGAAGACTCCAGCCAAGAGCCCTTCAAAACATCCACCCAAGATCCTTTCAAAAATTCCAGCAAAGTCACCTCAAAGACATCCTTCCAAATCAATAGGATCACTATTTACAGTATAAATACATTAGTGTAGCTATATTACTCATCTCTAACTGATCGAGTACCAAATTCTGGGGTATTTTTGGTGACAACAGAGTACCGGGTCTTGGTTCAGGAACCAATCCCCCATTTATAACACTGTTTCTTATGAGAAAATTGGTTTTGACTTAAGACATGGTTTTCAGGAACCAATTGTGTTGTGAGTCTGAGGACTGCCTGTGTATCGTCACACACTCCTGTGTACCCCCCACATGTACATGTACACTGTGCACTTGCATGTATGCAGTACCACAAATGTGCACGCCTGTACACTGCAATCTGCATGCATGTACATACTTGCACACACATATGCACACTATCCAAACATATCCACACCCATGTACACACTATGCACATGTGCATGTGATTCCCTGAACATATGAACCCATACATACAGACCCCATGCACACGTCACATCTACACACTACTCCCAGCATGTGCACGCACACCCCTGCTTACTACCCTATGCATGCAGAGATCCATGCTACCTTTGTGCACATGGACACCCCACCCCAGCCCAGCCAGATGTGTACACATGCACCCACATACGTGTGCATTCCCCAAGAAGGGGCAGAGGGGCTGGGCTTGCTTTCTCACCCCAGCTGGGGAAGAGAACCAGGGCATGCAGGGGCCAAGTGCCTGCAGGTCCAGCCCATCACTGGGGGAGGGGTAGCCCGCAATCCTGGGTTCCCACCGTGCTGTGCCCAGCCCGAAATCCCAATTGCTAACTAGTAGGGGAAGGGCTAGTACCAGTATGAGTGACCCTTTCCAACTGGGAGGAACTGGGCATGCTGGGAAACCAGGGGGCAGGGCTTAGCAGCCAATGGAGATGGAAGGGTGGGGCCTGAGGTCTAGCACCACCCCCAAGCTTAGATTAGACTCTAAAGTGCAGTGATTCTGCCCCCCCCCTTTGGAGGACACCTGGGTTCTCTCTGGGGGGGGTGAGGGCAGGGCAAGAGGTGAGGGGGCGGGGCCTAGACCACAAGGGCGGAGCTACACATAGTATTCATGCCACAGGCTCGGCTGCCACGGTGCAGGTAGTAATAGCCCTGGGGAGAGAGGACAGCAAGGGGTTAAACCCCCCACAACATACACCCCCCGCCCTCCAGGCCAGCCCAAGGGGGCCCAGAGCCTACATAACCGAGTTCTCCACAGCTCGGGGGGGGCTGACCCAGGGGTTCCCAGCTGCACTCACCTGCTCCCCCCAGTCCTCGCCCCAGCTGTTCTTGATGGCCCAGTATGGCGTGCGGCCCCCTGGGAGATAACGGGGTGTTGGGTTCTTAGTTGGTCCCTTCTAGAGCCAGGGGCAAGGGCTGCCCAACGCCCGACTGCCCAGGGCCGGGAGCCGGGACACCTGGGTTCTCCCCCCAGGACAAACAAGCAGGTGCCACAGTGCCCCCTGCTGGCTCATGTGAGCCCCTCATGCCTGACCTGCAGCCCCCTGCCACCCCATCTGTGCCCCTCACTCCCAGCCCACAGTCCCCTACCCCTCACTCCAGACACAACCCTCCCACCCCACTAGTGCCCCTCACTCCCAATCCTACCCCCTGGTGCTCCTCAGCCCCAGCCCTCAGCCCGGTGGGGGGAGGGGGGCATCACTCACGGGTGCCGTATCCCACCAGCAGCACAGCGTGGTCGATCATCCAGGGGTTGCAGAGCAAGCGCAGGGGGTGGGAGACCCCCCTCTTGTAGAACTGGGAGAGAAAGTGATAAGGAGCTTTGTCAAGGGATCAGCACAGGGCTCTTGCCTAGGACAGAGATGCAGCTGGCTGCGGGGGGGGGTCAGAGCCAGAAATCCAGGTCTGTGCTGCAGCTGGCTGTGCCAACAGCCAAGTAGAACAGATGCAGCCAGGTCTGGGGTGGGGCAGGGGCTGGGGATACAGGACCAGGCACTGGGGTGAGGCCACCTTTGGGGGGGGCAGTAGCTGAGCAGAACAGAGATGCAGCTGCTTCTGGGGTGGGCAGGGGAGACCTGGGGCTGAAATGCACCTCTGGGGTCAGGGGTGTCAGCAAAGGTGGCAGCAGCTCTGGGGGCATTGGGGCTGGGGACGGCCCTGCACTCACCTGCATGGCAAAGGCATTGAGGGCGATAGAGATGGGCCCGTTCTTGGCCAGCCAGGCGGCGATCTCTGCCAGGCATAAGGGAGACTGAGTCAGAGGCTGCGCTCAGCCCCACTCCCCAATCCCCACCTGGGGGGTCCAGAGAGCACCCACCCACTCCCCACAGAGGTGGACACACCATCCTCGTCCCGGGAGATCTCCACTGAGCTGTTGATGTAGACGGCCACCTTGTCCGAGGAGAAGCTGCAGCGTTGCCGGTGCCCCTCATAGCTGTAGTCACTCTCGGTTTCCAGCCCACCTGGCGGGGGGGAACAACACACAGGAAGTGGGGGTATGAGCCTGACCCATGCCCCTCACTCCTGTCCTGCGGCCCCCCACTCCCTCCAGCCTTGCTGGTGCCTCTCACTCGTGGCCCGCAGCCCCCTGCCCTCACCTAGGCTCTCAATGGCCTCGTAGGCGTTGGAGGGCAGCCCCCCTCCGCAGGCATGATCCAGCCCATCACAGTCCACCAGCTCTGGGGAAGAAGTGGGGGGCGAGGGGGAGAAAAGACAGAGAACATCAGTGCAGGATTGGGCCCTGTGGACTTCCATACATCCCTCCCTCCATCCCAGGCCCTGCTCCCTACTGCAACTGTGGCCTGTCACAGAAAGACCCCAACCCTGACCCGGGGCGGGGGCCTGTCCAGCACCCTCTGATCCTGGCCTGGGGCTCTGTGCAGCACCTGTTGTTCACGTACCTTGCTCCGAGAGCGAGATCAGGTCCCCACGACGAAGGAACCACTGCCCCTCCACGTTGCCAGTGACAGAGAAGGCCCAGCAGGAGCCGCACATGCCCTGGGTGAGGTAGAAGGGGCTGTTGGTGGGATCCATAGACCAGCTTGGGTGGGGGCAGGGGGGGCTGATGGAGAGGTTCAAGTCAGCCAGGAAGAGGTTCTGAGGGGTCAGAAACCTACCTGGTCCTTGACGCTGGTGACAGCCCCATGCTCCCGCCAATCCCAGCTGGCGGGGGGTGGGTCCCGGGGGGCTTCGGCCCGTCTCATTGGGCGCGGCGGCAGCTTGGCCAGCAGCGGGTTCAGGTAGAGGGAGCGAAACTCCTCCTCTGGGGGTAAAAAGTAGGCCCGGGGCGGGGGGGTGTCGGTCACACCCGCCCCCCTCTGCCCCCAGTGGCCACCCCCCTGCCCCACCAGAGACATGGGGAGCCTGGGGGGGAAGTCTGCGGGGGCTCTGCTCACCAGTGAGGTCGCTGAACTTGGTGACCCCATACTGGGCCGTGCCCTGGTCGAGTGCCTGCAGCCACTGCGCCTTGGCCATGTTGTCCGCGAAGATCCCGAACCGTCGTGCAGCCTCTGGGGGTCAAAGGGCAGAGGGTCGGGAGTCAGTACAGTAGACCAAGGACTCTTCAAGTGAGGTCAGGGGTCAGTGCTGGAGACAAAGGACTCGCCCGGGGGGGGGCAGGCGCAGGAGTCAGTGTAGGGGGCATAGGACCCAGGAAGTGGTCAGGGGCCAGCATGAAGGTCAAAGGACTGCGGGAAGAGGTCGGAGGTGAGGGGTCAGCACAAGGGTCACAGGACACTGGAGGGGGCAAAGGATCAGTGCAGAGGTCCAAGAAGAGTGGAGATGATCAGGGGTCATTGCAGGGGGCAAAGGACTCTGGGAAAGGGGCAGGGACCAGCCACGTGAGCAGTGGGCACCACTCATAAAGGTTTCTGGGACAGAGAAAGGGAGAGGGCAGCTGCTACAAAGAATTCTGGGATGGACGGAAGGAGCCATGAGCAAAGGACTGTGGGAAGGAGGGAGGGAAGAAGCTGGGTTCTTGGTGGGATCTAGTGCAAAGGATTCTGGGAAAGGCAAAAGAGGTGGCCACAAAGGATTCTGGGAAGGGGCTCTCCCACCTTCCTCATCCTTGTAGTGTTTCCCGTAGGTGCTCATGAAGTCCCTGAAGAGGGCTGCTAGCTGGAGTGATGCATTCTGGCCTGGCTGGGGAAGGAAACGGGCGACTCAGAGGTCTGCCAGGCTGGAGGGACCTCCACAGCCCCCCCCTCCCCCCCAACCAAATTCAACCCCCTCCCCCCGATCCTGCCCCCCCTTCCCACTACATGGGGGCAAGTCGCTAGTGGTGGGGGATATAGGTCTCTTGGAAGGGGGGGGGGGGGAAAGAGGAGCAGGGGCAGCTGGGAACCCGGACACCTGGGTTTCCTCCCCACTCTGGTGACTTACCTGAGAAGGTCCCTCAGCATCACTCACCCCCCCTGGGGTCTCATCCAGCCCCCCCAGGGTCTGGGCCGGCTCCTGGACTCTCTCTGCCAGCTCTGGAGACATGGAGAGAGGCATCTATTTCAATGTGCAAAGTCAACCTATTTCCATATTCAAATGCACCCCTCTCGGGCTAACTACCATGACCGAAGCCCCCTCAGCTATCAGCTCCTCATTAAGGCTGGTTTCCTTGAGGCTCCCAGCCTGGTCTTGCCAGTAGCCACCTCATTAACATGCACATCATTTGAATATGTGAACACAGCTGATTTCCATATTAAAATACCCTGATTTCTAGCTAATTGGATTGAGAGCAGCTCCCTCAGCTGTCAGCACCTCATTACGGCTGGTTTCAAGTGACAACCCCCTCCCACCCCCAGTCTAAACTCAGCCTCATAAAGTCTGGCAGCTCGGAGCACCTAACAAACCACCTTGAAATAAACCAGGGCCCTGTGTGACAACCAGAGCAGGGACTGGCAAAAAGGACTGTCAGGCACAGCTGGACGCTTGGGTTCTCTCTGGCAGGGGAGAGAGAAGCAGGGGCTATGAGTTCAATACATGCCAAAGGCACCTAAAACCAGCATAACCAGTGGGGGCTGGACCAATATCACCATTACAGCCACACATTAAAACCCACAACCAGCTCAGCCTGTAGGGTCACTTCCTTTCTGGCTGGCTTCCTCTAGGTGTATTTCTGAACCATAACCAACCCTGTCAGGCTGGAACAAGATGGGCTGGTCCAGAAACGCGCCCACTTCAGGGGTGGAACACACCAACTTAAAGGCCCCAGGTGGGTGGGGCTGGGTGGAAATGGTGCAGGATCTGCCCTGCCCAGGAAGAGGGGGTGGTTGGGGTGACCAGTCAAGCTGGACCTACCTGCTGGGCGACACTCCTGCTTCATCAGCTGTTGCCGGCTGGCCCAGGGCTGGCTCCAGACCTCAAACTGGCAGGACTGGGGGAGAAGAAAGGAAGGAACAAGCAGGCCTGAGTCACATGTAGATGACAACGCCTGGACTCCTGAGTTATCTCTGGAGTCCTAAGCAGGGTTTGAAGCGGGGGAGGGATGCCCGGGTGCTATCGGAAGCTCTAGGAGGGGTGAGAACAGGAGGGGCTGGCAGCCTAGACACCTGGGGTCTTCGGTCTTCCCCAGCTCTGGGAAGGCGGGGGGGGAGGGGGGGAATCCTGGATTCCATCCCTAGCTTTAGGAGGAGCTTAAGAGCAGACGGGATGGGAGCCCGGATGTCTAGGTTCTCTGCAGCTCCATGAGGGGGTGAGGATGAGAGGATGAGAGCAGGGGGTGCTGGGAGACACCTGAATTCCAAAATCTGGCTTTCAATGCTCATGTGACACGACCAGACATCTCTGAGCCCTGCCAGGGGGTGGGGAAGCTGGTCACATGCCTCAACTGGTTGCTGAAGGGGGCAGGGAGATTAGTCCGCCTCCCCCTCCCTGCCGGTTGACTGGCTGAGTGATCACAAGCGACTCAGCTGATCCAGGGGAAGCTGGTCAGGAGATCCCAACTTGGGCCAGGGCCAGGTCACGGGGGCACCATGGGGAAGCTTCAGTGGGGTTCACCGCACCTTCTGCTTTCAGATGCAGCCACCAGGACCTAAGCTCTGCTTCCTCTCCATGAACCCACCCACCCACCGACCCACCCACACCACTGCCTTGTGACCCAAATCCCAACTGAGCCACCATGTGCCAGACCCCATTTGATGGACACTCAGTGGCAGCTCTCCTTGACCTCACAAGGGAAAGCCCCAGTCAGCCAGCTTGGGGTCACAGCCAGCTCATCTTCCAGCACGCTCTGAGGGCAAACGTGCTAGCATGAGGCTTTTGGAGTGGGGATGGGGGCTCCCAGTGCCACCAAGCTAAGCCTGGGATCTCTCCACTCCCACTCAGAGGACCATCTCTGCCCAGTGCCTGCAGTACAGGGACTAGGACACATGGCAGAGGGGAGCGATAAGGACCTGGGCAGCTTGGATTCCAGGGTGAAGAGCAAGTCAATGGTTCTCCGAGCCTCCTGCCCCACAGAGAAATGCTACCCCCAGCCCGCTGCCCACTCCTTACCACCTGCTCCAGCTCCCTGCAGGACACCAGGTCACACGGTCCCCGCAGCAGGGTCACGTCCAGGAAGTACTTGATGCCATTTGTAACCTAGGAAATGAGGGAAGGGGCAGGGTCTCAGATTTGGGGGCTATGGCTTGAGTCTCCACACCAAGACCCTGTTGTTGGGGTTTCTCTTCGGGGTCTGGGTTCTGCACCAGGCTGGATTACACGGAGGCCCCAACCATAGAGAAGGGCTAGGAGGGCCCATGGAGGGGTGGGGGGAGCACAGTGCCAGGTATTATACCCAGCCCTGCACCTCAGAGCTGTCCGCTCAGCACAGCACGGACTCCCTAAAATTGGCCCCAAGACCCTGCCAGTCCATACAGACACCCAGGGGTATAGACTGGTCCATATATCCCCCACACCCCGTGATCTCTCTCCACCCCCACCACCACCCCAGCAGCCAGGCCCATGTCGTTTATTCCATATGGTCCCCACCCCAGTCTATATGTTCACATATAGACCAGTCCATTCAACCCCTCCCTTTCCCCAAGAACCCAGGTGTCCAGGACACACATGCAGTCTTTATATCCCCTTTCCTAAGACCCCCACCCCATACACATGCATACAGATTATCCTGTGTTCCTCCTTTCCCTAGCCCCCCCCCCAGTTCATACACACACAAACCAGTCTGTAGTCTTTTTTCCAAGACCCCCAGTCCATCTAATACACACACAAACATAAACCAGTCTAAATATCTCCTTTCCTAAGACCCCCCCATACACACACATATGCATATGGTAACATACACACACACAAGCCGATACATCCCCGTTTCCTGAAACCCCTCCAGCTTCTACACCCCCCCGTACAGAGCAGTCTATAAACGCCCTTCTTTCCTGAGACTCCCCAAGCCCACGTATGCACGTACATAGCGCGCACACAGCTCACGCACACACGTACGGACCAATCTATCTCTTTCCTATTTCCCGAGACCGCACCCCCAACAATACGTGCAGGTGCACAGATATAGATACATCCAAATCTCTGTACGTCTATACAGCTATACTTCACACGTGTGCACACGCACGCACACACACTACATACACGTCTATCTCACTTCATTGCTATATGTATACAATAGCATGTATATTATGTATACATATATAGATTTATCTCCTGTATCTTTACATAAAGATACATTAAAAAATTGGATGCGCATGCACATATATATACATTTCTCTATGCAAGTGTACATATACAAGTGCACATAGATGATATACACAGGCATCTCTTTTCTCCACATAGCTACACACATACAAGTGTACGTGTGCAGACACACGTGCTAGGTATACACCTGCATATCTCTACAAAGCTATACGTATCTTTCTATATAGCTGTACACACACGACTGCATGCGTGCAGACACACTAGGTATATACATCTATATCTCCATGTACCTATACACACATAAGTGCACATTTATATCTCTACACCGGTACAGGTGCACAAGCGCGTGCGTCTCTAGCCGTCTGTCTCTCTCTGTCGCTACACAGAAGCTGCCCTTCGGCTCAGCCCTGCGCTCCTCGCACCGAGCCGCCCCTGGCTGCACCGACCCCTCGAGGCCTCGCAGCCCCCAGGGGCACCGGGGGAAAGCAACCCCGGCCCAGCCCACCTGTGCCCGCGCCCCGCGCAGGGCCCCCAGGCGGGCGGGAGGCCCGCTGCGCTCGGCCGCCGCGTTGTAGGCCTGCAGGGCGAAGTGCGCCGCCTCCAGGGCCGCAGGGTCCCGGGCGGGCAGCGCCGCGGCCCCCGTCCCGGCCGCCGCCGCCAGCAGCAGCAGGAGCTCCGCGACCTGCGCCATCCCGCCGCCGACTGAACGCCACTTCCGGTGCGGCCCGCTTATGACCCGCGGGGGATTTCCGCCGCCGCCAGGGGCGGGGCCGCTCTCCGGAGGGAGGACCGCCGCTCGTCTGCTCTGGAGAACTGCGCCCCCCTCGCCTGCCTTCTTGGAGTCGAGTCTATCTTGCCCTTGCTGCTCAGGACCTATTGCCCCCCCACCGCTCCCCATCACCCCCTATTGCTCCCACCATCACCTAATACCCCTGCCCCTTATTACCCCACCCTTGCCCTCTATTACCCCCTCTTACTCCATTGCCTCCTACTGCTCCCTAGCCCCTGCTCTCTATGATGTCCCATTCTTCTCCATCGTCCTCCATGTGTCCTGCCCCCCCTAGTGCTAACAGGAGGTGCAGACTCCCCCTCCTACTATTCAGCACAGCCCCCTGCCCCTGGCTCTCTTGGGGTGGAGGCTGCCAGTCTCCATGTGTCCTGTCCCCTATACTGCCAGCATGTCTGATGAGAAGGACTCCCTAAATGCCTTTCGCTCCACCAGGCTACCCCATCTGGACACCAGGAGGGCTGGGGGTTGGGAAGAGGGTTAAAGACGTAATGAATTGGGCTCGTCAGTACTCACTGCAGCACTGACAAGAGGCGGCCATGGCACTGCTGCTGCCCAACAGACAGACTCAATAGCGTGGCTGCTGACATTGCTAATAATGCTGCTGCCAATTGTGTTGCTAACCTAGCAGCTAACACAGCAGTGAGCTACTGCACCGCGTTAACCGCTGTTAGCTGCTGCACGCGCAAGCGATGCTGTCTGTGACAGCTGCCGCGTGCGTGTCACTAGGATTTTGCAAAGAGCTGAAGAGGCAGGCACCCCCACCCCCACTCCCTCCAGCCCAGACCAATCTGACTGGGGGGAAATTCCCTCCCGATCCCAGTGCAGCATCTCTCTGATCCCAAGGGCAAGACCCTCTAGCCAGCACCCTCCAGGGTTGAGTCCCAGCAGGAGCATTGGCCCAGCCCAGTCACCGCCCCCAGCCTGGCTGTAGCCAACCAATGCCTCTGCAGGGGGATTCAGTTTTGCCAACCCCACAGTACCAAAAACCACAAGAAAAAAGCAAGGAAATGGCATGTAAATCACGAGATGCTATTTTTGCAATGTGTGTGTAGGGGGGGGCGTTATTTGTGAAGGTGCCGCAGGTGTGGCTGTGGGTGTGTGGAGCCCGGAGAGGGGGCGTCCCTGTGAACCCTGGTGGGATGCAGGGTGCTGTGGATCAGGAGTGAGGGGCAGCTGCAGGGCTGGTGGGGCTGTGGCTTGGGACTGAGGGGCAGACAGAGACACAGACAGCACCCAGCTAAGTGGAGGGGGGGGGGAAGAGGGAAGGGGCAGGGGGGAGCAGATCAAGGCCCCCACGGTGAGAGGGAGCAGGGCAGGGACAGGGGCAAATGGGGCCCCAGGGCCAGGGTGGGTCAGCCAGAGGCATGGCAGGTGTGACTCCCCACAACAGTGCACACCCCCGGGGGAGGCATGGGGGAGCATGTGCCCCCTGCGGGCTGGGGCTCTGCACCCTGCTGCCTTTGCCCTGAGAGCTCAGCCGCACACCAGTGTGCTTCCTGCCATTGGGCAGGCAGGGGACGTGCCATACAGCCAACGCACCCTTTGGCCCCTGCCCACCCAACAGGCAATGCCATGGCCCAGCTGAGCTCCCAGGGCAAAGCCAGCAGGGCACAGAGGCCCAGCCTGCAGCAAGCAGCTTGCCTCTGCCCCACAGTGGACACAAGCCCCACCCTGCAATTAAATGCTGGGGTGAAAAAGAACATCTTAGTGTTCATTTAAACTGAGGACCTGCCTATGTCATGGCGAGATCCTTGGTTCTGGTCTGGAGAGAGACCATCCATAATTAATCCCTATGGATTTTCTCTTTGCCATTTAGTACTTTGGAAACCTCTCTGTCCCATGGGCGACTGGTGCCTCCTAATACCAGTGGGGGGGACACCATCAGCCAATTGCTGACCAGGGTGGGGATCCCCCAGCAGCCAACCACCACCACGGGCAAAAGTGCCAGCAGCAAACCCCAACTGTCACTGGCACTTCTCTCGGAGGGGCACGTCTCACCAGTGCTGAGTCCCCCTCAAGTGTTTCTAAACTAAATAGGCTGGTCTGTCCATCATCCATCCACCCCATGCTCCATGCACCCACTCATCCTCTTGTGGGGGGGGATGATGCATACCATATATATTTGCAGGGGATGGATATGGTATAAGTAGAGAAAATATGTGCATCACAAGCAAGGAAATATGGCATATAACCCCCCCCCCCCCCAACATATATGTTATATTCCCCCCTACACACAAATATATACCATATATATATATGTGAGAGAAATATATAAACAAAAAATGTGCATTATAGGCAAGGAAATATGGTGCATATCCCCTCAACCCCTCCAAGTATACACTGTATATCTCTTCCCCTCACAAATATATATGGTCCATGTGCAGGGGGAAGGGGTGGGGGGAGAAGGGAGGACGCATACAATAAATATTTCAAGGAGTGATCAGTATTTATCCCCATTATATATATATGTGTACATATGCATGCGTGTGCAAATGGCATATATACCCCCCAGCCGAGAGCAGATCAGTCCACTTCCACCCTACCAGACCCCACCCCGCAAGGGACCAGCCTAGGGCCCAGAAATATTCACGCAGCCAAACATTTATTGTTCCTTTACAAAAAGACCTTTACAATGATGGTTTTGTCCCTCCCACCACCAAAAAATCCCCCCCTCCTCCATTCCTTCCCCCCTTACCGCCCATGGCCTAAAACAGCCCCAGAGAAAGGGCTAAAAAGTCTCCCCCCAGCATCACCTCTCCGGGAATAAGCTGGGAAAAGATTAAAACTCCCCACATTTAGGCTGGAAGGACACAAAATCCCACTGGGAAAGACATCAGGGCGGGGGAAAATTTACCGCAGCTTCCAGCTGATGGTTGGCGGGGTTGTTTTTCTTCCAGCCCCCTTTTCTAGCTAGAGAGCAAGCTCTTGTGGGGGGGAAAAATGGGTTGGTTTTAGGCACAAAGGGGTGTGATAAGGAGTGAATTTATTCTGGATGTGGTACAAAGGCGATGGTTCCCTCCCGTCCCCGCCCCCCCATGAGAACTACCAGGGCCTGATAGAGCCGGAGGCCAGGAGCCGGCAACATCTGCCCCTCACAAGAAGGCGTCACACCACTCCCGGAGGCAGCCAGAGCAGTCCCGCGATTGCTTCGCGTTGGCCCCGCACGTGTCCTTCAGCCACTCGCGGAAAAGCTCCTCATCCTTCCTCAGCACCAGGAACTGGCCAAGAACCACATAGGCCTGAGAAGGGGGCAACGAAACATGGGAGTTACTGTATTTTCCAACATACAACATGCACTCACCCCCCACCAACTCCAATGGCTGGAAATTGAGGTGTACATATTATAACTGGGGAAAGATGGTAAAGAGAGTGGGGGGGTTGGCTGCTTAAGGCAACTGAAAATGGAGAGGTGCATTATAAGCAGGAATATATGGGAAAACTTTTTTTGCTGCTGGGTGCAGGAGGAGGGGCGCTGGAGGCAGGGCTTCCTAGCTGCTAGCTGAGAACAGTCAAGACCTGGAGGCTATTCTTTGTTAGAGCTTTTAAAAAACAAAAAGTGGGTTATATTCCAGGGTGCATTACGCACAGGAGAGTACAGTACAGTGCTGCAGTGTTCAACCTCCAAGCCAGTGGCTAAATCATGCCTGTGGGGCTCTCCAAGGCTGGGGAAATTTGGCAGCGGGGCAGCAATGGCTACTGCACTGCCACCGCTCCCCGCTGCCCAAATCCTAAGCCCCACATGGCAGTTCAGAGCTGGACCATGTGCCCCCCATGGTCAGATGGAGATCTGGCCATGGGGGCTGGCTCAAAACCAAGTCAGCATGACCCAAGAGACAAGCCCTTCCCCACACATGGCGGGAACACAGCCAGGTTGTGCCCAACCCACTCTGCGTGGCTGGATGGGACCCCCCCACGGCTGTCCTGGGGGCCGAATTGGGTCCATCAGCCAAACGTGGCCCCTGGAGGGAGCGAGTACAGCCCATCCGGCCACTCGGATGGAAAAGCTGAGGAACGCTGCTATACAGAGGAGCAAGAATTTTATCTGAGGGAGCGTTATACATGAGAAATGACGGTACCTGCGCCCTGGAAGCCTACTGAGCCACGAGGCCAGGCACCAGGGCCCTGCCCCACCACACGCACCTTGTCAAAGCCTTTCTCCGCCAGCTTCTTGCCCAGGACCTCGCCAATGCCGGCCAGGCTGCCCACCGGCTTCTCGCCCATGGGCTCGGCCACGAAGTCCCGGTGCTTCTGCGAAGTGGACGACATCTTCCACGCGCCTCGGCCACGCCTGGGGGGAGCGGGGCCGCGTCAGGCTGCCCGTCTCCAGCTCCCACACCCCACCCGGCTGCCGACGGGGCCCCCAGACCCGCCGCGGGGACGTCCCCGGGGTTTGGGATGGAGTGCGGGGGGGCTGCAGGGGGGCGGACGCAGGCCGGAGCCTCGAGCCGCCGGCTGAGGGGACGGGGGCAGAGACGCAGCGACCTCATGACGGCCCCCCACCCTCAGGGAAGACCCCCAGCCTCCAGCCCCGGCAGGAGGACCGAGCGGTCTCCAAACAAGGCCAGAGCCTGGAGCAGCCCCTGCCAAGGCTGGACGGCACCTGCTGCTGCCCGTCAGGGGCGAGGCCGCGTGGGCAGCGCACGGCCGGGGGGGGAGGGGCCCCGCCCCTCCCCCCACACGGGGATACTCCCTCTGCCCTTCCCCCACCCCCAACACATCCCCGGCACCCCTGAAGTGCACCCCGACAGGCCCCGCCTGCGCGCCCGGCCGCGCCCCGCCCCCACGTGGGCGCCGGGTCCCGTCCCGTCCCCTCCCCCAGCCCCTGGCACCAGGCTCGCCCCTCCCCCCCCACAGCCCCTCCCGCTACAAACCCGCCGCCGCCGCCCACGACAGACGCCCCGGCCCCACTCAGCCTCCGCCGTCCCGGTCCCAACGGCCGCTCCCGCCCAGCCGAGCACCCACTACGCCTGCGCGCGCCGCCGCTTCCGGGAAGTGGAAGCTCTGCCCCGCCCCATTGGCGGGAAGGAGCGCGGGGCGGGAGGCGCTCTGGTTCGCTCTATGGTGCGTTCACTCCTCCAAACGTCTCTAACCATAGAGAGGGCGCCGTGAGTCACTCTATGGTCAATTTAGTCCTCCCACCCGCTCCTTCGCCATAGAAAGGGGGCGGGGGGGGGGCTCTGCTTCGCTGTATGGTTAGCTCAGTCCTCCAGGGATCTATAATCATAGAGGGGGGAACGCTGTGGCGCGCTTTAGGGTTTACCCAGTCCTCCCGCCCCTGTAACCATAGAGAGGGGGGCGAGAGGGGCTCACTCTAGGGCAAACTCAGTCCTCCATGTACCACGGGTTAAAGGCTACCCTGTCTGCTCTATCCCAGGATAACCATAGAGACCGGTTAGTGGGCGTTCTGGCTGCTCCCCCCCCGGCCCCCCGCGTCCCAACCATGGAGACGAGAAATGACGCTGGGGGTGCCATAGGGATGACAGCCGGAAGTGGCGTGGGGGCATCCGGAAATTGCCCGGGGGAGGGGAATCGAGGGGACACCGGAAGTGCCGCCAGGGGACGGTGATGGGTGAGACACCCGGAAGTGCCGGTTCCCACGCGGAGGGAGAGGCAGGAGCCGACCGCCCCAGGTGTGTGCGCGGGGGATCCCCGGACCCCTGGGTCCTCCCAGCTCTGCGGATGGGGGCGGGGGGCGGAGGCCTGCGATCTCTCTGGCCCGGCTGAGCCTCCGGCCGCGTTTTCCTCCCGTAGCTCAGCTCCCGGAGACCCCGGCTCCGCCCCGACCTCCCCCCCACAGGTAGGGCCCCATGCCTCTATGCCAGACCTGGGGGGGGAGGGGGGTCACCAGGACTGGGAACCCCGGGGGGGGCCGGGGAGCAGCAGGAAGGCTCCTGGCGCCGTGTATTAGGGGACTTAATGGGGAAACGGAGGCACGGAGGGAAGGAGCCGAGCTGCCCCGGTCTCCAAGTCTCTCCCCTCCCACCGCTCAGGGCTGAGCCATGTCCCAGGCCACCAAGCGGAAGCACGTGGTGAAGGAGGCGCTGGAGGAGCTGGTGGTGCCCACAGCCCAGCAGCAGATCGTGCGGGTGAGTGAGGGGCCCCGTCCCCCCCCACCCAGCACCAGCCACCCCCTGGCCCCGGGTGCAGGGAGTCTCATCCCATGACAACCCTGGAGGCAGCTCAGTGCTGCTCTGTCCCAGGACAAGTGTGGTCAGGGCTGGGGGAGCAGGGCAAGGACCGGCCCCTCTGTCTACTTTCTCCTAGGATAACCAGCACTTGTATTAACCCAGCGCCTGGAAGGAGTCACTGTGGGTTAAGGGCTTCCCTGCCTGTCGGCTGGATGCGCTTATCCCAGAATAAAGACGTGGGCAGGGAAGAGTTGGCATGGGGTAAGGGCTTCCTTGCTTGTGCACTCTGTTTTGGGATAACCTATGGGAAGGAAGGAAGGCGTTATCCCAGGTTAAATGCCAATGCCTTCCTGCCTCTGAGGGAGTGCTGGGCTGCCTATAGAGCAGTTGAAGGAGTTACCGTGGGTTAAGGGCTCCCTTCCTGTCTGCTTTATCCCAGGTCTGATACTAAGGCTGCTTATCCTATGGAAAGGAAGGAGTTACCCCCATTTAAATGCTGCCTTCTCCGTCCGCTCTGTCCCAGAGGAGGGAAGGAATTAACATGGGTCAGGGGCTTCCTTGTCTGTCTGTTCTGTCCCAAGACAACCAACCTTAGCATTAGACCCCTGGGTGAGAAGGAGTTACCCTGGGTTAAAGCCTCCCCTGTCTGTACGCTGCATCCTGGGATAATCCTGGCCCCTCCCCTAGGTTGTGGGCAGCCCCGGGAACAACCTGCACGAGGTGGAGGCACCAGGGGGCGGGCGCTTCCTGGCCAGCATGCCCCCCAAGTTCCGCCACAACCTGTGGATCAAGAGAGGTGAGTGGCTGCAGCACCCCTGGGGGTTGGGGGATCCCCACCACCCACTTCAAGGCAGGCCCCGCCCCCTCACCTGCCCCTCCCACCCTCACAGGTGACTTCCTGCTGGTCGATCCCATCGAGGAGGGCGAGAAGGTGAAGGCCGAGATCAGCTTCGTGCTCTACAAGGACCACATGCGCTACCTGCAGCAGGAGGGGCTCTGGTATGTGGAGAAACCGAGGCATGGGACAGGGCAGTGCCACCCCAACCTTCCCTCCCCTGAAATCGGGAAGATTAGGTCTTTATTTCAGAGTGGAGAAACTGAAGCACAGCAGACAGCAGCTCTGAGACCCCCCACTCCCACCCCCTCCCATGATCCCTCCATGGTAGGCAGTCCGCTTCCTCTCTGTCCCTGTGCTGAACTGGCAGGGAGGATTTAGACTTAGCTTCTAAGTGAGGAAACTGAGGCACAGGATGGTAGGCACCAGCCCCTCCCCCCCCACCACTGAGACAGGGGGAACACCACACTCTTAGCTTCTGATTCTGAGTGGGGAAACTGGGGCACAGAGGTTCAGGCAGCAGCCCTGGGACCACCCCCCACCCAGAACCCTTCCTGGCCATGCAATCGCAACTCCCACTTTCGCTTCAGCCTTAGCTTCGGAGTGGGGAAACTGAGGGATGTGGGAGCAGACACAGCCCTAACACCGCCCCCCCCCAGCCAGGCAAAGCTATCCCCCAACCTTCCCTCCACTGAAGGAGGGGCTCTTAAGTCTTAGCTTCTGAGTGGGGTACCTGAGGCATGGAGCTGCAGGCACATACAGGTTCTCTCCCCTTGCCTTATTGGGTTCAATGGGGCTCAGCTCTTGGGGGTTGGGGGGAGGATCCAGGGCACAGGGAGTTAAGTCCTGGGGAGTGGGGTGGTATGGCCTGGACTTGCCCCACTGGTGTCTTACTCCTTATAGCCCAGAATGGGGGGATGGCAATCAGGGCTGTGCGGGAATATAAGGGGTTAATACCAGCTGGGACTGGAGCAATGGCTGGTAGGGGGAGGGTCTGTACCCCACTAATTTCTGCCCTTGTCACTGGGATGGCTTCTACTGGGACCACTGGTTCCCAGTTGAAGGGAGGGGCTACATCCCAGCCCTCTCTTCCCCCCTACCCCATGTCTTACTATCCCTCCTTGCAGGCCTGAAGCCTTCTCAGATGCCCCCAACAGGCGGCCCAGCCCCCAGAGCAGGTGAGTGGGACCCATTGTACCTGGCCTAGGTGCCCCCCAGAGCTGGCTCTATCAGTTCTACTCAGCTGCTGCTGCTATGTCCCACCCCAGAGCCACCCGCATTCCAGCCCATGACATACCCAGCTGCTGGGCACCTCATCCCAGAGGTAGCTGGGGTTGTGCTGTATCCAGCCCCTAAGGCAGTACTAGGCTGTGGGGTGGTATTGGGGGGGGTGCTCCAGGTGCCTGGGTTCTCACCCTGTCTCTGGCAGGGTGGGGGAGCCGCCAGCCGCCCAGGAGGATGAGGACAGCGACAGCGACTTGTTTGTGAACCCCAATCGGCTCCGTGATGCAGGCACTGACAGCGAGGATGAGGACGAGGATGAGAGTGAGGAAGAGGAGCAGTGACCCCTCCCCACCACTGGGGCTGCTATGGACTCTGCTGGCAGGTGGGAGCCTCCCTGCCCCAGCACAAAAGATGTGGCTGCTTCTGGGGTGGGGCATATCATACAGATATGGCCACCTCTAGGGTGGGTGTTAGCAGCCAAGTGTAATAAGCTGCTGCTGCCTCTGGGCTGGGTGTAACACCCACACCGTAACCTTGGGGATGGGGTGCAAGCAGCTAAGTAGAACAGCAATGGGACCACCACTGGGGCCTTAAATCAATGCAGCTGGTTCTGGGGTTGGGGCTCATCAGCGGCCAAGCATAATGGCCACCTCAATAAAGACACTGGCAACTGCCCCCCTCAGTGGCCGTAAGCTCTGTGTCCCCTCCCCAAATGCCTGGGACCCTGCCACAGCTGGCTCTGGGGTGGGACACACCTCACCTATCCCCCATCCCAGCTTCTCTGCCATCACCCCCCCCCCCGGCTATTTTTTGCCCCTTTTAAAACACACCAGGGACAATAAACCAAGAGCTGGAATTTATGGGTTTATTGAGGCAAACACAGGGCTTCACATAATACAAAAGAGAAGATCGAGGGGGGAATATCAACATCTCAACTATGTACAGCACCAGGCACAGGGGTCCCCACCATGGCACAGACCTGCAGCACGAGGGACCCAGTGGTGTCCGGCTCACTTGGTGATGGTGTTTCTGGGAGGAAAGAGAGAAAAGGGGGTGAGGGGTCAGAGCAAAACCTGGGGGAATAAATCAGCCAACTGAAGTATAACAGATGCAGCCAGCTCTGGGGCAGTGGGTGTTATAGCAGCTGCTTCTGGGGTGGCGTCTAGATGTGGGTATAACTGAGAAGCAGCTGCCTCTGGGGTGCAGCAGCAACTCAGTATAACAGACTGCAGCTGACTAGGGGTGGGGAAGAACAGGCTGCAGCTAACTCGGGGGGGCACTCACGCATTCATGCTCTTCCCGCTGCCGCTCAGGACGATGTAGGGTGTCTTCTGGGCCTTCTGCTTCTCCTGCAGCAGGGCTACGGTGCCCAGGGGGGTGTCACTGGAGCTCATCTTCTTCAGCAGCTGGGGGAATGGGGGGGTTAGTATGGACACCCAAGACGCAGCAGCTGAGCATAACATGCAACTGGCCCTGGGCTGGGAATAAAGAGGCTGAAATGCAGCTGTCTCTGAAGCAGGGGTTTGTCATCTGCCGAGCATACCAAATGTGGCCAGCTCTGTTAGGCTAAGCCTTCCCTATGACCTGCCCCAGAGGGGCAGCCACCTCTGGGGTGGGGGGTGTCAGCAACTGAGTAGAAGAGAGATGTGGCCATCTCTGGGGCAGGCAGGGGAGACAGGGCTGCAATGCAGCTGACCCTGGGGTGGGCTGTGTCTGCAAGCAAGTACAACAGAAGGCAGCCAGCTTTTGGGGGGGGGGAGCAGGCAAGACTGGGGATAGGACCTGGTGCCAGCTGCACTCAGCTCTGGGTGGCACTGGGGGGGCCTGGCACCAGCTGCACCCAGCCCCAGGGAGCAGTGGGGGGGGGGGGAGGAAGACGACGACTCTCACCGCCTCCTCGTCCAGCTTCTTCATCCTCCGCTCTGTCTTCATCTTCCCTGAGCCCTTGCCATGGAAACGGTGCGAGAGCTGCCGGAAGGCCTGGGGACAGGACATAGGTCAGAGTCCCACCTCTAAGCCCCACCCCCTCCTTCCCTGAAAGATCTTGCCTAAGCTCTTCTCCCTGGGAAGTGTCACCAAACCCCACCCACTTCCACCATTGCAGCCCCACCCCTCACAAGTTCAGCCCCACCCCAGAGCTTTGGGGGGGGGGGGAAGCTGCAGGTTCCCCCAAGCCCTGCCCCCATCTTGCTCCCTGGCAAAGACTTCCTGCCCCCAAGTTCCACCTCCACCCTGGGGCAGTCTCAGCACCCCAGGCCCTGCCCCCAGCCATAACATCAGGTCCCACCCTCAGCCATGATATCAGCCCCCCCAGCCCCTACCTCCTTGGGCGTGAGCTTGCGGCCCGTCTCATCCACATACTCAATCTTGACATCGGGCCGGTACCCGTCCTTCTCCTTGAAGTCCTGTGTGAAGCCACGGTACTCCTCACGCCGGCTGTACTTGTCATCAATGGCCCTGGGCGAGGGGGCGGCAGTGGTCACCAGAGGCTACTCCGCCCCACCTCAGTGTCCCTCACTCCTGACCCGCAGCTCCCTGCCCCCACTCATCACAGGGGGAACCCTCCTGACACCTGACCCAACACCCCTATTAGGTGTGACCTCAGCCCCCAATGCCCCGCCCTCTGACTGCAGGGGCTCCACCCTCTCCCCCAAGGGTGGCAGGTTCAAGCCCCATCCCTGCGCATGCCCCACTCACATCTTGTCCTCAATGCAGTAGACGGCAGAGGGCAGGGACTTATTGGGGGCCTTCACCCGGGCAACCTTCTGCACAGTTGTCTCCAGCAGGCCTGGGGGGAAACAGGGAGGGGGCTGTCAGGCTGCAGCCAGCTCTGGGGGACACTGGCTGGGTATGACAGGCTGCAGCTGGCTCTGGGCAGGGCATAGGTTGGGTATAAAGGGCTGCAGCTGGCCCTAGAGGGCACTGGCAGTTGGGTATAACAAAGATGCAGCCAGCTCTGGGGTGGAACATCTAGCTGGGGGGCGGGGGGCAGGGCCTTACCTTTGTTCTGACAAAGCATCAGGGCTGCAGCCAGGCCCCGGTTCACAATTGGCTCCTCATCAAGGATGGTGGTGGATGAGGCCGAGAACTGGGTAGGGAGGAGGGGGAAAGTTAGGATCAGTCTGGCTGATGCCCCATCTCCAGCCCTGCAGGTGCCCCTCACTCCCAACCCACAGCCCCCACACTCACATCCTGCTGCTGCTTCTCCTCGTCCAGGTTCACAGTGCTCCAGCCCATGTTCTCTTCCCCATCGGAGCCCGAGGCCCCCGTCACCGACCGCTCCTCATCCCGCTCAAAGTCCTGGGGACAGGAGAAGGTGTTAAACTTGGGAACCAGCCCCCACCTTGAGACCCCCTCCTCTCCCCAAGCCTCGAGGAAGCTCCCCCTCAACACCAAAGGATTCTGGGGCATCTGATATTAAGGTGGCTACAAATTACCCACAATGCATAAATGCCCTGCATACCCACAGCATGGAGCATGGCATGATGCAATACTCCCTTGCTCCCCAAACCCAGCACAACTGATGCCCTTCACTCCCGGCCTACAACCCCCTGGGTGCCCCTCACTCCCAACCCGTAGCCCCTGGCCCCCACCCAGGCTCACCAGCAGGTCCTGGGGGTCCTCGCGGTTGCCAGCCAGCCCGTAGGTGGGGATCTCCCCCAGCGTGCGGCAGAACTCAGAGGTGGCATTGAAGACGATGGCCCCCTTGCGCTCTGGCTCCGCCCCTGCCTCCTCTGGCTCCACTCCCATGTCTGCATCCAGCCCCGGCCCTGCCCGGGCCAGACGCCGCACCGCCTCTGCCACCTGCCAGGAGAGACGAGCTGTCAGACCAGGGGGCCTAGTGGGTTTAGACACTGCCGTACCTGGGCCTGTCAGGCTCTGGGTCATGGTCCTTGTCTGCCTGTGGGTCTAAATATGAATCTCTTTGTCCATCTGGGTGTGGGTCCATCTGTCTGTCTACGTCTGAGTCCATCTGTGTCTACACCAGGACCTGTCTGGGTCTGTCCATCCTTCTGGCTCTGGGTTTTCCATCTGTTTAGGTTTGGATCTACCGGTCCGGGCCTGGCTCCGGATCTATTTCGGCTTGGATCTGTGCCTACGTCTTGCCTGCGTGTTCTAGGGGGTTGAGACACTAGACACAGCAGGGAGGTACACATGCACCCCTGTCCTAGGGGACTGTGGTACTTGCACCTGCCCCACCCGTGCAGCATCAAGGGCAGGTGCCTGGGGGCACTGCCGTAATAGGGTTAATGGGATGGAGATGGACAGCCCCGGGCAGCATGGGTTCTCTCCAGGGCATGGGAGAGGTGTGGGCTGAGAGCCTGGACAGGAGGGCCAAGACAGGGAGCACCTTTGGATTTCTTGTCCCCAACCCCTCAAGACCCCGCCCCTACCCTGCAGGCCCCACCCCCTCACCTTGTCTCCGCCCTCACGGAGCTGCTGGAGCTGCCGCAGGCGCCGCCCCTTCTCCAGCTGCTTCTGCAGCTCCTGCTCTGCCTCATCCTCCTCCAGCACCGGGGGTGACCCGGGGGGCAGGGCCTCATCTGTGGGTGGGGAGGGAAAGGGGTGGGGTCAGGGTCTGCTCTGCCCACCACAGCCCTCCCAGACTGCAATTCCCAACCCTTTTTGTGGACATCCACAGCCAGTCCTGACCCAGTGCCCCTCACCCCTGACCTGCTGCCCCCTGCCCCAGCCCACAGGGTATGGGTGTGGGGCAGGTGGCCCCCCCACAGCCCCTCCCAAGCTGGAGCTCTGCCAGCCTGCAAGGGATCCCACATTTTTCTCCTTTAAAGAAGAATCTATTGTCCAAGTGCATTGGCTGCTCTTTCCTATGTTCTTGTGACCACTTCTGGGGAATGACCCCTGGGTTGAGAAACACTCCGCCAGGAGAGCTCAGGTGTCTGGGCACCCAGTGCCCCCCCCCAAAGCTGGAGAGAACCCAGGTGTCCGGGCCCCTCACCGTCACTGCTGATGTCCATGTTCTCCACGCGGGTGTCGTCCGAGGGAGGGGGAGGAGGGTCCTCAAGCGGGTCCTCGTCCGCCTCCTCCTGGCTCTCCCCCTCCCCCTCCTCCTGAACCCGCTGTCGCCGTCCCCGTCCCCGGGACCTACAGGGCAGCAGGGGGAGGAGTCAGCGATGCCCAAGCCCCACTCACTCCCTGAGGCCCCACCCCCTTTCCTCACCTCATCTCCTGCCTAGTCCTATCACCTCTCAGAGCCCCTTCACCACCCCTTCCTGCTGAACAGGCCAAGCCCCACGCCCACCACAGCACCTCTACAGCCCAGGCCCCGCCCACCCCTCCTGGCTCCACCCCTTCTACAACACCATCCTGCCCAGCAGGTTCCCACCTCTCAGAGCCCCACCCCGCACAGCCTTGCCCCAACCCTGAGGCTCCGCCCCCTAGCACCTGGAGCCATGGTCGCCGTGGTCACTGGGGGCGGGGCCCAGTGCCAAGAGGTCCTCAGCTGTCAGCAGCTTCTCCTTGCGCCGCAGTCGCTTCACCCGCTGCTTTGGCTTCCGGAAGGTCACGCTCTGCAGGGGGGACCCACAATGCACTGGGGGCAACCATACCCTCCCTATTCCCCACCATGATGCACTGGGGCATGCCTGGATGCCCCTAACACCCACAATGCACTGAGCCACAGCCAGGGCCCCTAGTATCCACGAGGGATGACCATGTCCTCCCTCCCCATACCCACAATGCATTGGGGGCCCCCCCTGCACACATGCACAATGCACTGGAGTAGGGCGATGCCTCTCCTTGTACCCCCAAAATCCCAGGGTGCAGCCAGACCCTTCCACAATGCCCTGGGGTGAGGTCATGCCAACCCCCTCCCCCCAGTACCCAGAATGCCCAGGAGCAGAGTGCCAGCCCTGCCCCCCACAAGTCCAGGGAGAGCCTGGACTCCTGGGTTCCTCCTCCAAGGGCGCTGCTAGCTCTGTGCCTCAGTTCCCCCCCCGCCCCATCCTCCCTTGTCTTTCTTCCCCCTATCCCCGTGTGCCTCAGTCGTCCCCCCCCAATCTCAGTTTCCCCCTAGCCTTCGCACCTGAATCTGGCCCATGTTCTTGCGTTTCCTGCCAGCCCCCACATGCCTCAGTTTCCCCCTGCCTGCCCCGTGTTCCTCAGTTCCCAACCCCCAAACTTCAGTCCCCGTCCCCACCCCTGGCACAAAGGGTGGCACTCACCATCTCCTCGGGCGTGAGGTACTCAGCGGCCAGGCGGGGGCCAGGTCCAGCCAGGCTCTGGGCCTGGCTGCGCAGCGCCTCACGCACCTGCTGCAGCTCGCGCTGGGCCGTGCCATCTGCCTCCCCCCCCGCTGCCAGCCGGAACCCAGGGCGCCGCAGCCCCCCCAGTGTCTCGTCGTACTTGGCCAGCAGCACCCGTGGCTTCGCCTGGAGTGGGAAGGAGAAAGTAAGGATTCCTGGGGCTGGGGGAGGTGGGGATTCCCCACTGCTGCATGGAGGGGAGTAGGGAGCTTCCAGCCTCCCCCAGAGCACACACGCCCCCCCCCCGGCCCCTTGCCCCCTTCCCCACAAATCCAACCCCCTCCCAGGAATCTGCCCCCCCCCAGCCTCAGTTCCCCCCTGCAAAAGGGTATACCCAAAGCCTTCCTGACCCTGGGGTGCTGGCCCCCAGGCCCACATACAGCACCCCCACCCAAACTACCTCCCAGTCCCCATCCATCCCCTACCCATTCTTTCAGTCCCATACACCTGCTGCTCCTCCCTCTTCCCTTCCCCCCCAGCCCCCATCTAAGCAGGTCCTGCTCCCCACAGCTCACCTGGGCCATGTCATCCACGCTCTCATCCTGCGAGTAGGGCTCATAGTCCGGCTTCTTCTTGCGCAGCTCCACGTTCTTGTCCGCCTTCTCCTTGTCCACCAGGTTCACGTTCACCAGCACATCCTCCTCCTCCACCAGAACACCTGAGTTCACCGGGGCAAAGGGGAGAAAGGGGGATAGCATTAACCCGGAGACGACCCTCAACCAGGAAGAGTATGGTACAGAAGGAATTATTGCAGCTGGAAGCCACCCTACCCCCACCCCACCCGCCCAAGAAAACCCGGCTTTAGATTTGCAGATTCATTCAGGTAGAAGGTACGTGGTACATAGAAGTTACAGCAGCTAGAAGCTCCATAAGAAAAGCTTGGCTTCCTTATGTTAGGCACACAGCCCGATTCAGGGGGGAGTGGGGCACATGGTACATGGGAAGTTGGAAGCCCCCAGGAAAACCCAGTTTCCCTGTATTAGGTACCCAATTTGGGAGGGAGTGGGGTGCAAAGAATTATGGTAGCTAGAAGCCCCAAGAAACCCAACTTCCCTACATCAGAGGCACTCCACACTCCAGGCTCTTCTCTGTGCCTCTGTTTGCCCACCTAAATAAACTCCTTATCATGCTTTGGCTCTGTGCCTGTCAACCCAGCCCTCAAGTTGGGGGGGGGAGGGGAGTCCAGGATCCCCCCCTTTTCTGGGGCCCCCCCAAATCACCTTTGTCCTTGAGCGTCAGGACCAGGGTCTCTCCCTCTTGGAAGGACTCAATGGTGTGTTCCACTGTCAGGCCCTGCAGGTCCCGCGAGCTGTACGAGTCCTGGGAGGGGAAAAGGAGAGCTAGCAAGGAGCCCGGACACCTGGGTTCTCTCCAGCTCAGGGAGGGAAGTGAGGGGCTGGAGGATTAGAGCAGAGTGGGGGCTGAGAGCCCCAGAAGCCTGGGTTCTTGTCCCCTATGCAGAGCTGGAGAGGACTGGCAGGGCAGAGCTGGAACCAGGACACCTGGGTTGGGTTCTCTCCCTACTCTGGAAATAGAAATGGGATCTAGAAAGAGCTTGGAACCCGGACACCTGGGTTCTCTCCTAATTCTGGAAAACAGGAAGGGTTAGAAATGGAAGCCGAGACGTCTGGGATCTCTCCCAGCTCTGGAAAAGCAAAACGGGGTGTGATAGGTTGGAGCCTGGATGCCTGGGTCCTCTCCAAGATTAGCATCCCTTTAGCATTAATGGCCCTTCTGGCAGGGCCTAGCCTGATCCCTTACCCCACCCCCATCTCTTCCCTGCCCTGGTGGCTGGGACACTCAGTCCTCAAGGGCTGGGATCACACAACTCCAAGTGCAGTGACAATATGTGATCCCCACCCCATCCTCCCTGGAGTCCCCCCAACCCCAATTAACCCAGGTTAAAGGGGCCCAAACCCACCTTCTTCCTCTGCCCGAACTCTTCCTCCACCAGGCTGCTGATGCCAAACTCCTGGTCCATCTCCTCCAACAGCTTGGCCTGTGTGGGGTGAGGGGTCAGAGCCTGGACACCTGGGTTCTCTCCCACTCTGGGAGGGCAGTGAGGGCTGGGGGGTGAGAGCAGAAGGGACTGGGAGCCTGAACGCCTGGGTTCTCTTACAGACCATCAACCAAACACTCTGACACCTTTCTTTCCCTCACTGGAGTACAGAACCCACGTATCTGGGCTCCCAGCTCCTCACCTGCCTCTGCAACCCGTAACTCCCTATCCCTTGGTTTGGAGTTGGCTACAGCAAGTGGGGGCTGTGAGCCCAGACACCTGGGTTCTCTGGGAATGGAGTGGGAGACTGCGTAGGTTATAGCAGGGGGTTGGAAACTTGGACACCTGGGTTCTCTGGGAGGATTATAGCAGAACTTGGGAGCCAGGACGCCTCTGTTGTCTCCCTGTTCTGTAAAGGTAGTGGAGTCCAGCACATTGACACGCAAGGGGGACTGGGTGCCTGGACACTTGGGTTCCCCACACCATCTCCCCCTGCCCGTGTGAGGATGGGTGGAGGGCAGGGTGGAAACCACCTACACATTCACCACCCCCTGGGGAACCAGCACTGATAAACCCCAGGGGGGAAAAGCCAGTAAGAGGCTGGCAGAAATGCAGGGAACAAGTCCTCTTAATGCCTCAGTTTTCCCCCCAGCCTGTGTCTCAGCTCCCTCCCAACCCCCACCTCCCTCATGTACCTCAGTTTCCACCACCATGCCTCCCAGTCCATCCCAGTGCCAGCCCTCACCCTCTTCTCAGCCAGGTCCTTCTCCTGCTGCAGCTTGCGGCTCCGCTCAATCCAGGCAGCCGCATCATCCAGCCAAGGATCATCCTCTCCAAGGGCCTTTATCTTTCTGGGAGGGAAAAAGATGTCACATGAGGCTGGGAGGCACGGAAATCACTTCCTCCCACCCCAGAGATGCACTGAGGCCTCATGGGAGCTGAACGAGCTGGCAGGAAACTGCAGAGCTGTGGGTTCAAATCCCAATGCCAAGGCCTCAGCTTTGATTCCCCAGCCCTGCAGAACCCAGTCACTTCCTTTCCCTCCCCACACAGTACTTAAGTGCAAAGAGAACAGATATCCCACGGTTCTTTGCAAAGAAACACTCTTGGATTCTGCCCCTAGAACTTGTATGCTCTGGGAGACAAAAGCAGGGATGCCGCTGTGTTTGGGTGAGTGGGTGCGAGGGTGGGGGCAGGATAGAAGGGATGTGGGCCAGGGCCAAGACAGCAAGGGGGCAGGGATACAGCAAAGGGGTGAGATTACCCTAATTTCTGATTGAGCAGGCGTTTCTCCTTGGCAGCCGCCAGCTTCTCGCGGATCTCCTCACGCTGCCGCAGTGCCATCGGGTTGATGACATCGGCCGCCATCGGGTCTTCCTTGGTGCCTGCCTCTGCGGGGGGGGGGAGCATACATGAAATATGGGTGTGCCCTGGACCCCCTGAGACTCCCTCCCCAGGCCCCCCCAAGAACCCATAGCACAGAGAACAGCTGGGGACAGGGCTGGGAGGGCCGGGACTGCACCAGCCAGGAGATGGGAAGGGACCGGGGGCGCTGAGAACTCAAGATACCTGGATTCACTCCAGGTCTGGAAGTGGAGTGAGGGGGTGGGGGGGGTGATAGCAGGGGGTGCTAGATCTGGATGCCTGGGTTCTCACCAGCTCTGGGCAGGGAGTGTGGGCTGGGAAACCAGATGCCTGGGGTCTCTCCCAGCTCAAGGATAAGAATGAGGCCTGGGGGATTGCAGCAGGGGTTGAGAGAGCCCGGACCCCTCGGTTCTCTCCCAGCTATTGAATGGGAGTGGGGGCTGAGGTAGGGAAAGACAAACACTCGGACCCAGATACCTGGGTTCTCTCTAGCTCCAGAAGGCAAGTGGGGGCTGAGGGGTTAGAGTAGGGGGGCTGGTAGGCTGGGTGCTTGGGTTCACTCCCCCCAGGCATGCTCAATACAGACTTACCCTTCTTGATGGTGCCCACTTCCAAGGGCTTCAGGCCCAGCTTGGCTCGGAGTTTGCTACAGACAGAAAGTGGTGACAGTCACAAAGTGCCTGGGGCTCAGAACCAGGGCTCCTGGACCAGCTCCCCTCCTTCATGACCCATCCACCCTCATGTACATTGGGGCTGTGACCAAGACTGATGTGTCACACTATTTATTAAACTGAGTATTAATGAATCAGGGTGGTGGGAACCCAGTAAGCCAGGGGTGGGCAATGACTTCAGCTAGAGGGCTAGGTAATGAGTTCTGGAGAACCACACCTGCTAAATCTTTTGCATCTCATAACAGGTCAGAGACAAAAATTGCATACAAAAACCCAGGCATGTACTATGACGCATTTTAGTTTTATTTCAAAAAATAATTTTTAAGCCTGGTCTCCGTTTCAAGTACTACAAAAACAGGCAACTGTATAATAGCTCAAAAATAAAATCTTACTCTTGTATGTTGTCTGAGCAGGGTGTTGAGGAGGATACGTGTATGTGGGGGAGGGGGGGTATCCATGGAGGAGTGGGTGTGGAGGGATGTGAGGTGCATGTGGAGGTGGGCTGCCTGTGCACTAGGTACCAGGAGCTGGCTGGGGGTGAGGAAAGGTTGGGGGGGGGGTACAGGGGACACATGTAACAGAGCTTGCCCCGCCGGGGTGGTGCAGCTGCAGTCATCCTCCCACTCCACCCCATTTGGCTGGCAGCTGCCCCCACAGTGCCCCGCAGGGGACTGAGCCCTGTCCACTGCCACCTGGGGCAACAGATGCCGCGCTCCCAGCTGCCCCGGCCCCAGCCAGGGCCCACTTCTGAACAGGGCTGCTGCAGCCGCCCAGGTGCTGCTCCTGCCCCCCGCAGCTCCTCCTCCTCCCTCCTGCCCATGCTGCGCTGCTCAGGGCAGCGCACAGCGCAACCAGCAAAGAATCTCCCTGCCTGATCTCACAAACAACTGGATCCATTCACCCCATTAGAACGAGATCCATTCAGCCCAAGATTATTATGGGAAACATGGGGTCTGGGCTAGCAGTGCCTACCCCCCTAGCAGGGCTCATAGCCCCTCCTCAGGGCAGCTGCACTTGCCAAGACCTGACCCATGGGGGGCAAAACAGGCTTCCCATGAGCTGAGGGCAACTAGGCGGGACTGGAACAAAGGCGAGGTGTTGCGCCCCGCTCGCCTGAGAGCTGTAGCCCCCCCCAACCCCAGCCCCAACCCCACCTGCATCCACGGGGTGAGGCACGACTGCACCACGGGAAGGTGGGGGGGATGGGAAAGGAGCTCTCACTCACTTGGTCTCCTCAATGCTGAGGGACAGGGCTTCTCCAGAGCCGCTCTTGAGCGCTGTGGCTGGTGCGGAGGGGAGCAAGGGGGAGACGTGAGTGAAGCCAAGAGAAGTCCCCTCTGCCCGGAACTTCCCAGCCAGGACCCAGCCCGAGCGTCAGATCTGCCACAGACCCGGGCTCCTCACAGCCCCCTCCCGACACCCCATGACCCCCACCCCACAGATAAGCCTCCACCCTCATCTTCACTCCTCCCCATTGCCCTGCTCCCCGAAAAGCAGCCCCTCCCTCACTCCCCCCCCTTTCCTGTACACCGCCCCCACGCCCCCCTCACCGGTCTCGTGCCCGTCCTCGCGCCGCTCGCGCTTGGCCCGTCTGCCGCCCTCGGCCTCGGCGGCCCCGCGCTCCCCGGCCCGGCCATGCCCGCGGCTGCTGCTGCCCCCGGGGGCGGCGGCCTCGTCCCCACCGCTGCGCCGCCGGCTCCGCTCCCCGCGGCTGCGGCTCCGCTTGCCCCGGCGCTCGCTGGAGCCCGACCCGGAGCCCGACCCGCCGCCGCGGTGCTTGTGCTTCTTGTGCTCCCGGTGCCGCGAGGAGGAGGAGGAGGAGGAGGCCGAAGCCGAGGCGGGGGCGGGGGCCGAGGCTGGGGGTGGGTCCTCCGCGGGCCCCGCCCCACCCCCGGCGGTCCCAGAGCCGGCCCCCGGCGCCGCCGCCGCCTCCCCGCGCTCCCGGTGCTTCTTGGAAGAGCCCATAGCGACGCAGAATGGCGGCCGCAAACCCTTCCGGGGTCAACCTCCCGCCGCTTCCGGGGTGAAAGACGTCCCTTCCCGTCTCGCGAAACACTCCTTCCGGGTCACGGCTTCTACATCCGGCGAGGTCAGGACACGGCTTCCGCGTTCGTCGCCACTACCTCCGGTGGACGTGGGGAAGGCTCAGTCACATGACTTCCGTGGTTACCGTCGCTACTTCCGGTCAGTCATACCACTTCCAGTGGCCAGCCTTACCTGCTTCCGGGAAGTGGGAGAGCGCTGAAAGCTACTTCCGCTTTGGCTCCCGCTAAATACTATCTTGTGCCCAGCCGCCGTCGGACTGTACCATTCCTGTAGTGGAAGCGGGGGTGGAGTGCCCCTGAGGGGTGGAGGGAGGCTACTCATCCTAGGCCTTAAATAACATTACCTTAATTGGGGTTGAGGGTTAACTCCCCCCATTAAAAGGCGGAGAATGGTATGGCCCATACACTGCTCTCGAGGCATGTAGGAACACATCAGTGGTAGAATAGGGAGAATTCTTATCCCCCTACTCAGGGAACAGTGGCATGACCCACGTATGCTGGAAGGGGGAGAATCATATCGGGGTATAAGGAGGAAAGATTCCCCCCCCCCCCCAGGGGAAAGGATGGTGTTATCCATTTGCTGCTCTGGATGCGTACAGGCAAATACCATTGGCAGTACAAAGGGGGCGATTACCCCTCTCCTTTACAAAAGGAATGGTATGACCCACACTTCGTCTGTAGGCGTGGGGGGCGGGGGGATACTATTAGGAGTACAAGGAGGAAACATTTCCCCTCGGGAGTGGATAGGATTGTATAATCCACATGCTGCACTAGATGCATATTGGGAAATGCTATTGGTAGTAGAAGGGGTGGAATATTAGACCCCCCCCAGAGGAAAAAGTGGCATGACCCACCTACTGCTCTGTAGGCACAGAGGGACATACCATTGTAAGTAGAAGCGTGAGGAAAATGTCCTTTCTCCCAATGGAAGGAAGAGATGGTATGATCCAGAAGGGGGGAGATTGATTTTCCCCACCAAGAAGGCATGGTACAATCCGCACAGTCTGGTGCATCCTTAATGGCATGTACCATTGATGGATCGTGGGGGTGGATTTTGCACCCCTGCAGCACAGCGCCCCCTGGCGCTGTATGAGGGCAGCGCCTGCAGTGGCTCAGTCTCCCTCCCAGCTGGTTGCCCAGTGCTGGGAGAAAACCCAGGCGCGTGGGCTCTCAGTCATCCCAGCTCTAAGCCCCGAGTCCGACGCCCCTCCCAGGGCACAAGAGAACCCGCTCCTGCTTCCAGCCCCCGGACTCCGCGTCCTTCCCCTAGCTCGAGAGCCCAGCCATCCCGGCTTCCAGCCCCAACTCCTCCCCAAGCAGGAAGAGAACCCAGGTGTCCCGGCTCCCAAGGCCTGTTTAATTCAGGGCAGAAGCTACGCTACTCCAGGGCCTTCTCAGGTGGATCCAGAGGTGGGTCTCGGCCCTTGTCCGCGGAGACCTGTCAGGAGGGCACAGCATCCGCCATGGCAAAGGAGAGAACCCAGGTGTCCGGGCTCCCCCCTTAATTCACCAGACCCTGCTCCTCTCCGATAGCTGGAGGGAACCCAGGCGTCCGGGCAGGGGGCTCCTGTTCATACCTGCTGAGGGGGGGCCCTGGTGCCCCGCCTGCCTCCACAGCCCGGCCTCCTCGATGCCCAGCGCCTCCAGCACCTGGGAGAAGCGGTGCTCTATGGCCCGGCGGGCACCGGCCTGCAGGGCAGGGGCTGTCAGCTCCCAGCCGCCCCAGCTGTAACCCCCCAAGTCCCACGCCCCTCCCAGAGCACGAGAGCACCCAGGTGTCCGGGGCGGGACCCGCACCTGCATGACCCTCTCAAAGAGGTAAGGCCGGCTGCTCACGCGAGCCTCCATCTCCCGCAGCTGGGCCTTGTACAGCGCCATGCGCGCCCGCTCCTGAGACCTGGGGGGGCAAGTCACATAGGGGGCAGGTTACAGGTGCCACCCCCACCCTCCCAGCTGTCAGGGGACCCCTGCAGACCCTCCTGCCCTGGGCTTGGGCTCCTGCAGGGGTCTATAGGACTTGGGATTTCTTGGCAAAGTCTGTAGGGGCCGGAGAGTCTATAGAGGCTAGCTAATCTCAGAGGATCTATAAAGGCTGGGTGTTCTCTATTGGCAGGAGCCATGTAGTTTTCCTAGAACGGCTGTGATCTGTAGGGAATTGATAAGGATTGAGGGGTGTCTATAGGCCCTGGGACCTATAGGGAATCTTTAAGGGCTTGGCTTCTATAGTCTGGGCTCTATAAGGGCTGGGGGTTCTATAGGAGGGGGAATCTGTAAGGGCTGAGGAGGTTCTATAGGGCATCTGTAACGGCTAGAGATTCTTTAGGGATTGGATGTCTACAGGGTAAGAGCTGGGGGTCTACAGGGCACGGGGCTATAAGAGGTGGGGAGGTTCTATAGGGCACATATAAGGGCTAGGGGCTGTGTAGGGGTTGGATCTTTAGGGTTTTATTGGGTCATAGATGCCAGGGTCAGAAGGGACCTCAACAGATCATCGAGTCCGACCCCCTGCCCGGGGCAAGAAAGAGTGCTGGGATCAGATGACCCCAGCCAGGTGCCTATCCAGCCTTCTCTTAAAGACCCCCCAGGTAGGGGAGGGCACCACCTCCCTCGGCAGTCCATTCCAAATTCTGGCCACCCTTACCGTGAAGAAGTTTTTCCTGATATCCAGCCTAAATCTGCTGTCTGTCAGTTTGTGACCACTGCTCCTTGTTACCCCAAGAGGTGCCCTGGTGAAGAGAGCATCTCCGATCCCTTGCTGCGTCCCGCTAATGAATTTGTAGGCGGCCACAAGATCACCTCTCGCCCTTATCTTGCAGAGGATGAAGAGGTCCAGGTCCCTCAGTCTCTCCTCGTAGGCCTTCTCCTGTAAGCCCCTGACCATACGAGTGGCCTCCTGTGGACCCTCTCGAGTCTATCAACATCCTTCTTGAAGTACAGCACCCAAAACTGGCTGCAGTACTCCAACTGTCCAACCAAGGGGAAGTATCACCTCCTTGGATCTATTTGTCGTGCATCTGCTGATGCACGATAAAGTGCCATTAGCTTTGCTGATGATTTCGTCACACTGCCGACTCATGTTCATCTTGGATCCACTATGACTCCAAGATCCCTTTCTGCTTCTGTGCTGCTGAGAGGGTCACTTTCCAGGCAGTAGATGTGCTGGATATTTTTGCACCCTAGGTGCAGCACTCTGCACTTGTCCTTGATGTACTGCATCCTATGGTGTACTGCCCACTTTTCTCACTTCTCCAGGTCTACCTGCAATTGTTCCCTACTCTCCGGAGTGTGTACTTCACCCCACAATTTAGTATCATCCACAAACTTGGACAGAGTACACCTCACACCCACATCCAAGTCACTGATGAAGATATTGAAGAGTCCAGGTCCAAGGACTGAACCCTGCAGGACCCCACTACCCACGTTCATCCAGGTCGATACCTACCCATCTACTACCACTCTCTGGGTTCGACCGCTGGGCCAATTTGCCACCCACTGAACCGTGTAAACATCTATGTCACAGCCTCTTAATTTATTTCTGAGAATAGGATGAGATACCGTATCAAAGGCCTTGCTAAAGTCCATGAAAACGACATCCACCTCTACTGCATCTAAGCATTTTTTACACAGTCATAAAACGAAACCATATTGGTCAGGCATGATCTACCTGCTACTAATCCATGCTGGCTGCCCTGTTGCATTACTTTTCCCGCTGGACTCCCACAAATATGATCCTTCATGATCTTTTCAAAGACCTTTCCAAAGATGGAGGTGAGACTGACTGGCCTATAATTACTCAGATCCTCCTTCCTCCCCTTCTTGAAAATAGGGACCACGTTGGCCCCTTTCCAGTCCTCCGGGACCTGACCCGAGTGCCACAAGCGCTCAAACAGCCAAGCCAGCGGTTCTGCTATGACATGGGCCAAGTCCTTCAGTACCCTCAGATGCAGCCCATCCGGGCCTGCTGACTTGAACACATCCGGCCCATCCAAGTGACTCTGCACCAAGTCAGTGTCAACAGTTAGTAGGCTGGTGTCCCTCTGATGCCCGTCTAAGAATCCATTGGGAGATTTATCTCGAGCCCTGTTCAGGAACACCGAGGCACCTGCGTTAGGTAGAGGTCCTGCACGCAGGTTAAGAACCTACGTGAACGGTTGGATTTGGCTGACTGCTTCTCCCAGCACATGTCCGGGTACGTCCCTAGACCGTTTGGCTTCTGAGAGTTGCCTCAAGAATTCCAAGTTGAGCTTTTCCTCTTGGTGTGGTAGTCTGTAGCAGACCCCTACCACCAAGTCCTTTTCCCCTCAACCTCCACATATCCAAACCCACAATGCCTCTACTTTCTCCTTCTCTGATCCCATTTTGATTAGGGTGGATGTATAATGCTCCTTTACATAGAGAGCAGCCCCACCCCCTTTCCTCCCTACTCTGTCCCTTCTGTACAACCTGTAGCCCTCAATGTGTACCACCCAGTCATGGGTAGGGTCCCTCCCACCAGGTTTCCATTAGCCCCACTAAATCAAAGTTATTATCTGCAACCGGAACTGTGAGTTCTTCCTACCTTTTCCCCATGCTCCTAGCATTAGTATAGAGGCACTTGAGCCCTCCGAATGGTGCCTTTGATGCCCCGCTGTTCTGATGCCCAAAGGGCCCCTTAGTACGTACCTAGGGTGCACTGCTGCATGGCTTGCAGTTCGTAGGTTCTAGACGCTCTCCATCTCTTGCCTCCCCATCTCCCATTGTACTTAGTTTAAAGCCTGACTTATAAGGGATCTACATGAGCTCAGGGTAATATGAGGACTAAATCTATAGAATTCTATAGGAGTTGAGATCTATAGAGGATCTATGAGGGCTAACGGGTATCTACAGGGCCTCATGTCTATTCAGGAGCTATAAGGACTGGGGAGGGCCCACAGGGGAACTAAAGAGGCTGGGGGTTCTATAGGGGACCTATAAGAGCTGGGGGTTTATAACAGCTGGAGCTAAGAGCTAGGGGGTCCAAAGGTCAGATCTATGGGGAATCTATAAGGGCTGGGGGGCATCTATAGGGACTGCGAGTTCTGGGTAATGTCCCACCCTTGCCAGGTGTGGTCAGGCCTGCGGGTGACAAGGAAGGGGGTGACATGTGCTGCTGTGTAGCGTGTCCAGGGGGAAGCACAGGTGTGCCGGCCAATGGCCATATCCCCACCTCTCTGCTAGGGCCTTGCCCCCCTCTTATACCCCTGGAGGCAGCACCCGCCCCTCCTGCCCCCCTCTAGTGGCAGCCCCAGAACCCACCCTTGTACAGCCACCCAGCTAATGATGCACATGTACAGGTTTGTATATGCAGATGACCTGACTGATTATTACACATATGTGCAAATGTTTGTGCATAGGCTTTACCTGAGCTCTGCCTTCTTCTTCTGCAGGGCCTGGGCCAGGCTCCTTGGGGGGTCGTGGGTGGCCAGACACCGAGCCACATCCTGCTGCACCCGCCATGCCCGTGCCTGGCGCTGTTCTGTTCCTTGGCGCTCCCGCCATGCCCCCTCGGCCCAGCTCTGCAGCCGCTGCCTGGCGGGGGCACCGGCAGGGGGGCTGTGGGTCAGGAGTGAGGGGCACTGGCAGGGCTGGGGGGAGGCAGGGGGTTGCAGGGTTGGGGCAACAGCCTACCTGGTGGCCTCCAGCCGCTTGATCGAAGCCTGGGTGGGAACCACAGGGTGCAACAGGGAGAACATGGGGGGGCAGGATTGGGCCTGGAGCTGCCCCCTCGGGGTCCCCAGCTTGGCCCCCAGGTGGCTCTGGCCCCTGCTGGGCAGGTGGAGTCGGAAGGGTTTGCAGACAGTCAGCTTGGCTGGGGGGCAAAGGGAGGGGCTGTTATACCCACCCTGTGCACCCCCCAGTGCCAGCTGCAGCCTGTTATAACCAGCCCGTGCCCACCCCAGAGCCAGCCACAACTCTCACCTTTCGTCTTCCTCTGCTCCAGTTGCTCCTGAATGTTCCTGTGTAGGGCTGTGAAGTCGGGGACAGACCTGGGTGGGGCAGGGGGTGCCCCCCGTCTCCTCCTGGACCTGGGGGACCGGGGCCACGCCCCCCCTTCGGCCAGGAGATGCTGGGACAGGGAGGCGGGGTGGTGCTGCGGGCAGGAGCTGGGACCCCGGGAGCCTTGCGGGGAGCCTGCCCCCCGATATCCACAACCCTGAGGCCTCCTGCCCCCCCTGTTCCTGCCCCCCTTGAAGGTCTCATCCCCGCCTTTTCTGCCCCTGGCCCCTTGACTCCTGCCCCCCTGGTCCGGCAGCCTGGTGGGAGAGCGGTGTGGGTTTGGGGAGTGGGGTGGGGATAGGAGCAGGCCCCGGCCCCCTGCGGCAGAGGGGTCCCAGAGCCACTGGAAGGGGAAGGAAGGCGGGCGGGCATCTGGCTCAGGGGTGCAGGGGGGGTTGTGGAGAGAGCGGGGGTGCCAGCTGGGGGGAGGGGGGGAAGAGAGAGGGACATGTTGGAATTGAACCCAGGCTTTTGAGTCCCTGGCTCTCACCTCCCAGCCCCACTCCCTTCCCAGACCTGCCTGCCCCCCTGCTCTGACCACCTCTAAAGCCAAAAAGAGCCCAGGCGTCCGGCCCCCCGGCCCCTGTTGCTCTAACCCCGCACCTCCCAGCGCCCCCCCAGCCCCACTTCCTCTCCTAAAGCAGGGAGTGAACCCAGGCGTCCAGGGCCCCCGTCACCTGTCAGGGGCTCGGTCTCTCTTGGGGGGAACCCAGGGTGCCCCCCGCCTCCGTCTCAGCACCAGCCGCCTGTCCCCTGCATCCAGCACCTCCTGGGGGCACAGAGGCAGCAAGTGGGGGGACAGAGAACGCAGGCGCCCGGGCACCCAGCCCCCCCCGGTCTCGCCCCCCAGCCCCCGGGCGTCCGAGCTGGCCTGCGGACCTCATTGCGGGGGTACCCCGCGAGCAGCCCCAGCAGCTGCACGCGCCCCTTCCTCTCGTGGAAGGTGCCAGGCACCCGGGCGCCCGGGTCCCGCGAGGGACGGACGCAGGCCTGGGCGAGGGCCGCCTGGCGGTGCGCCCCCGGCATGGCGGCCCTGTTGCTGCGGTGACGGGGGGGGTTCTAGAAGCCCCCCGCGCCGCTGCGGGTCCCCTCCGGCCAAGGTGGGCTGCAATGGGGGGGCGCGGGCCGGATGCCTGGACATCGCCCCGTCACTGGGGCACCTGCTGGGCTCCCCCTGCCCCGATCGGGGCCAGCGAGGACCCTGGCTGCCCACCCCTCCCCCCCCGCTCCACCCGATCCTGCTGTTTACATCCCTGTTTACACCCGGCGTGGCCCCGGGCCAGCCTGGGGAGGAGGATGCGGGGGAGCGGGGGGAGGAAAAGCTGAGGCTTGGCAGGACACGTCGTCCCCGAGGCCCCAGCCTGGCAGCCGGCCCAGACAGATCAAAACACGCTCCTCCCGAGCTGGGAAAGGGCCCAGGCGTCCGGCCTCACGGTGCCCCTGCTCCCCCCTGCCCCAGGCATCTGGCCCCCAGTGCTGACCCTAGCCCTGCTCCTCTCCCAGACCGGGCCCAGGTGTCCGGGCTCCCAGCCCACCCCCAAGCCCCCGGCGCGACCCGCAGCCCCCGCTGCCCTCCTGGAGCTGGGGTAGACCCGGGGCGGGGGCGCCTCGTGGGGTGGAGGGCAGGGCGCGTCGGGGGGTCCCAGTTGGAGCAGTGACCTCCGCCATAGCTGGGACCCCTCAGTCCCCACGGACCGGTCTGGCAGGCGGCGGGGAGCGACCGGGCTGGGCAGGGCACTGGATGCTACCTGGGCAAAAGAGGGGGGCACATGGGGAAATGAGGGGGTCTGGGGTGTTGTTTGGGGGGTACTGGGTGTTACTGGGACAAGGGCGCTACCGCTAGGGTGGCCATCATAGAGGACAGTCCGGTTTTCTGCTACTCCGCCCTCCATTGATACGAAACCGGATGCCTTAGGTCCTCTTGAAGAGAAAAGCAGAGGACATCAAGGCGTCCGGTTTCGTATCAACGGAGGACAGAGGACAACCGGACTGTCCTCTGTAATGGCCACCCTAGCTACCGCCCATGGCCGGACCAAGATGGCTGCCACGGAGCGTCATGGCTGCCGCAGGCAACTCCCAGATGGTTACCAACAGCTCAGTCGAGAGGGCGCGGGGCACCGTTCCCCACGCGCCATCTTGGTATCGCCAGCATCTTCTCAGCAGCCGTCTTCCTTTAACCTGCGTCACCCTGGCAGCCATCTTGTCACAGCTGCCAGCGGGAGAGGGAACCCCAACATGGCTTGTTAGTTGCGGGGGGTGGCGTTGTCTTTGATGATGGCGATTGGGAGCAATGGAAAGGGAGGACCAAGACGGGGGCCTGAGGGGGAATGGGACCAATATGGTGGCCTGAGCCGGGGGGGGGGGAAGGGGGGTTACGACACCAAAATGGGGCACTGACACCAAGATGGCAGCCGGAGCAGGAGCCATGTGGCACCACAATGGTGGCCCGAATGGGGGGGGAGGGGGCAGCACCAAGATGGCAACCTGAGGTGGGGGCACTGACACCAAGATGGGACCTGAGTGGGGAGGAAGCACCAGCATGGCGGCTGGGGGAGGTGGCACCAAGATGAGAGCATGAAGAAGGGACCTGGCACCAAGATGGCAGCCTGAGCGGGGAGGCGGGAAGGCACCAGCACCAAGATGGCAGCCTGAGGCATGGGGAGCCACGACGGCAGCCTGAGAAGGCATGTGGAGCCAAAATGGCAGCCCGGGGTGGGGAAGCATCCATCTCGTCTCTGCCAGGTGCCAACATGGCGGAGCTGGCTCAGAGCCTCGTGCCAGGCCCGGCCCCCCTCGCCCGGCGCCATGCTGGCTGGCTGTGGGGGTGCGGCCCTGCCTCCAGGGCACCATCTTGCTGCCGCCTGCCCCGTCCTGTGGGGGGGAGGGGGGGAGGAAGGTCGTGGGGGGCTGACGGGAGCTGGGGCGGGGGGCTACGGGGTCTGTAGCGGGGCTCGGGGGGCTGCAGGGGTTGGCTGTGGCTGTGTTTCGCTGAGTCGGGAGCTGGGAGGGGCTGACTCAGCGAATTGCCCCCAGAATTTGGGGCACCTCTGTTCAGACCCCCCATAGCCCCCGGGGGAAAAAATCAGGGCTGGGGGGGGTGCAGCTGGGGGGGGGGGCGGGACCTTGTGACGGCCCCCAGCCCCCGCCCAGGTCCTGCCCTTGATCCCCCCAGGGGTCCCATTCTCTGCCCCCCCCCGCCTTTGATCTCCAACTCTGCTGAGCGCCAGGAAGGAACCCGGCGGCAGAGCTCCCTCCTCCCCTGGCTGTCACCCGCCAGGCAGCCTGGCCGCCAGCTCCAGCTCCAGCTCCACCTCCGGGGCGGGGCGGACCCGGCCGTATAAAGCAGCGCCCCCGCCACCACGTTCCTAGATCATTTGGGAGCTCGGAGATCTGGTACTGGGAGCACTGGGGTGGGCTGGGGCTGCATGCGAGGAAGGGGGCGCCTGGAAGCACAGGGAATGGGGGGGCCTAGTGCTGCCCCCCCCAGCGAGGAAGGGGGTCTTGGCAGGAGCCGATGTTTGGGCCCCCCCACAACACTTCCAGCTCTGGGGGGGCTGCTGGGGTAGAGCGGGGGGGCTGGGGCCCGGACCCCGGCGCTCTCTCTCCCTGCTCTGGGGGGGCTGGTAGGTTGCAGCAGCAGGGAAGGGGGGCCTGAGGGCCCGGACACCTGGGTTCCCTTGCCCCCTGGCTGCCAACGGGTGTACTAGGACCGTGGGAAGGGGTCAGTGGGGTACAAGAGGGGACCCGGATGCCTGGCTTCCCTCCCCTGGGGGGACAAAGTCCACTGGGCAAAAATGGGGGGGGGAAGGGGAGCTGGACGCCTGGGCTCTTCCCCCTGGGGGAGCAGAGTCCAACAGGCTTGGTGGAGGGGGGGCACCCGGACACCCGGGCTCTACCTTTGCCCGGGCCTAGCCTGGCTGCAGGAGGGTGCTATACCTCAATCTCACAGCCTCCCTCTCTCCCCAGTGCCCCCCAGCACCGCCATGGAGGCAGACCTGAAGGACGTGGAGCTGAACGAGCTGGAGCCCGAGAAGCAACCCATGACACCCGCCAGTCCGGGAAGCCCGGAGAAGAACGGGGCCGTGAAGGTGAAGGTGGCTGAGGACGAGGAGGACGAGGGCGCCCCCAAGTTCACAGGGCTCTCCAAGGAGGAGCTGCTGCGGGCAGCCGGCACCCCGGGCTGGGTCCGGGCCCGCTGGGCCCTCCTCATCCTCTTCTGGCTGGGCTGGCTGGGCATGCTGGCGGGCGCCGTGCTCATCATCGTCCAGGCCCCCCGCTGCCGGCCGCTGCCACCCCAGACCTGGTGGCACAAAGGAGGCCTCTACCGCATCCAGCCCATGGAGGCTTTTCGGGACTCGAAGGGTGGCAACGCTGGGGACTTGGCAGGTGAGAGAACCCAGGCATCCGGGGCCTGGCAGCCCTCTGGTCTGAGCCCCAGCTGTCCCCAAGAAACCAGGCGTCCAGGCACCCCCTTCTGTACTGGCCCAGCAGACCCCATTGCCCTCCCCGAGCGGCGAGAGAACCCCGGCGTCCAGGGTAGGGGGCTGGCACCCCCTAATCTGACCCAGCAAGGCTGTGCTGCCTTCCACGAGGGGGGAGAGAAGCCCGGAGCCCGCTTACCCGCTCTGTGCTGACCCAGCAGACCCCACTGCCTTTCCTAAGGGAACCCAGGAGTCCAGGGGCTCCCCGTCTGCCCCAAGGGTGTCCCCGAGCGGGGACAACACCCAGGTCTCCGGACACTCCTGTACGACGGACCCAGCACACCCTATTGCTGTCTGAGTGGCAAAAGAACCTGAGCTCCCAGGCGGGGGCCCCTGACCCACAGCCATCTCCGAGTGGGGAGGGAGTCCAGGGGGACCCCAATACCTGCTCTGCGCTGCCCCACTGGACCCCACTGCCTTCCCTGAGTCGGGGGGGAGAAGCCAGGTGTCCGGGCTCCCCACGTGCTCTCAGCCCCATCTGCTCCCTGAACGGGGAGGGGAGAACCCATGTGTCTGGGGCCCCCAGCGCTGCCCCCCCAGCCCTGCCCCCCCATCTGAAAGAGAACCCGGGTGTCCTGGTTTGGGGGGATAGGGGTGGGCTTCCCAGCCCTGGCCGGCCAGAGCCGGTCTTGGCTGGCGGGTGTTACATCAGCCATGACATCACGTGTTGAGTCAGCACTTCTGGGGTAGTGGGCGGGGAGAGGAGTAAAGGTCGCGTGATTGGGTGTAGGGGGGGGTAAAGGTCACAGGGGGGATCAATTAACTGGGGGCTTTCTAGGGTGGGGGGGTTCAGTTAAGGGGAGAGGTCTGGGGGTCTCAGAGGGGGCTCGGGTTGGGGAGTGGGCGGTGGAGGTCTGAGTGGGAGGGGACCTGGGGGATATGGATGTTGGTGGGCTGGAGGGCGTGGGGGGGGCAGGTATCTCTGTAGGATGGGAGTTCCTAGGAGGTTGGGGGGGGGTCTGGGGAAGGTATGAGGGGGTAGAGGAGGGCTCCGTGCAGCTGGTAAAAAGTCTGGAGGGGGCTCTGGGTGGTTGAGGGTTGTGAGGATCAGGGGACTCTGGGGCTGGGGCGCCGCCCTCCTGACCTCCCATACCCCCCAGGTGTGAAGGAGAAGCTGGATTACGTGGCAGCGCTGGGGGTGCAGGGGCTGGTGCTGGGCCCCCTGCATGACACCAAACGTGACAGCCCCAAGGACACCAACCTGCAGAAACTCCACCCCCAACTGGGCTCCAATGAGACCCTTGCCCAACTGCTCGAGGCTGCCAAGAAGAAAGGTAAGGTGGGAGGGGGGGTCCAGGCCTGAATCCTGGGGCCCCACAAGTGGCTGTGGGGGAGGGGCTTGATACTGGTGGTCCCTGCTGGGGGGGGGGGTGAGAGGCGGGGCCCTGATCCTGGGGAGCCTGGGTGGGGTCATACCCTGGCTGGATGTGGGGGGGCGGTCCGGGGGCCCAGTCCTGACTGTGGATCCCCACCCAGGCCTCAAGGTGATCCTGGACCTGACCCCCAACTACCAGGGGCAGCAGCGCTGGTTTGGCCCTGGCGTCGCTAACAGCACCCAGTTCCAGAAGCAGTTCAAGGTGGGGGGGCAGGGACCAGGGCCTGTGGAAGCAGCTGTCAGCCAGGGGCTGTTTGGTCCCTTGGACTGGACTCCACCACTGGGGGGGCAGGGAATCTTGGGGGGACTCCAGGGGGGTCTGGGAAGTGTGGGGGGCAGGGAAGCTAGGGGGACCCCAGAGCATGTGGGGGAGCTAGGAGACTCCCAGGGGGTGTCTGGGGGGAGAGTGTGGGGTGGGGATTGGGGAAGCTGGGGGGGACCCCCAAGTGCGTCTGAGAGGGGCTGGATAGGGGGTAGAGGCAGCTTGGGGGGGTCTCAGCCATGGTGGAGGTACCAGCTGCTCCCCCCTGACCCATCTCTTCCCTGCCCCCCGGCAGGAGGCAATGACCTTCTGGCTGAATCAGGGCATCTCAGGGTTCCAGCTGGAGGCCGTGGATGAGCTGAATGTGAGTCTGGGGGGATCCTGAGAGTGGGGGAGGGGGTGTGGGGCATATTGGGGGTGGCAGGGGATGGGGGAGCTGGGGGGCACATGGGGTGGGAGATTTTGGGGGACGGGTCCATTCATTTCCTTCCTCTTCTCCCCCCCCAGGACTCCCAGTTTGTGGCCGACTTGCACAACATCACGCAGGAAGCCAGTGCCAATGGCAACGCCAGGTGGGTCCCAAGGGTGGGGGCACCCCACGGAGCGGCATGGAGGTGGGACAAGTGCAGAGCCCTGTGACGGGGAGGAGGAAGGAGAACCCAGGCATGTGGGCTCCCTGACCTCAGAAAGGGGTCCAGACACCTGGGATCTCTTAGCCAGTCTCCCCTTAGCTCAGGAGGGAGAACCCAGGTGTCCAGGCTCCCTTTCCTGAGCTCTGGGCTGAACCAGGCATCCTCCCCCATTCTACCCCAGGGTGTTCATTGTGGGTATTGAGGAGAAGGACCCAGGGCGCATCCTGGTATGGCTGAATGAGACCAGCGCCGACCTGCTGGTCAGCCCCTACCTGGAGGAGTTAGGCCACGAGCCCACGGGGGAGAAGCTGGCCAAGACCGTGAGCAACTACATCAAGGCTGCAGGGGCCGCCTGGCCGGCTTGGAGCGTGAGTTCTGCCCCCACCCCACATCCCTGACCCAACAGACTCATGGCACAGGCAAAAAGCTCAGCTTTCAGCTCTGACCCATGGGAAGCTGCTCCCTTCCTAGTGGCAGGGGAAAGACCCCAAGCAGCCTGGCTCTGGGAGAAGGGGAGAGGGGATGGAAGAGGTGAACCCGGGCACCTGGGCTCCCATACCCAGCCTTCTCACAGCAACGGGGTGTCCAGGCTCCCATCCCAAGCCCCTGCCAGAGCCCCGGGGAGCTGGACTGGCGGAAGCACCCAGGCTCCCTGCTCTGCTCCACCAGAGCCCCTTCCCTTCCCTCCCCATCAGGGACCTGGGGAAAAACCCCTACTCCTAGCTACTCAACCTACTCAAACCCTGGGGTACCTGATCTCACAGGACCTCCCTCCCTCCAGCCACTCAAGGCCAGAGTGAGCCTCTGGCCCTGGAGCCCAGCCTATATCTTCCCGGGCTGCACCCCCTTCTGGTCACCTGATCCCTGTTTTAGAGAGACAGGTGTATGCCTCACCCAGGCTTGTCTCTAGGTCTGGGGCCTCCATTCAGCCCCCTCTGCCCTGCCTTGCAGCCCCTCACCCGTGCCCTGTGGACCTGCTCTCAACTGCACAGTACTTAACAAAGCACTAAGTCCGTTAACAGTCTCTTAATTAGGACCCCAACTGCAAAAGAGGGGAACTAGCCAGAAAAATGTGTGGCAGTCAGCTGATGGTTGTACACCCTGCGTCCAACCCCCAGGACACAGGAGAGAACCCAGGCACCGGGCTCCCAGCCCCCAGAGTCTTCCCCAAGCCCCCCCTGCAAGGCAGGGAGAACCCAGGGTCCCAGCCCCCACTGCTTTAATCCATGAGACCCTGCTTCCATCTCAGAGCGGAGAGAGAACCCTCCTTCTCCCAGAGTGGGGAGAAGGCCCAGGGGGTGAGCTCTCGACCCCTCCTTGCTCACATCCCCCGGCCCCACTCACCCCTAGCTCCAGGCCCCTGTCAGAGCTGGGAAGAGAAGCCAGGCGTCCAGGCTCCCCAGCGCCCTGTTGTACCCCCCTCCAAGTCCCCACTGCCCTCCCAGAGCTGACGCGAACCCTGGCACCCAGGCCCTGCTGACTGGCATGTCCTCCACAGGGCGGGTCGTGGCACCTGGCAGACCTGGTGGCCGAGCGCCTCCTGCCGCTCTACCACCTGCTGCTCTTCACCCTGCCTGGGACCCCCTTGTTGCGCTATGGCGATGAGATCGGCCTGCGGCACTTTGCCAACAAGGTGAGGGGGCCGGGGCCGGGGCCGGGGCTGGGGCTGGGCCTGGGAGAGGGGCTTTGGGGCAGGGGTGGGGTTTGGCATAAGGGGCGGGGCTTTGTAGTGGGAGGCCTTAAGTTAGGTATTGGCACTGGGGTGGAGCACCAGTCAGGAGGCGGGGCTTTAGCCTGAGGGCAGGGCCCTGGCTAGGAACTAGGAGGTGGGGGCTGGGGGCAGGGCCTTGACCTGGGGGGAGTGCCCTGGGGGTAGCAGCTCTTGCTGAGGGAGATATTAGAAGAGAGAGGGGTTAAAGAGGGGGGAGCCTGCAGGAGGGGGTGGGGATCGTTGCCCAGTAACAACCTGTTTTTCCCCCCATGCAGGTGGACCCCCCTCAAATGCCATGGGATGACAGGGCCCCAGGCCCTGCCCCCAGTCCTGCCCCCGCTCTCCCCCCCAGCCTCAACAGCACTGCCCAGGTGAGCATGGGAAGGGGCGGGGCTCCAAACCCCACCATCAGGGGAGAGCCAGCAGAGGCTTGTGGGCCTGAGGGTGGGACCAGGTATGGGCAGGGCTTCTGGGTCAGGCGAGGTCTGTAGAGGGGGTGTGGCCTGGCTTGCAGTTGGCCAGGGCTGTGGGGCAATACCAGTGTGGGTGGGGCCTGTGGGGTGGGGCTAGGTGTGGGCAGTGGATGGGCAGGGCAAACCAGGGCGTGGGACTTGTGGACTTAGACCAGCTGCAGGCCACTAGGGGGGGTTCTCATAGGGGCGGGGCCTGGTTGCCAGTGGGTGGGGCTTCTCCATGAGGCTCCACCTCTGCTGACCCCCTCCCTTCCTCCTTCCAGGAGCAGATGCTGCAGCTGCTGCGGGAGCTGAGCGAGCTGCGGGGCAAGGAGCGCTCGCTGCTGCACGGGGACCTGGATTCAGTGCTCCTCACGTCGGGGGCCTGGGGCTACCTGCGCCGCTGGGACCAGAGCGCCCGCTTCCTCGTGTTGCTGAACCCGGGGAAGGAGCATGCCTCAGCCACCCCCCGCGACCCGCTGCAGCTGCTCACGGCCGGCACTGTGGAGCTCAGCACCTGTCCCCAGCGCCTGCGCGGTGACCAGCTCAGCCTGTCGGAGCTCATGCTTGCTCCTGCCGAGGGGCTGCTGCTGCGTATCCCCTACCAGGCCTAGTAGGGACCCCCCTTCCCTTGGCCTGGGGGGCCACAGAGCTCATTTTCCGCCTTCCACAGAGCCCAGCTCCTTCTCCTGGTCTGGGGAACCCATAGTTTCCCCCCCAGTTCCAGCTGAGGGGCCCACAGCCGGCCCCTACCGACCTGGAAGACATGGCTCCCCCTACTCCACCACGGGAGACCCACAGAGCTCCTATCCCAGCCCCTGGCCCCAGGGTCTGGGGATCCCCCATCCATGGTGCATGTACTGGGGGGGTGCACGGCTGCTCCCCACCCCTGGGGGGACAGTGGTATGGACATGGTTAATAAAACACTCCCTGCTTCTGCTCTGCCAGGTGCCTCCATCTCTGCCCCCTGTAACCTTCCCCCATGGCCACCCAGTCGGTTACTGGTCTGGGACCAGTATGGGTTAGGAGGAGCCTTTATGGAGACCATGAATGGGGCAATTGCCCACATCTATATGGTGGGGGGGGACAGTGCCCCCACTGCTCCCATGTTGCAGGGACGAGATTCTGCAGTCACCTGGTTGGGGAGAGGGGAGCCTGAAGCAGTGCATGCTGGGAAGGTACCAGCTGGGATTCTGGGGGGGGGCTAGGAGATGGGGGGGTCTCTTGGCTGTAGTGGGATGTGGGGGGCAGGCTGTGTCCTGATGGGGGCATCACCCCGTAGTGCCACCCCTGGAGCCCCACCTCCCAGCCTTTCCTGTGCCCCCCAGGTGTGCTTTACCCGCACATCCCAAAAGCTCTTAGGAACCCAATAAAGCCCCCAGCCCCCACATCGTATAGGCCTCAGAGTGGGATTCTGCCTCCCCACAACTGGGCCCATGGGGGTGTTACCTTTACTCCCTCCCCGCACACAAGAAACAGATGCACCCCAGGGGCATCAGAGCCACAGTTTATTTGCCACCCAGACAGCCCCCCCCACCTCAAGTTGGGAGGAGGATAGTAAGAGGGAACATTGGGGAGCCCCCAGTACACCCCCTTCACTGGGACAGATCAACCCCTGACACCCCTACCCTAGGACCCCCAGTCAAAGTGAGGAAGCCCCCCTCCCCCCCTTAACCTCTTCTAGACAGGATCAGCATGGGAAGGGGCAGGCCTTGGCTAAGTAACTCTGCCCCTATCTCCAATTGGATGGGGCTCGGCTGTGACTCCACCCTCTATTTCCAACTGGGGGGGCCTGGCTAAGGAAGTCTGCCCCTTATTTCCTATTGGAGGGGCCTGGCAGTGACCACCCCCTATTTCCAAGTTGCTGGGGTGGGGTCTGGGGGACCCCCCCAATCTTTGGCCACCTGAATTGCACCTTAGAGGGACACCAACCCTAAGGTCCCCCCAATGAACTTCTTCACCTCCCACAACCCACCCTGGCTGTGGGGGGCTGTCAGGGACCCCCATAACTGGGGAGGGGACCCCAAGAAACATGGGGGGCCTAGACTCAGTTCCCCCATATCTAGATATAGCTCTTTAGTTTAAAAATACATAGAAAAAGTGCACCTGTCTCTAAAAAAAAATAGCCCTGTCCCTCCAAAAGGAAGGAGGGGCCTCTTGAAACCCTGCCCCCCAGGGACCCCCCTGCCCTCCAAAACCCCAAGGCCTTGCTAGCTCCCCCTGGGACTCCCAAGACCCCACCAAATCTCTCTCAGGTCCTGGAGGACAAGGACTGGCCTGGGGGGCAACCCCCGAAGGGGGTGCTAGGAGGGGGGGTCGCGGCGGTGGGGGGCCTTGGGTCGCGGGGGCCTAGGGGGTGTGCGGGGGGCCCCCAGCTTGAGGCGGCGCCGCTTGGCCAGTGGGGCGTTGTCCACACTCTTGAGGAAGACGCCGTCACGCTGCCCCTTGTTGAAGGCCTGTGGGGGGGGAGGGGTGTCAGGAGGCAGCTGGGAACCTGCCCCTCCCCCGGACCTGGCTCTGCCCCTTCACACACTGGGCCCCTCCCCCCCCAAGCGCCAAGTCGGCTGTGGCCACGCCCCTGCATCTGACTCCGCCCCATGGAGCTCCCCCCATCTGACCTCCTGCAGCCCCTACTGTGGTGCTGTCCCCGTCCCCACCCCTCCCCCTGGATCTGACTCCTCCCACAAGCCCTGTCCCCCCACCCCCCTGGACCCAGACCCCGCCCCTCACCATGAAGGCGGCCTGCACACCGGAACGCACGGCCGGGCCCAGCCCATCGGGGGTGCGCAGGGGGGTGCTGGACGGGGCCCCCCCGGCCCGGAGCCACTCGTTCTGCCGCAGCGCGCCCAATGTCAGGCGCCGCTCGGGGTCCACAGTCAACAGCCCTGCGGGAAGGGGAGGGGTCAGACATGCCCCTGCCCCTCCTTCCAGTTGGCCCCTCAGGCCCCACCCCCTCCCCTCCAGCCACCCCCATGTCCTCAAGCCCCACCTCCTGTCCAATAGCCCCTGCCCCCTGCCCTCATGGACACACCCTGTCCCCAGGCCCCACCCTCTGTCCCAGAGCCCTGCCCCCTCCCTTCAGGCCCCTTCCCCAGGTCCTGGGGCCCCACCCCCTGCCTCCATGGACACACCCCCTGCCCATGAGGCCACGCCCAAGTTCAGAGGCCACACTCATGTGGCTTCAGGCCATGCACCTGCTCTGAGGCACACCCAGGCCCCACCCCCAGGGGCCTTCCAGCCCCACCTCCTGTCCCAGGCCCCGCCCCTGCTGACCTCGCACCAGGTCCTTGGCCTCCTGGGAGACACCGCACCAGGCCGGGCCATCCAGTGAGAACTGCCCCTGCTGGATCTTGCGCACAATGGCGGCTGCTTGCCCCCCCGGCCCCGCCTCCGCCTCTGCGCTGCATTGGAAAGGCGCCTCCCCCGAGAGCATCGTGTACTGGGCAGGGGGGGAGCGGCAGGGTCAGCATGGGAGCTCTGCTGCCTGCCTCCTAACCCCGCCCCTTCTCCCAGGCCCCACCCACTGGGCACCAAGCCCCGCCCCTGAGCACAGGCCCCACCCCTCTGCACCCTAAACCCCACCCTGCCCCGAGGCCCTGCCCCCACTCCCAAGTCCTGCCCCCCTGCACAGAGTCCCACCCCTGACCCCTAAGCCTCGCCCCTGCACTGAGATGCGGCTAGCTCTGGGGTGGAGTGCTGTGTACATCCCCAATCCAAGGCCTTCTGTGGCCCCAGGATGCGGCGCACGTACCAGGATGACGCCGAGGCTCCAGAGGTCACAGGCCTGGTCGTAGCCGCGTGGATCGAAGAGCTCGGGGGCGGCATAGGGCAGGGAGCAGCAGGGCGTGCGCATGGGCTGGGAGCCAGGTGGGCGCAGGCGGGCAAAGCCAAAGTCGATCACCTTGACGGGTGCCCCCTCCGCCTCCCCTGCAAACAGGATGTTCTGGGGGGGGCAAGGGGGTGAGGGCACCTGGTCAGGGTCCCTACGCCCTCCTGGTGACCCCTGACCCCCTCCCCTACCCCTGCAGCCCTGCCTCCTGCATCTACAGCTCCTCCCACCTGGACCCCCATGCCCCACCTCCTGAATCAGAGACCCTGCCCCTAGCCCACAAAGCCTGCCCCCTGCCCTCACAGCTCCACCCCTGCCCCCCCATGCCCACGAAACCCCACCCTCTGCCCTCCTCTTGGCACCCACAGTCTCACCCCCTGAGCCAGAGACCCCACCCCCTGCTGTTAAACGTCCCAATCCCCTGAACTGGAGACCCTGCCCACGACCCCCACGGCCCCACCCACTGCTGCCAAAGCTCCACCCGACCCAGACCCCACCCCCTACACCCACAGCCCAGCCCCTTTGCCCTGCACCCACTGCCAGAGCCCTGCCCCCTAAATCTGAGACCATGCCCCCTACCCCCAACCCCCTGTACCTCGGGCTTGAGGTCGCGGTGCACCACGCCGGCCTCGTGCATGAAGCCAACGGCCGAGACGAGGCTGCGCAGGATCCCGCTGGCCTCAGCCTCCCCGAATGGGCGTTGGCGCTTGAGCCGGTCCAGGAGCTCTCCCCCCAACAGCAGCTCCAGCACCAGGTACATGTGGTACTGCGTGGGGAGAGGAGGGAGGGGTCAGTGTGGCCAGCTCTGGGGTGGGTGTAATATGCTCTGGGGGGCACCCTGGGCTGGATAGAAGGGGCTGCAACCAGCTCAGGGGTAGAGCAGGGCTGGGCAGAACAAGCTGTGGCCAGCTCCTGGGGGCTCCTGGGGCTGGGTGTAACAGGCTGCAGCTGGCTCTGGGGAGGAGTGTTGGCTGGGTGTAACAAGCTGCGCCCGGCTCTAGGATCTGTACCTGGTCCTGATGCACCTCGTGGAGCTTGACAATGTTGGGGTGGGAGTCACAGAGCTGCAGCGCGGTCACTTCCCGCTGTGTGTTCACTTCCAGCCTGGGGGCAGCAAAAGAGGGGGGCAAATGTGACCCCAGCTAGGCCGGGGGGGGGGGGGAAACTAGGGAGACAGACCTGGGGCACAAAGGGGTTAAGGAGCACTGCCTTGGAGGGGGTTTCCAGAGAAACCCTGAGAAGGGATGTTGTTGCTAGGGGCTATTGCCATGGAGATGGGGAGCTAGGACTTGAAGGAGAAAGTTACTATGAACATGGGTGGGGGTGAGGGAACGTTGCCATAGTAACTGGGGCCCTAGCAGCCATATTGCCATGGGAAATGGGGATGAGGACAGGCATTGCCAGGAAACAATGGTTGGGGCTGTTGCCACAGGAGAGGGGAACCTGGAGAGCTGTTGCTATGGCAACCAAAGGGGCCATTGCCACAGGAGATGGGAATTGGGGGACTGTTGCTATGGCAGCCAGGGGGGCTGTTGCCATAGGACATGGGAGCCATGGCAGCCAGGAACGGGTGTGGGGTGGGGGACCCTAAGGGCTGGGGGGGAGTTGCCATAGCAACCGGGCCCTTGCCGTGGGGGAGTTCAGCCCCGTTGCCGTGGCGACAGGGGCCCCACCTGCGGCTGAGGATCTTGACAGCGAACTCGGCGCCGCTTTGGCGGTGGCGGCAGCGGCGGCACACGGAGAAGCTGCCCTGGCCCAGCGCCGGCCCCGGCGCCAGCTCATAGCGCTGGAAGAACGGCGAGTCCTCGGGGGGGGCCGGAGGGGGGGCACACATTACCCAGCAGCCCCTACGGCTGGGCCAGGCCCTCCTCTGCCATTACCCAGCAGCCCCTGCTGCTCCCGCCAACCCTCTCTCCATTTCCCATGGACCCCAGCAGCCAGGCCAGTCCCTCCCCCATTACCCAGCAGCCTCTGCTGCCAGACCAACCCATCCTATTACCCAGCAGCCCCTGAGGCAAGGCCAGCCCCTCCTCCCATGGCCATTACCCAGCAGCCCCTGGTGCTCGCCCCAACCCTCTCCCTCCATTTCCCATCAGCCCCTCTGGCCGGGCCTGCCCCCAGCCACTGCCCAGCGGCCCTGCTACTACCTTCATAATGGCGCTGAGGGCGACGCTGGCCCCGTCGGGGCGCTGCCCGTCCGGCTCCGGGTCCAGCGTCTCCGTGGTGATGGCGTTGTGGCCAAAGAGGATGGAGGGGGCGATGAAGGAGTAGCCCTGGGAGGGAGGGAGAAGGGGGAGAGATGGGCCACCTGGCCCTGCCCTTGGTTTCCATGGCAACCCCCTCCCGTCTCCCATGGCAACAGTGCTTGGGTACCACCATGACATTTGGTGGTAACTGCCCCTTGTTGTCTATAGCAACATAGACCCTCCCCCTGCCAGCTCCCATGGCAACACCCCTGGTTACCTTGGCAACACTCCCACCAACTTCTCCCTCACTCTGTTACCCATCAGCCCTTGATGTTCACACCAAGGCCCCCATTAACCATCAGCCCCTGCTGCTCAAGCCAACCCCTTCCCCCATTACCCAGCAACTTTTGCTGCTCACACCAAGGCCCAGGGTTACCCATCAAGGTTTGCTGCTCATGCCACCACCCTGCATTACCCAGCAACCCCTGCTGCTCACACCTAAGCCCCCTGGGGTAGGGGCTGCTGGGGGGCTCACCTGGAAGAGGGGGTCCCAGGCAGGGGAGCTGGGGTTCCTGGGGGGTCTTACCTGGAAGACAGGGTCCCCAGGGGGGTCTCACCTGGAAGAGGGGGTCCTAGGTTGGGGGGAGGGGTCCCAGGCTGGGGGAGAGTGACTCACCTGGAGGGGAAAGGGGGTCTCTGGAAGGGTCTCACCTGGGAGAAGGGGTCCTAGGCCGGGAGAAGGGGGTCGGGGGGGGGGCTCACCTGGAAGAGGGGGTCCCGGGCAGGGGGGGTGCTGGCAGGCGAGTAGACAGGCTCCAGGCATGTGAACTCCTCGGAGAAGTTGCCCACGTCCAGCTCGTCCCGCACCACGGGCTGGAAAGGCGGCTTCACCCGCCGCGCTGCCAGTTCTGCCCAGTCCAGACCCTGCCAGAGTCACGGGGTAAAGACCAGGGGGCAACGGAGGACAGATACCTCCCCTCCCAGGCCTGGCTGGGGTGGTGGAGGGGTGTCAAGAGTAAAAGTGGACCAGATTCCTCACAGTCCAGACCCTGAGGTCGGCATGGATAAAGGATCCAGGCCTGGGACAGGGGGTGGGGGGTGTCAAGGGTCAAAGAAGGCCCCAATCCAGCCCCTGGGGTTGGTAAAGGCCAAGAATCCAGGCCTGGAAGGGTCAAGAGGGGGCTGTGCCTGGTTTGACCGGGGCGGGGGGCTAGTTGTCTGAGTGAGGAACCCAGATAAGGTGGGACAGTGCCACGGTTATGGGGGGCCCTTGGGCACAGGTAGGTTGGGGGCACTGCCCGGGTTATGGGGGGTCTGTGCTTAGCTTTAGAAACCACTGGCTGTTTTAGGGGTACTTCAGGTGTGACTGGAGACAGTGTCTGGATTCAGTGAGTTTGGGGGTGGTGCCCCAGGTGGGATGGCTGCCGTGCCCAGGTTTGGGAGATCTGTGACCGGCTTTGGGAGACCTCCTGGTGGCTTGGGGCCACCCCAGATAGGAATGGAGGCAGGGACCAGTGCCCAGGAATGGGGGGTCCATGCCTAAGCTCAGGGGCCCCTGGCTGGTTTGGGGATGCCCCATGTGGGGGGGTGTACCTGGAAGAAGGGGTGCCGGCGGATGTGCCGGGCGCCGTGGGACCCCGAGCCGAGGCGCCGGGCTGGGTCCTTGCACAGCAGCCCCTGCAGCAGGTCACGGGCCTGGGGCCCCACCAGCGCCGGGAATGGGGGGGCACAGCGTAGGATCCGCCTGGGGGGCAGGCATCATGGCAGTGCATGCCAAGCAACCACCCCTTAACAGCCTGTTACCCAGCAAAGTCCCCACTACCTAGCAACAACCTCCCTGCTACCTGGCAATGCCCCTGTTGACCTGCAATATGCCCTTTACCTAGCAACAACCCCCCTGTTAGCTAGCAAGCTGGGTTACCTAACAACACCTCCCATTACCTGGCAACATGCCATCACCTAGCAACAACCCCCAGCATTCAGTAACAGCCCCTGCTCCATGGCAATGCTGTTACCTAGCAACAACCCACCCTTGCATAAGCTGGTAATACCCTGTTCCCCAGCAATACCCCCATCACCTAGCAACACCCCCCTCTCACCTGGAGACCTCAGCCTGGGAGTTCTTCTCGCCCTCGAGGGTGAAGGGAGACGCCCCCGTCAAGAGCTCAAACAGCAGCACCCCCAGGCTCCACCAGTCCACACTCTGGGGGGAACGGTGGGGGGGGTCAGGATGTGGAATCCCCCCACCCCCCCGATACCCCCCAGTGCACCCCAGCCCCCCTTCCACCCCATCTCCCCCTGCCCCACCCCCCGCAAGCCCAGGCCCACTCTGCAGCCCCAGGTGCGGCCAGCCTCACCCCCGCCCCCATGGCAACACCCCCCATCGCCATCCCCTGCCCCCTCACCTTGCCATGCCCCGATTTGCTGCGGATGATCTCGGGGGCCATGTACTCCACGGTGCCGCAGAAGGAAAAGGTTCGCTCTGACTGTTGTGGGGACAAGCAAGGGGGGCTGGGGTCAGGCAAGGGAGACCCCAAATAGCCCCCTGCCAGGATCAGTGGGGGCAAAGGGATACTGGGGTCCCTTGGGGGAGCTGGGGATCACTGCTGGGGGTTAGAAGCTCTTGGGGAGGTCAGGAGAGTCTGGCTGGGAAGGAAGGCT